>NC_060063.1:6232418-6891501 GCF_020283565.1 Trifolium pratense
AAACTTGAAACATTGCTCCCCCCAAATCCTATTAAAGCATCAATCAATTATTATAATCACAAATTAAACCATGTAAGTAACCTCCTCAAAATGGATGGGGTAGGTAGTACAACTGGTTTGAGTTAAGAGTAAAAGGTTCTGAGTTTAAGTCTTGACGATGTGAAAAAACTAACATTAACAACTAATTACTAACTTCGGACATTTAAAAAGATAAAAAAATACCCTCCTCAAAATTAACTATAATTGCAAATGTAATTTATTTGTTGTAGTGCAAATGTGCAATTTGAAACTTTGTAAGTAATTTAGAAATATGATTGAATTAGATAAATTTGTTACATGTAAGTAACCTCCTCTTAATTTGCTGGAATGGAAGTGTGGTTCCTTTTGTCATGCCTTGCCTTGGGAAGCCAAATTGAAGGGCACAGAATTTCATAGCAAAAATAAGTCAAAAAATAAGGAAAAAACATTTTTTTCATTAACATACTAAAATATGGACAATATAATGTTTGAATTTAAAAGACTGGCATAATATAAATAATCTAACAGCAATGCTATATGTCTCGAAGACAATTGCCCACAAATTTTGCAGAACACTATACTTGACAGGTTTAAAAGATACACATCAATCGTATAAAATTAATTTTACAATGATAATCAAAAAAATGGAGCGGAGTAGGGTGGCGTGGCTGAATAAACCACATTTTGTTATGCAAAACTAAAGACCCTCATTCGAAATAGAGTGATCGATTGAGTGGACTTGTCAACGAACTCGGTCAAGCGGTGGAGGAATTCTTTCATAAAATAAATAAGAAAAATGAAACTTCAATTAAAAAGAGTGAAGACATTCTTGACAAAAAATAAAAAAGTTAAGCCCCTTCTTTTGAGAAAAATAATCTAGGGTTTAGAAATTTTGATAATTAAGGAACAAATTTTGGATGAAACTTAGAAAAGAATATGATGAGAAAATCAAAAGGAAGAAGAGAAACTAAAACAAGAAAAGTGAACTAATGTTTAATCTGAAAAAGAAAAAAGTACAACTCTTTTCATTTAATCCCATGAACAGTCAAATCATAAAAGGCATTCTACTTTATTAATTCTTCCATCACTATCAAAGATTTTTTTTTTTTTGAAACACATCACTATCAAAGATTTAAAACTAACTGTAAACCAAAATTAAAAAATTCATTAAAAATATTTCAATCTGAATCAACTACAACTCTCGTCAAAGGATTTAATAAAAGTTCTAACTTGTTTTAGAGTTTATTATAATAATAAGTCTAAGCCTAAACAAAAAAATAATAATATATATAAAAGAGACTAATATCAAGACATAAGTATTAAATTAATTTATGTTTAGAAAAGTAATAAGGTTTCTAGTACTATTTTTTTTCCCTTAAAACGGGTTTAAGCTTTATCTTGAAAAAAAGGTATGAAAAGCTGAATGGAAGTTGAAAAAAAGGTACTATTTTTTTTTCCAAAAAATATGAGAAATATAACTCATCCAAGGAAAATATTAATCACATATATACCTGAATGGAAGTTGAAATTTGAAGCATGATTTGAAGGGTACAAAGCTGATGAAGCAGCTGAGGTATGATCAGTTTCAGAGAAATTAATTGGAGTAGAACCTAAGAACAAACCCCCAAACCCTTCATCTCCGCCACCACCAACACGGACGCCGAGACCAACTCCAAGACCACATGATGAAGAAGAACCAGAAAAGTTATTATTATATGATGAATTACAAGATGAAGAATTCATAGTGAAATTAGACGAACCACCAAAACCAATTGCAGCACCAAGAGACAAACTGTTAGCACTATTGGTGCTGCAGTGGTATTGGTGGTATGGATTTGCACTGCCACCGCTTAGTTGAGCGGCGGCTTGCATCTGCCTTTGACGGCGACGAGAACGAGATCGGCGATTTTGAAACCAATAAAAAACATTAGCATCACCAACAGAACCAAATTTCTCAAGAAGTTTTCTTATTCTAATGGTTTCATCTTTTGGTGGATTAACCATTCCACTATTGAAAATGGATTCAAGTATAAGGATTTGTTCAGGTTTTGGTGTCCATCTTGATCTCACAGTTTCACTCCTTTCAATGTTGTTTGGATTATTAGTATTGGAACTTTGACACTGAACATGTTGCTTTTGTTGTTGATCTTCCATTTCAATGTGGAAGAAAGAAAATTAGAAAAAAAAGAAAGGTTTGTTTTTTATTTCCTTTGAAGATTATGATGAAATCTAGGTAGGTAAAATATAAATATATATTGATATTGATGATGTGAGAGATGTGAATAAATTACACTGTTTTTGGTTGTTTTTATATAAATGTTGAGTACGTATATTACTTAAATATCCTTCTTGTTTTTATTCATTTCTCATGTCATGCATTGCACCATTTTTTATTTAGGTTCTGATCAATATGTCAAAAAGTCTGCAGGATTCTAGATTACACTCATTATAATATTTAGTTCTCATTCCATTAACAAATAAATTAATCTGTGTTTGGACGTATAGTGAGTTAATGATAAAATATTATAGAGATGTACTTTTACATTCTACATTCTTTTACCTTATGGAGCTGTTTTTGGATTCTGATAAGTTGACCATTTTTAGTTCCTGATTGAAAGTTAGTGTCTAGTGACAGCTTTCTAGTCCGACTTGGTTGCTTCGAGCCGGGTTTTGCGAGTAGGAGATAGACCTCGATTAGGTGGCTTGGAAGCTGGGGGTGCCTGCCTATCATATGAGACCTTGCTTTTAGGTGAGTTTTGTTTGTGTTTATCTTTGGTGTTCTAAATATATACAACACCTCTGTTATATAGTTCTTTTTTTACCGATATTTGTTCGTCTTTTGCAAAGATTTGGTTAAAAATATATTTATCGTTAAAAAAAAACTATAAAGACATAGTAACCCGGATGAGTTATCCTGTTGCTATTGTTGTGTGAAATTATGTTAAATTTTGACAAACTATATATATATAGAATGAAACTAATATGCCAACTATATAAAATCATTTTAAATTTATACAAACATATAAAATTTGGTCTCTAAGTTTATTCTATAAGTACTAATTCAAAGATTCTTAAAGTACATTGTTGAGAGATTGTTAAAAGTAATTTTTTTAATTAAATTTGACATAAATTAGGATTTGAGGTTCATAGTTTTTTTTGTGAGAATTTAAATGAGCATGGCTGAAATTGTCTGATGCAACTCCTAATGCAGTTACGATGCAATCGTAGAGTGAATTAAAATTACAATGCAATTGTAGTACGATACGATTGCAGAGACTACCACATAAAAAATACTATAGTTGCAATTGCGAATGCGGACCGTAATTTAAAACCTTGCAGTAATATATGCAACCTAAAGATATTTAATATTTTGGCATACTTGTTTGAACCTGCAATTTCGTGTCAAAAATAATATTTTTTAAGCTTTGCGTTTGTAACAATTAGATTCTTTAAATAATTTTTAGGTTTATTAATTTTCTAAATGATTGTACATGAAAAAAAAATATGTTTAATTAATATTTAATTTTTTCAAGTAAGATGACAGAGATTATATTAAAATTGAAAGAAAAAATAATAAGCTATAATTAAGCTCATAATAAGCTACTTGAAATAACGTTTGAAAAATAAACTTAGCAAAATGAGCTTATAAACCGTAAGCTATAAGCTAGTTTATGTGTCTTCACAAACAGAACCTAGCGCAAATTTGATTTATGAGATCCCTAAAATGTGAAACTAGCTATATAGATTTTACAAGCAAGTGAATATGATGATACATATATGCATAAAAAGGTCGGTAGAAGTAAAGTAGAAAGAAAAACTAATGAAAGAAAGTAATTGAAAAAGCAGAACATTCCAAAGGGTTAGTCAAGAAACCTTGCAATAATTTTTTCAGTTTCTATGCTTGTGAGCAATCCACTTTTCTCTCATCTTTTTCATTTATCAGTCCTTTATAGATAAAAGTAGGACTGATCGAACTAACTTAAAAATAGTTCGAAATTTGATTCGCTAGTTCTTAGAACGGGCAAAATTAGATGGCTTTTTTGGTGGATCTGATGTAGTCGGTGATGATGAAGGTGAGTTTAAGTACGGCATAAAAGGAGATATACAAGAATGTTAGTACTTCAACACTCAAAAAATATATCGCGATACAATATAAATTCAAAATTACTAATACCTTGTTCTAAAAAAAATTACTAATAAAAAGTTGAATTTGCAAACACAACAAAGACACACAATTATCCGACATACCTTAACAAATATCTTGTGTTTTTTGTGTGTTTATCGTTTATTTACTATTTCAAAATTGATCATTGTTTTAACAATCCATGCTTTTTTCATAATTGATCGTTGATTTTTAGTGACAGTTTTGTCAACCACCTCAAGTAAACTTTTTTAAGAACTCAAAGTGAAAGAACCAAGCCGATGATGATGGTGGTTCAAGTACCGCGAAAAAGGGTACATGTAAGAATGTTAGTACTCCGACGTTCAAAAAGTATATCGCGATATAATAAAAATTTAAAATTACTAATGTATCTTGTGTTTTTTGGGTGTTTATCGTTTATTTACTATTTCAAAATTGATCGTTGTTTTAACAATCCTTGCTTTTTTCAAAATTGATTGTTGATTTTTAGTGATAATTTTATTGACCATTACAAGTAAACGTTTTTAAAAACTCAATGAAAGAATCATATTACTTTGAAAACTATTGAAAGTTCCTAATTTTTTCGGAAAACTTTTTTAAGTTTTTTGATTTGTAATTGAGTTGTCAATGTAAATTTACAACTTGTCGTTTTAAATTTTAGGAGATCGTTTTTGAAGCATTCAAGTTTAAAATTTTATAGGGATGAAGTCAAATAATAAATAAATAAAATTGAAAAAATTTGATTTGTAAGGATGGAGATATAATTGTAGGTGTGGGAGAATTTTTTTTCTAACTCTTATTATTTATATAGACAACATGGTACTCACCTAATTAGTCTATTAAAGTTGTGGTATTGGGCTTATATATTGGATAACAAAGTGTGTTATTATTTTTAGTTAATTAGTCTAATGGTTTAGAAAAATCAACTCTTTAAATAAATACGTGTGAAATTTCAAATTGTAACCTTGACTTCTCCATATATAATACGATGTCTTTACCAATTGAATTAAGTTCACGAGCGTCACAAGATATTTGTATTGTATAACAAAATTGTAATGTATTCAAGAATTGATTTAAAAAAATATTAAATATTTTTTTATGGACCAAAGGTGTGCTCCGTCTGGTGACTTAGAAAGAAATGGGTTTGCACTTTGAAGTGATGAGGTCGCAATGAAGGAAGGAAGTAGAGCTCCTATTGACTAAAGGTTGGTTCTTCGCGCCCCTATTTAATGTCGGGAGATGATGAGGCATCTTGGATTGATTTATACCATCAACTTTACTCTTTTTTTTAACAGATCGATAAGATATTTCGTTTCTAAGTTTCCGGACTTGCCCTTCGCATGATTCTATCATAAAATGCTCATAGACTCGTTCAGATAAGGGAAAACTCCAGAGATTGCTTCAAAGTAAGATCCTTGCGTTGACCCTTTCCTGATTTGGAAAAATAAATGTCTTTTCCTGTTTGAAAGGGTAGTTTTAAAAAAGTTTTAAGCTTTAAAATAATCGTAACAAAAAAAGTAGCTCTCTCTCTCTCTCTCTCTCTCTCTCTATATATATATATATATATATATATATATATATATATATCAAGGTTCATAGTTCAAGTCCTTACAAGGAGAAAAATTAATATTATATTAAAATATACTAACTACTAACTATTTGCCATTAAAAAAAATATCAAACCTCTAACTTCAAATAAAAATATGTGACGCGTTTTTTATACTTTATGGGCCTGTTTGTTATAGATTTTCTAAAAATAGATTCTTATAGTGTTACATAATTTTGTGTAAAAAAAATTTACAAAGAAACTTTTTATAAAAATTTCAAATAAAATTTTTGTTTGAATAGTTATTATTAAAATGTTATTTTAGTATTTAATCATTTTATTAAAACTTTCTTTGGATATCAAAATTTCGAAAAATCACTTAATTTTAAAGCTATTTCAAATAGATTTTTATAAAAAGTATTTTTGAAATACAACTTTTTGAAAAAATTGTGATTTTGACTATGTTTTGATCTTCAATAATATGTGTTTATGTTATATGATGTTAAAATTAGTGTTGCAATTTACAAAAAAACGAATATAAAAAAAATCCATTTTTTTAAAAGTGAAACTGTTGGGTTTTTGTATATTGGCTACATTTTGCAAAAACATATTTTAGCCAAGTGTTGAGACAAGTGTGCTGACCCCAAGTGTTGTGACAAATGTTGTGACACTTTGGAACAACACCTGACTCTGTTCTGCGCGCGCCAGCTGGATGTTATTATTTTCTACTCAATCTTTTGAAGATCTGTTTGAAGAATTTGTTCAAGGTTTCTTACAGAGGAAGGCGCACGTGTTTAATGTGTTTCATGAGGCAGCCAAACCCTAGTTTTATTTTCCAAAGGAATTATATTTTTGGAAAATATATTTTTGCGGTTTCAAAAATATAACTATTGTTTTCAAAAATATATCACTGCTGCCGCAATTCTAGAAGCCCTAATTTTGTCTTGAAGCCCAAGTCGTTCTACTACTATAAATACGAAGGCAAGCATATGGTTTCAATCATCTAAAATCGAGTCTTACAAAGCGTGTGTTTTAGGATTTTAGAGTGTTAATTGTGAGCCTTTCTTGTGTCTCATTGATGCAAGCTTAGGACCTGAGTGTTATTGAGTTGTAAGTGTGAACTTCTCCTAAGCTTTGAAGTACGGAGATTGTTCTATTGTGTTGTGTGGTTTACTCGCAAGCTTTTAAGCAAGAGTGAATCCTAGTTTTTAGGAGTGTGTCTCCAATCGTTGTAATCGTCTGAGTTGAATAGCAGCGCTGTCTGTGTTGCTAAGGTGGGAATTGGGACGGGGTCTCATATCTAGGAGTTCCTAGGTAGAAGGGTCATTGGGTAGTGATTAAGTGAGAAGTTGTAAACGGGTGAGTTTAGCTTCGAAGTAATACTGCTGATAGTGGACTTCATTCCTGGATTGGTATCCCCCAGAGTAGGCTTTAGGCTGAACTGGGTTAACAACTCTCGTGTGTTATTTACTTTACTGTTTGTATCGTTTTATGTTATTTACTCTGTTTATAGACAAGTGTTGGCGCACCTGTGACAACATCTGTCTACAACAGACAAGTGTTGCTACATCTTGAGCAACACCTGTCCACTGTGTGCCAGGAATTTCAATTGGCATCAGAGCAGGCACCCTGTTCTGAATTTTAGGGTGAGCTCCAGGGAAATCGTTTCTGGCAAAGATGGACAAAGAAGGAGGTTTTGTTACCAGACCACCTCTCTTGGTTGGCGCTTCAAACTATGACTATTGGAAGTCCCGCATGATGGCCTTTCTAAAACAAATTGATAGCAAGACATGGAAGGCAATTCTGAGAGGATGGACTCCACCTGTGAAGATGGACAAAGATGGTAAACCAACTCTTGAGTTGAAATCTGCTGAAGAATGGTCCAAAGAAGAAGATGAGCTTGCTCTTGCAAACTCAAAAGCATTATATGCACTTTATAATGGTGTTGACAAGCACATATTCAGACTCATCAAAAAGTGTGTCTGTGCTAAAGAAGCTTGGACAATTCTTGAAACTGTTCATGAAGGTACCTCTAAAGTGAAGTTGTCTAAGCTGCAACTCCTAACAACTAAGTTTGAAAATCTTAGAATGAATGATGATGAAACCATTCAGGATTTTCACATGACCATACTTGATTTTGACAATCAATTTGATGCCTTGGGTGAAAAGATACCTGAAGAAAAGCTGGTAAGAAAAATGCTCAGGTCTCTACCTAAAAAGTTTGATATGAAAGTCACAGCTATAGAAGAAGCAAAGGATATCACAGATATGAAGCTAGATGAACTGGTTGGTTCACTACAAACCTATGAAGTAGCTGCAAATGAAAAGGTGGATAAGAAAAACAAAAGTATTGCCTTTATTTCAAATGCTGAGGAAGAAGATCAACTGAGTGACACAGAGTCTGAACAAAGCATCTCTGATGCAATGGTTCTTTTGGGAAAACAATTTAATAAAGTACTGAAGAGAATGGACAAACGCTCTAAGACAGGTGCAGCTGACATTGGGCGCAACACTTACAGGAACTTCAGAAAACCTGTAACAGATGAAAAATCAGCTCCAAATAAAGGTGTTCAATGCCATGAATGTGAGGGGTTTGGTCACATTAGAAGTGAATGTGGTACCTTTCTGAAGAAACAAAAGAAGGGGTTAACTGTAACTTGGTCAGATGAAGATTCTGAAGGAGAAACTGATACTGCAAAGGCTATACATGTATTGACAAGTGTTTGCACATCTGACACTGAATCATGTGAAGAAGAACTGACCTTTGATGAACTTGCTGAATCATACAAAAAGTTGTGTCTGAAGAGTGCAGAAGTCTGCAGAGTCTCTGAAGAACAAAAAGAAACAATCACTAAGTTGCAAACTGAGAGAGCTACTAATATGTCAAGAATCTCTGAATTTAGTACTAAATGGGAAGATAGTTTAAAGATCATTGAGGAGCAGAAGGCAACTATCATCAACTTAGAAGCTGACAAGATCAAACAACTGACTGAAATAGCCCATCTGAATGAAGAGGTAACTGAATTAAACTCTCATCTTGAGAATTTAAAGAAGCATGTTCTTAGGCTATTCAAAGGAAGTGATCTAGATGAAATCCTGGAAACTCTGCCTGTTCCTAGCAGATCCAAAACTGGCATTGGGTATGAATACAAAAATGTTAATAGGATTATGGATTACAACAAAGAGGGGAAATATATGCCTGAGATAAGTAAACAACCACCTCCAAAAATGCATGACAGAATGTCGCCACATCTGTCTCCTAGACAGCAGAGACAAGTGTTACCACATGTGGCACCACATCAGCAAAGATGGCAGAGACCTAGGTTTATACCTAGACCAAGAAGCAGGTACCATTCATGGAGATGTCATCACTGTGGAAGAAAGGGGCACATAAGGCCTTATTGCTACAAACTGTATGGTTATCCAAGTGAAATTCCACAAGAATCTGATCAATCCATCACTAAAACAAAGATGGAATGGAAGCAAAAAGATGATGCAACAAATACCAAGGAGTATACAGCTGAAAGCAGTGGGAAAAGTTTGATTGCTCATACATCTCTCAGAGCATCATCAAAAGAAGATTGGTACTTTGATAGTGGTTGTTCCAGACACATGACTGGTGTTGAAAAGTACTTAAAAGAGGTAAAATCCTATGCCACAAGCTTTGTGACATTTGGAGATGGAGCAAAGGGGGAAATCAAAGGTATTGGAAGACTAATTGACAATGGTCTACCAAAACTTGAAAATGTTCTCCTTGTAAAAGGCTTAACTGCCAATCTAATTAGTATAAGCCAACTATGTGATCAAGGCATGAAAGTCAACTTTACAAAAAATGAATGTCTGGTCTGCAACAATGAAGGAGACATCCTTATGAGGGGTGTTAGATCAAAAGACAACTGCTACTTGTGGATCCCTCTTGAAGAAGGTAATGTATCTACATGTCTCTTAACTAAAAATGAAGAGGTTAAGTTGTGGCATCAAAAATTAGGACACCTTAACCTGAAGAGCATGAAGAAAGTCATATCAGAAGAAGCTGTCAGAGGACTACCAATCTTACAGATACAGGAAGGAAATATCTGTGGTGAATGTCAGATTGGGAAGCAAACCAAAGTGTCGCACCAAAAGTTGCAACACTTGTCCACCTCTAGAGTTCTTGAGTTACTACATATGGATCTGATGGGGCCCATACAAGTTGAGAGTCTTGGAGGTAAGAAATATGTTCTTGTTATTGTTGATGACTTCTCTAGGTATACTTGGGTGAATTTCATTAGGGAAAAATCTGAGACTTTTGAAGAATTCAAAAATCTTTGTGTACAACTTCAAAAAGAGAAAGACTGTGGTATTGTAAGAATCAGAAGTGACCATGGTAAGGAATTTGAAAACTCTAAATTTGCTGATTTTTGTGCTGCTGAAGGAATAATTCATGAATTCTCTTCACCAATTACACCTCAACAAAATGGTGTGGTTGAAAGAAAGAATAGAACCTTACAAGAATCTGCTAGAGTAATGTTGCATGCCAAAAATGTTCCTTACAAGTTCTGGGCTGAAGCCATGAATACAGCATGTTACATTCACAATAGAGTAACATTAAGGAAAGGTACTACTACAACATTGTATGAACTATGGAAGAATAGGAAGCCTACTGTGAAGTACTTCCATGTGTTTGGGTCAAAATGTTATATTTTGGCAGATAGAGAACCTAGGAGAAAATTAGATCCCAAAAGTGATGAGGGGATATTTTTAGGTTACTCAACCAACAGCAGAGCGTACAGGGTTTTTAACTCCAGAACAAGAACTATGATGGAATCAATTAATGTTGTTGTTGACGACAGTGATACAACAAGTGCAGATCCAGCTGAAGAGACAGATGTCATAACACCTGTCCCAACACCTGATGATGATCAAACTGAACCTGAACCTGATCAACATTCTGAGTCTACTACAGAGGTTCCTAGACCAAACAAGGGACCATCTACTAGAACACAGAAGAATCATCCTCTGGAACTTGTCATTGGAAATCCAAATCAAGGAATTGCAACAAGAAGATCAAAAGAAGCAATCTCCAATTCATGTTTCATATCAAAGATTGAACCAAAGAATGTTAAAGAAGCTTTGACTGATGAATACTGGATCAATGCTATGCAGGAGGAACTAACTCAGTTCAAAAGAAGTGAGGTATGGGATCTAGTACCTAGACCAGATGGTATAAACGTTATTGGTACAAAGTGGGTGTACAAGAACAAAACTGATGAAAACGGTGATATTACTAGAAATAAAGCCAGACTTGTAGCACAAGGATACACCCAGATAGAAGGAGTAGATTTTGATGAGACTTTTGCTCCAGTTGCTCGCTTGGAGTCCATAAGATTACTCTTGGCTGTGGCATGCATTTTGAAATTCAAGCTATATCAAATGGATGTAAAAAGTGCATTCCTAAATGGCTATCTAAATGAAGAGGTATATGTTGAGCAACCAAAAGGGTTTGTAGATCCAAGCTTTCCTAACCATGTTTACAAACTAAAGAAAGCACTTTATGGATTGAAACAAGCCCCTAGAGCATGGTATGAAAGGTTGACTGAATTTCTTGTCAGCCATGGATACAAGAAGGGTGGAAATGATAAAACCTTGTTTGTAAGAGAAGAGAAAGGGAAGCTAATGATAGCTCAGATATATGTGGATGATATTGTATTTGGTGGAATGTCGCGACAAATGGTGGAACACTTTGTGCATCAAATGCAATCTGAATTTGAAATGAGTCTTGTAGGTGAGCTAACTTATTTTTTAGGTCTTCAGGTCAAACAAATGGAAGACACCATATTTATCTCTCAAGAAAAATATGCAAGAAACATTGTGAAGAAATTTGGTATGGAAGGTGGTAGTCACAAAAGGACACCTGCACCTACACACTTGAAGCTTACCAAAGATGAGAAAGGAGTTGATGTGGATCAAAGTCTCTATAGAAGTATGATTGGGAGCTTACTATATCTCACAGCTAGCAGGCCTGATATCATGTTTGCAGTTGGAGTTTGTGCTAGATACCAATCTGAACCCAAGATGAGTCATCTGACTCAAGTGAAAAGGATCTTCAAATATGTCAATGGCACATGTGGCTATGGAATTCTATACTCTCATGGTAATGATTCTACCTTAATTGGATATTGTGATGCGGATTGGGCTGGAAGTGCTGATGATAGAAAGAGCACCTCTGGTGCATGTTTCTTCTTGGGAAACAATCTAGTATCTTGGTTTAGTAAGAAGCAAAATAGTGTGTCTCTATCAACAGCTGAGGCAGAATATATAGCAGCTGGGAGTAGTTGCTCTCAATTGTTATGGATGAGACAAATGTTGAAAGAGTATAGTGTGGAGCAAGATGTCATGACACTCTACTGTGACAATCTTAGTGCTATAAACATTTCTAAAAATCCTATTCAACATAGTAGGACTAAGCACATTGATATACGTCATCATTTTATAAGGGAGCTTGTAGAAGAAAAAATTGTTACACTTGAGCACATTGCATCTGAAGAACAATTAGCAGACATTTTTACTAAAGCGTTAGATGCAAGTCAATTTGAAAATTTAAGAGGCAAACTTGGAATTTGCCTTTTTGAAGACAAATAGCAGTTACAGCAGGCAATGCGTGTAACTACCTCTCATCACTTTAAGTTACACGCAAATCAAGGAAGTTCTCATTCAACTTCCCTCAACCTCCATCAACCACAATCATTATTTTTCATCTATTCTCTCTCTCACGCTCAAAAACTCTCTATCTTCCTCATCAATCTCTCTCTGACTTCTCCTCTTCTCAGAAAACTTCAAATCCAAATCATGTCTAACTCTGCCAAATCCTCACCAACAAAGTCAGATACTAATCCATCACTACAAAAGGTGGTAGTCGATGCTGTTCCTCTCACCACCATACCTGCCACAAGTCCAACGATAAGGAGAAAATCTGTTGCGAAGAAGGAGAAATCATCACGAACGAGCATAAATCCTTCATCTCCCTCCTCTTCAATTAAGAAAACGAAGAAGAAGAGCAAGAAATCGCGAGTTGAATCAAGAAGAAGTTTTACAATGTCTGAACTGCATGTTGATCCACTTCCATCGAGTGGTGTTGCTACTCCTGTCGTAAAAGCTGCAGAGGTTAATGTTGACACATCTGGTAAGAACTCACTTAATCAAAACTCTGATGCTCCAAATTCTGTTGAAAACCTAGGTTTAGAGAAACCTATTGTGTCTGAAAATTTGGGGAAAAGTGTTCCTAACTCCCCTGTTGCTGATGATGATAATATTGGTGCTTCTACTGAGACCAATAATCCTGTTGCTAATGAGTCCATTAAGAAAACTGCTCCTGAGACACATGTTGCGCCGAATGTTGCAACACATGGCGCTGCGCCAAATGTGGTGCCAGATGTTACCACATCTTTGGCACAAGAGAACCTTGTGGACTATTCTGAGTCTGATGAGAGTCCCCCACCTAAGGACACTGATAAAGAAGCTGGTTCTGATAAAGTTGTGAATGAAACTCCTGAGGTAATAATAGTTAATGAAAATGAAACTACAGCTAGTGATAAGACTATTCCTGCACATTCTGAAGCTAGTGTGGCTAGGAGGACTAGAAGTAGGGCTGGTAAAGCTGTAGAGGCTACTAACACACCTGTTCAAACACCCAAACCCTCTAAGGCTGGAAAGGCTACTGGCAAAAAGCCAGTGTATGGACCTCCAAAAACTGTCAGTAAAATGGTCCCTAGGTCAGAGACCAAGAAAAGAAAGGCCCCTCCAACTAGTGATTCTGATTTTGAACCGGAGACAGATGTTGCTGCATCTGGCAGCACATCTAGGAAAAGTGTAGGAAGGAAGAAGGTTCCTCAATCTGTTCCATCTGCTCCATTAGATAATGTTTCATTTCATCTGGAAAATGGGTCTGCAAGGTGGAAGTTTGTGTATCATAGAAGGTTAGCTCTGGAAAGAAATTTGAAAGCTGATATCCTTGAATGTCCTAGTGTTGTAGAAGCTCTTGAGTATGCAGGTTTGATGAAAACTGTGGTTGGTTTGGACAAGTGCTATGACAGGCTTGTGAAGGAATTTTTGATTAATGTGGCTGCAGACTGTAATGATCCAAAAAGCCCTGAATATAGGCAAGTTTTTGTACGAGGAAAGTGTGTTCAATTCTCTCCAACTGTGATCAACCAATATTTGCAAAGGGATTCTGAAGAAGTGGCTCCTCTGAAAGCCACAGATAATGAAATCTGCAAGGTCCTCACTGGTGGAAAAATTAAAGTGTGGCCAAGCAAGGCAAAGTTGTCTGCAACTTCCCTCTCACCATTCTATGCTGTTTTAAATAGGATTGCTGCCCATAATTGGGTTCCAACCACCCACTCAGGTGATATTGCAAGAGGATTGGGTAAGTTCATTTATGCTGTGGGTACAAAGGCCAATTTTGACTATGGAGCTTATTTCTTTCAAGAAACCTTAAGCCATGCTCTGACATATGCTGTGGAGAAACCAGTTGCTTTTCCCACTCTGCTATGCAACATTATGCTTGAACAACACCCAGATATACTAAGAAGTTCTGATGTTCCTTGCAAAAGGAAAGGGGTGTTGGTGATTGAGCAGAGGCTGCTGGATGGGACAAATGTTGCAGCAGGTGTTGGCACATCTGTCCAGGCTGGTGTACTTTCAAGGAAACAGATGATTGCTGATCTTACTGAAACTAGCAGAGCTCTTGAGGCCAGGAAGCTGAAAATAGACCGTGTGATTGAGGCACTCAAGGCTGAGGAAGCTGCTGAGATGGCTGAGGGTGAGCCAAATGGACAAGAAGGAGAAGAGGCTAGTGAGTCTGAGGATGGTTCTGAGGATGTGATGGAGGACTCTGATGAAAGTTCTTCAATCTGATTTCTGATGTTTCCTTATATTTGTTTTTGATGTACTTTTGTTGATCTTCTTGGTGTTTCTTTTGTTGTTCCTTTATGGGCAAGGCCCTGAATTTCTAGCACCTGTGCGTGCTCTATGGTCTGTAATAACTGCACACTGATATTCTCTATGCTCTGGTACACTATGATTTCCTATTCCTGATGTTTGTCTAAATTGTGGCTAAAAAGGGGGAGTAGTGTGTGTGTGTGACAAGTGTGTGGACAGATGTTCTCACATCTGGTGACTGTTTTTGTGCTAGTGTTCGTATGCTCGTATTGAGGGGGAGTGTGAGTAATATGCATGTACTGAGGGGGAGTAGTGAATATTCTTTCTCTATCTGGTGTGTGTATGCATGAATTCAGGGGGAGTGTGAGTGATAGTATCTCTTGATCGCCTGAATCTATTTGACGACAAATGTTGTACCAAGTGTTATGGCACCTGACTATTGAGTCCACTATCCATTATGACTGAGAATTTATTTTTCTCAGATGTTTATGGGAATTTATTCTTCCTGTTGATCTTATGTTGATGAAATGCGCCTTAAACTATTAGGAGTTTATTTCTCCTACTTCTTAGCATCTACTATGGGAGTTTATTTCTCCCTTGTGTTGTTCCATGAGGCTAGTTGTTTCTATTCCGCTGTTGCATTGCCTCTGATACTACTTAACTCTTCTGGAAGTAGTTTTTATTATGTGTTACTTTCTTTCCTAGTTGTGTGATCATGTTGACTCGAAGGAAAGGTAATACTATATCTCTCTATATACTGGTCTAATATTGTTTTAGCCAAAATTTGCCAAAGGGGGAGATTGTTGGGTTTTTGTATATTGGCTACATTTTGCAAAAACATATTTTAGCCAAGTGTTGAGACAAGTGTGCTGACCCCAAGTGTTGTGACAAATGTTGTGACACTTTGGAACAACACCTGACTCTGTTCTGCGCGCGCCAGCTGGATGTTATTATTTTCTACTCAATCTTTTGAAGATCTGTTTGAAGAATTTGTTCAAGGTTTCTTACAGAGGAAGGCGCACGTGTTTAATGTGTTTCATGAGGCAGCCAAACCCTAGTTTTATTTTCCAAAGGAATTATATTTTTGGAAAATATATTTTTGCGGTTTCAAAAATATAACTATTGTTTTCAAAAATATATCACTGCTGCCGCAATTCTAGAAGCCCTAATTTTGTCTTGAAGCCCAAGTCGTTCTACTACTATAAATACGAAGGCAAGCATATGGTTTCAATCATCTAAAATCGAGTCTTACAAAGCGTGTGTTTTAGGATTTTAGAGTGTTAATTGTGAGCCTTTCTTGTGTCTCATTGATGCAAGCTTAGGACCTGAGTGTTATTGAGTTGTAAGTGTGAACTTCTCCTAAGCTTTGAAGTACGGAGATTGTTCTATTGTGTTGTGTGGTTTACTCGCAAGCTTTTAAGCAAGAGTGAATCCTAGTTTTTAGGAGTGTGTCTCCAATCGTTGTAATCGTCTGAGTTGAATAGCAGCGCTGTCTGTGTTGCTAAGGTGGGAATTGGGACGGGGTCTCATATCTAGGAGTTCCTAGGTAGAAGGGTCATTGGGTAGTGATTAAGTGAGAAGTTGTAAACGGGTGAGTTTAGCTTCGAAGTAATACTGCTGATAGTGGACTTCATTCCTGGATTGGTATCCCCCAGAGTAGGCTTTAGGCTGAACTGGGTTAACAACTCTCGTGTGTTATTTACTTTACTGTTTGTATCGTTTTATGTTATTTACTCTGTTTATAGACAAGTGTTGGCGCACCTGTGACAACATCTGTCTACAACAGACAAGTGTTGCTACATCTTGAGCAACACCTGTCCACTGTGTGCCAGGAATTTCAGAAACAAACAGGCCCTATAATATAGTATATTTTGATAAGCTATTTCATATAACTTTGACGTTTGTGTATTATTTTGATGTAATTTGATTATGACAATATGATGTATTTGACTACGTATTTTAGTATCTTTGAGTTCGTAATTTGTTACCGGTTGTTACGTTTTTATTATTTGCTAAATTTTTTTTAGATTCAATGTTAATGTTGATGTTCTGACATATATAAAATACTAAAATATGTTATAAACAGGTTTGGACCTCAAATGTGATGAGGTGGTGCTGCAAATCAGTGACTGGCTTGACTGGTTTTTGCCTGAAATATTTCGGTTTATACTAACCGAAATATTCATACGTTCAGTTATTTCGGGCTTTACTAACCGAACTAAGGTTTTCGGTTTCTGCGAACCGAATTAGGCTTTCATGCGCTAATTGAAATCACTTTACATAGGGGGGGAAAAAGGTTTAGTTGGGGGGTGAAAAAGATATGATTTTGACTTGAAATTTATTAAAATTGTTTCGATAAATCGATATGTTTTGACACTTATTTAGACATGCATAAAACTCTAATATTGAAACAAAATTAGACAAACCAAACACGATAAACGAAAATTAAGTATCACATCAGAATGAAATAGTTATAACACATCAAATCGAAACATAGTTTGGATCTTCCGGATGAACAAGGCTAGCAAGGATGGCTTCGACAGATCTTGTCAGTGTTGCATCTAATTCGATAGGCCCCCTGGTGCTATACTGCTCGAAAATTGAGAACATGGTTTGAATATCATCGTTGTTTTCAAGCATCATATCGGTGGAGGTAAAGCGTCCGTCAGAATCGATTGACGGCTTACGATACGTGAGACTTGAAACTGTTTTGTTGTCGTTCCGGTTGTTGACGGTACGATTCAGTTGGTTCTGTTGCTGTTTTAGACCATCGAACGTTTCATCATCATTAATGCGAAACAAAATTGGTTTTCCGTTGTTGTAGTAAACTGCTGCAAGGGTAGATCTCATACGTTGTGTGAGTGAGACATCCATTTTTTTTTTGTTTTGTATATAGGCTTACTTCAGTTTACAGAAACCGAACCAGGAAGTGACTGGTTTTTAAAAACCGAATTTCTTATTCCTTCGGTTCGTAAAACCTGAATTTGCTAACCAAATTTTTTCACATTTTGGAAGGGCAAACCCAGATTTAAGGGGGTATAAAAGAAACGTGGGGGGCCTAAAGAGAAATTATCTATTATTGTATCGTTAATTGGACCTGGGTGCAATCCAAAGAAATAAAAAACCAATATAAGATGCCTAACCCAAAGATGGTAGAGATTATTTTGGCACCCTATGTATTTCGCTATTTAATTAGCAGATGTTATAAAAATAAAAAATTAAAAAAACCTCTAACATAAAATTTTTAAGATTTTACACGTCCACTAGCAGACAAGAGTATATTGGTCATTTTGTAGGGAGCATGAGAAAATTGGTAAGGTGCCGAAAGAAATTCAACAATGATGGACAAACGAAGCCAGCTCAAAGGCCCAAAACAAAAGAAAGAAATTCACAAGGAATCTAGAGCTTTAAACCCTATTCTAACATCGGGCCAACGTGTCGAGTAAAACGCAACTATCTTCATGCAAAACCCTTATTCTATGATTAAGTAGAATCATTTTCTATTGTGTGCAAAATCCTTTCCTATGCTGCCTTCTTTCTAAGCATTCTTTGGCTGCTACGCAATCAGATCACGAATGTAGACTTTTTACTTCTATCAGTGGTTTCCGACGGTCTCCATCAGGCTGGTCGCTTTGGTGGGTTACAGTTTGCTCATATTTGTGTAGAGTGTGTTATGGCTGTCAGAGTTTTCTTTTTCCTCAAAAGGGTTTGGTTGGCAAGGGTTCTATCATCGGATGTTGTTTCTGTTCTACATCAATTCAACATTATACTAGACTTAGGGGCAGACCTAGACATAAGTTACTACTGGGGCTAAAAAAATTAGCAACAACTACAAAAAAATTCTTCATTGAATATGCATGAGATTACTAGTGATACAATATGTATATAAAAAAACATGATTAAAACCGATCAAGATTAATGGTTTATGTGTTTTTATTGAATACCGTTAACTTTGATTTGTCTCAATAACATATCAAACGATTTTATATTTTTTGTAAAATTTAACATGGATGATCTATATGATATAAACTTCCAATCCAACGGTGGATAATTTTGTGAAATTTATTTTTATTAATGCGTTATTGAGCGGTGTAACATTACTCAAATGTTACACCGGTATAATTTGATCCCTCCCCTTTATTTATATATAATTATCACAAAGAATACTTTTTAATTACCAAAGTTGAACTCAGCATCCGTTTGGTTTGGCGTTTGGAGACTCAAACGCACGTCCAACTTTAGTTATGATGTGGTTTCTTATAAGCTTCAAAATGGAGCTTCTGCGCAGACGCGAAAAACAGTTGTGATTTTAGGCGAACACAAGTCTAGTAGATGCAAAACCAAACATGTATTTAGATATCACTAGTGTAGAAATAGGATTTTAAGTACACCTATTTTTTTTGAGATATTACACTGGTTTTGGGCCGGTGTGAACTCAGCCGGTGAGATATGTGCAAGAAATTTACACCCGTTATAAAATAGGTGTTAAAAGGGTTATATTATACCGTTGTTAATTAAAAGAGGTGTAAAATGCGTATTATTTACACTTAATTACAAGAATTTTACACCTATTTTTAATTATAATAGGTGTAAATTGTGTGTGGTTTACATGATTTTTTTTAATGATTTTATATCTGATTTATGTATAATGAATGTAAAATGTGTATCATTTACAATGAATTTCAATACTTTACATTGTTTTTTCAAGATAATTGATATGAATATTCATTAAACAAATCATTCTTGAAACAAAACAAAAATAAAATCAAATCAAATTCTTAAGTAATTTGTACCAAAAAAATCATACATAAAACATAAGCTATATTTATATTTTGTTTTCAATTCCATTCATTTTGTCGTCTTTTCTTGTTTTCTTGATGATCTTGTTGCTTTAACTTTTCAACCACTTGCATTTGACACTCTTGTTGTTTTTACTCTTCAACCATTTGCAAACAAATTGAGCCATGAGTTGTTGAGTTTTGTCAGTTGAATATCTACATATTCAAACACATAATAAATTAAGAAACTAAATAGTAAATAATTAATTGCCTTTTTACCAACAAAATTGACCTACATCAAAGGCAACAAAACAAATAATCCGACAATCTAAAGAATTAGTTGGGAAAAAATTGAACTTTCCAACCTACAATTCATCACATGCATTTTCAAATCACTAAAAAAAATAATTTAAATGGCAACAATATAATCATATTCATAATTTTTATTTAAAGAAAACAATGGAGTTAAACTAACCAATATTATTGTTTGTGGGAATCGTCAACATCTACGAATCCTGACAAATTGAGTTATCTAGTTTGTAAAATAATGTCAAAGTCAAGTGAAAAATAAATTTTTCTATGAAATTTACAAAATATAGATACAAATTTCATTCACTACTTTATCACATAGTTTATAATAACTATAGATACAAGTTTCATTGACTACGTTTTTTCGATCACCTAAAAAAATTAGTCGAGGATGAAAAAATCCATAACACAACACAAAATCCGTCAACGAAAAAAGTAGAAAAAAGCAACACAATTCTTTCATCAATTCCTTTATTGACAAATATCTTCATAGATTCCCTTATTGATCAAATCACATAAGATAAACCCTAGGGTAAGAACCTTTCTTATTGTAGATACAAGGATGAAGAGATAATGATAGAGATTAATAAAGAGGTTTACCTTTATATTAGAGTAGCAAACAAAGAGATAAGAGGGGATGTCACTACAAAACAAATTGTTATTTGCAACACATAGATAGCAACAGTTTTGTAGAACTATTGCTAATATAAAAACAAAAAAATAACAGCAACAGTTTTGGTAAACTGTCGGTGTGGTTTTAGTGAACCGGCAGTTTATTTTGGTTTACCAACGGTTTTGGTTGTAAAGAGAAAAAAACAGTAAACCGTTCTATTTTTTTTTTTATTATTTGGCTTTTTCCTTCATTCTTTCAGAAAGAAAGCTTCAGACTCGCGAACCCTTTCATCTTCTTCGTGCGTCTCTCTCTGCTCAAGCGACCAGACCAGTCCACCACCACCACTCACCAAAAAGCTCGACCGAACCACTCACTCGTCACCCACCGGTCGTCGTTCTCCCCCTTTTCTCTGTCTCTTCTTGACGTCGAATCTCTTACCCTTCTCTGCTCAACACGACTCGACTTGTATTTTAATCTCAGGTGATGAAAGTTTGATATGAATTGTTGATACTGAGAATTCTATAATTTTTCTAGGTTTTAGGTTTTTGGAAAATTTTGATTTGTTTCTTTAATTGATTGATTGAGTTTGGGAAATATTGATTTATTTGTTGAGTTAGTTTAGTCTTATCCTGGAATGCTTGGTATGAATTTCTTTGATATGAATTTGGGAAACTCCGCCAGCATTGTCTTTGGGAAAGTTTGATTGAATTTGAGATATGAATTTCCTTGTGTCAAACAGAGTTTGTTTATTGTCCTTGTGTTTGCTCTGTCTTGTTTGTGTGGTTCTGTAACCATAGGAAGTGAGAGTTCTAGTCCAAATCAAGTTTTTCTGGAACTATTTAGCATAGTGAAATGTCACAGACTTTTGTGTGATTTTGATAAAGCTTGAGTGACTAATGAATTTTGTTGGTATTAAGTTGAACACAAAAGTAATGTGATTTGAATTCTTGATTGATCAAAACTTAGAACTCATTGTTTTCTTTCAGCGCAAAAATCAGGGACTGTTTTCTTTGAACTTGAAGGTTAAATGTATTTTTTTTATCATGTTGCTGCCATGCTATTTTAAGAGTTTACATTGTTAATATGTTCAACTTTGGATTGCTTATGAGTTCTCTTGATGATGTTTCTATAAGATTCTTAGTTTTGATCATTTATTGAAACTCATCTTACTTATGTGCATGTTAGAACTGATTGGCAATACTCTCACCTATCACATGAATTATGTAACTCTTAATTTGCTAACTTTGATTAGTGGGGGGGGTACTGAACATAGGTATGGAACTCAACCTGCTATTGAACCATGGTTAATTTTTAGTCGCAATTCCTCTTCCATTGGTTCTTAACCTTGTTCCATGATTGCATTATTTTCAATAATCACATAAATGTTAAGTAGGAATTGGCCTAGAAGCTAAGTGGTTTAGTTTATGACTGTTATGAACTTAATGTTGCTTCTTTAGGAACAAGATCAGTGCTATTTTTCTCAGGATAATATCATGAAATCTGAATTGTTGTCCCATGATTGTGTAAATGTGGCTGTTTTGAAAATTAAGAAATGTCAAATCCTTGTGCATTCATATGTCAATCTCTTCTGAAGTCCATTAAGAATATAGACACAAAGTTCTTAATCTTGCTCATTCATGAGAATTCATTTTCTTCTTGTGTTTGTAATCTCTAAATCTCAACATGGTAAACTCTTGTGGACCTTTTTCTCTTAATATAGGACTGGTCTTGTTTGTTTAGATTCAAGATTCTTGGTTTGGAATTACTCACTAATTCATGTGACTGTTCTGTTCCTTTGTTGTTTATTTTGGACATAACTTGTTAAAGCTAAAACTAGTACATATTCATCACTTTATGTCTTTCTATTTCTCTATGTTCGTCACTGATATGATTAAGTTAGTCACATATTTATAATTCTTGAATCTGTTAAAATTGAGTAGTATAGATGAGGGTAGAGAGTCGGCGGCGCTGGTGGGGGTGTGGTGGAGGGATATGGTGGTGGCAAAGATGAGTTTATAATTTGAGTGAGATAGAAGGGGTTGGTAGAGAATTTTTATTTTTTTTTATAATGAAGATAAAAAGTTTTGTTTGTTATATTCCAAATAAGAAAAAGTTTGTTTCTATTTTTAAAGAATAATGTGTAAATTACTATTAAATTTCTTTTAAAGCAAGTTATTATTAAATATAAGTCTAGTTTATCTCACATTTTTTTATATAACAAGTGTATTATAAATTCTAAGTGAATTGTCTTTTACTATTACAGATATTTATTTAAACATGGTGTCTAATATTACAACATAACTCTTTTACATCAAGTTTTTCTCAACTTTTTTATATAATAACAAGTATATTGTAAATTTTAGGTGACTAATATTTCACTATTACACCTGTTTTCTTTAAACGTGGTGTCTAATATTACAACATTGAAATCTGGCACGCAGTGAACACAATGCTGCACAAGATGCTATAGCATATATTGCAGCAAGACAGGCGCTGAATAAAATAAAGCAATAAATGACAGAATAATAAATAACACAGATCGTTTGTTAACCCAGTTCAGTGCAACGTCACCTACTCTGGGGGATACCAATCCAGGAATGAATCCACTATAATAGCTCTAGTTCAAAGCCCTCGACCAACATCAGGTACTTGACTTATCGCCTAGACACTACCCGTGCAATCCTATCTAAGAACCTCTTAGACAATGAGACCCCGTCCCAAATTCCCTCTAACAACACGTACCATGTTGCTGTCAATAATAATAATCAAGATGGAGACACTCTCCTAGAAACTAGACCACACTCTTGCTTAAAAGCTTATGAGTGAATCACACACACTAACTCCGTGCTTCAAAGCTTAGGAGTAGCTTACAATTAACAACCAAAACACAGTCCTAAACTTGCATCAAATTGACACAAGAAAGGCTGACAAAAGACACAAACTCTAAACCTTAAAAACTCACACTTTGTAAAAAACACGGTTTAGAATACATGAATAGAATAGCTTGAGGCTTCACATATTTATAGTCTTCAATTGTCTTGATGTCCAAGTTAGGTCTTCAGACATATACATCTGTAGGAATTGCGGCCCAACCCTAAATTAATTTCAAAAATATAATTTGTTTGTTTCATGTGTTACCAAACAAAAAAAACGCCAAAAATATAATATAATTATATTTTTGTTTTAAATAACATTCCTTCAGCCGACTTCAATAAAACTTGCTTAGCAAGGCTCGTTTTGCCCAGACGCACGTGCCTGAATATATAATTGAAGCAAATCTTGACTCAGATTTGAAATAAAAATTCTGCACGAAAAACAGAGCATCAGGATGATGTACTATAATGCTACAGCACCTCAGTCCAGCATCTGGCTGGTTGGCTTTTGCAAAAATGTAGCCAATCAAAACACTAACAATCTCCCCCTTTGGCAAATTTTGGCTAAAACAACCTTAGGCCAGTGCATAGAGAGATACAGTCTAAACTTTCCTTCGAGTCAACATAAGCACACAACTAGGAAAGAAAGTAGAACGATGCTAAGCTATTTAAACTTTCCTTCGAGTCAACATACGCACACAACTAGGAAAGAGAGTAAAGAAATTCATCAGATGAATAGATAGGTAGCACGTAAGCATCAGAGGCATGCAACAGCGGAATATAACACATCTAGCCTCAAAGTACAGATAGAGAGAAATAAACTGTCACATAGTGGATTCAAGATCGGAGAAATAAACTCCTTAATAATTAAGCAACGCCACAGAGAATAGGAAAAATAAATTCCTATGTAAACATGCATATCATAAGTAGTAGAAAAGTAAATTCTACCTACTCCCCCTCAATATATGCATAAACTTCACTCCCCCTCAAAACTTGCATATCACATAGAACAGACATGCTATACTAGATGCTATAGCATTATGCATCACATCATGCATAACATATTACTCCCCCTTTTTAGCCATAAATTCTGACAAATAAAGTCAGTATCACATAGTAGGAGCAAAATACATATTTCCACAGAGTTATCAGATCATAGAGAACATAGAGTGCAGAGAGAATCAGATCATAGGAACTCATAAAGTGCATATACAAACCATCAGGGCATAGAAAACCTGGAGTATCGGACCCAAAGACATGGATTATGCATGTTGCAATCCAGAGAGCATAGGGCGTAGCCCAACAAATTAAAATCCAAAAGGACATGCAAATAAAGCATAAGCAGGTCACATAGAAGGACTTGCGTCAGAGTCCTCCTCCTCTACCTCAGTATCACCACCTGCAATATCATTAAGAACACCAGGATTGACATTGAAAAAACACCTTGAGGTCAACAGTCATTTGCTTCCTAGGCAAAACATCAGTTTGACTGGTTGACAGATGATGCAGCACAGTCTGCAGCATGTGTACCCTCAAACAGTCTAAAATCAAAAGACAAATCACAACCTCTCTTACTAGGAACACCAGCCTTAGTACAAATGTCAGGATGTTGAGCTAGAATAATGTCACACATCAGTGTAGGAAAGACTATAGACATCTTCACAGTACATGACTTACCATGCAGAACAGTTTCATCAAGAATATAAGAACCAAAGGCAAAAGGTGATCTGGTCCTTACAACATATATAAACCTAGCCAAACCTATAGCCACAGTATTGGAATGAGTAGTTGGAGCCCAGTTGCAGTTTTCATCAATGCAGCTGCATTAATCAAATCAACAAGCTTTTGGCATTGTAAAAAAAACTTCACTTAAATTCCTTTCCACAGCAAGCCTTCTTTTTATCACAAATTTCCACCTGTCAACATTTTCAAAACGATGAAATGTTTTCAATGGGTACAGGGGATACATCTTGAGGGATCCTCTTTTTCTTCACAGACTTCTTTGAGGATGCTGCAGGCGATGCAGTAGCATGTTTGTCTTCCTCAAACTCTGAATCACTAGAGGAAATAGTCTTCCTCCTCAAAAGCTTCTTCTTTGGCTCAGAGGGCCCAGTAATCTTACCCCACTATCTTTTAAGACCATAGATTTTCTTTTCCTTGGAAGTCTTGACAGGAACATTAGAAACAGCTACACCTTTACCAGCATTGCTCCTTAACCTCCTAGTACTAGAAGCAGGAGTCCTCTCAGTAAGGTTGAGATTGTCCACATAAATAACATTTGAATCTTTTGTTGGTGTAAGCCCTAGAGGCCAATTATTTATAATTGCATGATACTTGTATTGGATAATTTACTTATTAAATAAAGGCTTTTCTTTATTATGTTTATGTGTTAAATAATAATAGAGTCCCTAGAATAGTAAGTTCATTGTATGGAATGTTAAGTATGACTTAATCGTGAGATTCCATTAAATATAAGAACACTATTCTTAAACATATCCATAGTCAAGCTTTATTGTGAAATGGGATAACGTTAAAGCATAAAGACTATTATGTTGGTAGACTGATGATCATATCTCACTGATCATGGATAATGAGTTATCAAGTCTTCACATAGATATAAATGTTAAGGGTAACTTTATATCGGATTGACCCACCATGAGAATACTACATAGAGTGTTATGAAATGTCATAAGTTTTCTCATAGTGATAAAAGGTGTATTCCACCCTTCGACCTGAAACCACTATGTACCCTAGATGCAGGAGTGTAATACCTTGTTGCCATTCAAACGTTATCCGTAACTGGATAATTATAAAGTTGGTTGATGGGTATCCCACGAATCATGCTGAGGGACATGAGTGACCTAGATGGAATTTGTCCCTCCTACATAACGGGAGATATGTCTATGGGCCCAATATTGAACTAGACAAGGATGACATACTATGCCTTGTGTTCAATATAGACATGAGGGCAAAAGGGTAATTGTGCACAAGATATTTATCACGAAAAGGTTAGTCAGATCACGTGACATTCCTGTGACTTGGGTAACAGTGATGTGTTGCTAGATACCGCTCACTGTTTATAATATTACGATTAATATTATTGCCAACGTCATAAGAACCTACAGGGTCACACACATAAGGACAGTTAAGAAGGGAAAAATAAGTAAGACTTATTGCGGGGGTGCAGTTAGTGACAAACGGTTATTGGGCTTGAGAAGCCCAATTTCGTGTAAACTAAAGACCTCATAAGAAACTCTATAAATAGAGCCTTATGAAGTTCAGAAGTTACGTTTTACAAACCCTAACTGAATTTAGAGAAATTCTGAATTTCTTTAAACCCTAAACCGCACAAAATTCCCTCAGCCTTCATCCAAGAACAGCTAGCACTGTGAGATCGAAGGTTCCTGTTCGTGTGGACTAAGTGGAGGTGCTGCAAGTGCGGTGCTTGTGATCACGAAAGGCGGCCACAAATTTGTTTTTCAAAGGTAATATTCTAGACCTGATCATGCTCATTCACAAGAATCCATTGATGGGAAATTTTAATTTTAAAATTCCGCTGCGTTTATAAAAGTGTTTATGAAACGATTTCTCAACATCTTTCTCAGCAGATTCATCAACATTCAAAGGAACAGACATAGTTTTACCACTATCATCAACATAAGGGATCACATAGATATCATGAACAAAAACATTATCAGTAGTAGTTGCTTCAGAACCCTTTTCTTTGTCAGGAACAATAACATCATCTGGAGACTCGGGTATCACGATGTTATCCAAATTTTCCCGTGCTGCAGATGTTGTAGCATCATGTGCAGCATCTTTCTCAGGAACACTCTTCTTGACATGTTCCAACACAAAGTCATCTTTGACCTCAGTTGGAGCGCTAATATCATTACCAACAAATGTTAAACACAGCAAGGGAGAACACCACATAACTTTCTCTGACAAATACTTTCTCACCACAAGAAACATCCTTATCATCAACAAACACACAATTCTTACCAAATCTTCAGATGTTTCAACATTACCCATAACAGCGTGCATTACTAAATAAGTTGAAGAGAAAACTGCACGCCACACTTGCAATAATTGCTATAACTCTTCGGATAGGCAAATCCCAAGTTTGCCTCGCAATTTTTCAAATTGGACCGCATCTAGAGCCTTAGTAAAAATATCAGCCAATTGTTCTTCAGTTGAAATATGCTCAAGAGTCACAATACCTTCTTCAACTAGGTCTCTAATAAAGTGGTGCCTAATATCAATATGCTTCGTCCTGCTATGTTGGATAGGATTCTTTGAAATATTGATGGCACTAAGATTGTCACAGTACAATGCCATAGCATCTTGTACCACATTGTACTCCAGCAACATTTGTTTCATCCATAATACCTGGGAGCAGCTACTACCAGCAGCTATGTACTCTGCTTCAGCTGTAGATAAAGATACACAATTCTATTTCTTGCTGAACCAGGATATAAGATTGTTGCCTAAAAAGAAACAAGCTCCTGAGGTGCCTTTTCTATCATCTGCACAACCTGCCCAATCAGCATCACAATACTCCTCTAGCATAGACTTGTTCTTGTAGACCCACTTGGTACCAATCACATTAGTATTTTCTGGTCTAGGAACTAAGTCCCAAACTTCATTCTTCTTGAACTAATTTAGCTCTTCTTGCATAACATTTATCCAAAACTCATCAGTGAGGGCTTCCATCACATTTTTGGGTTCAAACTTAGAAACAAAACAAGCATTAGGAACTAAGTCAAGTGTCCTTCTAGTAGTAATTCCATGATTAGGATTACCAATAATCAGATCTGTAGGATGATTCTTTTGAGTACGAATGGATGACCCTTTCTTTGAAGTAGCAAAGATTGGTTCAGGTGTAGTAATCTCTGTATCATTCTTGAATTCCTCAATAGTTTCAGAATCTATACTACCTGGGATAGATGTTGTAGCATCTTCTGTATCATCTTTCACAACTTCACTTGAAATATCATCTATTACTACATTTATAGATTCCATCATGGTTTTGGTTCTGTAGTTATATACTCTGTAGGCTCTGCTATTTGTTGAGTATCCCAAGAATATGCCTTCATCACTTTTAGGATCCATTTTAGTTCTTGGTTCTCTATCAGACAAGATACAACATTTACTTCCAAACACATGAAAGTACTTAACAGTAGGTTTTCTACCTTTCCACAATTCATACAGAGTAGATGTAGTTCCAGATCTCAAGGTGACACGATTATGAATATAACAAGCAGTGTTCACAGCTTCTGCCCAAAAACCATGAGAGAGTTTCTTTGCATGTAACATTACTCTTGCAGACTCTTGTATAATTCTATTCTTTCTTTCAACTACACCATTTTGTTGTGGTGTAATGAGAGATGAAAATTCATGGATGATACCTTCAGAGGCACAAAAGTCAGAGAATCTAGAGTTTTTAACCTCCTTTCCATGATCACTTATGATCCTTAATGCAACATTGTTTTTCTCTCTTTGAAGTAGAATACATAGATCTTTGAATACTTCAAAGGTCTCTGATTTCTTTCCAATAAAATTCATCCAGATATATCTAGAGAAATCTTCTACAACAACATAGGCATACCTTTTTCCTCCTAAGCTTTCAGTTTGCATAGGTTCCATCAAATCCATGTGTAGAAGCTCAAGAACTCTGGTAGTGGTAAGATGCTGCAGCTTTGGATGTGGCATCTTGGTTTGATTTCCAATTTGACATTCACCACAAATGCTTCCTTCTTCGTTCTTGAGATTTGGCAAGCCCTTGATGGCTTCTTCAGGTATAGCTTTCTTCATGCTTCTTAGGTTGAGATGACCAAGTTTTTGGTGCCACAATTTTATTTCATCTTCTTTCGTGATTAAGCATGTCGACACATTTGCTTCTTCTTGGGGAACCCATAAGTAGCAGTTGTCTTTTGATCTGACGCCCCTCATCAAAATTTCACCCTCATCATTTGTAACCAAACATTCAGACTTGGTGAAGTTTACCTTCATCCCTTGGTCGCATAATTGACTGATGCTTATTAAATTTACAGTCAATCCTTTTACTAACAACACATTGCTTAGTTTAGGCAAGCTATTACTGTTCAGCTCCCCTATACCAACAATTTCTCCTTTAGTACCATTACCACAAGTTACAAAACTAGTTGAGTAAGACTTTAAATCAACAAGAAATTTTCCAATTCCGGTCATGTGTCTTGAACAACCACTATCGAAATACCAGTCTTCCCTTGATGAAGCTCTAAGTGATGTGTGAGCAACCAGAGCAGTAATCTTCTTCTCAAGTTGAGTACCATCACTGGTCTTCACATTCTTACCTTTAGGTTTCCATTCTTGTTGAGTGGAGGCAGTTGTGGAAGCTGGTTTAGGCTGATGATAGCTGTTAGGGTATCCAAACAATTTGTAACAAAAAGGTCTTATATGCCCTTTTCTACCACAGTAGTGACATATCCAAGAGTGATGTTTTCTTTTGTTCTTTGACAAGGGATGCTGCTTATGATGTTGTAGCATCTGTTGAGGCATCTTTCGCTTATGAGTTTCTTTTGGATGCATGTACGTGAGATCTGAGCTGTAACCTTTGTGTTTGTTGACATTCTCATAACTAAGCCCAATATGTTTAGGCTTTAGAACATTTTTCTCTAAGATTTCTTCAAGTTGACCATCAGCTTTATGAAGTTTATCAAGATGATCATCATCTTTATACAGCATGTCAGAGAATTTTCTCAAACGCCAAATGTCAGCATTTAATTTTTCAATGACTTCCTTAGCTTCATCAAGATCAGAGGATAGATAATTTACCTTCTTCTGGAGCTCATCCATCTTTGATATATGATGACTTCACGTCATTACTATGTTTTAACCACATTTTAGGGCATTTCTAGATAGCATTTAGTATGTTTTTATGCAAGAATAAAGAGGAAAAGAATCATGACAAGAATGCTCGGAACACAAGGATTTGAGGCCAAAAAGTGAAGGAATAGAAGTGTACTGCGCCTAGACCAAGAAAGCATCACGCGCCGCGCCCAGAAGCTGCTAGAAGTGTCTGTAGATTCTGTCAAGCTGGCGCGCCGAGCAGAAACGATGCTAGAATTGCCTGAGGATTCTGTCAGTCTGCGCGGGGCGCAGACGGGCTGGCGCGGGGCGCCGGTACGCAGATTATACCATATATATACTTTTTCTGTTCAGAATTAGGGTTGGACAGTTTTGACGGCGACAGAGGCACTTTTGAGATCAAGATCAGAGCACGAAATTCTTCATTGTTCTTCATTGTAATGAATTCTTTCACTCTAATTGTTGTTATTTTTATGATTATGAGTAACTAAACTCTATGATTGGATCCTAGGGGATTCTAGTTATTATTGTCTTGAACCATGAATTTCATATGATGTTTTAATATAATTACGAAGTTAGTTTCATTCTATTATCTCTTGTTCTTAATGCTTTATACAACGTCGCGAATTGTTTGATGATTATAATTGTTTGTTTACTAAGACATTAGAAACGAATTGATTGACCTAGAGATAATTGTACAATTAACTTATTCTTTAGACATATAGGTTTGTTAATTGTGAATTCAAGGATTAAAGGGAAACAAACCTCAATTGATTATAGGTCATCCTAAGACATTAGGGATTGATAATCAATTGAGAGGACTATGTACCAAGACATTGGACATAGTTATTTATTTTAATCGAATCATGGAACTAAGTTTGTAATTTGTTAATACGCATGAAATATCCGAGACAATAGTGACCAGATGAACTGAAAAGGTCCAATCGCCTTCGCATCTTGAAAGAAAACCTTATTTTCTTGTCATTTACTTTCTCAAGTCTGAAATCTGAACACTTCCCCCTATTTATTTTATTGCAAATTACTCTCGTATGATACCAATTTACTCCTATTTGATTCGGAACAATCCCTGTGGATACGATAATTATATACTTACTTTGATACTTCATCAAATGGCGCCGTTGCCGGGGATTGTTGATTGAATCAACAAGGCAATTGGACCATACTTAGTAGTTTTATTGTTTTATTTTTATTTAGCATTCCTCTAAGAAGAAAAACATATAAAAATTAGTCCTAAATTGTTTTTTTTTAAATTTCTTTTTTTTCATTCTTGTATAGCGCAGTTGCTTCTAAAGGTATTTTCTGGTTGTTTATGCAAGGTAGGAAAGCAGCAAGAGAACTTATCTTTGATCCTGAAATAGAGAAAACAGCTAAAGCAAACAGAAAAGCAGTTCGGTTAGCCCGAGAGGTTGCCCGGTTAGCAGGTGTTGCACAAGAAAGTAGTGAATAAGTGGTTTCTAGTCTAGACACATCGGACAACGAAGCCAACATCATGGCTGGAAATCCACCACCGCCTCCACCAGTTGTGCCTGAAAGGACGTTAGGTGACTATGGCCAAAGAAACAACGGAGAGCTTGCCAATCTGGGTTTTCAACCTAGGAATCCCGTGTCTTTTGACATCAAGAATTCAGTGCTCAGCGCCCTTAAAGAAAATCAATACTCAGGGGCTGAAACACAGTGCCCAAATCTCCATCTTGAGCATTTCTATGAAGCATGTGATTACACAGATCCACCAGGTGTAACCGCATCGGATAAGAGGTTGAGGCTCTTTAAGTACTCTTTAACTGGAAGAGCAAAAGACTGGTTAGACACAATACCACCGTATACTATTAACACTTGGCAAGAGTTGGAGATGAAGTTTATGGATAGGTATTTTCCCATTCATAAGTACCTTGAAAGAAGGCAAGACATAACAAGCTTTGAACAAGGAGATTCTGAAACTCTATATGATGCATGGGAAAGATTCAAACTTTATCTGAAGAAATGTCCTAAGCATGGGCTCGATAATCATACCCAGATGCAGCACTTCACTCAAGGGTTGAGAGCTCAAACTAGAATGTTCTTGGATGCATCAGCAGGTGGGTCTTTGAAGAATAAGAATCAAACTCAAGCTAGAGAGTTGATTGAATCCATGGCTCAAAATGAATACCGAGTTCAAAATGATAGAGGTGCAAAGAAAAAGGGTGGTATGCTAGAGCTTGATACACAAACTGCTCTTCTAGCACAATCCACTTTGATGAATTCTCAAATGGCGGCTATGTTGAAACATTTCACCAACTCTTCCAATTCCCAATTGCAAGTAAGGGCAACTCAAGATTTGAAGTGTGATTTTTGTGGGCAAGGTCATGCCAATGGTGAATGTTTTCCTGAAGGTTCGGAGGAAGCTAAATATTTAGCTAATTTCAAGAGGAGCAATCCAAATCATGACCCGTATTCGAACACTTATAATCCGGGTTGGAGAGATCATCCAAACTTTGGTTGGGGAGGAAATCAAGGCTCTTCTCAATCTCAGCAACAACCATCTTCACAAAATTCTCAACAAAGGAAACCGTCTCAATTAGAAGATACTCTTACTCAATTTATCAAGGTGACTCAAGGAAATTTTGAAGCTATGAAGGTTAGCCAAGATCAGATGAAAGCTAACCAAGACATTGCCAACAAAAATCATGAAGCTTCAATAAAAAATCTTGAAACACAGGTGGGTCAATTGTCAAGGCAGTTCGCGGCCACTCAAAATAATGGATTTGAAGGTTCTACAAAAGATAATCCTGGTCATGAAAGCTGCAAGGCAATTAATTTGAGAAGTAGAGTGGTTCCTTCACCTGAAGTTGTGACGAAGAAAAAAAGTGAGTCTACTGTTGAGGGAGTGAACGAAAAAAATGATGTTGAGGGAGAAGTTGAAAATAAGCATGAGGGAGAAGTTGAAAAAGAATGTGGAGTAGAAAATGAGATTGAAGGTGAGATGGAAGAAGTAGTCGAAAATGAGAGAGAGAAAAAAATTCAAAAAGAGAGTGATGAGAAGTTAGTTGAAAAGAATCACACTTTGAAGAAAGGTCAAAGCTTAGAAGAGAAGGATAGCAACAAAGGGCAAAACACTTCATTCCATGCCAAGTTGCCGTATCCACGAAAGAAGAAGGCTAAGGAGAAAGAGCACCAACACTTCAAAAATTTCATGAAAATGCTTCATAGTCTCCAAGCGAATATTCCTTTTGCAGAGGCTTTGGAACAAATGCCCATATATGCGAAATTTATGAAGGAGCTTTTGACAAAGAAGCGAAAACCTCTTGATGACGAGACGGTAGACATGACCGAAGAGTGTAGTGCAATAATTCAATAGAAGCTTCCACAAAAGAAGAAGGATCCGGGAAGTTTCACCATTCCATGCTCTATTGGAAACTTACATGTTAGGAGAGCTTTATGTGACTTGGGTGCAAGCATCAATTTGATGCCCTTGTCTATGATGAAGCGCATCCCGGGTGCCGTGGCTAAACCGACAAAGATGCAACTATCTCTTGCCGACCGGTCAATTACCTATCCACATGGAATTTTACAAGATGTTTTGGTAAGATGTGCTGAATTTGTATTCCCGGCTGATTTCGTGATTCTAGATATGGAGGAGGACGCTGAAGTTCCTCTCTTGTTGGGAAGACCATTCTTAGCCACCGGAAGGGCGCTAATTGACGTTGAGATGGGTGAGCTCATGTTTCGTCTAGACAATGAACAAGTATGCTTCAAGGTGTTTGAAGCAACAAAGTTTTGTGGAGTGGTACCCGAATGTTTCAAGGTGGATGTGTTAGAGGATGTGGCAAAGGATGTGAGAGAAGAAGAATGGGATCATGAAATTGAACTTTTTCTTCAACAATTGGATGAGTGCCAAGTAGAGGAAACGCTAAAAGTGGAGGAGACATTGCTAGTGGAGGAAGAGTTTGAGCCAAGTCCTCCGGGGTTGCAAGAACTTCCTCCTAATTGGAAGTATGTATTCTTGGGAGAAGATTCAAAGCAACCGGTCATACTTAGTAGCTTGCTTACTCCTTTGGAAGAAGATGACCTTGTTAAAGAATTGCAGAAGGATTATGACACTTCGGCTTGGAATTTAAATGGTATAATCCCTGCCTTTTGGTTGCAAAAGGTGTATAAGGACGAAGAAGTCAATCCGGGTGTGGATGCTTGTAAAATTGTTATTCCTCCTTTGGAAGGTTTAGTAAAGAAAGAAGTGACGAAGCTAGTTGAAACCGTCATGATGAGTTTTAGGAAAAAGAGTGTGGATGATTCTAAGGAAGGTCCAAAAGGAGCACGAAAGAAGAAAAGAAAGAAGGGGAGGAAAAAGAAGATAAAGTTCATTCGCCATCCGATAATAGTGAAATCATTGCTTGTTGATCAGAATAATTCTCGGTTGAAGAAAGAGCAAAAGAGGAGTTGGGGTGAAACAAGTCTGAAATATCCTCCCTAATTTGAAGTCATGGACCGTCAAGCTATTGACGTTAAAAGAGCGCTGCTTGGGAGGCAACCCAAGGTTTTATTCACTAAACAATGTTTTTCTTTGTTTTGGTTTTGTGTTTTGCAGGTTCAAGAAGACAATGGAGGAGTTGGAGTATAGTGCATTCGAAAGCTGGAAAAAAAAAAAAAAAAAAAAAGAATCAGGTTTTCAGATATTACCTTCTCCATGTGTACTTTTTGGCCTGCTTCGTGCGTTTATGTTGAAGTTGTTACTTGCTCTTTATTGGTCATGAATAAATGCTTGTTTTATTTGTTGTTTTCCTTGAATGTCTTAGTCTTTTTGAAAACCTCACACTATTTGAAATTTGTTTGGCTACCATCTTAGATTCAAAATTGTTGACCAATTGCATGATATGAATGTGTGATATTTTTGAATGTTTCTGATGCATCATAGTGATAATTTAGGCAAAGCTTAGGGACTCTCACAAATATTGACCATAGTTTAATCCAGCAAAACCGTGAGATTTTGAGCCCAAACACTGATTTTTGTTGATTATGAGAATTCCACACTTAGCTATGTCTCTAGAATTTGCGCATGTTCTCTTTAATTGATTTATTGTTGTGATGCACACACGAGGCAAGTTGTTTGGTACCTTGAGCCTGTTTTAGCCACCTTTATCATTGCTTATCCTTTGTTTAACCCCTTTGAGCTTAAAGAAAAAAATGTTTTGTTTGTTATCTAACCCAAGTTATCAAAATAATATATAAAAAAAAAAATGATTTTCTTGGAGAATTAGATACCTTTAGTGGTTTTTGCACAATGCATGTCACTAAGTTTGGGGTTGCTTTTGGAATTAGCAACAACTTAAGTTTGGGGTGGGTATACTAGAGAACTAAAAAAAAAAAAATACAAAATTATGAAAGAAAAATTCAAAAGTTCACCGAGAAAAGAAGTTCGAAAAGAAAGAAAAAAAAAAGAAAGAAAAAAAAAATAATCATGCATGGTGATCTTGAAAACAAAAAGAATTCCTTGAAAGAAAATTTTGTGAAAGAAAATTGTTCTCTAGTATCAATTCTTAAAAAGTAGGGTGGGGTGTTGTATTTATTCAATTTAGTGGTATCTAACTTCAAGTTTTTTTACTCACTTACCAGAAATGCCACCATCCACCTTATAACCAGGCCACGTTATAACCTATAAAAGTCCTCTAATGTGTGTGCTCATGACATGGTGATTGATTTTTGAGAATGTCTGCAAATTTATAGTAGTCTAGTTATGATGTGTTGATTGAGTGAATATTACCCTTAAACAGGAGAGTCGGTGAGGGTGTGAAGAGATTAAGTATGGTCAATCTTTGTTTGATGCTCTTTGTTTTGCCTATATTTGAAACTGTGTGTATTTGAATCATGACGAAATTGATCGTTGAAATATTATGCAAATTGCGTCTAACTTGATTGGGTTTGAGTTTGTGTAGCCAAATGGATTGAGGTAGTGTTTTGTTTTCTTAGAGATTGAGATATTCCTTGAGGACAAGGAATGAAATAAGTTTGGGGTTGTGATGACTTCACGTCATTACTATGTTTTAACCACATTTTAGGGCATTTCTAGATAGCATTTAGTATGTTTTTATGCAAGAATAAAGAGGAAAAGAATCATGACAAGAATGCTCGGAACACAAGGATTTGAGGCCAAAAAGTGAAGGAATAGAAGTGTATTGCGCCTAGACCAAGAAAGCATCACGCGCCGCGCCCAGAAGCTGCTAGAAGTGTCTGTAGATTCTGTCAAGCTGGCGCGCCGAGCATAAACGATGCTAGAATTGCCTGAGGATTCTGTCAGTCTGCGCGGGGCGCAGACGGGCTGGCGCGGGGCGCCGGTACGCAGATTATACCATATATATACTTTTTCTGTTCAGAATTAGGGTTGGACAGTTTTGACGGCGACAGAGGCACTTTTGAGATCAAGATCAGAGCACGAAATTCTTCATTGTTCTTCATTGTAATGAATTCTTTCACTCTAATTGTTGTTATTTTTATGATTATGAGTAACTAAACTCTATGATTGGATCCTAGGGGATTCTAGTTATTATTGTCTTGAACCATGAATTTCATATGATGTTTTAATATAATTACGAAGTTAGTTTCATTCTATTATCTCTTGTTCTTAATGCTTTATACAACGTCGCGAATTGTTTGATGATTATAATTGTTTGTTTACTAAGACATTAGAAACGAATTGATTGACCTAGAGATAATTGTACAATTAACTTATTCTTTAGACATATAGGTTTGTTAATTGTGAATTCAAGGATTAAAGGGAAACAAACCTCAATTGATTATAGGTCATCCTAAGACATTAGGGATTGATAATCAATTGAGAGGACTATGTACCAAGACATTGGACATAGTTATTTATTTTAATCGAATCATGGAACTAAGTTTGTAATTTGTTAATACGCATGAAATATCCGAGACAATAGTGACCAGATGAACCGAAAAGGTCCAATCGCCTTCGCATCTTGAAAGAAAACCTTATTTTCTTGTCATTTACTTTCTCAAGTCTGAAATCTGAACACTTCCCCCTATTTATTTTATTGCAAATTACTCTCGTATGATACCAATTTACTCCTATTTGATTCGGAACAATCCCTGTGGATACGATAATTATATACTTACTTTGATACTTCATCAATATATTTTCAAATTTTTCTGCCTTCAATTGATTGATGGTTACCTTTTGTTTCTCAATGACTCTGCATATTTCTCCACTCTTGAGGCAGAGTTCTCTGTAAGAATCAGCAAGTTCATCGTAGGTTACCTCTCCATCACAAGATTCTGTATCAGATGTAATAGTACCTGTTAAGACTGAGATATGTTTGGCAGTCACAGATGCTGTATCATCTTCTGAGTCATCATCATCAGTCCAACTGACAGTTAGTCCTTTCTTCGTTCTTTTTTGATATGTTGGACATTCAGGTCTGATGTGACCATATCCCTCGCATTCATGACATTGAATATTCTTGTTTAAGCTTGACTTTTCATCACTCTTAGGTTTTCCTTGATTCACAATGCTGCGCATAGTGCCTGGAGCATCATTCTTAGAATTTGGTCTGGGTCTTTTGTCCATTTGTTTTAGAACTTTGTTGAACTGTTTTCCCAGCAACTCCATAGCTTCAGAGATACTTTCATTAGATTCTTCATCCTCCTCCAGATCTTCTTCATCATTTTTGGATGAAAAAGCAATGCTTTTGTTTTTCTTTTCAATTCTTTCATTTGCAGCACTTTCATAAGTTTGGAGTGATCCAACCAGTTCATCCAGCTTCATCTGAGATATGTCTTTGGCTTCTTCCATAGCTGTGACTTTCATATCAAACTTCTTTGGAAGAGATCTGAGCATTTTCCTTACTAACTTTTCTTCGGGAATTTTCTCCCCCAAAGAATCAAATTGATTATCATAATCTAGAATAGTCATATGGAAATCTTGAATCGTTTCCTCATCCTTCATACGTAAATTTTCAAACTGAGTAGTAAGAATCTGTAACTTAGACATTTTTACCTTAGGGGTACCTTCATGAACAGTTTCAAGAATCTTCCAAGCTTCCTTTGCTGAGACGCATTTTTTGATCAGTTTGAAGATGTGTTTGTCTACCCCATTGTATAATGCATATAATGCTTTTGAGTTTCCCAAAGCAAGCTCATCTTCTTCTTTAGACCAGTCCTCCTCAGCTTTTAGTTCAAGTGTTGGCTTTCCATCTTTGTCCATGACCACAGGGGGGTCCCATCCTTTCAGAACAGCTTTCCAACTTTTGCTATCCATAGATTTTAGGAAAGCAATCATGCGTGATTTCCAATAATCATAGTTGGAGACACCAGCGAGAAGCGGTGGTCTGCTTACAAGCCCTCCTTCTTTGTCCATGTTGCCAGACATTCTCCCTGGAGCTCACCCTATAACCAGAAAGGGTGCCTGCTCTGATGCCAATTGAAATCTGGCACGCAGTGAACACAATGCTGCACAAGATGCTATAGCATATGTTGCAGCAAGACAGGCGCTGAATAAAATAAAGCAATAAACGACAGAATAATAAATAACACAGGTCGTTTGTTAACCCAGTTCAGTGCAACGTCACCTACTCTGGGGGATACCAATCCAGGAATGAATCCACTATAATAGCTCTAGTTCAAAGCCCTCGACCAACACCAGGTACTTGACTTATCGCCTAGACACTACCCGTGCAATCCTATCTAAGAACCTCTTAGACAATGAGACCCCGTCCCAAATTCCCTCTAACAACACGTACCATGTTGCTGTCAATAATAATAATCAAGATGGAGACACTCTCCTAGAAACTAGACCACACTCTTGCTTAAAAGCTTATGAGTGAATCACACACACTAACTCCGTGCTTCAAAGCTTAGGAGTAGCTTACAATTAACAACCAAAACACAGTCCTAAACTTGCATCAAATTGACACAAGAAAGGCTGACAAAAGACACAAACTCTAAACCTTAAAAACTCACACTTTGTAAAAAACACGGTTTAGAATACATGAATAGAATAGCTTGAGGCTTCACATATTTATAGTCTTCAATTGTCTTGATGTCTAAGTTAGGTCTTCAGACATATACATCTGTAGGAATTGCGGCCCAACCCTAAATTAATTTCAAAAAATATAATTTGTTTGTTTCATGTGTTACCAAACAAAAAAAACGCCAAAAATATTTATATTTTTGTTTTAAATAACATTCCTTCAGCCGACTTCAATAAAACTTGCTTAGCAAGGCTCGTTTTGCCCAGACGCACGTGCCTGAATATATAATTGAAGCAAATCTTGACTCAGATTTGAAATAAAAATTCTGCACGAAAAACAGAGCATCAGGATGCTGTACTATAATGCTACAGCACCTCAGTCCAGCATCTGGCTTGTTGGCTTTTGCAAAAATGTAGCCAATCAAAACACCAACACAACATAACTCTTTTACACCCATTTTCAATAAAACAAGTGTAATATCATTAATTATATTCATATTTTCACCTATGTTAATCCGAATGATGATTTTTCTTGGTATAGTGACCAGTATTGCTAGTGATGATAGTTTATAGGCGACATAGGATATCGTTCTGCGAGGTTCTCTACACTTATTTTGATGTTTATCCAAAAATGGAAACCTTTGAGCTGTATACATATGTGTATTTACTCAATATAATCAATTATATATATAATATGAATATTATTACATAAAGTAACAAAACTATAGGAATCTTCATCGTTGGGGTGTGGACTGTGGGCTGTGAATGGCAATGACAGCCACTCGTGCTTGCTTCTCGTACTTATAAGCTACAAAACAGGCTTTTGGAAACTACCTTATTCCTTGCATACCATACTAGTATTAGTGTCACAATTATTTCTTTTTTTTTTTTTTTTTGACAAAGTGTCACAATTATTTCTTAAAATTTGTACTTAGTACATTTGTTGGAACAAGTTATTTTTTGAAGGCAAACTTGTAAAGATATAGACATACTCCCTCCGTCTCGTAATATAAGCAAAAAAAACTTCTTTTTGATGTCCCAAAATATAAGCAAAAAACAACTTTTTTAATACTAAAGTTACAAAATTACCCTTAGTCATAATTCACTATTGTTTAGTTTTCCAATAAACTTTTGGGTAGTTAGCTTCTTTCAATATGACTTTTTAGCTTTCATCATTCAAAAAGCTAATTTTTTCCATTAACAAGAAGTAATTATAACAAGGGTAATACGTGAAACTCAATTGTTTGTTTTGATAAAATTTAGAGTTTCTTAATAAGTGTGAAAACTTTTTTTTTGCTTATATTCCGATACGGAGGGAGTAAGTGTTTGAACTAAGGATATGTTTGGTTGTGAGAAGAAAATGAGAAGAGATAATATGAGAAGAGAGAAAAAAGATTAGAATTATAGTAGATTTAATGTATTGATTGGTATAAGAGAAAAAATAGAGAAATAGAAGAGAGAAAAATGTGCTTAATTTTTTAAAAGACAATTATATCCTTGTAAAAGAAATAATAAAAAACTATGGGCTCAACCAAATGTGTCTTTGATAAATTGTTATGAAAATGTAAATAATTGAAAAATGTAAAGGGCAAAAATGGAAATGAATCAAAAAGTGACTTCTCTTCCCACATTCTTCTCTATTTTACTGATAAATAAAAAGGTAGTGTTGAGCTAGTAATTCAAATGATAAGTTTGTTTAGTTTGTTTGATTAAGATTGAGTTTGTTAGTTTGTTATTCCAATTAGTTAGTTACTAAGGGTTAACCAAAGTTAGTTATGGTTAACCATGGTTACTTGAGATTCAAGTAATCATATAAATACATTGTAAATACTCACTTGTTCATAATCAATAAAATTTTACTTTCTTCCTTACTCTATTCTCTCTTTAGTTCATACAAAATTCAATCCATAATCCCCAACAAATTGGTATCTAGAGCCCTAAGATTCAATTTGTTGGGCATATCAAAGTTGAATCATGATGAATCCTAACAATGTTCCTTCGCAATTACCAAAATTGAAAGGAGATAATTGGGATCGGTGGAACATTCAGATGCAAGCAATCTTTGGATTTCAAGAAGTGCTTGAAATCATTCAACAAGGTTATGCAGTGGTTGGTGATGAAGGAACTGCAGCACAAAAAACAGCATATGCAACCAACAAGAAGAAAGATTGCAAGGCAATTTATCTTATTCATCAAAGTGTTGATGAGATAAATTTTGACAATATCTCAACTTGAACAACTGCAAAACAGGCCTGGGATACATTGGAAAGATGTCACACAAGTGGTGCAAAGGTGAAGAAAGTGAAGCTTCAAGCCTTAAGAAAGTAGTATGAACATGTGGAGATGGATGAACAAGAAAAGATTGAAGATTTCTTCAATAGAGTAAGAACGATTACAGACTCAATGTCCCTTAATGGAGAGGTAATTACTGACCAACAATTTTGTATCTTTTGTTGATGAATTCAGTAGAATGATGTCGGTGTATCCGATAAAAACTAAAGATGAAGTGCTGATAGTTTTTCAAAGGTTTAGAGCAGTAGTTGAAAAACAAGCAGGAAAGAAGATAAGGGCTCGTTTGGTGCATATGATAAGAGACAGGATAAGATAAATGTATCATATCCTGCCGCAATCCTGTGTTTGGTGATACAGCAGGATATGATAAGTTAATCCTGAAGCTTATCCTATCCTGTCTCTCCAGTTATAATTCTTATCCTGTATTTGAACTGGGTTACTAGTAGGATAGGATAAGAAAAAAAAAATTACTGATTTATTTTATAAAATATATTTTAAAATACATAAAATAAAATTAATAAAATATAAATAATAAAATAATTAATTTTTAAATATATATGTGATTTTCTCACAGGGGTAATTTTGTAATTTATATATTCTAAAAAATCAAAATTTTACTAAAATTACAATATTTTAAAGTAAAATGATTATTAAAAAATTGACAAATAGGGATATTAATTTAAATTTTATAAAAAATTAAATATAATTCTTTTGCAATAGTAGTTTCATTATTTACGTATGAGATATATCATATATTTATTTGGCTTATCTAACATGTATATATTATTGAGTTATTTATTTGATCATGATTCATTTAAAAAATTAAACTTGATTATTTGCTCATGATTTTTATTTTAAATTATATAAAGTTATTTGATTACTTATTTATATTTTTTATTTATAAAATTCAAAGTATTAAAAAATAATTTTTAAAAAATAACAATTGTTTTACAAGAGTAATTTTGTCAGTTAAATATGTTATATATCTTATCATATTATTATGAGCAAATATGTGTTAAAAACAAAATATAATAGTTATCATGTTTGTTATCTTGTGTGCACCAAACACATGATATGATAACTGAGTATAACTGTTATCCTGCTGTTATCCTATCTTATCCTTATCCTGTTTTATATCCTATCATGTCACTATGCTATCCTGCGCACCAAACGGACCCTAAAGGTATTGAGAAGTGTTGGAGGAGGTGTGTATACATCTCATAACTTCAGAAATTTCTGTAAAAAGGAGGGTATTTCACATGAAGTTACACCTCAGCATAATGAAGTATGTGAAAGCAGGAACAAAACCATTATGGAAATGACAAGATGCATGTTAAAAGAGAAGAATTCGCCAAAGTCATTTTGGGGAGAAGCAGTGACAATTGCATATTATGTGTTGAACAGATGTCCAACCAAGTGTTTAGATAAGTGTTTAGACAAAGTGCCAGAAGCTGTATGGAGTGGTTCAACTCCATCTGTGAAGACAGAAAGGTGACATAGACACATCTCAGATGACAAAAGTGAAGCTCTAATACTTGTAAGGATATCAGAAAGGTGCAAGGTCCTATAGGTTGTACAATCCAATTACTAAGAAGATCACAGCCAACAGAGATGTGATAATCAGTGAAAAAGAGCAATGGAATTAGGAAGCTGGAAGAGAAGCTACTGCAAGAAGTGAACCAACAGTAGCACATGATGAAGCTCAAGTTAGAGGAGCAGAAAGAGTAACAAAGTCACATGTGTGGAGAAAAGCTATGGAAGATGAAATCTAATCCATTGAAAGAAACAATACATGGAAGTTAAAGTCACTACTTGCTAACAAGAAGCCAACATCAATGAAATAAGTGCATAAAGTGAAGCACCTACCTGATGGCTCAATTGCAAAACACAAGGCAAGACCTGTGACCAGAGGACAAAAGTCTGGCATGAATTTCAAGAAAATGTTCTGTAGTTCAGGTGTAGTGACAAGTGCTGAAGCAAGATGTGGATAATCTGTCCACAGTGTGTCAGAATTTCAATTGGAAAGCTTGACACCAGTTGCAAGAGTGGAAACAGTAAGACCTGTGGGAGCAATAGCAAACCAAGTAAATTGGCAGAGTGTTCAACAAGATGTGAAGTCTGCATTTGTCAATGACAAACTTGAGAAGGAAGTATATGTTGAACAACCACAAGGTTTCAAAATTAAAAGTGCAGAAGATAAAGTACCTAAGCAACAGGAAGAGTTTGAGCTGATGGTCAAGCCACTATAGAGTGAAAGATTTAAAGACCTGAAAAAGATGTTGAAGGTCACAAGTTTAGAACATTTGAATTAAGGTAGCGTATTGAGCTAGTAATTCAAATGATAAGTTTGTTTAGTTTGTTTGATTAAGATTGAGTTTGTTAGTTTGTTATTCCAATTAGTTAGTTACAAAGGGTTAACCATTGCTTGAGATTCAAGTAATCATATAAATACATTCTAAATACTCACTTGTTCATAATCAATAAAATTTTACTTTCTTCCTTACTCTATTCTCTCTTTAATTCATACAAAATTCAATTCATAATCCCCAATAGGTGGTAGGACCCAACAATATTTAATCTCTCTTTCCTATTTCTATGATGTCCAAAGAGAAGAAAGTGTATATTTCTCTTGTTTTTCTCTTTACTCTTTTTCACACTTCCCTTTTTCATCTAAACCAAACGTAAAGTAAGTGTATAGTGTGAATTGAAAAACAAAATTATATATGACAGGGTGGCTTCATAGGATGTGTCCCAAGAGATACCCAGTTTTGTAAACGGGGATTTCGTGATTAATAGTCTGTCTTGCACAATTTTGAGCAGTGCTGCAATCCAGTAATATAATTTGTTCCGTGGATTATTTTTAAAAATTGAATTTTTCTAAATTCAAAAACAGCATGACATCTAATTGACATGTAGTCTAACTACTGAGTTGGCCGATTTTTGCTGAAGTGATAGTTACTGACTGTGTATAGTAAACTGATGTGGCTTTTATATTAATTTAAATATTAAATTATTAAATTAAAACATTATTTCTCATTTATATTAGAAACATGAAAACAAAAATACTATTTTTATTAAAATTCAATATTAGAAATTCAACTTTCAGATATGAGCTTTTGTTGGCTGATGGGACCATCCTAGAAGGTAAACTGACAAAATTTAAACAATGAAACCATGGCTGATGATGGAAATTAGAAGCACTCTCTGTTCCACCTTCATGGTATAGCATTCGGGAGAGTATATTTTTTGTTGAAGCCAAAGATGTTCCTGTCCCCGATTGTGGCATTTCAAGAAGTTAGAAAAGATTTGATGGAAGTGAGAGTAGTTGTGAGAGCAATAGCGAAAGTGAGCTTACTGCTTACCTAAGAAATAAAAGTAGCGAAAGAGGAGGAAACTCCGCCTAGCGATGATGAAGGAAATACATCGAATTGAGAATATCTTGCTAGGGCGGAAGGTGAGTGTTTCAAAAAAAGAGAGAAAGCGGGGGGAATAAGAGGAAGTACAATGGCACAGTACCTTCGATTGCAAAAAGTCGAGCCAACAATTAATGGAAGGTACCATATATCATTTGTATTTCTAATATTTTTTTGCTTTTTGCAACATGATAAAGATTATTAACATGTACTTTAAAGGTGTAATCACTCATAGAAGTCAAACTGTGATGAGAATGAACGGAAAAAACACCTATCCAGCAATCTGGAGCTGCCACGAACGTGTGTGGGATTTGGCCACGGCTAACACCTACGTTGTCCTTGGAGATCACACGACCAATGCCAAGGGAGACATGGCCGTGGCAAGCTCACACTCTCCCGAAACCAATAACTTAACCTTCTTTGACCCTTAAATACTGAATCCAAGCCTCACAATCCATATAAACATCCAAATATCACAAAAAATATACACCAACCTAAACCAAAGCCCTTAATCATACACATAAAACCCCATCGACCACTAAAACATCATAAACCACCCAATATCCAACCCAAAAACTAAAAACACAACTTATGATCAGCTTTATACAAAAGATGTTAATTTACTTCTAAAAAAAGAAAAAGAGTGATTTCAAGTGCAAGCAAGCTTCAAGCACACCAAGTAAGAGTATCTAACACTGGCCATGAATTTGATGATTTTGACCATAAGAACTTGTAAATAATATTGCTCTTTTCCTTATAGTATATGCTCTTTTCCTTGAATTTTTTTACTTATATGCTAGGCATTCTTGAATTTCACTTGTAACCATAAATGAAACCTTTTGACCAATGAAACATGTTTTGAGCTTATCGGCAATATTTCATCTCTAAGTCCTAATTAATTTGTATTATGATGATCTTTGAGCAAAGTAAAATTCTGGATATTGTGAAAATAATAAATTTTATGTGAATGTGAGTCGGTAAACCGAAACTCTCAAACTAAGAAGGGTGTCGAAATATCTTTATTGGATTTGTTGTTGATTTGAAGATGAACATATCTTCCTTATTATTATTTGAGAAATGTTTTTCAGACACTATATTACAACATCTTTGGATTTTTAATCATTTTGTGTCCTCCTAAGGACAATAAAAAAACTAAATAAACATGTTTTTCATACTGTTTTGAAATTCTATGTTTGAATAACATTGCTCTTATTATTTTTATTAAGAAACTATTATTTTCTTAATCATCTTTATTTGGAGAAACTTTAGTTCCTTCATCCTTCATTTTAGTCTCAAAATCAATATCACCTAATGCATCAACCACATCATTGACTTCAATTGTTGTCCTTCCGGCTTCATTCGACTTCAACATAGATCTCATTGTAATATCCTTAATGAACCATTCACAAGCTTTTTCAATGAAATCAGAAGTCTCATTCGGAATCTCCACATTTTCCTCCTCTTTCATGATCTCCTTAGACTTCAAATCAGCATTTTTCTTTTGATTTGGATCCATATTGGTGTCGTGAGCTACAAAATAATATTTTAACACGTTAGATATACACATTAAAAAGAGATTTTGCATAAAATAAAGAGCAAACATATCACATACAAGCATATAAGATGTAGAAAATAGGAAATGTATCATAAAAAACGAAAAATCAAACAACAAAAATTGGAAATGTATCATAAATGAAATAGGAGCTCTGAAAATATGTTTCATGCAATTTATTGGCCTTAGGTTGAATGATATATTACCTAATTACGATAAAGAAACAAGACACTATTTGTATTGGAAGAAAAACTTAATAATGTGAAGATGTATGCAAGGGTGCCATGTATTTATAGTACAATTTTTTTGACAGAAAAGTTTAGGAATTTTATTAAAAAAAAAGTATATTAACTTTAATTTAAAAATATTTGAATGAAATAAATATTTGTAATGTTTATTTTGATAAATATATTTCTTATTACATCTTCTACCAAATCATTTTTGATTTTTAATTAAATTTTTTTCTTTGAAAGAAAAAATAGATTAGATGATTTAGTCAAAAAATAATAGATATTATCTTGACTAAGTATAATAGATGTTATCAACCAAAAATACCAATTATAGAAAAGTAAATACACAATTTTATGTATATAAAATTAAAAATATTCAAAGATATGAAATTGAACATTTATCTATGTCAAGACATATTTATGACTGGTAATAAATAAGCCAAAATTCACATTTATAGAGTGACATGTGGCATTTAGACTAACACTATAAAAATACTTTATAGTCACTGTTAAAACCATAGCTAAAAGTATCATAGACCATAGACCATGGCTAATGAAATTTACCATGTTAACTATGTGGGTCGTTTGGGACGTTGCAAAATTTAGCCACGGCTAAATTTGGTATTTGCCACGGCTATGAAAACCACTCTTGATATAAATTACTACAATAAAACAACAAACATGTCACTGTGTCAATACATACACACAAAAGACTTATTGAATGTGAGAGGGCAAAAATTACTAGTTACTCCCTCCGGTTCTATATATAAGAAAAAATTTAATTTCTAGATTCATTGTAAAGTTAATGTATCTAGACTATAATGTTGTCTATATACATCAACTTTATAATGAATCTAAAAGTCAAACTTTTTCTTATATATAAGATCGGATGGAGAGTAACTAGACTGTCATTTGTTAAAAAAAATAATAAAAAAAGCTATGATTGTCTATCTATTTGCTTCAATAATTCTTCGGTAATTCTTCCGTGAACTTTTAGAAAAATTTCATTTAGTTTTTTTTGGTTTATAATGAGCTGAGAATTAAATGCATAACCTATAACATACTACTCAAATTCCTCACCGCTACGCCAAACTTAGTGGCTTAGAAAAATTTGAGTTAGTATATATGTCCATATAGTTACTATGCCATATCAAACTATTTTTTTTTACTAATTTTTTGTCAAACAAATTTATAAGACTTATATTTTTTTTATATTTTTTTATATATATTATTTTCATTTTTATTTATGTGTTATTTATATGTTCCAATTGTGCTTTTGGTTATTCATCTAATTTAATTATTTTTATTTGTTTTGTAGGTATAAGTTTTCCCTCCATTAAGTGATTTTGAATATCATTCCCCCCAAACATTATCTATTTAAGGATCTCTATGCTTTCTTATACTATTTGGAGAAATTGAAAGAATTTATTGGTTTTTTGGAAATTCAGAATCTTAATGAATTATGTTTGTCAAATGAAACTGGAACTTTTATTGTTGTTTCTTGCAAGGTTTTAAATTGCGGACCGCATCACCTGATGCGGCCGCAATATTGCGGATGTGGTAGGCACTGCAACCGCATCGGACCGCAATTGCGGTGTGAACTCAAATCACACATGATGCCGCAACGCAACCGCAACGCAACAGCATTTCACCGCAACACAACGGAGTTTTGACCGCAACGACCGCAACGGTTCTATCCAATATTTCTTTTCGTAAAAATTAAGAGAATCTCACCTTTATTTTTTCCTTTATGTCCTTTTATTTTAGAGTTTCTGTCTTCTTATGTCTCAATGAGTTGTCGAGGAGATGACTAGATGAGTTGTTGTGTGAGTTCAATTAGTTGTTTCACCGAATATCAATATTCATCAATTTCAGCTTCCTTTGATCCTTTCCTCTTTGCATCACTGTGCTCTGCTGCTCTATGTAACTCTTCCCTTCCTTTCACTCATATTGTGCTTGGCTATGTGAAGATGAAAATTATTGATATATTTTACTTTTAATAAAAGAATTGGGTGATGAAATGGGGTAGAAAGTTGGGATCTAGATCAACAAAAAGGTACTGCATAAATTCTAAGAACTTAAAACAGGGGAAAGAAGAAGATTTGTGAATCTTGGCTAGGTTTAGTTTTGTTTGAAGCTTTCAACTTGGTTTGATTTTAGTTTTGTTATAATAAAATGAAAAATTGGAACCGGAGAGAGTAGAAAGATTGCATCGTGTGTGTGGGACTGTGGAGCTGGTTTCTATACTATTTTTTTTTTCTTCTTTTAGTGGTTGGGAAGTTACTAGAAAATGGAAAATTTAGTAGGGGGAAAATTGGTAGTGAGTGGGGGGAAAATTGGCAGTCAGTGGGGGGGAATTTTTTCTTTTTGGTTTTTTATTTCTGAAAAAAATCTATTCTATTTTTGGTTCAAACTAAAAAAAATATTTTAGACGGTTAGTTTATATTTTAATTTGTATATGATTATTAGTTAGTTTATGTTATTGATCGATAATTTATCTATTTGTGATATATTTGTATTAGTATTTGCATAAACAATTATGAATGTTATATATGTTAATGTTTCTTCCATTGGAGTCAAAATTATATTATTCATAAACATGATACAATGTCTTAAAAATGAATTAAAATTTATATAGAATTATAAGTAAAAGATATATAAGGAATTACAATAATTATAGTATTTTTTCTGTGTTTGTGCGGATAAAAAATTATTTCACGCCGCAACGGCCGCAATTGCATCGCAGTGTCCGCGTTAGCCGCAATTGCAACACCTGCAACCGCAACCGCATCCACGACCGCAACCGCAATTTAAAACCTTGGTTTCTTGGTATCTTTCTGTTGTTGAAGGCGTGGATATGTGGTTTGAAGATGGATCTTCCAAAATTATGCCCAAGTATTGGACTCAATTTTCACTGAACATGTTTGTAAATAATTTTAAAAAATCAGTTCTGTTTTGGTGTATGTTTGTTCTTACATTTTTTCAATTGTTTTAAATTTTGTCTTGACAAAATAGGTATAGAATGAAAGTAAACGTTACTCATGGTGAACAAGAAGCTCTCTTTGGAATCTTTGATCGTGATGTTGAAAAGTTGGCTATGGAGACATGTCGATTGTTGTTTTCAAAGGTATTTTTATGTTTTTGGCGTTTTTATATATATCTTTTGTCAATTTTGCAAGTGTCTAATGATTTCACTATTTTTAGGGTGAAGCATGTTCGTTGTTTCCGGATGAAAAACATAGAAGTAATGTGTTTATCTTGGTTTAGCTTATGAGTTAAGGAAATAAATTGCAAGTTTAGTATATGTTAAAAACTACTTCTATTGTGTTGTAATATATTTTTAATTTTAATTTTGTTTTATGGAAATATGTTGTTTATTTTTCATTTATAAGGGTATAATTTTAAAAACAGATCTCAATCTTTTAAAATGAGAGTATTTTTTACCACTTTTCTTAGTAATAATCTTATTTTGGGTTGGATTTATCTACTTATACTTCTTAAAAACTTTTTATTTAGATCTATAATATTTCTTTCGTATTTAATTGTACGAAAAATTAGCTTATGAAACTTATGGACATCGTGTATTTTATGAACATCGGTAATTTTATCTTATATTTCCTCTGGTTCTATATATATAATTAAATTAATTATATTATTGATGTGTCTGTACCATATTATGGTCTAGATACATCATTTCTACGATGAATCTAAAATATAAAAAAATTTCTTATATGCTCCGTATTAAGCTAAAAGGAGTGATAAAAATTAAAAATATAATTGTTGGAAGATAGTTTGAAGGGGTATTTGTGTCTGTTGATTTTAATTTAGCATCTAAAGATAATCTTTTTTGTTTTCCAATCTATGTTACCTTAATTTATATAGACTTTGCTGCTGAACGTATGAAAAACGGAGAAGTGATGTGCATATATGTTGGTATAGCTTATGAGTTAAGGAAATTGATTGCAGGTTTTATATTTTCTTTTTAGAGAAATTAGCTTATAAAACTTATAGACATCGTATATTTTTTTTAACATCGGTATTTTATTCTTATATTCTCTCCGATTCTATATATATATAATCTATAAATTTATTGTATAATTGATTATTTAGACAATATTATAGTTTACATACATCATTTATAAAACGAATATAAAATGTAAAAAAGTTCTTATATGCTTTGTATTAGACTACAAAGATTTATAAAAATAAAAAATATAATTGTTCGAAGATATTTTCAATTACCAGTATCTTTAAGTGGTTTACCATACCTTTGTATTGGCAAAAATTAATTTAAACTGTTAAAAAAAGAGTATTGGATGATGTGGATGGAGTGAGATTTTGTCATGACACTCCAAAAAAGAGTATTAGATGATCGTTGGATTTTCTAAGCGTTTTGGGATTTAATCTTAATGTATTCATGTAGCTTCTTTAGTTTGTTTGTAGTTTTTGCTAAATATTAATTTTTTTAAATAACAACTATGAATTACGTTAGATTTTGTATGCTATTTTTGATTATTTGTTATTAAGTTTCTTAATTAATTAATTATTTTTTATTTTGTTGTTATTTTCTTTTTTATTTTGGTTTCAATAATATCTATTTAATTTTTTGCGGTGCACGACAAAATTTAAAATCAATTTATTTGTTAATGGTGTAAAGTTTGATTTTTTTTATTTTTGCTAATAATTTATTATTCAGGATTTTGATCCTTTTATTAACGAATGGATATTTACTAATAGTTTCTATACTCCCTCCGGTACTTATTATAAGAAAAAAAATTACTTTCTAGATTCATGGAATGTTGGATGTATCTAGACCATTTTATGCACTAGATACATCAAACATTCTATGAATCTAAAAAGCGGATTTTTTTTTTATAATAAGGATCGGAGAAAGTACTTTGTTCCGTTACGATGCTCAACGAGAATATTGTAAAAGTAGTAGTTTAATTTTTTTTGTTTACAATACCTGACATACTACTTGATTCTCTCATCACTAGACGAAATCTAATGATTTATATTTGGTTATCAACTTTTTTTAATTTCTTTGTATAAACTAAATTACCTATACAGCAAAATAGAAACAAAAATTATATCGATGAATAAATTGAAACGCTAGGAAGAAAGTTTTACTGCCTTCGGTTCTAATTTTAAAAGAAAATTAACTTTTTAGATACGTTAAGAAAATCTTTACTGCCTTCGGTCCATACATAGAGTACAGATATTCAGTCTCGCAGCCATTTTGTTCTTTTTTTGTCATGGTGTCTCTTTGTTATCTTAATAAAGTGGTTTTATTATATTTAATTCATTTTTCCTTTGCTAATACAGAGTTTCGATTTCCATTGTTCTTTTCAAAAAAAAAATTGTGTCCTTCTGTTTCTAGCTCTTTGTCCACCTGTGAAACTAGCCTGCCTATAAAATCATTACTTCTGCATTGCTATATCAAATGGACTTATTTCTATAAGTTGAGAAACTCGTATTAGTTCTTTCTTACTGACTGCATGTTTTACTCCTGCAATTTATTTCCGTTCTACTCTTCTTCCAACTAAATTTAAAATGAATACTAAGGTTAAGAAGGTATATGATGATTTAATTTGTGTTAGATATGGCAGAGGAGGTTTAAATTACCAGGTTAGGGTTATAAGAAAGTGGAAAAATTATGATCGTAAGAAGCCTGATCAAATTTCTTCTGTGGGAATGGTTTTGATTGACAAATATGTGAATTGTCTCGTTTAGTTTGTGTGTATTGAGTTTATTTTCCCGCTAATTATTGGTTTCAAGGCTATTTTTTTTTTTCATTTTCAAGTTTAACGATTCTGTTTTTGTTCCAAATTTGTTTTATCAGGGACACAAAATTGAAGCTACCATTCCAGTGGAGTTAGTACATGTGTTTGACCCTATGATTACTGAGGGTGTTGTTTATGACATGACCTTTTTATCTGTTAACTCAAACATGAGTGATGTGATGACAACTTTTCATAAGTATAAGTTTGATTTTAATCTTATTACTCAAGTTGAAAGTGTTAAGTGTTATCGTATTCCTTCTCATGGTTTGTTATTGATTAATTCTAAAAATGTGTTGAGGTTATCGATAGGGGTTGACTACTTAGTTGGTAACTTCGACTGCATATCATTATTCTTTTTTTTTTATTTTTAAATATGATGTTTCCATTTCAATCTATGTATACACACACATTAGATGTTTTTCTTATTACGTTTTTTGTTTAAATTTCAGATGTCATTGGTGTGTTGACTTCTATTTAGCATTATAAGAATTTTTTTGATGATGGGAAAGTAACTCAAAATGTAACATTTGATTTGACTGATGAAAGGTTTCATTGTTTGTTAGACATTTATCAATTATTTGAATTGAAATTTATATGTTTGTTTGATGATTGTTACTTACTTTTGATTTAATTGTGTACTTAGGGATACATTTCAATGTGAGTTGTCGGGTGATTTGGTTGATGTGTTCCGTAAGTTGCTGAAGAATATTTGTGTTGGTTTGCCAATAGTTGTGCTTCAATTTGCAAAAATAAATGAAGTTCAAGGTGTGTGGGTTGTTTTTGGTTGTGGTCCTTAGTATTGATTTTGTTGAATATTTATATATATAGTTACTTTGGTTGATGAATTTTTTTTTACCTACATGTTGTTCTTTGGTTCAAAATGTTGGTATTATAACTAAAATCTTGGTGAATCCTCCTATTGCCGAGGCAGTGAATTTTAGGAGTGGGTATGTGATGTTTTTAAGTTATTTTGAGATTTCTTTTAATGGTTCTTTCCCTGTTTTATTTATTTGTTAATTGATATTGTTTATATGTAGGTTGGTTCTTTGTCTTAATAAGGTTAGAACTTCCCTTCAAATTAATGATCATGTTGCGATGTCGGCTTATTCTACTGCCTTGGATTTCAAGAATGAGTACTCTATCATATCTGTTGATCAACTTAAGACAAATCCAGATCTCGGAATGTTTATTCTCAATGTCAGAATTGGTGGTATAGTTGATCTTTATCCTTGGTGCTATCCTATATGTGGTTGCCACAAGATCATTGAAACTTACATTGGTGCTTTCTTCTACCAAAAGTGTGATGCTGCTGATTTTTGTGTTGCACCAAAGTAATTATCTCTTTTGGTGCATGGTTTATATCATTTTGTGAAATGTATTTGTTGTGCAACTAACCTGATGTAATGTTGTTTTTGTAGACATCGTTTTCGTATGGTTGTTGAAGATGAAAGTGGTTCTACTTATGTTACTGCTTATGATCATGTTTTGCATAGTGTTGCTGGTCTAAAGACTAACAATTTGGTGAATTCTAATATCTAAATCCTTTGTATAATTTGTAATATAGTTAGTGTTTTATGTGTCTCAAGATTTTGTTTATTGTCCTGCGATTTTCAGATGAATACACTAATGTTCTGATACATGATGTTTTATGTTTAGGAACGAATGAAGGATTTTTATATGAAAGCTGTTAAATCCATTCTAGGTAAAAGTGTTTTGTTTGTTATTGAAAAAACTTCACATGAACCTCGTGATATTAAAGCTGCTTAAGAATTTCTTTCTGTTACTGCTAATGATTGAATTGTCCAACGTTTTGTGGACCAAGGATTCGGTAATGCTCCCTCAAAGGTTGGATGGTTTCTAATTTATCTTTAGTTTTTAATTGCTTCTGATAAGCTGCATGGTCTTTCATTATATTCATGCTTATTGTTTGTTTGATGATGAATTGTGTTGTGTTTGATCTTTATGACATTTCATATTTCTAGGTGATTGGAGACAAATATGATGATGATCATCTTTTTATTCCTTTTAAAAAAATTTATTCTCCGACAACCTCTACTGAAATATTGTTCGATGAATATTTAGGGTTATCTTATGGAAGACAGTACCTCAATCAAGCTTTCTGTGTCGGAGAGTCGTCCAAGCGCAGGAAATTTAACTCTAATCGCTGATTGAGCTTCCATTGTTAACTCGATGCTATGTTGTATTAATAGTATGGTTTATGTTGCAGAACTCTAAGTAGTGTGGCCATAGTTCTATGTTGGTTTATATTTTGTGTAATGATATTGATTTCCTTATTATGCATGTTTGTGTGTTTCTTTTGAAATTATGTGTAATATTTATTTAATCTTAAGACTGTCTTATTTAAGTTTGTTGCAAATGTAATGGGTTGTTATAATATTTTCTATGAACTTATTGTTATAATATTTGAGTTTTATTTTAATAAGTTTTGTTAAATTTAGAAATCTATAGTAGTTTTTATATAAACAGGATGCTGATATTAGGAACCGTATTTTATGTAGCATTGACATATGATATATACTTATATTAGTTCTAAATCTCAGTTTTTAGTTGAATGTTGTATGCAGTATATGTATGGGGCTTTTTATAATTAGTGTTTTGCTAGTGAGCTACTCTATGGAACTTGAAATGTTGAAATTGTTTTATCTGGCCCAATTATTGGTTTCAATTTTGGCCCAAATAATTATTTTATTGTGAAGTCCAGTTCTTTATTATTAAATAAATAAAAATAATTTTTTTAATAGTCTTGTGCAAAAAGACATGTATTCATCTGTCATTTGCACGTTACATTTGGTAGCGTGTTTAAAAAAATATATTTTTAATAACTTTGCTCTTTATAAATGTCTCTCCTATTGTTTTCAACAGACCACACGTTTGTGTTTATCCTCTTTACATGTTTTATTTTTATTATTATTAAGTTATATAGTCTCAGAACTATGTCTGTTGTGAATCGAGCGTGAAGTTTTTTGCAAAGACATTTGTTTTTGTTTTTTAAAAATATATGGTGTTTGTTGTATTTCTCTTTTTTTTAATGGTGTTTTGTGCTTGAGTTAGTGATTTTGTTCGCATGCATTTTTCAACCTCATTTGAGTGGCATATAACGATTTTTTCCGCAATTGCCAGGGGTAGAAATGTGTTGGTATATTCTTCAACAATTAGATTCAATATTTCAAACTCTTATTTTGCTTTTAAAGATAATTTTAAAGTATATCTTCTTTGTATTTTACAGAATTTCCCGAGAGATTATAGCAGGAACTGCTTGAAGAAATTTGTTATCAACGTTTATCTCGTGGATAGCTCAACTGGAAAAGTTTTCAAATCCCCATTATTTACTTCAACTACTAACGATGAAGATCTTTTTATCTATTCTGGCTGGAAGAAGTTTGTGAAAGAGAAAAAGCTCAAATTTAGGGATAAACTTATATTTAGATTTGAAGATAGGAACAATGTTTTGGATGTCCAGATAATTCGTCGTGGTTATTCCCGTTAGTTAATTTTAGTTTTTAACTTTCCCTTTGTGTTGTTCTGGTTGGATTACCCCTATCTAATTTGTTTTAGATCTATTTTCTCTATTGTTTTTTAAATATGTGTTAAATATTAACTGTGTGTTATTTTATGGTATAAGTTAATTTAAAAAACTTTATCTTATCTAATGTGTTGTCTTTATTATATGATACTTTGTTATATTGTTTCACTTTCGTAGCCATTTTTCTTTTTTGGTGAATAGGCATTTTTTATTTTGCAAGATTACTTAAATGTACTTTTTTTAATAAGTGTCTGATGTCAAAAAAAAAATACATTGGTTACACTATATTTTTAATTTTAAAATGAGAAAAACATAATATGCATAAGCAGTGTAAAATATAATTTTACATTGTCAAATAATCACAACCATATTTTCCGCCACGTATCGCACTTAACCCTACTTTCTTAATATGATATGGCAAATTAAACCATTCTTACTGGTTGAGTGTGTAAAAAAATTACTCTATCTGTCTTTATCTATTAAACTCTTTTAAGAAGTACAAAACGAGTTTATTAAAATCTGGCAATTTTTTTTAAAGATATTTCGAGGAAAGTGTTTTGTGCTGCACAATGAAGTCCTCATAATTTTCCTAGGCCTGTCTAGCTATCCTATTGTATAGACATGTAAGGGACTGACTCTAGGTGTTGCTTTCCGCGGAATGTCAGCAAAAGTAAGATATGTACTATGTTTTTCTTATTTTTTGTCTTTGTGTAATCATGACTTTGACAAGGTATATTTTTCTCAATTATTTTTTTTTTACTTCGTCACGCAACGTGTGCAACTTTATCCCGCCCAAATGCTTTTTTGTTTTTTTTGCGGAATGAAGATGTTTAATTTTTTGTTGTTGGTGTTTTCTCTGATATTTATTTATGGTTAAAGTTATAAACTAATTTTTATAATGTAAGCTGTCTTTTGTGTTTTATTATTTCGTTATTTTACATAGTGTTCAACTAAAAATTTATAAACTATAAAAAAAATAATAATAATTCTTTTTTCACACTTATTAAGGAGTAACCTTTTTATCTTTATTTTATGTGATATTTCTTTTGAAATTTCTAAAATGACGTTATAATTTGAATTGAAACTTTGCAATGTTAAAAAAGTGGAACAATTAATAAGGGTACTTTTTTGGAAAAATAACAATAAATAAATTTTAATTTTGCAACTTTTGCTTATATTTAAAGCCAAAAATTTTTGTTGACTTTTGCTTATAAACAAGGCCGGTCGGATGGAGTATAATAAGATTTAAATAACACAGTAAGGTAAAAAAAAAAAAAAAAAGACAAACTCTATGGTACATATAAACAATTTCAATGTATTGGTACATTATATCATTAAATTATTAGGTAAGTAACTATTTTTTCGAAAGAAATATTTTTGTTATAGTTAATTATCGTTTTGTATTATACTATAGTTTGTACATTATATCATTAAATTATCTTGAAGTAATAACCAAATACTATAGTTTTATACATTCTAAAAAAATAAAATTTCATATTTTTTGAATTCTTTAACACTCATGATAGTCATTATTTAATTTTTTTATGAAAAATGTAAAAAAATTAGTGTCATGCCTATAAAACATTTAACTTGTGTTTTTTCTTATGGAATTATCATCCGTAGAATATAATAATCGACAAATAATTTTTTAATTTATAAAATATTCGTTAATTTATTAATTAATCGAGCTAATGTACCGGTACATTAAATTTTTTGATATGTAACATAAAAGCTAAAAAAATTTGCCTTTAGGTGTCACAGTTTTACTTTTATTTACCATTCGTTTTACCTTTGACTGCTGTTTAATTTTTATGTTTTCAAATACCCCTTATGTTTTTTTTTTAAGGCTAAATTTATTAGAAACAAATTCCTCCCCTTCCTGCATCTCAGCAACAAACAAAGAGGAAAAAGATTAACCACCCAACTCCTAAACCCCAAACTGCAGCCTAAAACCTGCAGTTTGATACAATGGATGAAACGATTTTTCGGGCAATTCAGCAAGGGAAAAACAATTTCTTAGAAAACAGAAGTTGAGGTTAAAAAGAATGAAGAGACGATTTGTTATTAAGAAAGTCAGCGTTAGACGTGGATTTAAGTTTATTTTGACAATTTAAATTGTTTCATAAGTTATTAATTAAGCTGAAGTTAAACACAGTTTTTAATTGTTTCATAAGTTTCTTTTATTTTGACTTTTTAGTGAATAGATCAAAAGTTGGGAGGCAGTCATTAATTGAACGGAATTTAGATATATCGCATAATCCTTCCTCGTGTAAGGATGGTTTGATTTACTTCCATTTTATTTATTTATCATATAATCCTGATTATTTTTACAATGCTTATTTTAATTGATTTTGTGTTTTTTGGGACAACATTCGATTTAATCCCAATTTTATTTGTTTGATTTTTTTTTGGGTCATGTTAACTTCAATTGTTCAGCTCAACCTTCGAGTTCGTTTCAAGATGCTTACAGTGTTCATTATGATTTCTCCAACTTTAGAGTATTTCGATCAAGTGAAGTCCAAGGTATATTAAATGCTTATCAGTATCTGCTTTTTTACTTCATATGTTTATAAGTTTATTAATTTAAATGGTTACTCTTTGTTGATGCTATATACATTGAACAATTGCAGATTATATGGATATTGGTGATATGGATACAATGTGTCCGAAATGTGGTGCCATGATTTGGTATGAAGAAAGGGCTGAAAAGAGTTGTGGGATGTCTGATTTAAAGGTTTCCATATGTTGTAAAAAAGGGAAAGTGATAATTCCTTTTATGAGAGAACCACATCCTTTACTGAGGAATTTATATAATGGTGTCCATCCTAAGAGTTCTCATTTTCTCTCGAATATTAGATCATATAATAATATGTTTTCTTTCACATCACTTGGAGGTAAAATTCAAAGTAGTGGACCTGGACCACCACATTTTGTCATTGGTGGGCAAAATTATCATCGCATCGGAAGCTTAATTGCAGGTGATGGTCAGGGTCCAAAATTTGCTCAGTTGTATATATACGACACTGAAAATGAAATAGCCAACCGATTATCACACTTCAGGTTTCTACTAAACTTATTACTATATTTATTTGTTTCGTAAATTTTATTTTTAAAGCTTCTAATGTTTATTTATTTCTTATGTTTAGTTCCATGGATTCCAAAAAAGTACTTGACCCATTGTTGGTGAAAGAAATTTTGCGTGTCATTGATGAAGATAACAAGTTAGTCCAGGGTTTCCGAATGGTTAGGGATTATATTCAAGTAAATCAAAATGTATCTGTCAAGTTGCGTTTATTTCGTAATCGTCAACATGATCCTCGAATTTACAATGTACCTGATCTCGATGAAGTTGCATGTTTGGTTGTTGGTGATATTGGAGATGGTGAAGAAGGTAGGGATATTGTTGTAAGAGAAAGAGATGGTTACCTCCAAAGGTTGCACGAAACACATGCTAAATATATACCGCTCCAGTACCCTTTGCTTTTTCTGTTTGGTGAAGATCAATACCAAGAGAAAATTCCCCTTAATTCGTTAACCACTACACCAACTAAGAAAAAAAGAGTTCGTGTTTCTCTGCGTGCAAGCGGGTCTCGGAGAGCCTGGTCCTCATACTAACGATAATAATATATGACGGGTTCCACCTCAGCTTGCATTTATATTACATTCCTCGGATTCTAAATTGAATCCTCTTACATGGTAACTAATGACCATGAAGTCCTGATGTCCTTACTTACTTATAATTTCTAAATTGCTGTCCTACCCAAAATATAAGGAAAACCTTCCCGGGTACTTTAATTAATCATAATGTTCTTCACCTAATTGTGGTCTAATTGATTTTATTACATGTAAGGGAGGTCAGAATTGTGGAGTCTAATAGCTTAAAAATTTGTAACAATGCCTCAGATTGCATCGTGTCAAAGAAGCATGCATCGGTGCAAGGTAACTCAGATTTGTTAAAAAAATAAGTTCTGAGGCTATGCACCGGCTCATTCTATCTATGTATCGATGCAAGTTTCAGGTCTGGCGTGCTTGAGCCGGCTCAGCCAGGAGTTGTGTCGATGCAAAAACTCTCAGTTTTCATAAAAACACCCTGGAACTCATGCACCGGTTCATCACAGTATGCACCGGCTCAAAAGCTCAGGCGCACACATTTTCAAGCCCATGGAAGCGTTTGCATCGGCTCAAGCCCTGGTTGAACTGATTCAACCTCGAACAACCTGCATAATTCCAAACAGTCCAAGTTATCATGCAAAAGGGCAAAATTTTGGGAAATTAAGGTTTCTATTAAATCAAGGTTTAGGAACCTAGAGAACCCACCTGAAATTGAAGCTTTACCTTGCTACTAAGCTTCTGCTACAGCCACGAAAATTGCTTCCTTCAGATCCTACTCAAAACCCCCACTTTAAGTCACAACCGACAACAAAACAAAAAAAAATCACAATGCAAAAAAAAAAATGACAACACACAATGCAAAAAAAAAAAAACAGATGATAGATGAGTTACCCAATCAAGACTGAAGCGAATCTATTGAGAAGTCATCCGGGAGACTTGCTTCTACTCGTACATGTTTCAACTCGAGATTTTGAGGATGCAACACCCATTCACAAACAAATTGTCGACGAAAATGTAGAATTTCGTCCTACATTTATATATATAAATTACACATAAATATATATATATATATATATATATATATATATATATATATATATATATATATATATACCAATTAAGTTGACAAATCGTTAAAATTTTACCAATGTGAAATCAGGCATGGTTCTGTCACCCCATTTCCTGTCATCATCCCACATCTCCAAATACTTTAAAACATATATTCCATAGTCATGGCTACAAAATATGTACAATATGAATCGTGAATATAATTTCTTGCTAAAAAATTATAAAACCATAAATGAAGTAAAGTTTCTAGCATTTCCTTACATATTTTTTTGTTGCGGCAAGTCCTCGTAAACGAGCTCTAATGTTTGGCATTCATCCATGAAATGCAGCAAGTTCTCGAAGTTCCTCTTCTATAGATCCACATAATAAAAGGTGATCAACAATTACTTGTCATGCATTTGCTATCAATCAAAACAATCATCATTAATTTGTGAATAAAATTATTTATCATAAAAAGATCCAACTGCTTTTCCTCTTCATTTCTTTCACTATACAAAGAGTTTAGCACGAACAACTTCTTTTTGATCTTATCAAGTACATAACAAAACCAATGTTGGTCTTGTATGGTTGGGGCAAAGATCTAAAATACGAAAACCGAAATATTAACTAAGTTGCATAGAAAAATTAAGAGAACTGTTATATATACCGAAAGGATTTCTCACGAAATTATACCGAATAGTTTTCATTACTGCATATCATATTTTATTTTATTTTTAAAACATTTTAAGCAAGTCATATTGGATATATGCAACCGTTTGCCGCCCCACTTTTCTTTTCCCATTAATCCCAAAACCATGTGATAAAACATGGAAAAATCACATACGTTAATAATCTTATGTCACTAAGATATTTATCCAGAAACAAGAATAAATCAAGGAATAACCAAGAAATTGAGAAGAAAAAAATAAAGGTCTTCAACACAAATTGAATGCAAACAAAAATGAAAGAAAAAAAAAAGGTATTAGAAGGAACACATTCAACTTTTGCAAAGATTAAAAAAATTGATATCCTCAAAAAATTTAGTTGAATTCAAGAAGAAGAAGAAGAAATAATTTGTTCCATTTACAAGAAATTAATTTAGAGAAATCATATGAAACTGAAAGAAACATCAAATGAGAAGAGGATATAAAACAATAAAGTAAAAAAACTAACATAAAGCCATAACTCACAACTGAGAAACTGGTTGCCACGTAGTTCGGGAAACTTTCGGATGCTTTTTTCAGTACATTTAGCATTTCTCAAAAATTAAATGCCGCAAGGACAAAGTGAGAGTGTACACTTACCAAGTTGCAATGCCTCATGATTTTGATTGGATCATCATTTATCCTTAAATGGTTCGATACAAGATTAGTAAACGAGTGACAAGTCATGCATGGGTGTGAAGGATTGTGATGCAACTTAGGTAAATTTGCAATCACATCATCCTACAATAACAATTTTGGTGAATTATATATTTTGCAAAATTTACTACAACAATTATTAAATGTGCATGTATTCATAGTTTACTCACAGAAAATGCATGCGTAATTATGACACGCTTCATGTGATCTCTATTTTTCAAAATATCCCCCATCATTATTTGGGTGGCCGCAGACATTAGTTGAAGCATTAAACAAAACAATTGCTAAGAAACAAATAGTATTTAAATAATGGGAATCACATAGAACTAGGTGTCGATAATAACCAGACTGGAGAGCCACCCCCTTGGTTTCATGCATTCGAAAATATGACCACGCATTACTGCTTCATGTACTCGAACAAACACTCTAAATAAAAAATATGATTAAGGCTAATTAAAATTGTGATGAACAAAAATAAAATGATAACATACATGAAGTAGTTAAAAAAATTAAACTAATTACAAACTTACACATTCGCTCTGGATTGATATGTGCAAGGAAATAAATTAAACAATATTGTGGTCAAACAATATTTGTTGTTTTCTTAAAATAACGGTTGCATCAAAGTCGGTGTCAATATCATTCGTATGCATAACTTCAGACTGTCGAATGGCTTCAGCAACAACATAGAATTGTTGGTCTTCTTCGGTTGGAACCAAATCTTCAACCAACTAATCACATTAAACAAACTTGATTAGTGGAAAAAAAAATTATAAAAGCATACACATGCATTAATATACAATGTGAGTGCTAACCTTTGCATTTGCAAATATATTTTGCATTTCGTTACCGTGAAATGGAAGTGTTGTCCACTTATTAATACGTGGAAAACACTTTGTTGATATGTTACATAATTGTAGTTTCTCAACAACCCATATCTATATCAAAATAAAATAAAATATCACACACCAAATCATAAATAATTTATAAATTTATACAATTAAACCAACAAACTCAATTATCTATACCTGTAAAATGGCAGAACAACCTAAAAGAATCATTTCTTTACCTGAGTCTCCTCCACTTTGAGCATATTTGCCAGCAGCAGTGTTTATGCTTTCGACTAAATCTTCATACATCGCTTGACCCCAATTACACGTTTCAAGAAAATTTAGGTCGTCCAACAACTTAAATGGTACACTAGTGACATTCCTACTTTTCTTAGGAAAATATAATGCAAAGAAGGCAAAAAGTATATATACTCCTCAAAAATCTTCAATGTATTATTCTGTGTTAAGGACATTAAGTTTTTGTTGTATACTATCAATTGTAACATCCTCTCCATTAAACAATGATTTAACACGACAATCACTGTTATCGTTAAGAGGTACAGGTACAGTTGTTCCTACAATTTGTAATCCTAATGCAATACATACATCTGTCGGTGCAAATGCAACTGTCTTGCAACCTACTCTAAATCCATGACTAATAGAGTCTCATCTACTCAACAACTCTTCTAACAAAGGTTCACTAACCTTTATGTGGTCTGTCATATCAACGATCCATTTAAAAGGAGTTTGACGAAGTCGGTTCTTTTGCGCTTCGTTTAAGTTAGGATTATAATCGATCAACTTATTTAGATGGTTCAGTGTATTCTTTATCCTCATCTGAAATTAAATATTGATATGCATAAGGTAACAATAACAAATGGTTAACGAAACATTATACAATCATATTAACATGTATCATTCTTTAGCAGGATATGTAGTTAAGAAATTAAAATTCATGGTTCAGGTGCCTTTTTTTTTAAAAGCTAAAGATCTATTAATAGTAAAAGTACAAGAAGTACTTAAATATGTACAAGGGACCAATAAGCCCAAAATGGCCTAAAAAAAACGCCAAAACACAACAAAAGGGATACAACAATACATAGCACACCCAAACAAAAAACCAGAACAGAAAAATAGTGCAGAAATTCACGCCTCCCTGCCCAGCAAAAAAAAACGCATACACACTAGGAGAAATCTGTCAGAACCACACACAAGACTAGCTACCAGCCCCAACCACCGATAAGAGTTCTTGTCAACTTCAATAAATTCATGACCACTACTACCACAATCCACCGTCTTATTAGAACTGTCCATGAAATTTTTATTTTGAGTGCAAGTGTCACCACAAAACTGCATAAAAGAACACAATTAAATCAATCGTATCATAAGTTGCAAAAACAAAGTATTACAAGCAACGTAACACGTGACTACCCACACATTAACACGTGACTACCCACATTATTTTCCCTGTGTTTATCATGTTAATTTTCTCAACTGATCATAACATTACATTACAACACATAATTCCACAACTTAAACTAATAACATGAATTCAATTTTGTCTAAATAGAAACATAAGAGGGGCATATTCATGATTTCACCACCCAAAACTTGTGTCAACTTTTCAATTTTTGACAGAAACTTCTCCATTAACCAAGTGTTTCAAACAATTGCCCACATTTTAACACATGACTACTGTTTATTTTGTCTTGCTGTGATTATCATGTTATTTTTTTTCAACTCATAACATTACAACAAACATAATTCCACAACTTAACCTACAAATAATATGATTTCAGTTTTGTCTAAGTCTAGAATCATGAAATTAAGTTGATAAAATCAATATTAAACATATTCACGAATTAGAATCCCCAATTTATACCATAAATCATGCATATCAAATAACCATAAGGAAAAGGGAAATTAAAATCAGAATATTTTGAAGAATAAGGAGAAGAGCAGAATCAAAAGGAAGAATGAACTAACCTTGAATCGGATGAATGAGTTCAATGCAGTAACATCTCTGATTTCGTCGAAGAGAGGGGACAAATCTGTTAGGGTTTTGTCGCAGAGAGGGAGAAGGAATTTTGTAGAGAGGGAGAAGCTTGAGCTGAGATGGAGATGAAGATGGCGATGATAGAGCAACTTGCGTAGTAAGTAGGTTTCACGCGTTGGTTTTTGCAATGAGAAGGAAGTGAGGTTGCGCAGTGGAAATGAGAAGGAAAAAAAATGAAAATATAAAAACTGAAAAGCAGTTCACACGCAAATTGACCATTATACCCCTTTTGTGTTGTATTTTTGTTTGATTTTTGTGTCTCTATAACATTTCTTATTCAGAATTCAACATAAATGGGGGCATACAAATAAAAGAAAGGTTTCGACATATCTTTTATTTGATTTGTTGCTGATTTGAAGATGAACATGTTCCTTATTAGTACTACATCTTTGAGAAATATTTTTCAAACATAGATTTTAAATAGGACGCTACCTAAAAATAGAAATATAACATTTAATGATATAAAATATTTAATGTTTAAAGAGTACGTTGAATTCACAAACTTAACATTTAATGTTTAATACATTTATCTTCTTAACATGTTAACATTCTCCTTTAAATAAAGGGTAAATAGTGTTATACCCCCCTGCAAAATAGCAGAGTTTTGCGTTACCCCCCTGCAAAATATTTTTTGGAGATTACCCCCTGCAATGTCAAGATTCTTTACGTTACCCCCCTTGCTCAACAAGTGGGCATATGACATGGAAGAATCTTGACGTGGCATGACACATGGAAATTAATTTATTTTTTATTTATTTTTAATTGCCAACTCATTAATTAATGTGGGTTTTTAATTAAAAAAATGAAAAAAAAACTTAAAAGTTGTTATACTTTTATGAACTTACTTAAAAAAAAGTTTTTTTTTTTGACTAAAAGTTGTTATTATATATATAAAAAAAATTCTTATATATATATATATATATATATATATATATATAATAACTAATAATAGAGTAACCAAAATAAAAAAAAAAAAAACGAAGATGAAAAAAAAAATTAATAATAATAATAGTAACCAAAAAACTAATAATAATAATAATAATAATAATAATAATAATAATAATAACTAATAATAATAGAGTAACCAAAAAAAAAACTGCAATCACATAGTAACGCAAGAACAATCGCTTTGCCCTATCCCCAAATTGAAATTGAAAACGAAGAACAATCGCTGCATATGAACGGAACGAAAAAAAAAGTTTCTTTAAAAAAAAGTTTCTTTAAAAAAAAAGATTTCTTTAAAAAAAAAGTTACCGTAACAAAAAAAGTTTCTTTAAAAAAAAAGTTTTTTTCATTTTTTTTTTAATTAAAAAATAAATAATTACTGAGTTGGCAATTAAAAATAAATAAAAAATAAATTAATTTCCACGTGTCATGCCACGTCAAGATTCGTCCATGTCATATGCCCACTTGTTGAGCCAGGGGGGTAACGCAAAGAATCTTGACATTGCAGGGGGGTAATCTCAAAAAAATATTTTGCAGGGGGTAACGCAAAACTCGCCTATTTTGCAGGGGGGTATGACACTATTTACCCTTAAATAAAAACACTGTTTTACAACATCTTTGGGTTTTTAATAATTTTTTTTCCTTAGGACAATAAAAAAATACTAAATAAACATGATTTCCATACAGTGTTGAAATTTTATATTTGAATAACATTGCTCTTATTATTTTTATTAAGAAACTATTATTTTGTTAATCATCTTCATTTGCAGAAATTTCAGCTTTGTCATCCTCAATTTTAGTTTCCGAATCAATATCACCTAAAGTATCAACCACGTCATTGATTTCAATGCTTGTCCTTCCGGCTTCTTTCATTTTGAACATAGATCTCATTGTAATGTCCTTAATGAACAATTCACAAACTTTTGCCATGAAAACACAAGTTTGATTCGGAATTTTCACATCCGCCACCTCTTTCATGACCTTCTTAACTCTGGACGTACAAATATGAGACTTCAAATCAGCAGTCTCGCTAATTTTCTTGAATTGTTCTTCCCAAAATTTGTCGACCAGCTCAGCATTTTTCTTTTGATTTGGATCCATATTGTTGTCGTGAGCTACAAAATAATATATATTTTAACGCATTAGATATGAGCATTAAAAAGAGAAATAAAGATCAAACATATCACAAACAAGAATTAAAGAGGGAGAAATTGTGAAAAAGTTTTTGATTTCTCTTAGGACGATTGAAGTTTCTTGTTGGCAATAAAGAACTTACAATCAAACAACAAAAAATAGTAAAGGTATCATAAGTGAAATAGGAGTTATGAAAATATGTTTCATGCAATTTATTGACCTTAGTTTGAATGATATATTACCTGATTACGATAAAGAAACAAGACACTATTTGTATTGAAAAAAACTTAACAATGTGAAGATGTATGCAAGGGTGGCATGTATTTATAGTACAATTTTTGTTGACAGAAAATTTTAGGACATTTATTTAAAAAAAGTATAATAACTTCAATTTAAAAAACTTTGAATGAAATAAATCTTTGTAAAGTTTATTTTGATAAGTATATTTCTTATTACTTCTTCTACCAAATCATTTTATATTTTTAATTAATTTTTTTTCTTTGATAGAAAATATATAGATGATTTGGTCAAAAAATAATAGATATTTTTTTGACCAAGTATAATAGTAGATGTTATCAACCAAATTATACAAAAGTATATAATGTATATAATGTTAAAAGTATTCAAAGATATGATATTGAATATTTATCTATGTCAAGACATATTTATGACTTGTAATAAATAAATCAAAATTCAAATTTTACAAAGTGACATATTTAGGGACTAGTAACATTCAAATATTTTAACATATTGAAATTCCTGGCACACAGTGGACAGGTGTTGATCAAGGTGTATCAACACTTGTCTGTTGTAGACAGATGTTGTTACCGGTGCACCAACACTTGTCTATAAACAGAGCATAAAACATAAAACAATAAAAACAGCAAAGTAAACAACACACAAGAGTTGTTAACCCAGTTCAGCCTAAAGCCTACTCTGGGGGATACCAATCCAGGAATGAAGTCCACTATCAGTAGTATTACTTCGAAGCTAAACTCACCCGTTTACAACTTCTCACTTAATCACTACCCAATGACACTTCTACCTAGGAACTCCTAGATATGAGACCCCGTCCCAATTCCCACCTTAACAACACAGACAGCGTTGTTATAAACTTCAACAATTACAAACGGTGGAGACACACTCCTAAGAAACTAGGATTCACTCTTGCTTAAAAGCTTGCGAGCAAACCACACAACACAATAGAACAATCTCCGTACTTCAAAGCTTAGGAGAAGTTCATACTTACAACTCAATAAACTCAGGTCCTAAGCTTGCATCAATGAGATACAAGAAAGGCTCACAATTAACACTCTAAAATCCCTAAAAACACACGCTTTGTAAGACACGATTTTAGATACTTGAAATCATATGCTTGCCTTCGTATTTATAGTAGTAGAACGACTTGGGCTTCAAGACAAAATTAGGGCTTCTAGAATTGCGGCAGCAGCTGATATATTTTTGAACATAATAGTTCTATTTTTGAAACACAAAAATATATTTTCCAAAAATATAATTCCTTTAGAAAATATAACTAGGGTTCGGCTGCCTCCTGAAACACATTAAACACGTGCGCCTTCCTCTGTAAGAAACCTTGAAACAATTCTTCAATCAAATCTTCAAAAGATTGAGTAGAAATTAAAAACTGCTAGCTGGCGCGCACAGATACACAGACAGGTGTTGTTCCAAAGTGTACCAACATTTGTCACAACACTTGGGGTCAGCACATATGTCTCAACACTTGGCTAAAATATGTTTTTGCAAAATGTAGCCAACATACAAAAACCCAACAATCTCCCCCTTTGGCAAATTTTGGCTAAAACAATATTAGACCAGTATATAGAGAGATACAGTATTACCTTTCCTTCGAGTCAACATGATCACACAACTAGGAAAGAAAGTAACACATAATAAAACTACTTCCAAGAGAATTAAGTAGCATCAGAGGCAATGCAACAGCGGAATAAAACACAACTAGCCTCATGGAACAACACAAGGGAGAAATAAACTCCCATAATAGATACTAAGAAGTAGGAGAAATAAACTCCTAATAGCTTAAGCACATCCATTCATCATAAGAACATCAGGGAAAAATAAATTCCCATAAAACATCTGAGAAAAATAAATTCTCAGTCACAGTGGATAGTGGACTCATTAGTCAGGTGCCATAACACTTGGCACAACACTTGTCATCAAACACATTCAGGCGATCAAGAGATAATATCACTCACACTCCCCCTGAATTCATGCATACAAACATCAGATAAAGAAAGAAAGAATATTCACTACTCCCCCTCAACACATGCATATTACTCACACTCCCCTTCAATACGAGCATAGATCATTAGCGCAGAAACAGTCACCAGATGTGAGAACATCTGTCCACACACTTGTCACACACACACACTACTCCCCCTTTTTAGCCATAATTTTGACAAACAAGATGCATATCAAAACACAGAGTAGCAGACAATAGAAGTATCAGGGTGCAATTATTACAGACCATAATGCACACACAGGTGCTAGAAATCCAGGGCCTTGCCCATAAAAGGAACAAAAGAGAAATACCAAAAGTACATCAGAAAAAAATTAGAGAACATCAGAGATCATATAGAAGAACTTTCATCAGAGTCCTCCTCCAAATCCTCAGTGTCATCATCAGAGCCACTAGTTTCCTCACCTTCTTGTCCATCAGGCTCACCCTCAGCAGTCTCAGCAGCTTCATCAGCCTTGAGGGCCTCAATCACACGATCTATTTTCAGTTTTCTGGCCTCAAGTGCTCTGCTAGCCTCAGTCAAGTCTGTAATCATCTGCTTCCTTGAGAGTACCCCAGCTTGGACAGATGTGCCAACACCTGCTGCAACATTTGTCCCTTCAAGCAGCCTTTGCTCAATGGCCAACATCCCTTTCCTTTTACAAGGAACATCAGTGTTTCTCAAAATATCTGGATGTTGTTCAAGGATTATATTGCATAACAGAGTGGGAAGAGCAACTGGCTTCTCAACAGCATAGGTCAAAGCATGGCTTAAAGTTTCTTGAAAGAAATAGGACCCATAATCAAATTTTGCCTTGGTACCCACAACATAAATGAACTTTCCCAATTCTCTGGCCACATCACCTGAATGGGTTGTAGGCACCCAATTGCGTGCAGCAATCCTATTCAAGACAGCATAAAATGGAGAGAGAGAGGTTGCAGCCAATTTAGCCTTGCTTGGCCATACCTTTATCCTGCCACCTGTGAGGACCTTGCAGACCTCATTGTCTGTGACCTTTAGAGCAGCCACCTCATCAGAGTTTCTTTGCAGATATTGGTTAATCACAGTTGGTGAGAATTTGACACATGTTCCACGAACAAAAACTTGCCTATATTCAGGACTTGTTGGATCATTACAATTGTCAGCCACATTAATCAAGAATTCTTTGACAAGCCTGTCATAGCACTTGTCCAAACCACAGACAGTCTTCATTAAACCTGCATACTCAATATCTTCAACAACACTTTGGCATTCAAGAATATCTTCTTTTAGATTCCTTTCTAGAGCCAACCTCCTGTGATACACAAACTTCAACCTAGCAGACCCATTTTCCAGATGGAATGATACATTATCCAGAGGAGCATAGGGAACAGATTGAGGGACTTTCTTTCTTCCTATACTCTTCCTAGATGTGCTGCCAGATGCAGCAACATCTGTCTCTGGCTCAAACTCAGAGTCACTGGTTGGTGGAGCTTTCCTTTTTCTAGTCTCAGTTCTAGGAACCACCTTACTTACAGGTTTTGGAGGTCCATATAGGGGCTTTTTACCAGTAACTTTACCAGCCCTACTTTTAGTCCTTCTAACCACACTAGCCTCAGAGTTTGTAGGAACTGACTTATCACTAACAGTTGTTTCATTGACAATTATAACTTCAGGATTTTCATTAACATCCTTATCAGCAGCAATCTCTTTATCAGCAGACTTAGGTTGGGGACTCTCATCAGACTCAGAATAGTCCACAAGATTTTCCTGTGCCAAAGATGTGGTAACATCTGGCACAATATTTGGCGCAGCGCCAGGTGTTGCAACACTTGGCGCAACATGAGTCTCAGGACCTGTTTTCTTGAGAGACTCAGCAGCAACATCATCATTGGTCTCAGTAGAACCACCAATATTAGTATCAACAGCAATAGGGGAGTTAGGAAGACTTTTCCCCAAATCTTCAGACACAGTAGGGTTCTCTACATCTAGGGTTTCAACAGAATTGGGAACATCAAGGCCTAGATTAAGAGAATTCTTACCAGATGCGATAACATTATCCTCTGCAGGATTAACGACAGGAGCAGCAACATCACTCGATGGCAATGGATCAACATGTAGTTCAGACATTGTAAAAGTCCTCCTCGATTCAGATTCTGATTTCTTGCTCTTCTTCTTCGCTTTCTTAGTTGAAGTAGAGGGAGATGAAGAGTTGAAGCTTACACGCGGTGTCTTCTCCTTCTTCGAGGTCTTCTTCACCTTTTTCGCAGGACTTAAAGGTGGTATACTTGAGATAGGAATGGCGTTTACGACGATAGAATCTCCTCCCATTGTAGGCTGAGTAGCGTCGATCTTGATTGGAGTAGATTTTGCAGAGTTCGACATAGTACCGTTGGAATTGATGATGGTGAAATTAGGACGATGAGGGAAGAATGTGAGAGATGAAGTTTTGTTGGTATTCGGAAAGAATGAAGGAAGTTGAGCGGTTGAAGGCGTGCAGATGAAGTGGTTATGGAAATAAAATAAATTTTGTAATGATTTCCCTATGTAAGCGTGCAGAAAGTGTAGGAGGGAAGAGAAAATAACTGTTGTACACTCTCCATGCAATAACTGCTATTGATTTTCAAATAGGCAAATTCCTAATTTGCCCCTTAATTTTTCAAATTGACTTGCGTCCAAAGCCTTTGTAAAAATGTCTGCTAATTGTTCTTCAGATGCAATGTGCTCAAGTGTAACAATTTTTTCTTCCACAAGCTCTCTTATAAAATGATGGCGTATATCAATGTGCTTTGTCCTACTATGCTGAATAGGATTTTTAGAAATATTTATAGCACTCAGATTATCACAGTAAAGTGTCATGACATCTTGCTCAACACTATACTCTTTCAACATTTGTCTCATCCATAATAATTGAGACCAACTACTTCCAGCTGCTATATATTCTGCCTCAGCTGTGGATAGAGACACACTATTCTGTTTCTTACTAAACCAAGATACTAGATTACTTCCCAAGAAGAAACATGCACCAGAGGTGCTTTTTCTATCATCAGCACTTCCTGCCCAATCTACATCACAATAGCCAACTAAGGTAGAATCATTACCATGAGAGTATAATATTCCATAGCCACATGTCCCATTGACATATTTGAAGATTCTTTTCACTTGAGTCAGATGACTCATTTTAGGTTCAGATTGATATCTAGCACACACTCCTACTGCAAACATGATATCAGGTCTGCTTGCTGTAAGATATAGCAAGCTTCCAATCATACTTCTGTAGAGACTTTGATCCACATCAATCCCTTTCTCATCTTTGGTAAGCTTCAAATGTGTAGGTGCAGGTGTCCTTTTGTGACTACCACCTTCCATTCCAAACTTCTTCACAATGTTTCTTGCATATTTTTCTTGAGAGATAAATATGGTGTCTTCCATTTGTTTGACCTGAAGACCTAAAAAATAAGTTAGTTCACCTACAAGACTCATTTCAAATTCAAATTGCATTTGATGCACAAAATGTTCCACCATTTGTCGTGACATTCCACCAAATACAATATCATCCACATATATCTGAGCTATCATTAGCTTCCCTTTCTCCTCTCTTACAAACAGGGTTTTATCATTGCCACCTTTCTTGTATCCATGGCTGACAAGAAACTCAGTCAATCTTTCATACCATGCTCTAGGGGCTTGTTTTAAGCCATATAGAGCTTTCTTTAGTTTGTGGACATGATTAGGAAAACTTGGATCTACAAACCCTTTTGGTTGTTCAACATATACCTCTTCATTTAGATAGCCATTTAGGAATGCACTCTTTACATATTTTCATCAGTTTTGTTCTTGTAGACCCACTTTGTACCAATAACATTTATACCATCTGGTCTAGGTACTAGATCCCATACCTCACTTCTTTTGAACTGAGTTAGTTCCTCCTGCATAGCATTGATCCAGTATTCATCAGTCAAGGCTTCTTTAACATTCTTTGGTTCAATCTTGGATATGAAGCCTGAGTTAGAGATTGCTTCTTTTGATCTTCTTGTTGCAATTCCTTGATATGGATTTCCAATGACAAGTTCCAGAGGATGATTCTTCTGTGTTCTAGTAGATGGTCCCTTGTTTGGTCTAGGAGCCTCTGTAGTAGATTCAGAATGTTGATCAGGTTCAGGTTCAGTTTGATCATCATCTAGTGCAGGGACAGGTGTGATGACATCTGTCTCTTCAGTTGGATCTGTACTTGTTGTATCACTATCATCAACAACAACATTGATTGATTCCATCATAGTTCTTGTTCAGGAGTTAAAAACTCTGTAGGCTCTGCTGTTGGTTGAGTAACCTAAAAATATCCCCTCATCACTTTTGGGATCCAATTTTCTCCTAGGTTCTCTATCTGCCAAAATGTAACATTTTGATCCAAACACATGGAAGTATTTCACAGTAGGCTTTCTATTCTTCCATAGTTCATACAGTGTTGTAGCAGTACCTTTTCTTAATGTTACTCTATTGTGAATGTAACATGCTGTATTCATGGCTTCAGCCCAGAACTTGTAAGGAAGATTTTTGGCATGCAACATCACTCTAGCAGACTCTTGTAAAGTTCTGTTCTTTCTTTCAACTACACCATTTTGTTGAGGTGTAATTGGTGAAGAGAATTCATGAGCTATCCCTTCAGCAGCACAAAATTCAGCAAATTTAGAGTTTTCAAACTCCTTACCATGGTCACTTCTGATTCTTACAATTCCACAATCTTTCTCCTTTTGAAGTTGTAAGCAAAGATTTTTGAATTCTTCAAAAGTCTCGGATTTTTCCCTAATGAAATTGACCCAAGTATATCTAGAGAAGTCATCAACAACAACAAAAACATATTTCTTACCTTCAAGACTCTCAACTTGTATGGGCCCCATCAGATCCATATGTAGTAACTCAAGAACTCTAGAAGTGGACAAGTGTTGCAACTTCTGGTGCGACACTTTGGTTTGCTTCCCAATCTGACATTCACCACAGATGTTTCCTTCCTGTATCTGTAAACTTGGTAGTCCTCTGATAGCTTCTTCAGATATGACTCTCTTCATACTCTTCAGGTTAAGGTGTCCTAATTTTTTATGCCACAGCTTAACCTCTTCATTTTTAGTTAAGAGACATGTAGATACATTAGCTTCTTCAAGAGGGATCCACAAGTAGCAATTATCCTTTGATCTAACACCTTTTATAAGGATGTCTCCTCCATTATTGCTGACAAGACATTCATTTTTTGTAAAGTTGACTTGCATGCCTTGATCACATAGTTGGCTTATACTGATTAGATTGGCAGTTAGCCCTTTTACAAGGAGAACATTTTCAAGTTTTGGCAGACCATGGTCAATCAGTCTTCCAATACCTTTAATTTCCCCCTTTGCTCCATCTCCAAATGTCACAAAACTTGTTGCATAAGATTTTACCTCCTTTAAATACTTTTCAACACCAGTCATGTGTCTGGAACAACCACTATCAAAGTACCAATCTTCTTTTGATGAGGCTCTGAGAGACGTATGAGCAATCAAACTTTTCTTACTGCTTTCAGCTGTATACTCCTTGATATTGGTTGTATCATCCTTTTGCTTCCATTCCATCTTTGTTTTAGACTCTTGAAGAATTTCACTTGGATACCCATACAATTTGTAGCAGTAGGGTCTTATGTGCCCCTTTCTTCCACAGTGATGACATCTCCATGAGTGGTACCTGCTTCTGTGTCTATGTATAAATCTAGGTCTCTGCCATCTTTGCTGATGTGGTGCCACATGTGGTAACACTTGTCTCTGCTGTCTAGGAGTCAGGTGTGGCGACATCCTGTCATGCATTTTTGGAGAAGGTTGTTTGCTTATCTCAGGCATGTATTTCCCTTCTTTGTTGTAGTCCATAATCCTATTAACATTTTTATATTCATACCCAATGCCTGTTTTGGCTCTACTAGGAGTAGGTAATGTTTCTAGGATTTCATCTAGATCAGTTCCTTTGAATAGCCTAAGAACATGCTTCTTTAAATTCTCAAGATGAAAGTTTAATTCAGTTACCTCTTCATTCAGATGGGCTATCTCAGTCAGTTGTTTGACCTTGTCTGCTTCTAAGTTGGTGATAATTGCCTTCTGTTCCTCAATGGTCTTCAAACTTTCTTCACATTTAGCACTAAATCAGAGATTTTTGACAGATTGGCAGTTTTCTCAGTTTGCAACTTAGTAATTGTTTCTCTTTGCTCTTCAGAGACTCGGCAGACTTCTTCACTCTTCAGACATAGTTTTTTATATGATTCAGCAAGTTCATCAAAGGTCAGTTCTTCCTCACATGATTCAGTGTCAGATGTACATACGCTTGTCAATGCATGTATAGCCTTTGCAGCATCAGCTTCTCCTTCAGAATCTTCATCTGACCAAGTTACAGTTAACCCCTTCTTCTGTTTCTTCAGGAAGGTTCCACATTCACTTCTAATGTGACCATACCCCTCACATTCATGACATTGAACACCTTTATTTGGAGCTGATTTCTCATCTGTTACAGGTTTTCTGAAATTCCTGTAAGTGTTGCGACCAGTGTCAGCTGCACCTGTCTTTGAGCGTTTGTCCATTCTCTTTAGCACCTTATTAAATTGTTTTCCCAAAAGAACCATTGCATCAGAGATGCTACTTTCAGACTCTGTGTCACTCTGTTGATCTTCTTCCTCAGCATTCGAGACAAAAGCAATGCTTTTGTTTTTCTTATCCGTCTTTTCATTTGTAGCTACCTCATAGGTTTGTAATGAACCAACCAGTTCATCCAGCTTCATTTCTGTGATGTCCTTTGCTTCTTCTATAGTTGTGACTTTCATGTCAAACTTCTTAGGTAAAGACCTAAGCATTTTCCTTACCAGCTTTTCTTCAGGTATCTTCTCACCCAAGGCATCAAATTGATTATCATAATCAAGTATGGTCATGTGAAAATCCTGAATGGTTTCATCATCATTCATTCTTAGATTCTCAAACTTAGTGGTTAGGAGTTGTAGCTTTGACAGCTTCACTTTAGAGGTACCTTCATGAACAGTCTCAAGGATGGTCCAAGCTTCCTTAGCAGAGACACACTTTTTGATGAGTCTGAATATGTGCTTGTCAACACCATTATATAGTGCATATAATGCTTTTGAGTTTGCAAGAGCAAGCTCATCCTCTTCTTTGGACCATTCTTCAGCAGATTTCAACTCAAGAGTTGGTTTACCATCTTTGTCCATCTTCACAGGTGGAGTCCACCCTCTCAGAACTGCCTTCCATGTCTTGCTATCAATTTGTTTTAGGAAGGCCATCATGCGGGACTTCCAATAGTCATAATTTGAAGCACCAACCAGAAGAGGTGGTCTGGTAACAAACCCTCCTTCTTTGTCCATCCTTGCCAGAAAAAGTTTCCCTGGAGCTCACCCTAAAATTCAGAACAGGGTGCCTGCTCTGATGCCAATTGAAATTCCTGGCACACAGTGGACAGGTGTTGATCAAGGTGTATCAACACTTGTCTGTTGTAGACAGATGTTGTTACCGGTGCACCAACACTTGTCTATAAACAGAGCATAAAACATAAAACAATAAAAACAGCAAAGTAAACAACACACAAGAGTTGTTAACCCAGTTCAGCCTAAACCCTACTCTGGGGGATACCAATCCAGGAATGAAGTCCACTATCAGCAGTATTACTTCGAAGCTAAACTCACCCGTTTACAACTTCTCACTTAATCACTACCCAATGCACTTCTACCTAGGAACTCCTAGATATGAGACCCCGTCCCAATTCTCACCTTAACAACACAGACAGCGTTGTTATAAACTTCAACGATTACAAACGGTGGAGACACACTCCTAAGAAACTAGGATTCACTCTTGCTTAAAAGCTTGCGAGCAAACCACACAACACAATAGAACAATCTCCGTACTTCAAAGCTTAGGAGAAGTTCACACTTACAACTCAATAAACTCAGGTCCTAAGCTTGCATCAATGAGATACAAGAAAGGCTCACAATTAACACTCTAAAATCCCTAAAAACACACGCTTTGTAAGACACGATTTTAGATACTTGAAACCATATGCTTGCCTTCGTATTTATAGTAGTAGAACGACTTGGGCTTCAAGACAAAATTAGGGCTTCTAGAATTGCGGCAGCAGCTGATATATTTTTGAACATAATAGTTCTATTTTTGAAACACAAAAATATATTTTCCAAAAATATAATTCCTTTAGAAAATATAACTAGGGTTCGGCTGCCTCCTGAAACACATTAAACACGTGCGCCTTCCTCTGTAAGAAACCTTGAAACAATTCTTCAATCAAATCTTCAAAAGATTGAGTAGAAATTAAAAACTGCTAGCTGGCGCGCACAGATACACAGACAGGTGTTGTTCCAAAGTGTACCAACATTTGTCACAACACTTGGGGTCAGCACATATGTCTCAACACTTGGCTAAAATATGTTTTTGCAAAATGTAGCCAACATACAAAAACCCAACACATATGAAGTAGGCGATTCACCAATTCCATGATATATAGAATCTTTAAATTAACTTGTTTGTAGTTGTTTTTTGTGTTTTATTTTGTTTTTTTAGGTTCGAGGTAGATGGAGGGGAGGTGAGGTGGTAATCTTGACAAAAAAATGTTTCTTTTTATTAATTTTTTTTTAAAAAAAAATTATTCTTGAAAAAAAAAAATTTAAAAAAATTTTAAATTTTTTTTTTCAAAAATAAAAAATGTTTTTTTTTTAAAAAAATGATTTAATAAAAAGAAATTTTTTTTTTGTCAAGATTAACCCTCCATCTACCTCGAACCAAACAGGCCCTATGGACAATAAAAAACATGCGAGAATCTTTAAATTTTCTAGTGATGTCTTTCACTCTTGCTTAGAGCCGTAAAAAATGGGCGAGCTAATGGGCCGGCCCATTAGCCCACGGGCTTGAGCGGATCGGGCCTCAAAAAATCTAGCTCAAATAAAATCGGGCCTTTTTGGCTCAAGCCCATGTAGCCCAAATGAAATTGGGTTGGGCCGGGCTAGCCCATTGGGCTTCGGGCCGGCCCATTATCGAAAAGATTATGTCATTTTTGTAAAAATAATATCAATTAAACATAAAAAATTATCATCTAATTGAAAACTTATTATAAAAAATATAGTTAAATGTGTAAGCATAATAAAAAGGGTCATATTTACCTAAAACTTTTTAAAAACTTAAGTTTATAATTTAGTAATTTGATTTAATTTCTTTTATAAGAATCAAACTTGAGTTTAATTGATATTTAGTGTTGATGTAAAAATTATTCACACTTGCATACAATTATATCTCGATAAAATTAATAATTATGAGGAACTAATACATCAAAATCATGTATTAAAAGATCGAATAAATGAAGAAAAAAATGAAATGGGTCAAGCTCATTAGCCCACATGGCCCATACGGGTTGGGCGGGCTCATAAATATGTAACCCAATAATAACTGGATCGAGCTAGGCTAGCCCATACATATTGTTTGACCACTGAGCCGAACCGGGCCAGCCCATTTAACAGCTTTACTCTTGCTCCCGTATCACAGTTTGAGATTTGATGGAGAAATTAAAATAAATTCATATTCTTTCATCAAGTCACCAAGTTGCGAATCTTAGATAATCTTCTCATTTAAAAAACCTTTAGATAATCTTCTCATTTAAAAAACTTTTAAATAATATATTAATTAATTAAATTCATTTAAAAATGCTAACATAAAATAATAAAAAATATTGATTTTAAAATTGTATTCCAAGCATTGATTCATTACCTCGTAAAAAATATCACTATGGGATTGCATAAAAATATATATATAAAATGTGTCGTGTTTTGTTTTTGTCAAGTTGACCCGTCAAAATAGAAAAAAAACTTCAAAACTAATCCATCAAAATTCAGTGGAATGTGACAATCATTTATTTATACTTGAAATAAAATCCTAAGTTTATTGTCCCAAAAATAAGTTTATTGCTAGATCAGACGCTATTATCGGAGTTTGAATTTCAATTCATTCATTTTATGTGTCTGAATTTTTAGTGATTTATCATTTTATTTATGTATCGAAAAAAATTAGTCTAATAGATATCATTTAAGTCGACGTTAAACCCACTATAAAATTATCAAATGAAACCATTGAAAAATGTATTACTAAAATTATTAATAATATTTACTGACAGCCGAAACCATAGGTAGAGGTTTTTTTAATAATGGTTTTCATGGATTTACCTGCAATGAAAATAGTAAAAAATTAAATATATTATAGTGTTTAATTCATATATTCAAACTAATAATTCATTACATTCATATAGTCAAACTATTAATTCATTACACGTATGATATATTATGGTATAATAACATGGTGACCTAATAGAAAAGCCACTCTTATTTTTGTAGTAGAAAAACCAAGAACATTAAAATAAAAAAGACAAATTAAAACAATAAATCAACATTCAAATATCTTTATTGAAAGCCCTGCAATTTCTTCTGATTTCACCTTCATTACCAACCAAAACATCAATTCTTCCAAGCTTATTCCAAGAAACTCCAAATCTATCCCAAAAGTTAAAATTACCACTTGCAAAATTCCTAACCAATTTTCTAGAAAGAGGATCCAAAGCAAGTTGTTGATCAATTTTAAGTATCCCTCTCTTATTAATAATTTGTTTGTAAAATTTATTGTCAAAATCAAAAGGTGTTTCTACATCCAAAAACACTGAAGTATGATTCCCTGAAGGGTTAAATATTGATCCACACTGTTTAACCAAATAAGCATTTAAATTAGGATCCATTGTAGGGTCAATTCTTCCTGACCTAAAACTTGATAGCCTATTTTGAAAAAAATTGCATTTAGAAAATCCAATAGTGTGTGCTCCAATAAGGGTCACCATGTCTTCTAATGTTAACCCTTTTGAGTTAAATTTTTTTAGAGCTTGTGGCACATTAAGTAATGTTCCAGGAATGGTCACATTTAAGGCATTTGATACTAACCCATCTCTTCTTCCTGTTAAGACATGGTATCTTGGTCCATTTGCTAATGCAATTGCTTCCCTTGTGGCCATTGTTATGATATCCGCACACGAAACGGTTTCGGGGCATTGTTGTTCTAAGGCACTCTTGATGTCGTCAATTAGGTTAAATCCTCGAAGTGTTAGGTTTGGTCTTGCTTCTTTCTCTGATTTTCTATTTTCTTTTGAATCTATTAGAATCGAAGCGTCACAGCCCTGAAATAAAATTTAAAAAAAAAAATGGAATAAAATTAGTGTCTCTAACTTAAGAAATTCATGCACCACGTAATCAATTAGATTGTTCGATCAAGACCATATTATTTACATTTTAATTAAGTTTTGTAAAACATATGTAAAGTGATTTATACAGAAACTCAAAATTTAAATCTCATGATTGAACAGTCCAAACATGCTAATTGCATGTCGGCATATTTCTTATACACACAAAATTCGGATCCAATTTTGTTTGAAGGCAATAATCATCATTTAAAATCAAAATTGATATATTATATGTTGCATAAAATATGAAAATAAATACAATGATTAAAATTATAAATTTAATAATTGATATGGAAAGAAAAAAAATAACAAGGATCTTACATTGGAAATGCAATCATGATAGTGCAAACGAATCAAGGCACCAACAATAGTTACATCATTTTGGTAATAGTTTTGCACAACCTCACTTACAATTTCCTCTGCAATAGGGCATGTAAAGCTATAATAGCCAAACCTTAGTTGAGCCAATGTGAAAGGAAGAATAAAGAAGAATATAATTAAGATTGTAATGAACTTCATTTTGAGTGTGTTTGTCTATGATAATTGCTTCTTTGATCTTATTGCAAATGCTATATATCATCTATTAATTATAAATTATGAATTTTATAATAAATTTTGATTGTGCTTGCCAATAAAGAATTTCCTTTTTTTTTCTTCTTGTTCATTTCAATTGTTTTTGAAATTTTTAGTTTATGCTATTAAAAGATATAAGTAGCATATTTGTCCAATATAGCTTGAAGTGTAAAATTTCGTAGGCTTCTATTTTTTTTCAATGTAACAAAAGTATTGAATACTTTGATTATGACAATTTTCTACATTATTTAATTTACAATGTTATTTTCACCTAACTATTTCTTTTTATGCATTATGTTAGTTATCAAAGAAAGCATTCTTCTTTTTTACATTGTTTTTATGGCATAAAAATTAGTTGTAGAATATAATGTACATATTCTTTTTACGTTATAATAAAGTTTAAATGTGAAATTCATTGAACATGACTAATTAATTATCCATATACGAAATATTCTCATTAACTACGAAACTTGAAGAAATTGTTGTATGAGATATATGAGATGTATATAATTAAGATGTGTTCTGGACTGGGCGAAGAGCTGGCTCAATCACTTTCTGCCCGATATTTGGGGCATAGCCCAATAAGGGGAGACTTCCCCGACACGTCAGCCAATGACGTGTCTTGCTCGACATAACGGAGGAGCAGCACGTTAAACACGTGTTCATCTATCCACGCATGTTGATCCATTCCACCATAGCTTAACAGCTAAGCAGCACATTTAGCACGTGCTCATCCATTCAGCCACAACTGTCACGGAGCTTATCCCTTACCCGCGAATAGCGGAACGGCTCCAACCAAGATAGAAGCAAATAACGGCCTCCCCTACGATACAGGGACTATCTTGGCAGTTGAGTCTATTGGGCCGGTTATCCCGGCCCAATAGGCCAACCTTTGGCCCAGCGCTGGGGGCAACTATATAAGCTCTCCTAGACAGGAGAGCCAGGTATTCAAAACCATTACTCAATATACTTTCTCTCTCTTCTCTTGTATCTCTCTCATTCTCTTGCTGACTTAAGCATCGGAGTGCCTGCAGGTACAAACCCCCCCTTCGGTGTGGACGATTGCTCAACGGACCGGCCATCAACCTTTCTGATCATCAGGTTAGATCAAGATGTATCTTTATCTATTACATCGACCTACTATGTCTAATATGATGAATCCCAATCTATGGTTTTAATAGAAAATATGGATAAAAGAAAAATGTATTATCGACTTTGTGTATTTCTCTTTCAAAATGGAAAAGAGATTTGAATGCTCTTTATTTCTTATAAGAAATAAAGGATGGGATGTAGGTTTGAAGCAAAAATTCTCTTTTCTTTTCTTTAGTATTTAATCTGCGTGAATTTTACTGTTAGATTCTTTATCACAAAAAACAAATAAAATCTAGATATTTGATTTAAATGGTTAATGAGTTCCTCCTAAAATGAATGGTTTAAGATAATTTGAATTCAATTTCTAGTAGCAACAATTTTTTACTACATCAAATGGTTAATGATTTAAATGGTTAATGAGTTCCTCCTAGAATGAGGCAGAGTTAGGACTAGTTAGAGACACACGTGACAGCTTATGACACATGGAGCCACTTAGGTAATGATACCAATGTTTTTAACAAAAAAGTGGAACCTGGGGCAATAATACTTAAATAGAGTAAGGGTAACCATTAACTAGGCTATGAACAGTTTGTAATAGAAATAGGGAACGATTGTTTCTGAACCTATTTTTAATAGTCTAATTCCTGATAAAGGGAATAACCACCAAACAGGAGTAAGGGAGGGATCCGACCACACTTAACCACCTCGCGTGGACACACATGCACCATTTACTTTTCTGTCATTTAATTTCCTGTCATTTACTATTACCCGCAAAGATACCTTTCAAACAAACAAAGCGAAAGCAACTATCCATATTCCTAAGCAAAACTAGTAATTTTGGCACAATCCCTGTGGAGAACGATAAACTTATCATTTTATTACTTGATAGTGATTCTGTGCACTTGCAGAACCACCGTCAATAATCCACCACCTCCTCCCTTACACGACTCGGTCCCTCCACCCACCCATTTGAAGTCCTTAAAGCCACCAACTTATTTCTTCTACTCCTTATCTTGATGCAATTTTGAAAATATTTTGAATTAGTATCCCCTTCCTTCAACCACCTAGATCGAGAGCGTTGGAAAGTCATAACCTCGATATTTTTTAAGATAATCCAAGCTCCTCGAAAAGTTTCTTCCTTCTCATAGCCTCCCCTTCCACTAAACCGAGAGATTCGCTTTTGATATCTAACACCTCAATTCTGTCAATCAACCTCTTCTTAGTTTGATCAAGCTCCCCAAAAGTCCTCCCACTCCACTCCTTAATCACCACCTTTAGCCCCTTTAGTCTCTCTTTGAGAACAAAACCAATCCACCCTTCAAAACTTTGCGACTCTCATGCTTTAGTAACGACCTCTTTGAACTCTCTATGTTGAAGCCAAAAGTTGTTTCGGCCCCCAATCACTATTGCTATATTTAAGCACAAGCGGGCAATGATCCGCCATGTCTCGAGCCAAGACCCAAACATGTGGTGTCCCCCAAACATCAAACCATGAAGGAGATACAAGCACTCTATCCAACCTACTCATAGTCACCCCGTTAGGATGGAACCAAGTAAAACTTCTACCAATGAGCGACATATCTACTAACTCCAAATTGTTCAAAAAATTATCAAACGCCACCATCTCTAATGAGCGGCCTCCCAACAAGTTCACCCGCACACCTTTCCTTTCATGACGATCCCTCACCGAATTAAAATCACCTAAAACACACCATAAGCCCTCTCTGAAACCCATCTTGGACATAAGAATATCACTCCACAATTTTTCTTTTGCAGGCAAGTTACATTTCGCATAAACATTTATGATAAAACATCTTCTAAGCTCACCAACTAGCTCCAAACACACTCCAACAAAATCGTCACCAATAAAAGAGAAAACTATTTTGTTCATGCAGAGATTTGAACTATGTCCTTTAAAATTAAAATTTTAATCTCATATTATTAATTAAGATAGCACTTTATGTACTATTGATTATTTGTTGTCTTAACTACATTATATTGGACAATGGTTTGTTCATTGCAAATTGAAATTTTGTCATATTTTGAGAACAAACAAAAATTCACCTTTAAAGTTGACCTTTTTATTTTTCTAGATATTATTGAAATATTAACTACAAAAGAAGAACTCACATAATAGAATTTGCCATAGTTGAATTAGGTTGTTCTAGGGTTAGGGTTTATGCCCGCCATTGGCACCGCCACCTTCGATTATACCTTGGAAGTTTTTTTACTATCATAATGTAAGAGCCGAATCTTATATAGAGTCTTGTACAATAATTTCATAATGAAATAAACAGGTAAAAGACAACATAGAATCATTTCGCTGCGCCATCTAGTCCAACCATCGCAATGCCACCTTCTTACCTTGTCCAGCCTATTTATCTGAAAAAATAAAGGCAATGGGTTAAGATTATATGTCTCAATGATTTCCAACTAACTTAGATGTTAGTATGTCAAATTCTCGACTTATCAATTGTTTGGGGGAAAGTATTTTCACATTACATATAATTATTTTCTAACATAAAGGTGTAACACACAGTTAAATTATCTTATCATTTTTAAAATTCAAAGCACAATTAAATTATGTTGATCTACATTTATATCAGCGACAGTATATAAATGGTGATAGTCTGATTTTATTCCTAGTTAATATACGGGAATCCATAAAGGCATGAAGGTAATCTTAATAATAAATAGTAGTGGAATGATCAAATAATATACTTGAAGTTATTTTTTAAAAGGTTCTTGAAATGATACAAACTTCCGATTGCAAAAGGACTAACAATATACCTTGAAGTTATTTTTTAAACATCAGACAACACAAAATTTGTTCAATACCTTGAATTTTATCTTGTGTTATTATGTTATGTATTGTTTTTTCCAATACTTACAAAAAGCTTAGAAGAACTAAGTACTTTAATCAAGTGACAAATGTTATATATTTGTCCTAAAATTATCTTTTACTTTATTATGTTTTATGATTCAATAATAAAACTACACATTATTACTATTATATTACTTTTTATTTTTTTAATTTATTTTTTTATTTATACTATTTTTTTTATGAACTAAGGATATAATGACATCAATATGCAGAATACACACACTTTATGTGTTTTTTATGCAAATTTACATTCAATTTTATTTAATCAAAACATTATTTTTTTAAAACTTTATCGTTACAATTTTACTTTGTGTTTGACACAGACTCATACACTAGTTGTATTTAAGAGATGGGTGTAGGGAATCAATACATACAATTAATGCATAACATTGAAAACATACATTGATTTTAGTGCAATCTACGTAATATATACATACATTAATATCATTGCAATGGTAATTGAACAAGCTTATTTCAAAGAGAAGTCTCGGGAATCAGCTCATACAATTAATGTATATAGGAAATCAGCACACACAATGAATGCATAGCTTTGAAAAATGTGTATTTTAATGAAATTTTTGTAATATATACATACTTTGATGTCATTATACTAGGAATTGAACAAACTTATTTAAGAGAGAAGTCTATCGAATTGACGCACATAATTAATGCATAAAATTTGAAAAATAGGTATATTTTAAAGTAATTTGGTAATACAAATATATTTAATGACAGTGTAAACGTCAAACAATATTTAAGAAAGGAGTATAGGAAAATGACGCTCATAATTAATGCATAGCATTGTGAATCAGCACACACAATTAATGTATAATATTAAAAATTAAATATGTATATTTTAATGCAATTTGATAATACATGCATATATTAATGATACTGTATTGGTAAACGTCAAACAGTATTTAAGAAATGAGTATAGGAAATCAGCACACACAATGAATGCATAACTTTGAAAAATATGTATATTTTAATGAAATTTTTGTAATATATACATACTTTGATGTCATTGTAGTGGGAATTGAACAAACTTAATAAAGAGAGAAGTCTATGGAATTGACGCACGCAATTAATGCATAAAATTTGAAAAATATGTACTCCCTCTATTCCAAATTATAAAGAAAAAATTCCCATTTTTTTGTCCCAAACTATAAGGAAAAAACCATTTTCAAGAATATTTTTTTCCTTAATCTCATAAAATTAAATACAAATTGCATTTAATTTTTTCTCTCTCTCCTTTTCTCAATAAACAACAACCAATAAAAATTATTTTTACATCTTCTCATGCAACTTATTCCAATAAAAACCCACAAAAACATATTTCAAATTATCATGTTGTATTTTTTCTTGATAAATGTGATTTTTGTTTTTTCTCTTGTAATTTGGAACGGAGGGAATATATTTTAAAGTAATTTGGTAATACATATATATTAATGACATTGTAAAGTAAACGTCAAACAATATTTAAGAAAGGAGTATAAGGAATCGGTGCTCATGATTAATGCATAGAATTGGGAAAATCTGTATATTTTAATTCAATTTTTGATAATACGCATATATATTTATATTCATATATGAACATGGGTATATATATATATATATAACTTACACGAAACATATATTTATACTCATATTTATATGGGGCCTTTTTATGTAATTTATATGAGACCTATATTTATACTCATATATTAATTTGCAGAATTTTTTTAATTTATACTGAGCTTATATTTAAACTCATATTTTAAAATGGGGGCCTATTTTTCTCATTTCTTTATTTTCTTCCTCCATTTCTTCTTCATCTTCATAAACTCGTCGTCTAAACCCAAAATTCCAGAAAAAAGAAAATCCAAAATTGTAAAAATTCTAACTTTTTTTTTAAAATACTTAAATCTCTAATAACTTGTTAATTTGTAATTCAATCTTATTTTAATTGAAGTTAGTTAGAAGATTTTGTTACACAAGTCTAGTTTAGAGAGAGCACTATATACAGCGTGTATTGTGAAAAATGTAACTCAATCTCTTATCATTAAAACATTATGGGTGTGTTTGGTAAGTCCAATAAGCTAGCTTATAGCTTATTGGACTAGCATATAAACTTTTTTGAAAAATATAAAAGTGTTTAGTTAAAAATAATTTCTCACGAGTTTATAGTTTTTTTTAGATGTTATTTCAAGTAGTGTCCGAGCTTATAGCTTTTTACAATTTTTTCCATTTTAATTTTATTATTTTTTATAAAATAAAAAACTACCCACTACATATAAATGTCTTTTTATGTCTTTTTATATTTATCAATCATTTAAAAAGCTAATTTTACCAAATATTTTAATTTCAATTAGCTAGTTAATTTTCAGCTATCAGCTATAAGCTAGCTTTTCATCTATCAACTAGCTTATAAACTAACTTATAGTTTAATTTTACCAAACAGATGCTATATTATCGCAACTTTCTTCTTTGTTATTCCTTCTTCAACTTTCTGTGTTTGTATGCTAAGTGCATATATAGGAGTACAACCAACATAGATGTTCAAACAAAATACCTGTTCAAATTATAAAGAAATTTTAAAATTCAAATTTGGACTCCTCCAATAACATTTTTAATAATGGTCATATATATCTAACATGAAAGAGTAGTTTAAGTGGTGCATAATACACAAGTCATGAATATTCCTAGCTTAAGCGTATGGAAAAAATTCGGTTGGGAGGAGAGAACTCATCTTGTGTGTCCCACAAGTTTTCCGACGGAGATTAATCTTCGCTAACGGCAGTGGAAACTTCATACTAATATCATGGTAACCCCAAAAAAAAAAAGTACACTAGTCATAAATAACATATTACAACGAATACGAATACTTTCTGTGTTTGTATGCTAAGTGCATATATAGGAGTACGGAACCAACATAGATGTTCAAACAAAATACCTGTTCAAATTATAAAGAAATTTTAAAATTCAAATTTGGACTCCTCCAATAACATTTTTAATAATGGTCATATATATCTAACATGAAAGAGTAGTTTAAGTGGTGCATAATACACAAGTCATGAATATTCCTAGCTCAAGCGTATGGAAAAAATTCGGTTGGGAGGAGAGAACTCATCTTGTGTGTCCCACAAGTTTTCCGACGGAGATTAATCTTCGCTAACGGCAGTGGAAACTTCATACTAATATCATGGTAACCCCAAAAAAAAATGTACACTAGTCATAAATAACATATTACAACGAATACGAATACTTTCTGTGTTTGTATGCTAAGTGCATATATAGGAGTACGGAACCAACATAGATGTTCAAACAAAATACCTGTTCAAATTATAAAGAAATTTTAAAATTCAAATTTGGACTCCTCCAATAACATTTTTAATAATGGTCATATATATCTAACATGAAAGAGTAGTTTAAGTGGTGCATAATACACAAGTCATGAATATTCCTAGCTCAAGCGTATGGAAAAAATTCGGTTGGGAGGAGAGAACTCATCTTGTGTGTCCCACAAGTTTTCCGACGGAGATTAATCTTCGCTAACGGCAGTGAAAACTTCATACTAATATCATGGTAACCCCAAAAAAAAAAAGTACACTAGTCATAAATAACATATTACAACGAATACGAATTTTACAAAATTCACAGTTTGATTGAAAATTTATTGATCATCTATAATTTTTTAAAAAAAATTAAAAAAATCAATCTATATGTTATTAAAACTTATCAAGATTAGCTATAAAAAAATAAAAAAAAATAAAAAAAAACTTATCAAGATTAATGATATTTTAGATTTTCTTTTTACCTTTATGAATCTAACTATATATTAAACAACCAAAAAATATATACATTTTAATAAATAACCCCCACTAATAAATAAAATTCTAAATATATAAAACTAATCTTTTATTTATATTGATCTTTTTTATAAATAACACCAAAATAAATTTGTCAAAATAAAGAATAGATAAATATATAGCAAATTCAAACTTTTTACTTTTTGCTTAAACTATGTTACTCCTCATCCCAAAATGAGTGTACTATTTGACTATATACACTATTCACATATCTTGTTTTGACCCTATTTTTTTACTAATAAATAAAAATAAATATTAGCATATAAGATATTGTTGAATTCATCTTGATGAGTATTTTCAAAATATCATATTTTTATAATTTTTACTATTATATAATTAAATATATTAATCGTCAAAGTTATGCATGACATCAATCAACTAACTCACTCGCGGGAGTAAGAAAAAAAAAGATTGTAGAACAATGAGATGGAGTACGAAGACATATGGGGTGATGACAGGTGGCATATGAGTCATCAAACAGATGAATGAGAGCCAAGAGATGCAGTGGCTAAAAAGTGATTCCTAAGAATGGTGATGTGATGATAAAATATGAGAGAGAAAGAAAAAAGGGACCCACCCAAAATGTAAAAGGGCCAAAAAGTGATGTCGACTTTGATTGGATTCGCTTTTTACATCGCTATCATCGTGGAAAATATATTTATTTTTCTAAAAATTCTCGCTAAGGTGTATCTTAATATACATTTTTAGGTCATTATTATATAAAAAAAAAAATTATGTTTTAAATTTATTAGAAAATCGATGTAATTGGTTCAGTATAGACTAGATATAACAGTTTTTGCATTGAACTTAAAAAGTGATTTTTTTAGTACATATTTTTTTTTAACCAAACAAACTTACTGCATTTCATTAATTATTAAAAGTTCAATACATGAAGGAATAATCTCAAATCTATGGAAACTAGTCCAGGAATTGGCCGCCCTAGCTAAATTGTGAGCAACCGAATTCACTTGTCTCCTAATAAACTTAACTTCAAAGTTTTCACATGATAACATAACAAGAATAATTTCATTGACGATTGAGAGAAACTCTGAATTGTCTCGCCGTTTGGTACGAATAGCATCAACCAACACTTGAGAGTCACTTTCAAACTGGACGCTTTCAAAACCTCTACTCTTAGCTTCATTCATAGCTTGCAAAAGTGCCCATGCTTCACCCTCCTCTGTTGATAAAGTCAGTTGCTGCCACTGCGTAATTCCAGCCATAAACTCACCAGAATTATTACGAAAACAAGCACCCATCGCGGTCCTACCTGCACCGACAAAAAATACTGCATCTACATTGCACTTTAACCAACCTATCCGAGGCTTTTCCCACCGACTGGTGCTGACAGGCGGATCAACCTGATCATCGTTACTTCGCAACTTATGGACGGCAATCCACTCGTTCCACTGATCAAACGCAGCCCGGCCAATTTGGATTGGGCTTCTAAGATATATTAAAAATACTAGTTATATTAAAAATTACATCAATTGACTTTGGAAAAATTGAATATACAAGTTTTAAAAAAAATATATGTTTATATTAAGTTGTTTATCATGTGTCTTTAGAGTACATATTGACATTTGCTTTTTTAAAATCATTGCATGCAGTTGTAGAGATTAATTATCGAAGCAACTCAGATCTATTTAAGTGTTGATATATCTCTTAACAAATATTATTTCATATGTATTTGTTCATGTATGAAACTCAAGACCAAATGATTAAGAAACTCAAACATTTACCTAAAAATGATATCGAAACAGAAATTTAGGTTCTATTAACCCAACAACAACATTTGACGCTACGTTGCCATGGATGGGCCGCGGGCCCGTCGACTCTCAAAGCCGCCACTGCATCCTCCACTTGTGGTGAATGTACAAAATGGAGTCTCCATGAAATATTAACAAAATTTTCTCCTTTGATAGATTGTACCATTTTGGGTGTGAGGGTGTCCAATGGGTGAATGGACAAAATGGGATGCTATGAATTATTAACAAAATTTTCACCTTTGATAGATTTTCACTCAATACACTATTTTATTTTAAAGCAAAGATATATTTAATTAACTAAATAGGCACAAACTATGCCCAAAAGAAATTACAATGCAATTTAGGCACAAGAAATTTAGTCCACCAAAATATATTACACTTGAATCCTTGTGGTATTCCCTGATCTTACAATAGGTGTCGCCCCGATCTAAATTTTTTTAAAAAAAATGTAAAATAGTATCAGAATCTATTCAAGATTTGTTTCATCAATTCTAAGAGCCTTCGGTGCGAAAACACGCATTTCCATTTCCGGTTTCTCTTCATCAGTCAAAACAGAATCTCTAGTGTGTTTGCCAAGGATTGGTGATCCATTACCTGAACATAAACTGTTACTAGTAGTTGATGAAGAAGGTGAAATGCAACCATTTGAACCAATTGAAACATTTCCATTTCCATATGAACCAGGAACATATTGCAAGCCAATGTTTGGTGTGAAAATGTTCGTAACCGCAACCATTGGCGCGTGACACCACTGCATTGTAGTAGGATACATCTGCATAGAAGATTGAACCATGGAAGTAACATTGTTCCAACTTTGATTCAATGGAATTATCCATGAAGATGCCGGGTAACTCTGCAAAGGTTTTGACCTATTTTGTTCGGATTCGGATAACTCGGTTCCTCGAGTATAACCGTTGGTCACAGAAGATACACATAATGATGATGATTCTTCTCGATTTTCCATACCATTGTTAGCACTTGCATCAACATCTAGACCGAATTTTAAGATAATACCATTATCATGTTGGATAGAGTCATTGGTTTCTAAATTTGCGGTCGAAGTTCCACCGGACGCTACAATCATGTTACGATACTGTGAACCTATGTGTTTGTTCTTCCGTCTCCCCGCACCGACAGCAACGTTTCTCATTGTTCCACCTGCGGTCCAATATCTATGACAGTTTCGACAGAAATGCCGAGGTTGATTGACATTGTAGTTGTTGAAATAACAAAATTTCGTGTCGAAACTGTTGCATCTTGGACATTGAACAATCTTGTCTGGTTTCTTTAGGACTTTGTCTTGATCTGTGCTGCTAGTTTCCATAGTATCTTCCACAGTGCTTGTAGTAACTTTTGATTCATTCTCTTCTTTAGAAGAGTTCTTTGATTTCTCAATGTTTTGAGTATGAGGCATTTCAATTCTTGTTTGCTTTGAGTTACTGCAAGCATTCTATAAAATGTAAACCATAATCAGTAGTCATACAGAACAAAGTTTTGCAACAAACATAGCATAATGGAGAAACAAAATCTTATATAGCAACAACACTAGAATAAACATGTGTCTAGTGTCTAACATGACAGTGACTGTCATGGCACTGCACACATATTGGTGTTTCAATGTCCCTGCACGTGATAGTGTCATGACATTGATACGTGCAGTGTGACAGTGAAACACTTTTATTTTCTTAAAGTACATTATATGCGTCTACGTGATGATGTCAGTATTGTGTCTGATGTCCGTATTGATGTCAGAATTATTAGAAATTTAATCATCATGTTATATTCAATTTCGACAAAAAAATTCCACATGGTACAAATTATTCGAACTTAAATCTCCTTAACAAAAACTGCTGTTTTCCAACTCCTGTGTTCGGATTAACAATGAGTTTGGCAGAATCACGTTATGTCACTATGATTTTGAAAGATACTGCAAAGCTTCAACAAAATATCACAGTGTCACATGATTTCGTCAAAATTTCAGTTTATTACACTAGCCAATCATATTATATTCATGAAAACATATCTATTTGCAATTGATCAAAAATTTCACTAAATATTTACTTGTATTCATAAGAATTAAGTCATAAGAATTCACAAGAAAGAGCACCTAGCAACTTTTGGATTTGAGTAATGTTTCAATCAAAATGAAACAGTTAATTTATTTCAGAAGTACAACAACTCACTTTCACACAAAAAGATAATATAAGTATCAAAATCATAAAAAAAAATTGAGCAGATCCAATTTATTAAATAAAATAAGTATCAAAATCATAAAAATAACCAATTTTTTTTACTAGAATTCATACAATTAACCACATATTATTAGATGAACAAGAACAAGATACATATTCTTAATTTTGTTACCAAATAAATATATTAAAAAACAAAATCAATTAGAATAATTACTCTTCAAATTTCATATGTTTTGAAAACTTAGAAAAAATTCTATTAACCGAATATAAAAAAAAAATATTTAAAAAAACTAAATTTTTATATGAAAAAATATATGAATATCAAAAAATGGTTATTGGGTATGAGAGTATTTACCATGGTTGTAGAATTGGCCGGAATCTGAGAACCCTTTTGAGATGTCGCCGGAGTATGATATTCCGGCACCGGAATCTTCTTGCCAAAGAGCATGATACTAGAATTTTTGTTATCTTTAACACTCATGTCACCTTCACCATTCATTTTTGTGATGTTTCTTTCTATTATTATTGTTGTTGTTGTTGAAACTTATGATGTTTGTAAACAGCTTAAAAACACAGAAATAGAGAAAGAAAGAATGAATGAGATATAGAAAGAGAAAGTGTTTGGTAAAAAAAGTGAAAAGCTTTTAATTTTTGACAGAACTTTTCAAAGGGAAAAAGGTTTGTAAAAAGACAAACAACCCCACAAAAAGACTTTTGAAAATTAAAAGTCACACTGCAAAAAGTACAAAAGAACATGAGTAATTATTATAGACAAAGTACTACTATCCTTTTGTGCCTTTTTTTCTTTGTTCTTTAATATTTTTCTTTACTTTTTTATGCAAGTTTTTCTTTTTACTTTTTTTGTGCAAGTTTTTCTTTTTTTAAATTCTTTTTCTTTTTTTCTTTAAACTTTAAAGCTTTATATGCCATGACACAGTTTTGTTTACAAATTTCAATTCCAAATTTGAAATTAAACAGTAATAAAGCTCTATAGAATTACTTTTACAATTACTTTATAGAAATTTTTAGACATTTAAAATAAATTGAATAGTAACAACAATAATAGATCTAGGACAAATTTGGTTAATATTTTACAATTTTTGGCTAAATTTGATATTTCAGTCCTCTCCATGTTTACATTTAATTTTCTATGAAGGGTTTTGATTTTGCCCTCTTTTTCTAGATCCGGATTTCATAATGTTGGATTTTAACGCAGTTTCACGCAGTAACAAATCGCAGCCATCCATTATAGATCAGATAGTTATGATTTAACACACAATTTTATATATTAAAATAATATCAGCCACATGTTTTAGATCAGACGGTTCTGATCTAAAACTGTGTGAAAACTGCATCTTTTTGGACAACATTAAATCATGTTCGTTCTTCTGGAGCTCTCTTTTCCTTTTAATCAAATATATATATTAGTGATCAGTTAGTTGGTCCGGTAGTGATTATCGTCGGATTTGGTAAGGATGACCACGATTCGATCTCCCGTAACTGCGATCGGAAGGAGGCTGAAATCATTTGATACCATAATTGATCTCTTGAACCAGGTTAAGTGGTCAACTGGGTAAGATACTAATGGTTAAAAAAAAATTATATATATATATTAGTGTAGTTTTCGGCTCACCTTCTTAACAATATACGGTGTATATTTAAATAATAAAATGTGTATTGGAATGTTGAGCTAAAAAAATTGATATTTTATAAAGAAAGTTGGTGTCTACTTTTTCCTTACCATTTTCAATTTCATACGACCTTTGTAATTTATATATATGTAAAGAAAAAGTTCCTTTTAATCAAAGAAAAAAGTGTTGTTGATCTTTTTCTTTTTATAATCTTTTTATGAAAGTGTCGCCATTATTTATTTATTTTTTCTTTAAGCTTGAATTATGATAATTTAAAGTTTGTTTGAGAAATAAATATATTTTTACCAATTTAAACTTAAATAATTCTTTCAATCCGACCGTAATTAAAACTTATTCTATGGACTATCAAAAAATAAGTTAATTTTTATATATTTCATCGACGTATTAAATGGTTTTCGATTAATGTCATATTTTATAGACATAGTCTATGTTATATTATCTTTTAATCTAACGGTGAATGTTGTAAGATGATTATTCGCTAAAGAATTATAAGATGTGTCTTATGTTTTTTATTTAGTAAGTGGCTAGAAATTCAATAAAGGTGAATAAATAGATTGTTCAGGGTTCAAACACAGACTCATGCATAATATATGTGATTTCTCTACCAACTGCTCTAAACTCACGGGGACAAATATGTCATATTTTTAAGTGTAATACTTTTGTGTCATTTAATCATGATTCTTCTATAATAATATATCAGCATAAATTCAACTACTTATAATGAAATTAATTGGACCGAGCACCTTTCAAAAAATAAGTTAATTTTGATATATTTCATCGACGTATTAAATGGTTTTCGATTAATGTCATATTTTATAAACATGGTCTATGTTATATTATCTTTCAATCTAACGGTGAATATTGTAAGAGGATTATTCGCTAAAGAATTATCAGATGTGTCTTATGTTTTTTGTTTAGTAAGTGGCTAGAAATTCAATAAAGGTGAATAAATAGATTGTTCAGAGTTCAAACTCAGACTCATGCATAATATATGTGATTTCTCTACCAACTGGTCTAAACTCACGGGGACAAATATGTCATATTATTAAGTGTAATACTTTTGTGTCATTTAATCATGATTCTTCTATAATAATATATCAGCATAAATTAAACCACTTAATGAAATTAATTGGACCGAGCACAATTGAATAAAATTACCTTAACTTATATCACTCACTCTTTTTAATTGCTTTTAAAGATGATTGATTCATGAATTAAAAAAACAAAAAAACAAACTTATTGATTTATATATGTGTACTCTAAAAAATTAACCAGTGGAAAAACTTGAAAGCATTAGGATATAATAGGTCAATTTTGTTATAAAATCAACATTTTTCTTATTTATAGTCAATGTGAAATTTTACAATTAACATTTAAAATTTAACAATATTTTAAAGTGTAAGTTCTCATATTTTATAGTTGATCTAATACTAAGATTCACTCGTGCTCCCTCACCAAGCCTAATCATGACTCCGATACAATCTATTGGGAAGTCCGGAGAAGTTCGGAAAAAATAATTGGACCAAATGTTTTATGATAAAAAAGAGAGATATATCATATCTCCATCAAAAACATTAAGGTATATTAGAGCTTGTGACGATCAAATCTAGGACCTTATACATTTTATCTAAATATTTTACTACTAAACTAAATTTAATGGCTTAAAAAATTTATTTTTTAATTAATTGAATAACTGATGTATTTGATATATAATTTGAAGGAATATTAATTATCCACTAATTTTTATTAAACATATTTTTTTGGCAAATAAAGTGGATTCTTCTCTCCAATCGAATTTTTTTATCTTTAGTGTCCGTTTAGTATGATGAAAAGAAAGTGAAATGAAAAAAAGTTACACAAATTAATGAATTAATTTGGACTAACTTTAGTTAAATTTTAAACTCATACTTTAACTTCTACCTATGAAATAAAATATCTCTATCAATTAAGTTAAATTCCATGTAAACATAACTAGTACTCCCTCCGATCCTTATTATAAGAGAAATTTCAGTTTTTAGGTTCATTATAAAACTAATGTATTTAAACTATAATATGGTCTAATACATTAGTTTTACGATACCTAAAAAGTTAAACTTATTTTTTCTTTTTTACTAAACCATTATTTATTTTAACAAAATTAAACTCGGTCCAACAAGAGGAGAGAAAGAAGACAGCTAGGGAGGTGACAGGTGGAAAATGAGTCATCAAATGGTTGAATGAGAGCCATGAAATTTAGTGGCTAAAAATAGTTGTAATGACGTGAGAAAGAAGGAAATGGGACCTACAAAATGGAAAAAGGGCCAAAAAGTGATACCGACTACTTCTCTTCTGCGTGTAGATTCGCTTTTTACGCCGTTTTCAATACATTGGCTTCAATGGCTTCTATTCTATCCACCAACTGGTGTTTTCTTCATTTATTTCCTGTAAATACAATTTTGTCCTTGAAATAAACTTGGTTTATAGTTGATAACTTAAAGTTTATAGCTAATGAATTTAAACTGATAAGATAATTGAAATGTTTCATAAAACCAACGGTTTAATAAACCGCTGATAAATATAAAAAATACTAATTTAAACTATTAATATAATTTTATTATTTGCATCCACAAATCATAATTCATGCTAAGTCGGATGTCATAATCAGAGTTCAAGCTTCGGTTTTTCCACTTTTTTGTGGGAGTTTTTAATAGTTTGTCATTTCATCTATCTAAAAAAAATACTATTATTTGCATAGTGACAAGGAATATATTCACATAGAGTTTAAACTCTGATCTCTATGTAATATCGCTACCGACTAAGTTATATGCTCATTAGGACAGATTATTATTATGAAATAAATTTAGATCATATAGATCATCCATAGAATAATTTAGAAAAATTGAAAACCATTTGATATGTTATTGAGACACATCAAGATTAACGGTTTATTAAATAACGTAAATCTTGATGAGTCTCAATAACATATCAAATGATTTTCAAAAAAAATTTAAAAATTTATAGATGATCTATAAGATATAAACTTTTAATCCAATAGCGAATTTTATAAAATTCATATTCGGTATATTACTTGTCCACGGTAGACCACTTGTGAAGGTGGTCCACCGTAGCATTAGCCATTAAAACAATATTAGCCACATGTTTTAGATCAGACGGTTCTGATCTAAAACTGTGTGAAAATTGCACCTTTTTGGACAGCGTTAAATCCCGTTCCCTTCTTCTGGAGCTCTCTTTTCCTTTTAATCAAATATATATTAGTGATCAATTAGTTGGTTCAGTGGTGATTAACGTCGGATTTGGTAAGGATGACCACAGTTCGATCCCTCGCAACTACGATCAGAAGGAGACTGAAACCATTTGATACCATAATTGACCCCTTAAACCAGGTTAAACGGTCAACTGGGTCAGATACTAATGGTGAAATATATATATATATATATATATATATATATATATATATATATATATATATATATATATATATATATATTAGTGTAGTTTTCGGCTCACCTTCTTAACAATATACGGTGTATATTTAAATAATAAAATGTGTATCGGAATGTTGAGCTAAAAAAATTGATATTTTATAAAGAAAGTTGGTGCTACTTTTTCCTTACCATTTTCAATTTCATACGACCTTTGTAATTTATATATATGTAAAGAAAAAGTTCCTTTTAATCAAAGAAAAAACTGTTGTTGATCTTTTTCTTTTTATAATCTTTTTATGAAAGTGTCGCCATTATTTATTATTTTTTTCTTTAAGCTTGAATTATGATAATTTTAAGTTTGTTTGAGAAATAAATATATATTTACCAATTTAAACTTAAATAATTCTTTCAATCTGACCGTAATTAAAACTTATTCTATCGACTTTCAAAAAATAAGTTAATTTTGATATATTTCATTGACGTATTAAATGGTTTTCGATTAATGTCGTATTTTATAGACATGGTCTATGTTATATTATCTTTCAATCTAACGGTGAATGTTGTAAGAGGATTATTCGCTAAAGAATTATCAGATGTGTCTTATGTTTTTTGTTTAGTAAGTGGCTAGAAATTCAATAAAGGTGAATAAATTGATTATTGTCCATGGTTCAAACCCAGACTTATGCATAATATATGTGATTTCTCTACCAACTGCTCTAAACTCACGGGCGCAAATAAGTCATATTATTAAGTGTAATACTTTTGTGTATTTGATCATGATTCTTCTATAATAATATATCAGCATAAATTCAACTACTTAATGAAATTAATTGGACCGAGCACAATTGAATAAAATTACCTTAACTTATATCACTCACTCTTTTTAATTGCTTTTAAAGATGATTGATTCATGAATTAAAAAAAAAAACAAAAAAAAACAAACTTATTGATTTATATATGTGTACTCTAAAAAATTAACCAGTGGAAAAACTTGAAAGCATTAGGATATAATAGGTCAATTTTGTTATAAAATCAACATTTTTCTTATTTATAGTCAATGTGAAATTTTACATTAACATTTAAAATTTAACAATATTTTTTAAGTGTAAGTTCTCATATTTTATAGTTGATCTAATACTAAGATTCACTCGTGCTCCCTCACCAAGCCTAATCATGACTCCGATACAATCTATTGGGAAGTCCGGAGAAGTTCGGAAAAAATAATTGGACCAAATGTTTTATGATAAAAAAGAGAGATATATCATATCTCCATCAAAAACATTAAGATATATTAGAGCTTGTGACGACCAAATCTAGGACCTTATACATTTTATCTAAATATTTTACTACTAAACTAAATTCAATGGCTTAAAAAATTTATTTTTTAATTAATTGAATAACTGATGTATTTGATATATAATTTGAAGGAATATTAATTATCCACTAATTTTTATTAAACATATTTTTTTGGCAAATAAAGTGGATTCTTCTCTCAATCTAAAAAGTTACACAAATTAATGAATTAATTTGGATTAACTTTAGTTAAATTCTAAACTCATACTTTAACTTCTATATATGAAATACAATATCTCTATCAATTAAGTTAAATTCCACGTAAACATAACTAGTACTTCCTCCGATCCTTATTATAAGAGAAATTTTAGTTTCTAAGTTCATTGTAAAATTAATTTATCTAAACTATAATATGGTCTAAATACATTAGTTTTACGATGAACTTAAAAAGTTAAACTTATTTTTTCTTTTTTACTAAACCATTATTTATTTTAACAAAATTAAACTCGGTCCAACAAGAGGAGAGAAAGAAGACAGCTAGGGAGGTGACAGGTGGAAAATGAGTCATCAAATGGTTGAATGAGAGCCATGAAATTTAGTGGCTAAAAATAGTTGTAATGACGTGAGAAAGAAGGAAATGGGACCTACAAAATGGAAAAAGGGCCAAAAAGTGATACCGACTACTTCTCTTCTGCGTGTAGATTCGCTTTTTACGCCGTTTTCAATACATTGGCTTCAATGGCTTCTATTCTACTCCACTTTCAGCTTCCCTCCATTTATTATCTCTCTATTTAGAGAGAGATAGACATATGAAAAAATTAGTGGGTCCTCAAATTAGTGAGATCCATTTTTAATGGGTCCCACTAATTCTTAATGTGTCTATCTCTCTTCAAATGGAGAATAAATGGAGGAATAATAAATGGAGAGAACCTGAACTCCACCAAATGATGTTTTCTTCATTTATTACTGTAAATACAATTTTGTGGTTGAAATAAACTTGGTTTAGAGTTAATGACTTAAAGTTTATAGTTAATGAATTTAAACTGATAAGTTAATTGAAATGTTTCATAAAACCAACGGTTTAATAAATCGCTGATAAATATAAAAAGGCAAAAATGGACATTACTAATTTAAACTATTAATATAATTTTATTATTTGCATCCACAAATCATAATTCATGCTAAGTCGGATGTCATGATCAAAGTTCGAGTTCGGGTTTTTCCACTTTTTTGTGTGAGTTTTTAATAATTTGTCATTTTGTCTATCTAAAAAAAATACTATTATTTGCCTAGTGACAAGGAATATATTCACATAGAGTTTAAACTATGATCTCTATGTAATATCGCTACCGACTAAGTTATATGCTCATTAGAACATATTTATATTATGAAATTAATTTTTTTTCTTGAAATTTTATTTTCTATTTTCCAAAAACTAATAGTACAATTTGGTAACACAAAAGGTGTTGAAATCTATCAAGTGTGAGTAAGCTCTAGATTGGTTGGAATAGTTGAGACTTGAGGGTGAAGACTTTATAAGTGAAAGACCCATAAACACAATACCTTAAGGTTTTTGTTGAAATTGTGGTGTTAAAGTCCCTTGTGTGGTTGCTCAATGTTCAATGTGTTAATCCAACCTAGTGAGACTCTCCTCCAACGTCCCAACAGTGGTATCAGAGTCGTGGTTCAACTTGGTGGGGAAGTGACAAGTGAGAGAGGATCATGGTATTGGATCACCTATAGTATTGGAAACTCACACTTGAGGGAGATTTTTAGGTCTCAAATGTGAGCGATTAAGTCTCACATCCACTATGAATGAGAATAATGTTAGATTTACAAGAGAGAGACATCATATCTCCACCCCAAAACTTGTAGACATTAGGTTAATGACTCTTCTCTTTCTTATAAATTCAATATTTTTCTCATTCATAGTCGATATGTAGACTTAACCAGTCAAACTTAAAATCCAACAATCTCTCCTAATATGAGTTGTCACATCCTATAGTTGATCCAATAATAGGATCTACACCTGCTCCCCCACCAAGTCGAACCACGACTCTGGTATCACTTGTTGGGGAGTTCGGGGAGCTCCGGATAAAACATCGGATCAAATGCTCCAGGACCACAAAAGAAGGAGACGTCATATCTTCATCCAAAATTTTAAGGCATCGGATTAATGGGTGACATCTCCACCCAATTTTTTTTGCTGCGTTGCTTGTTGTTCTCGAGGATTGTTGCATATGTTGTTTTTCTTCCTGGTTTAACTTTTTTTTTTTTTTTTTTTTATATTTGGAATAATGCTATTTAATTTATTTTTTTGAATGGTATAATTAAAAATGACACAAGTAACAACATCGTTTGTCATCTCATTGAAAAAAATGGGCCAACATCAACATTCTGTTAAAATTTTAATAGCGAGGACTAAAAGTACAAATGGAAATAAATGTAAGTCTTTTATCACCATAAAAAAATAAAGACTATTCTTGATTTTAAGATAAAATGTAGGGACTAAAACATATTTAACCATTTTTTTATTCATAGACAATGTGAGACTTAACCATTCACATTTAAAATCCAAAATATTGAATCTGGCGTGGATAAAAATAGCTTCACTAAGGTTTCTCAAGCTTTAGATATTGTACTTGATGGAGTTAAGGTTTTATGTCCCTTCCATATTGTATGTCGTTTTCTGTTTTTAATATATTTGGGGTTGGTTAGTTGTTTGCTACCACCCTTTTTGTTTAAAAAAAAAAAAAATAGCTTCACTAGCAACTTCATATGGAAGCCATATATGTCATGTCACAAGGGGACAATTTTAAGGGATTGTTTTGAAATTAAATGACTATTATTTTTTATTTATTTATTTATTTATTAAATGACTATTATATTTTGACAAAATTTATAATTTGATCATAGGTTTGATTCATGGCTATATATCTAATTTTTCATGAAGAGATCAATTCCTTAAATGAATATAAATTATCTGGAAGAATTAGTGTCTACAATTCAATTGTACATATAAGATACAATGATTTAATTTTATCACTTTACTTTTAAAAAAAATTAAATATGGACACTTTTTACATAAAGAAAGATAATTTTTGATGTCAGAATTAGACCCGAACCAGATTAAACCGGTGGTGAAAACAAAAAAATTATTTTCTATTTAGCACAAGTTATTTTATATATTTTTTTCATCAATATGGACAGAAGTTTTTTTATAATTTTAAATGGACACTTTTTTAGTCATTTGATTCTTTTTCGGTAAAAATTATCTTATTTTATGACAATAAATATACTTGGTGTGTGATGGATGAGACTGCCTCTTCTCTCTAGAAAACGGTCGTTAGTGGCTATCACCACAACCTTTTGCCACCTCAAATCTAAATCAATATCAAATTCTCATCAATTCTTCACTTTCATATTCTAAGATTTTATAAAAATTGAGAACAATATGATATTAAGGTAAATTTTAATATGACCACTTAATCAAGTGGTCCATGGGGACCAGTCATAAATAACATTATAACGAATACGAATTTTATAAAATCCACCGTTGGATTGAAAGTTTAGATCATATAGATCACTCATAGAAAAATTTAGAAAAAATGAAAACCATTTGATATGTTATTGAGACACATCAAGATTAACGGTTTATTAAATAACGTAAATCTTGATGGGTCTCAATAACATATCAAATGATTTTCAAAAAAATTTAAAAAATTTATAGATGATCTATACGATATAAACTTTCAATCCAATACCAAATTTTATAAAATTCATATTCGGTAGATCACTTGTCCACGGTGGACCACTTGTGAAGGTGGTCCACTGTAGCATTAGCCTATTAACAATATTTCTTCCTAGAAATTCTAATTAACAATAGCATAAGAGAATGGATTATGGAAAATATATTATTGGATTACTTTTTATAATTCCTTTCATGCCGGGGGAAGGGTACCATGGGCCGTGGTAGGACCCAAAGTGTATTATAGGGACCTGGATTCGGTGCAGTCGGCACCTGTGACTGCACCTGCAGTCAATAAGATCAGAGTTTTGATATTTTAACTGCATTTAAATGTGAACCGTTTGATGTTAATCAGACGACTCTAATGCACTGACTGCATCAAATCGAATGCATTGAATCCATTTCCATATTATAGGTTGACTTTTCATGTGCTTTAACTTTTAGTGACGATTTCTCAATCTTTTAGCCAAATCCGGACTTGATTTGCATTGATTTTGTACTTTCTTTTCATCTTCCACTACGATAAAATATGTCTTTTTTTGAAGAAGTTAATTAGCCCACCTAAATTGGTACTAGAGAAAATCGAACCTCGGACCTCAAGAGAAGTACACTCTCAGGTCTCAAGCCAATACCAATACACCAACCCAAGTGGGTTACAATAAAATATGTCTTGAAATTTGATGCACCATTATATTATATACATAAAAACTGTTTTTTTCTTCACATTCTAAGGATTTATTCCTAATAATTGAAAATATATTAAAAAAAACAAGTAAAAAGTCGTAATAAACTTAATTTATTTAATTAAAATACTATTACAAATCATTCATATTTGCGTGTCTGTCAAACATGTTAATGACATTCCAATGCCCAATACCAAGTTTATTCATAAACTTGCATAACAGACTCACAACATAGGCAATGTTTAGTTTGGTACAATCAATGACATATCCAAGATTTCCATTGATGTTTGGATATTCAGACCAAAGATAATTGTATTTATGTGAGATATTCTTAACATAACGAGAATGATCCATAAAAATTGTCTTTTTTTACCTTCTAGTCTTAACACCAAAGATTATATTTTCTTCTCCAAGATATTTCATATCAAAATTGTTAAACAATAATGATTTTACTGCATTCACACCACGACTGTTTGAACTAAACACGAGTAAATTTTCTACATATCATATATGATAATGCAAATGTTATTTTTCGATTTGTAGTAAATACATTTGTCACTTTCATTCACTTTAAAACCATTTAAAATCGTCAAATTGTGAAACTTTTTATGTCGTTTCTTAAAAGCTTGTTTAAAATCATACAAAGACTTATCTATTTTATAGCCTTTTTTTTTCTTTCCGTTGCTTAACAACCATTTGATGTACCGCTAAATTTTGAATATCGACTAGATATATTAGTTCCCCTAATGGATGTTATCCTTGTATTTGTCAACCACTCTATCAGATTTAGTTTCTTTTTCAAAATCCATTTGCATCCAAAAAGCAAGTCTACTAAATTTTAGGCCTTCATCAACTCTAGAGAATCCATCTCCTCGTTATGGCCTCTTGCCACAAATCTCCATCTAAAGAAAACAAACGTTCTTGGAGGTTCATTATATCATCTTCTAACTATAGACCATAATCTTTAGTAATTCTTGTTCTCTTACCGGAGTTAAAAAAAAAAATTAAAATAATTTTCAACTACTGAAGAGAGTATTGGGATGAGTCATGAATTATGTTACCGTCGTTAAGACATTTAGAGGCGCACATCAATTCAAATTTGTATAAGTAGACTATCAATCATAAAATCCCCAAGATAAAACATCCCAATTACAATTTTATCAGAGTCTTACTGTACACCCAAAAATTTGAGACTGTGGCCACTCTGATGAAACCGACTCATCTAAAGATCCTTTGCATGAGATAGGAGGTCCTATGACTAGGTCCAAGACTATGAGGATGAATCAAGCCTTACAAAGTCTAGTCATCAAGATCAAAGAAAAAGAAGATCGATATCTTTCGGAGGCTAAACCAACTTGGCTCAATTTCTTACAATTGGATGAAGATGCTTGAGCCCAACTTGAAGCCCAATTCACATCTTGAGAAGCATCATTGGACTATAATGTGGTCTAATAATATTGGACTAAATAAATAAACAATTAAGTCCAATTTTCTTTATTTTTATGGCAATTTTCGTTTTTGGTATTAGGAAGGTTTTTAGATGACCTTTAGCTTCCTTCTAGCCTTTCTAAATGCTTCCTAGTGGTGCACTAAGTCATTATAGTGGCTAGTGGGAATTTATAAGCATGTTAGTGGAAATTTTCTAAGGTCTATAATGAATGAATGAATGATAGTGGACAATAAATCCTACTATGTAAGGATATGCTATAAATAGGACTATCATGTACTTCTCAAAGGACAACTTGAAGTTTAATATAATTTGAGAGTTTTCTTGTGAGAACTTTTCCTTTGTTCTTGAGATAAGAACTTTATAGTGTTGGTTCTACCGGCAGATCGCGGTTAGGGTCGTACTTTATTTGATAACTTTGGTTCTACCAGCAGGTCGCGGTTAGGGTCAAGTTCCTCTATATCTTGATAACTTTGGTTCTACCGGCAGGTCGCGGTTAGGGTCAAGTTTCTCTTTTACATGTTTTCAAGACGATCCTAAGCGGTCGCTTATCACACTCTTTAATCGAATGGACAGTGGTACTCTTCTTCGAAGGGACAAAAAGTAAGAGTGAGAAGTGGCTTGAAAGTGCATTGAACAGAAAAAGGATGAGATAGAAAATACTCGACAAGTTTTTATGTGTTTTCTCAAAAGACTAAACACTCTTTATATAGTGTTAGAAGTGATTTATCGTAGGGGGTTGTTGGTTCGTGAATTGGTTTGTGTTGGCGGCCGGCTCATATGCCGTTTTGAGTGGTAAGGCTCACATAGCACATTTTTTGCTATTTGATTTCGCGCCCGTACGGAGGTTCGTTGTATAGTGCTTGTGCTTAGTGTGTAATTGGTTCTGTTTTTATTAAACCACTTTTGTTGTATTTTGAATTGATTGTATACCCTTTTGGGCTGAAATGTGATTTGACCGGCTTTTGGTTATTGTCCCACATTATTGTATTTTCTTGTAATTTTATTTTAATCTATTATGGGTGTTCCATATGGTTTTCCACACACACACATACACACACACACGCTATATATAATAGGGTGGCCGGACCAACCCATTTGACCCATTATTTTTGACGATCGGACTGAGATTTTCGGCTCGATATCTTAAGATGGTCCGCCCCGCTTAGTCCACTTAAAAAAAAGGCAGTGGTGGGGGAAAATTTTACCCGTGGGCTTTTTTTTTAATATTTAAACTAAAAATTGGCTAGTGCATTGATGAGTCCAATCCACTTTTTTTTCCTTCACTTTATTGGTATAAAACTTATCCTTCCCCCTTCGTTATATAAATATATACATATTCCATATACTTCCAAAATATCTTTTATACTTTCAAAATGATCTTTCACTATTTTTTTTTTTTTTATATTTAGGTTGTTTAAGAATATGACATTGCCATTAAGATTTGTTGAAGCTTTATTATGCGTTGTTAAAAAAAAAAAATTTGTCGATCTCTTTAGTAATGATTAATAATTTTGTAAATTATGTGGTAAATCAACATGTAAAAAAAAAAGTGTTTGACGTGCCGGCTCATTAACCCGTTAACTCGCCTATAAATAAAGTGGGTTTGAATTTTGAGTTCGAACATCTAAATTTGCCCACCCCACTTTTGGACGGACTTAAACGGAGCGAGTCTAAACGGAATGGCCCATTAGTAGAAGAATAAAATTTTACTTTTTCTTAGTTTCATCTTCTACCTCAAAAAAACCAAGAACACAATTTCTCTTCCGACCCCACGTTTCTTTTATTAAAGAACCAAGAACACAATGGCCCATTAGTAGAAGAATAAAATTTTACTTTCTCTTGCTGCATCTATAGGCTTGCCTCAGGCCTATTCACTGTGTGTGTTTGCAAAAACTTTGTTTTAGCTTGTGTTCTAATAATTGGCATCTAGAGTCTGGTTCAATCATTGGGAAATCTGAGTGATTTTATAACTCTTTTATCCATTTTTCCATAAACAAAATTCGGGTATGAATATTCATACTCAATCTTTTGTTTATTTAAACTTTTGGTAATTTAAAAATTTAACATTTTCTTCCTTCGGGATTTGTATTTAGGGGGTAAAATTGAAGGTATTATTAGTAGGTCATGTGTTTTGTGGGGGGTATAGGTATAAATTAATGTAGGGAACGAAGTAAAATTCTCTTATAAGATGGACTGCTTTTCATATTTTAAATAAGGTCCATTTGCACCGAATGTGGTCCAAGATGATGAACCCACAATGCTGGGTCTAAAGCATTTAATAAAGAAAATTTCTCTTCCGACCCCCACGTTTCTTTTATAACCCAATAATCCCATTTTGCCCCTTAACTTTTGGTTTGCAAGACTTCGGTTTATAGAAATCAAAAATTTCAATCAAAAACTCTCTTTCTAAATTTTTCGTTTTTCCTTGGATTGGTGGCTTAAAATCAACATTGGAACATTGACTAAAGGTTTGTACACTCATTACGGCTCAAACATAAGGTAATTATCACTAACACCTTCACTGTTGTTACTAAAGTATTTTATGTCATCATTTTATGTTAAAAGATTCTAAATTTTTATGGGAGATGTTCCCATATACATGAATACAAAAAACCATTGAAAAATGTGAAAGTATAGAAGAGTTTGATTAAAAGTAGAGACCAAAAGTTGTTGAAAATTTTATAAGGACTAAAAATGAAATTCGAGATATTTATAGGGGCAAAACATTTATTGGCTTAATTGCACTTTTGGTCCCTCATCTTTATTTTAGGTTTCAAGTTGATCTGTTATCTTTTCTGCAGGTTTCAAGTTGGTCAATCCCGTCAATTTTTTCACTATTACCGTTAAATTTGGACACCTGGCAAGGTTTAGGCGTGATGAATATTTTGCAAGTGCACAAAACTATCGCAAGTAGTAAAAATTATCGATCCTCAGGGATTGTTGTAATTCAAACACAAATTGAATACATACTTAAACACATAAATTTAAATGTAAAAAGGGGGGGAAATTTGGTTGGTTCAAATTTCGATCATAAACTTTGAAAAATAACTTAGAATTGAATTCAATAGAAGAAAAGCGATTGATCCTTTTGGTTCATCTAATTACTACTTCTCTTGGTAATTTCATGTATGATTACAAATTTACTCAATTTAGTTTCACGATTAGATTAAATCAAAAATGATTATGTCCAATGTCTTGGTAACATAATCCTCTCTCGTGATCATCGATTCCTAATGTCTTAGGTAATCTATGATCAATTGAGGTTTACAAACTTTAATCCTTTAATCTCAATTAACAATCCGAAATGTCTTAAGTGAAAGTTAATTGATCAATCATTCCTAGATCGATCATTCATTCCTATTGTCATAGTAAACAGGACCGTCTCCGACAATTTGGAGGCCCCAGGCTAATAATAAAAATGGACCCCAAATAAAAAAAAATTATAAAATGAACATTATATATTTAAATTGTAAATAACATTAAAAAATAGTCATTATAAGATGGGATAAGTAGCTAAAATGATTGTAATATTTTTTTGTGTTACAAAAGAGAACAACTGATTGTAATATACTAACAAGTAACAACTAACGATTTCCCATTAAAAAAAATAGTCATTGTATTTATTATGAATTGACCTCAAATAAAATAAAAAAAATGTCACAAAATAAAAAAAAAGGCCACTGGTGGGATTTGAACCGACCACCTGCTCAAACTCTCAAACATTCGGACAGTCGTTGACCACTAGGCCAATAGGTAATTCATATAATCTTTAGTGTTTGAAAAAGTACTTAAAGCAACAATTTAAATTATGGGCTTGAAAAAAAATTTTAAGGCCCCATATTTTTGGAGGCCCTCGGCTGGAGGCCTGGTTGCCTTGGCCCAAAACCGGGCCTGATAGTAAAACAAATAATAGAAATCATCACACAATTGATCAAGTCATGTAAAGCATTAAACACAAGGAAAAATTGAAGAAACTAACTTCGTAAATCGTAATTCATTGATCATAACATATGATAATCACATGGTTCAAGAGAAATAATAATCATAATCCCCTAAGGACCAATCATGGTAGTTTAGTTACACATAGTATAAAAAGACATTACTATTAAGGAAATGAAAGAAAGCATGATTACAAGATGATCTTGATGTGTTTCCACACTTCAATCCTTGTCTCCAAGCTCCTAGATCTTCAAAAGTTCTTCAAATTGATGTTTCCAATGCTATTTTTCGATCCCTCATCTCATATCTGCAACTTCCTTTTATAGCTGGGGTCAATAAATGAGATTTTCACCCCAGGCACAAGCATTTTCGCCCCAGATTGTAGAATTTCCGCCCCAGGCACTAAGATTTCCGCCCCAGGTGGCAAAACGGAGGGTGAGGTACTTTTCTGCTGAATTTTCGCCCCAGGCTGCAGAATTTTCGCTTGGGCGTGAAAACAGGAACATTGGCTGATTTTTCTGCATTCTTCAGCTACTTTCTTCCTTTGCAAATATCTTCAAACTAGTGCATTATTCCTCCATGAAATAGGTCACAATTCTTCTAAAAATTCTTGCAATCGGTCTTTATTTTCATGTAATGACGTATGTCATCAAGGCGCTTGTTTGACTTGTCAGAGAACAAATCAGGCTTGGTAGCTGAGATGACATCTTTAGGGTGTGAGTCAGAAGGGGGGGCGTGGGTGTGGCGGAGGTAGTTGTGGGCATGAGAGGAGGAGATGTTGGGGGGGGGGGGGGTGTTAGGCCTTACTTCTTGATGTCTCTTTGCAAGCTCAGCTTTCAGATAGGTGGCTTGGTCTCATGATCCTGACCATGGCTACTCGGTTCGGGGCGCTTACCAGCTCTTGACTTCGCAGGACTCGGTTATCTTGGATGCTAGTTATGATCTTATTTGGAACAAACAGGTACCCCTGAAGGTTTCTATATTTGCATGGCGTTTATTGAGGGATCGACTGCCCACAAAAGCCAACCTGGTTACCCGAGGCATCTTATCGTCTACAGCTCATTTTTGTGTTTCTTGATGTGGAGAGATCGAGTAGGCCCATCACTTGTTCCTTTCCTGCAGTACTTTTGGTTCTCTTTCAGCATTGGTTCGCATGTAGATTGGCATTCCTATGGTGGACTCCAGTATTTTGTGTGATCATTTTGTCCAGTTCACTTCTTCAGCAGGTGGTTCTCGATCACGACGATCTTTTCTGCAGCGCATTTGGCTTGCTTGTGTTTGAGTTGTGTGGATCGAAAGAAATCATATATAGATTATTCAGAGGTTCAACAAGTACTTCTCATAAATTGTTGGATAAGATCAAGTTGTTTTTCTATAGATGGTTGAAGACGACGAGTATGACTTTAGTCTCAAACTACCATAGCTGGTGGTCTACTCATTTACTTTGTTTGGGCCTTGTATGATTGTTTAGGATTTTTTTCTTTGACTCTTTGTAAATATTTGTAGTCGATCTCGGTACACCTTATGCTGGGGAGACTATCTTTTTAATATATATCTCATTTTGGCTTGTTCAAAAAAAAAAAAGACTAAAAGTATAATTAAGCCAAATTTATTTAACCCAAATTTAAATTACTCCCTCAAGTCTTAACTACAAGAGACTAGTGGGTCAATAATAAATGATGTATTTGATTAAAGTTTAAACTAAATAAAATAATTTTTACCGGCCCAATTTTATCTTATATTTAAGATAAGAGAGATTATTAATTATTTCACTCTATCATCACTCAAGGGTTGTATTCACTCAAGGGTTGTATTTAAGAGAGGGCGAAAAAGGCGACCGTCCTAGGTTCCTAAAATTTAGGGGCCAAAATAAATTTTTTTAGGATATATTTATATTATATATGCCAAAAAAATAAAATAAACAAATACAAAAATTCTTAAGTGTTGAAATTAATATGCATAAATATTTTTTGATGATTTTATTTTTAGATATATTTTAATTTTTATTTACAATAATATATTGTAAGAAGTTGCAATATAAATCAGCGTGTGTTGGAATTACAATAAAAGAAGTGGAAGGTATAATGTTGTACTTTGAGAATTATAGAAATGAAAGCTTTGCTTGTAACCTGAATATTACCAAAAGTCGTATATTTGATATATGAGTATAGAGTCAACACTTCCAATAAAGTGTTGTAGCTTTAGAAAACGACAATATAACGAGAATGATAATGATAAAAAAATACAATTAACTGAAGAATATTTTAGAGTCAATTATTTTTTGGTGGTTGTTGATATGACATGACTTCATTAAAAAATAGATTTGAGCAGTTAGAAGTATTTTTAAAAAAATTTGGATTTTTAATTGATGCAAAAATATTGAAATCATTGGATAATTATGAATTAAAAAAATCCTACGCAATTTTTAAGACCGCTTTTTTCTCATAAGGATTTGTCAGATGTTAACATAGATGATCTTTTTTTTCTGAATTGTTAATGTTGCAATTGTATATGCAAAATATGTTGATGTCAGCAATTGAAATTCTTGAGTTTGTCAAAGTCGTAGATTGTTAATTGAATTCTCTTAACTATATCGGTGATTGTTGCATCTGCTGAAAGAAGTTCTTCGAAGTTAAAATTATACAAAAACTAACTGAGATCGTCAATGACACAAGAAATGTTTAATGATCTATCTATTTTATATATTGAGAAAGCTATGATAGAACCTATTGATATATAAACAATTATTAGTCGTTTTACAACTAAAAATGCTCATAGGAAGTGTTTTGTATAAGTATTTTGATATTAAATAAAACATTCGATGTTTTTTAAAAATTCAATTTTTTTTAATACCATTTAGTAGTTAGGTATAAGTTATAAGTTCGCATATAGGCCACCATAATCAAGCTTAGAAACAAGCCAACATTTGATAAAACTCTTAAAAGAAAAGAATCTTGAATTCTTATATACCAGCTTACTATTTTAAAATTTCCTTCAAAGCAATCTTAGAAATACTTAAAAAATGTAAACACATGAGTATAATGCATAAGAACTAATAAATCAGGTGTAATTCACTTACATATAATGGTTCAAGACATATCAAATAGAACCTGAAAGTAATTAAAATCCAAAACACAAAGGAGAAAAAAAAACAAACATGGTAATGGCATTCCGACATTATTGCAATAACAAACAAGCAATATTTTCACTACCTTCACCCAACAACATTCATCTCACTTATGTTTCTTCATCTCTTTTGCAGCTTTTTCGGCTAAAGTGACCATTTTTATGTATTCATAATGTTGTGATCAAAATGGTAATCCTCAAGTTGTATATAGGCAAAACACCATATATAAGCTAATGGGCCAAAGTACACATTTGTATTGGGCTTAATGCTCATAAGGCCCAATACCTAACATAATCCTCCCCTAATTGTATGACTATACAATTAACAAAACAAGCAAAAAACAAACTAGAATCAACAAACATTATAATCCAAACTAAAACAGATCAAAGACAAAATGCAGCATCACAAGCCAGTCAAGCTCATTGGCAAGCCAGGCAAGCTAGTTGAGCGCGCGCCAATCTTGCAGGCCTCAGGCACAGAGAGACAAGCCAGGCAAGCCTTCCAGGCCTCAACTGCAGCCAATCAAGCAGCACTATCACACCTTCTGAAGAGCCATCATTCCCAATTTGCTTCTCAATTTCTGAAATGTATCAAGTTTTAATGGTTTAGTCATCAAATCAGCTAGCTGCTCTTGAGTTGTACAATGCTTAAGCTCCACAATTCCTTCCTTAGCAAGATTTCTCAAGAAGTGAAATCTCACATCTATATGCTTACATCTTCCATGCATTATAGGATTCTTTGATAATTTGATGGATGAACTATTGTCACAGTAGATCAAAGATGTCTTGCCTTGTCCAATCCCTAAATGACTCAGAATATTTCTCAACCAAATACACTGACAAGCACACAAGGAAGCTGCAACATACTCAGCTTCAGTAGTAGACAAGGTTACAATAGGCTGTTTCTTTGAAGACCAAGATATAGCACCTGTTCCAAGCATAAACACATAACCAGAAGTACTTTTTATGTCATCCAAATCACCAGCATAGTCTGAATCTGACCAACCTATCAGCTCATTCTCATTAGGGTTGTGGCTGTACATGATTCCATCAGCTAGTGTACCCTTCAAGTATCTCAAAATTCTCTTTATAGCAGTGATATGCAATTCTGTTGGCCTGTCCATAAACCTGGCAACCAAGCACACTGAGTAGGCTAAGTCTGACCTAGTAGCTAGCAAATACATTAAGCATCCAACCATCTGCTTGTATTCCCTTGCATCAGTGGCTGTTCCATTTTCATCTTTGACAAGCTTAGAACCTGGCACTATTGGACTACATACCTCATTACAGTTTTCCATGCCAAACCTTTTCAAAATCTCTGCTGCATACTTGTTTTGATTGATGAAAATTCCTGCTTTGGATTGAATGACTTCAACTCCAAGGAAATATTTCATCCTCCCTAAGTCAGTCATAGCAAACTTTCTTTTCATAGACTCTTTGAATTCATGAATCATATCCATATCATTACCAGTACATATTAAATCATCAACATACAAGCTGACAATTAATATTTTTCCACCTTTTCCATATTTCACAAACAATGTGTGTTCATGAGAGCATTTTTCAAACTTTTCAAAATTGAAATAACTTTAAATCTTTCTGTACCATGCTCTGGGAGCCTGCTTCAATCCATAAAGAGCCTTTTTCAATTTGTACACTTTGTTATTACCATCCTTCTGATATCCAAGAGGTTGTTCCACATATATATCTTTAACTAGTTCACCATGTAAAAAAGCACTTTTTACATCCAATTGGAACACACTCCACCTTTCTTTAGCTGCTAATGCCAATATAGATCTGATTGTATCCCATCTTGCCACAGGAGCAAATACTTCATTGTAGTCAACACCAAGTTTCTGACTATAGCCCTTAGCAACCAGCCTAGCTTTATGCTTTTCAATCTCACCCTTTTCATTGTACTTAGTCTTATAGATCCATTTAACTCCAATTGCATTGGAACCATCTGGTAGAGTTGTCAGCTCCCAAGTATCATTGTTCTTTATTGCTTCAATCTCCTGATCCATAGCAGTTCTCCACACATCAAATTTTGCAGCTTCTGCATAGTTCTTTGGATCATCAGCTGGAGAGTAGATAGCTAGATTGTGCAAATCTTCATCATCAAGTTCACTCCCTGATACATAATCACTGTGACTAGCTGGTGGTCTTCTGTTTCTTGGTGGTAAAGCAACCTCATCATCAGATTCATTTGGAGTCTGAATTGGATTTGTAGCTATACTCATATCTGAATCACTGTCAACATTAAGTTCCATCTCATTCTCAGTGACTGGTTCACTGATTTCACCTTCTACATCATCACTAGTGACCTCACTATTCTTCTCTCTACTAGGCTTGTTCCATTCCCACCCTTTCTTTTCTTCAAAGATCACATCTCTGCTGATTATGATTTTCTTTTTCAGTGGATCATACAGTTTGTACCCTTTTGATTCATCACTTATTCCAAGATGTATGCAGCTTATACTCTTGTTATCCAATTTAGTCCTTTGACTGTCTGGTATATGAACAAATGCCAAGCAGCCAAAGACCCTAAAATGATGTACTGAGGGTTTGTTTCCACTCCAAGCTTCCTCAGGAGTGACATCCTTGACTGACAATGTAGGGCTTCTATTCATGACATATGTGGCCCATTTGACAGCTTCAGGCCAAAACATCTTTGGTACATTTATCCCAGCCAGCATACTCCTTACCATATTCATTATTGTCCTGTTTTTTCTCTCAGAAACTCCATTTTGCTGTGGAGTGTATGCAGTTGTCAACTGTCTTTTAATGCCTTGATTGCTACAAAATTCATTAAAAGCATTTGAGAGAAATTCAACACCTCTATCTGTCCTTAAGCATTGTATAGTACATCCTGACTCATTTTCAACTAATGCCTTAAAGTTTTTGAAAGTATCTAATGCACTAGACTTTTCTTTCAAAAAATAAACCCAATTCTTCCTTGAGAAGTCATCAGTGAAGGTAATGAAATACCTGTTGCCTCCATTGCTTGTTGGGTTGATGGGACCACATATATCTGAGTGAATGAGCTCCAATACCTTGCCAGCTCTCCATACAGCCTGCTTAGGAATAGCTTCCCTGTGTTGCTTACCAGTCAAGCAATCTACACACCTTTCATTCACCTCATCTAGTGATGGCAAACCTTTTACCATATCTTTCTTAGCCAAAATGTTCAAGCCTTTGATGCTCAAATGAGCATATCTATCATGCCATAACTGAGACAAATTTTCTTTTGAAACTTTAAGACATTTGGGAGTAATCACTGCAGCATTCAAAGTGTACATTCTATTGGCTGACATGTGTGAGACAAATAGCAGCCCTCTGTCATCATGATAGAGTTTGCAAGTATCATTCTTGAAAATGATAGTTACATTCTTCTGCTGTATTTGTCCAATGCTTAAAAGATTTGTCTTTAAACCAGGTATGTAATAAACTTCTGTAATGACATGAGTTCTACCATTGATGTTTAGCTTGACATTACCTTTTCCCATGACATTCATCCTTGAATCATCTCCAAGCTTTACAGTATCTCTGTAGCTTTCATCCAATTCATATAACCAGCTTTTGTTCCCAACCATATGGTTACTACAACCTGAGTCTAGAAACCATCTCTCATTTTCAAATTGTTCATAGTTGGTTTTGGCCATGAGAAGCATTTCATCTTCATCATCAAATGCAGCATACTTTGCAGATTCTTCCCAAGATGGACATTCATTCTTGTAGTGGCCTAACTTGTGACATTTATAGCACTCAACACTTTCTTTGTTGATTCTTCCTTTGCCACGACCCCTTGATGATGAACTCCTTCCTCTCCCTCTACCTCCATTAGCAACCTTGAGAGCTTGTTCTTCATGACTTGTATGCTTGCTTTTCATCTTTTGTTCATGAACAATTAGACTGCTCTGAAGTGCATCAATGGAAAGGTTGGTTACATCATTTGATTCCTCTATGGAGCAGGTGACATAGTTGAATCTTTCTGTCATTGAGCGCAAGATCTTCTCAACAATGGTCACTTGTTCCATTCTTTCACCTTGTGATGTCATCTTGTTTGCAATTGCCATAGTTCTTGCAAAGTACTCAGCCACAGTTTCATCTTCCCTCATTTCAAGAACTTCAAATTCTCTCTTTGAAGCTTGAAGTTGAGCGCGCTTTACCTTGCTCGAGCCTTTGTACTTCAATCTCATTGAATCCCAGATTTCTTTCGAGGTTTCTTTCGAAAGAATCGTCTCTAGAATCTCACGATCAATGGAATGAAACAAATAGTTCTTTACCTTCATATCAGTGATCTTGCTTGCATTGGCTAATCGAATTTGCTCTGCTGTAGCATTAGGTGGAGCAACCGTGACTCCATCTTCAATCAACGACCAATACTCCTTTGATCGGAGCAAATTCTCCATCAACATTGCCCAATGACCATAAAATCCATCAAATTTTGGAATTGATGGCTTAAGAAAGTCAGATTGATCAGCCATTGTTGAACAATGTGAGGAAGAAGATGGCTTGAGGAGCAAGGTACGGTAGGATAGTCAAGAAACTAGCAAAAACGATGACAGCTACGGTGGTTGCAACCGTGTAACTGCCTCAACAAACTCTTAACAAACTCTATTCTCTCTCAGCCCCTGGATTAAGAGCGATTGATACCACTTGTTGTGATCAAAATGGTAATCCTCAAGTTGTATTGATCAAGCACACATTACTTATATAGGCAAATCACCATATATAAGCTAATGGGTCAAAGTACACATTTGTATTGGGCTTAATGCTCATAAGGCCCGCTTAATGCTCATAAGGCCCAATACCTAACACATAAAGCAACGATCCATTGTTATTTCCAGGGCTACAATTCATCTTGACGCCAATGCGTCGCTTGGTAGAGTTCCAATGGTTCTTGACGGAGTTCTGACTCCTACCCGACAACTTCTTTGAAATTTCAGTCCATTTATTTCCAACTTTCCAATGAGATTTTATCAGTATTATGTCCTCTTCAAGAGTCCATGAATCCTTCTACAATAATAGAAAAAAAAAAAAGTATAACTATGAAAAACTAATTAGAGTATATATGAATTGAGGTATTTTTATTAGGTCAGACGATTTGATAGTAGGCCTCACATTCTTCTTGACCAAGCCTCAACTCAAAGAGTCAATGAAATTTGTTCATTTTATTTTATTTTATTATTTTATATTTTCCAATAAAAAAATTGGTTTTTATAACATCCGCAAGTAGCACGCATATTTTTTTTTTTTGACAAAATTAAAACAAAAGAAATTGAATATTATATTTATTTTTAAAATTATAAATTAACAAACAAAAACTATAGTTTCATGCAAAATTATTTTTAAACAAAACAAAATAAATATTTTTATCTATGTATTGAAAATAAAATAGAACAAATCATACAAAATACTGTTTAAAACTTTTTGTAAAATTACATTATGCAAAATGTTTTATTAAAGTATAGTATAAAATCTAATATTAAGCTTGCCATATACTGCTTACAAAAAAAATACAATAACTGCATAACACATAATAAACTATTATAAAAATAAAATATAAAACAACTTTTTTTTTTATGTGAACTAACAGCATAATGACATCAAAAAAAATAGAAGACATCCCAATTATGTTGGCATCCCTTGTACCCCTAATCCTCTGTCAAGTGCTCATAATAATATATATATAAAAAAAAGAAGAAAAAAAAGTACAAATGGGAGGGGCAAACCTTACCCAAAATAATAATAATAATAATAATAATAATAATAATAATAATAATAATAATAATAATAATAATAATAATAAAAATAAAAAAATAAAAAGAGCGAAGAAAAAAAACAGACAAAACAACAAAAAGTCAAACAGAACGCTAAGTTCTAGGAAAATTAGGAGCACCAAATCTATCATGAAAGAAATCCTCCTGCAAGAAAGGAGGCAGAGAATCCCACCAACTTATAATAAACTAAAGGGTTAATAGATCTTTACCCACCGTAATGTTAGCGACTTTTGATTAATCCCTATAATATTATTTTTTTTATTACTCCTTATAATGTCAAAATTCTGTCATTTTAGCCCCTCGTGGAATATGCAAGCTTAAGATTCCTCAAAAATGACGACGTGACATGTTTATGAGGGGATAAACCAAAATTCGTTATAGGGGCAAAATGACGGAATCTTAAGCCAACATATTTAATGAGGAGTTAAAAAGACAGAATCTTGACATTACAGGAGGTAATCGAAAAAAATGTTATTGGGAGTAAAACAAAACTCACTCACATTACAGGAGATAATGACCTATTAACCCAAAGCAAATAACTAAACTAAAAATATTATTCTAACATTATTTTTATATAGAAATCCACTTACAAAATCAAACAACATAAGATAATAAGAGGAAAGCCAAAATTAATAAAGAGGAAGAACAAAATACACAAAGAAGATCAGAACAAAATATATAAAAAGAAGAGTGAAACCAGGAATAAAGTTAACGAAAATCAATCACATTTCACACATAAAAACAATTGATTTGGGGTGGGTTGTTGCCCCAGCTAAGCCACCCCCTGATTCCGCCACTGATTTTTCATAAAATACATTGTAAAATATAATTGCGCGTCTATATTCATTAATTAACAGTTCAAAATTAAATAAATTGTTTAATTTATAATTACCTTGATGTCTGGGTTGAGATTGTTGAGCCATCTTTCTTTACACTGTTTCGGATTCCTTGCTCCCTTCATTGATCTTGCAATTTGATACCATTTTTGCATCCCATTCTGCTTCACCAATTATTGAACACGTAAAAGAATATTGAAATTATCGAAATTATAATGAAATAAAAGAATATTTGATTTTAAGCAAAAAAAAAAAAAAAAATTATTGAACACGTAGAAGACACATGGTTTGTGTCATATGATAATAATGAGATAATCCTATAATGTGATCGGTGCATGTGAAGATTACTGTTGAAACTCCATGATTAAGCTTCAGCTTGTTTGAACACATAGAATAAGGCACAAGTTGAGCCTATCAGCAAGAAAAAATTATTTCACACAATCTATTTGATACAATGCATAGGAAATAGTTTATTTACAATGGTGTGATCAAAACTAACTAACCAACAACCTATTACAAGCAGTTATTAGTTTTAACCATACATCCAAGCATGTGAAATAAGTCAGCTTGTGGAACAAGTAACTGGTTTCTCTAAGTATCATTCACAGTCCCCCTCAAGCTAGAGTATACATCAATTACTCCTAGTTTGGTAAGCAATGTATTAAAAGTATCGGAATGAAGAGACTTGGTCACAATGTCTGTTATATGCTCCTTTGAAGTGACTGGTAGGAGATGTAAGATGTCAGCTTGAATTTTGTCTCTCACTATGTGGCATTCAATCTCCATGTGCTTGGTCCTCTAATTAATGCAATACTGGGTTTACTGCAATGTGAAGTGCTTATTTATTATCATAGGAGATTATGACCAGTGAAGGGTGATCTATTTGGAAGCCAACACCTAACAACCTCTATAAAAACACAGCCTACAAGAAGGTACAGTACCAAAAGTTAAACACTTATAACCCACCACCACAAGAAGATCCAAGGACCCCTCAGAGAGAGAGGGGCAAGGATCAACCACCAAGAAGGACAAACACAAGACGCCTCCAATCAATTGGACCTCACGAAGATCCAACTCAACACTATGATAGACTCTACTGATAGCATGCATACCCAAATTTGGCTCATGCTGAAAAGAAAATGTCATTTCGGGAGTTTCAGATAGTCCGCATAATAGTTTGCTAAATTAACATCCACCCAAATTTGGTTTTCTTACTCATACCATGCCCAAGAAAACTTCAAAACACCCTAGCATATCACGAGGAGACACCTACTCAACACCCAACCACCTAAGGATAACATATCAGATAGGTGAAATTTGGTTGCAAGAACCGAACAAGTGATCAGCTGACTCAAACCCTAAACCACGTAGAGGCACCATCATCCATAATGAAACCCCGTTTCTAGAGATTTTGACAAGTCGACAGCCTATCCTGAAGAAGTTGCCAAAAGAATACTGTTGGGTTTTGAATGTTGGCTACAATTTTGCAAAAACATCATAAGCCAACTGCTGTACCCAGATGCCGTAGAATGCCTGTACATCATGTGTCTCCAGGAAAACAGAACGCGCTATAACTATGTTTTCATATCTTTTGAAGATTTGATTTACAAATATGATTGTGCTTATCCAGCAAGCTAAAAACGCGCTTTCTACTGAAAGATATTAAAAAGGCGGTTTGTTTTATTTGTTAAAAAAATATATTTCAATATTTTTGTTTCAAATCTTTTAGTTGAAGAAAATATTTTTTGGAGTAAATCTTTTCTCAAAAAATATATTTTTGGGACTGAAGAGTTTGTTGAAGATTTGTTTTATTTGTTACAAAAATATATTTCAATATTTTTGTTTCAAATCTTTTAGTTGAAGAAATATTTTTGGAGTAAATCTTTTCTCAAAAATATATTTTTGGGATTGAAGAGTTTGTTGAAGATTTATTTTTCCAGCAAATCTTGCGAGTTGTCATTGAAGATTTGATCAAATAATTCTGAAGATCTAACTTGAAGACCAAGACTATTGAAGACTATAAATACATAGGCTTAAACGTTGTATTCTTCATGTAATCTAAACCGAGTCTACAAAGCGTGAGTTTTTGGGTTTAGAGTGTTTTAATTGTGAGTCTTTCTTGTATCACATTGATGCAAGCTTAGGACTTTGTTTAAGTTGTAAGTTGTGTACTTACTCCGAAGCTTTTAAGCAAGGAGGTTAGGTACGATTAAAGATTCAACCTTAAGCTTTTAAGTACGGGTTGTTATCGTTTGTGTCTTTGAAGGGTGACTTCACAATTGGTTTGTTACTGAATTTAAATCACAGGTTGTGTGATTGAGAGGAAGTGAGAGGGGTCTCATATCTAGGAGTTCCTAGGTAGAAGTTGCATTGGGTAGTGATTAAGTGAGGAGTTGTAAACGGGGGAGTTTAGCTCTGAATTAATACTACTGATAGTGGATTTCCTTCCTGGATTGGTATCCCCAGATTAGGTGACGTTGCACCGAACTGGGTTAACAAACCTACTGTGTTCTTTATCATTCTGCACTTTATTATTTTGTTAGTCTGTTGCGTTATATACATAAGACAATTGCTATAGCGTCTGTCACAGCACTTGTCCACAGCGTGCCAGGAATTACAAATACAATCACTTTTGAGGGGGCCACATTTTCCATACTTTTGGAGCAACCATATTTCATCTTGAAAGAAAAAAACTTCATCGGTTGTGGACTGAAGAAGGATCGTGTAAGCCGACTTTACCAAGAAGAAATCACATGGGTCATGCTTCCAACACTAAGAATCAACTGCTATAGAGATTTGTAAACCGTTTAGAATTTCAAGAAGATTGCCCAATAAATTAAGCTCCCATACAAGGAGATATCTTCTCCATCTTATATTCCAAACCCATTGATCTTCAACCCAACAACCCGTCTCCCCCACATTACTAGCACTCTAGGCTGACACTTGAAAGAGTCATTGAAACTAACTCCTTAGACAGGTTTCCTCCACCCAAGGATTAAACCAGAAGGAAGTCATGAGCCCATTGCCAACCTTTGTAGTGACCCCCTCTAGAAACCAATCTGAAATAGCATCCATGAGACCGGCTAGTAAAGACACGTTCCTCCACCAGGATTGGGCCTTCCTATGACCCTCAAGCCTCCCTCTCCTAGATGAGGGGAAGGAAATAACATGCCATATATCGCAATAATTATGTCTCTCCAGAGACTCACTCCTCCTAAAATCAATCCCCATCTCCATTTACTAAGCAACACTAGATCCACTATTCAAATATCTCTAACCCCTAACACACTCCCTCTTTAGCTTATACACTTTGCTGCAACTAAACCAAATAATCTTTCTAATACTTTTATGCCCCCCATAAAATGTTCAGTGTATTTAGATTATCTTTTCCAAATTTTAGTAGGCAAAAAAAAAAAAAAACACACTTTAAAATCCTTTATTTAAAATAATTTAATTAATGATGATTTCCTCGTGATCCAACAATTCATAAGCTATAGTTTTCAAAGTAAATAATAGACCAATATTTTCATAATATATAATTTTATAATAAAGGGGAAAAAAATTACAGAGAGATAAAATTAGGGACATAGAATTTGACCAATAAACCTTACGAAAGTTTAGGATATATAAAATCAGCACAAAACAAATCTACTTGATTGATCCTAAGTCTAACAAACTAATATATACACTTTAAAGGATTTTGTAAGATGATAAGCAAGAATTGAACACATCAATATACAAAAGCATAAGAATATTTACCACAAAATAAACACATTATATTAAAAAATGAAGGCCACAAACAGTACTTGTTTTCTTACAAAGGCTACAAATAGTACTTGAATATCAATTAATGTACCAAATCAACCACAAACACTTGGAAATTCCATATTTCCATACTATTTAATATTTCATCTGACAACATCAAACCCTTACAAGACACACTATAAAATCCATCGATTTATTTGAAATCACATGTCCCTTTGACTATCTCCATCGATTTTTTTTTTTTTTTTTTTGATTCAAAATCCACATATCTATATAATTTTTTCTCATTTCTAGCTGTTAATTTTTTCTTATCTTATTTATATCAATTTTTTTTTCCTTTTTAACTAATATGATATTTTTCAATTAGAGATACCCTAAAGATGACATGTGATTCTAGTACTAATAGACTAGTGACTTAATAGCAAACTTTGGAATCCAAACTATTATAATCCTTAATTTTCAAAAAATGTTGAAAATTAAGAGAATTATGCTTTTCCTGGAGATTTTGGGTCATGATGATGATTTGGTCCTGTATTAGGGTAATCTGAAAGATCTATCATCATTCTTCTTTCTTCAAATTCCTTCTTCATTTCAAAGAGCTTGTCATTGCTCCTAATGTCTATTACCAAATCCTCCTACAAATTAATGAAGACCACAATATGTGTTATACTTGGACAAGAGTATAAATATTCAACCCTATTTATTTTAGAGTGTAATATAATTAATCTTGACATTGATATAAATAAATAGTTGATGTTATTTACTTACAAATTTACAAGCATAACAAATCAATATTGATGTGTTAGAAATTAAAATATATCAACCAATGAATTTTAATTTTTTTTTATCAATGATTGAGATTATAATTAAATCTAAAATAACCTTAGCAAGAGAAACCATATTTTCAAGAAATACACTTAGTATTTTCTTTTAACTCTTTGAAGATCTGTTAGTCCCTTAAAATTCCAAATATATAATATTACTCAATAAAATTTTAGCATACCATGTAGCTAGGGCAACATAAATCATGTCCCTTAGAAGTTATATGTATGCATATTTATTTACAAATTTATAGGATAAATTACATATGAACCTTAGGGGGAAAAGAAAGGTATAAGAGAGAGGACAAAGAGAAAGTTAGAGCATACCTTAGCTTTAAAATCAATATCCATCTCTTTGGTCATGGAGATCCCTATATAATCACAAGATACGTGTCCTTAATTAATTAAATCGTGTATATATAAATAAATTGTATATACACAAAAAAATTGCATCAAAACCCTAAAAGGTTAAAATTCATGAAACTTACTAGTTGAAGGAACTGCAGCAACATATGCATAGGAAATAATCAAAAGAATAAACACAATTTGGAAGGTGGCTTTCCTCTCCATAAAGATCTCAAAGCTTATTTTTAGAGAGTGTATGAAAACCTATATATTCTATTGTTGGAAGACAATTGTAGAAGAGAATACTATAGAGTTTAACAAAGTTTGGTGAGATAGGATAGATATAGGAGGGTTCCTTAAATAGAAGGGCAAAGCTATAATTATGTAATTAAATATTGGGAAAAGCACTACTTGTAATAGTGCTACAAAATTAATTTCAAGTTGGTTTGGTAATATTTTTAAATGTTTTTTATGTAATCATTTTTAATTACAAATGCAGCCTTAATTTCTCTAATTTCTTTCTTGTTTATAAATATTCAAATAGAAAAATAAAATATACCATGAATTTAACTATGACTTAGTAGTACTAATAAATTTATCGATTTTTATTGGTATTATAATCCTCTTCTTCTTTTTTTTTATTTTGAAAATTTGAGTGATGGAAATCCAAGAAGAGGTTCTATGAGTATTCTAATACCTCTTTTGTACTCTTTTGCTAATATATAATAATCTATAATAATTATCATTTGAGCGAAGCATAATTGACATTTCATTTTTTACATAGTAAGTTTTAAGTTATGTTATAAATATTCTAAGTTGATTATTTATATATTTTAAATATTTCACGTTAAACCCTCAAGTTTTTACGTTTGAGTTAGTTAATACAATAAAGTACGTATAACAAAGATGATTGAATATGAACAAATTATTATAATGTTAAAAATTCGAAAGACTAAATGTTTATGTGTCAAAAAAAATTAAATGTTTAAAACATATAAAATATATTTAAAATGTTTAAAATATAAGATATACACTTAATACTTAAAATAAATGTAACCATATTTATTAGAGAAAAAAATAAAATCTACATTTTTTTTTTGGACAATCTACTTTCATGTGAACACGTTACATATGAAAATATTTGGCCCATTGTCCTAACGAGATATATTACATAATTGAGTAGCATTGTACGAAAACATTTTTGCAAAGATGTGTCCACCCCATATTAGCTTAGATCTAACAATGTCATCATATAAAGTTTCAATTAATCCATAACAAATAAGGACACTTGTCTCTCAACATATTGCAAAAATAAAATGTTGTTTTTTTGGGTCTCCACACGTTTGGTTGAGTTACACCAAAACTTCAATAATTGGAGCATGTTAATTATTTTATTGTAATAATATAATTAAGCAAAGTGTCCTTAAGAAGGGCAGCAATAATAAGAACTGCAACCTTTATCCCATCTCAGGTGTTAGGTGTTACCCATTCAAGGAGAATAATAAGCACCCTTGTGGGGTGTTACATGTTAATGTGTCATCATCTTGGTATACCTGGAATATATATTTTGTTGCTCATGCAGGGATCACTTAGTTATTAGTAATATTATATATGATCATATAAAATATACACCATGTGGGTCATCATCTTGGTATACCTGGAATATATTTTGTTGCCTATTCTTTTGTTTTTCCTATATGCATGAAAAGTGAATATGGCTCTCCAAATACTAGAAAAAAAAAAAGAGTATATGTCATAATGGGCCTATTATCTGGGCTTAATTTTAGTTGCCTAATTCTCAATGAGAATTTCTTTTTGCATCTCTTGAATTTTTTCACGCACTCTATTAGTTAATTTTCAAAAAAATATTCTAATTTTCTCACGCGCCTTTCCATTAGTTAACTAGCAAACACAATTCGCTACATAATTAGCGGCCGGATAAAAATATCCAAAAGCAAGAAGGGGTGAAGATTTTCGCCACCCTTGACAAATTTTTCAATTGTATTACCATCTGCTACTTAAGTAGCGAATAGGTATGTTGCAGATAAACGAGGATAAAATAGGAAATGAAAATAACAATGAGAATGAGAGGAAAAAAAAGGTTTCAATTTGAAGAATTTTAGGTTGTGTGTGATTGGTTGAAGCTATGTAACAGTCGCTCCGGTGGCCCATAAAATTGGTCGTCGTCCTTGACCATTGACTGTTTTAAAAAAACAAGAATTCTAACCACCGCCCAGGTTCACGGGTTATCAAGCGAAATGAATTTTGCAAAATGAACAAGACTTTGCTACTTAAGTAGCGAACCTGGCCAATACTAACTTCAAAATTAATGTAACTATGGTCTATGGGGACCTAAATGGAATCTCCCATGAAGGGATAAAAGGGGGTTAGGTTCCTTTTGTCCATCTTAGTTCCCATCCAGCGTCTCAACTTTTAGAAGAACAATGGCAGGTCCCACTTCTAATTCTCTTACTACATGTTTGAACTTAGAAGGTCAAGCTTCTATTTTCGATCCTACAGGCTGCCACATAGTTGTTCCCACCTTCCAGTTTGATAGCATGGAACAGTCTCATTTGTGCAAGAGAAAGTCCAATTTGGGTGCTACTCATTTCGGTTAGTCATGACGTTCCCAATTTGATTAATCGAAAATAGCGTGTATAAAAGAGATTAAAACGCAGCGGAATTAAAATTTCCTTCACTGAATCCTTGCGAATGGGCATGATCAGGGTTAAACGTTATACCTTTGTAGAACTGAAACAGCAAACTCTTTGCTTCTCTTATTGATCACAAGCACCACACGACGGCAGCACCTCTAGCTAGTCCACACGAACAGGTCTTCAACTTTCAGTGCTAGCTGCTACAAGATGAAGGCTTAGGAAGTGCGGTTAGGGTTTCAGAGTTTTAGGGTTTCTCTGAAAACGAATTGTGAAAAAGCAAAAACAAACTGAACTACACAAGTTTCTATTTATAGAGTTTCTTGTGTGGTCAGTTGGGTCAATCTGTGTTTGGTCTTCTTAAGCCCAAAACTGTTTTTCACTAATCGCACCCTCAAAATAAGTCTTACTTATTTCTTCCATATCGACTGTCCTTATGTGTGTGACCCTGTAGGTTCTTATGACGTTGGCAATAATATTAATCTTAATATTATAAACAGTGAGCGGTATCTAGCAACACATCACTGCTACCCAAGTCACAAGAATGTCACGTGATCTGACAAACCTTTCCGTGATAAAACTCATGTGTATAATTACCCTTTTACCCTTATGTCTATATTGAACACAAGGCATAGTACGTCACCCTTGTTAAGTTCAATATTGGGCCCATAGACATATCTCCTGTTATGTAGGAGGGGTAAATTCCATCTAGGTCACTCATGTCCCTTAGCATGATTCGTGGAATACCCATCAACCAACTTTATAGTCATCCTGTTACGGATAACTTTGAATGGCGACAAAGTACTACACTCCTACATCTGGGGAACATAGTGGTTTCAGGTCGAAGGGTGGAATACGCCACTTATCACTATGAGAATATCTTATGACATTTCATAACATACTATGTAGTATTCTCATGGTGGGTTAATCCGATATAAATATTACTCTTAATATTTATATCTATGTGAAGACTTGATAACTCTTTATCTATGATCCGTGAGATGTGATCATCAGTCTACCAACATAATAGTCTCTATATTTTGATGTTATCCCAATTCACAGTAAAGCTCGACTACGGATGTTTTAAGAATAGTGTTCTCATGTGTAATGGATTCTCACGATTAAGTCACACTTAACGTTCCATTCAATGAACTTACTATTCTAGGGACTCTATTATTATTTAACACATAAACATAGTAAAGAAAAGCCTTTATTTAATAAGTAAATTATCCAATACAAGTATCATGCAATTATAAATAATTGGCCTCTAGGGCTTACACCAACAAATGGCAGGTCCCACTTCTAATTTTCTTACTACATGTTTGAACTTAGAAGGTCAAGTTTCTATTTTCGATCCTACAGGCTGCCACATAGTTGTTCCCACCTTCCAGTTTGATAGCATGGAACAGTCTCATTTGTGCAAGAGAAAGTCCAATTTGGGTGCTACTCATTTCGGTTAGTCATAACGTTCCCAATTTGACAATAAAAATTCCCTCATTGATTACCATGACATTCTCAACCATGATCATTAAAGAACCCTGATGAGAACATTATGAGTAACCGACGACGGACTATGCGACCATTTTTGGATACTTGAGTATTCCAATTACTTTTTTTTTTCGTGCGGGGTATTTCGATTACTTTAATTTTATGGGAAGAGGGTGTGTGTTTGTGGGGATTTTAATGCCGTAAAGAATGTGGAGGAAAGGCGCTCCACAAGGGGTGGACCCCCGTCTTTGGATCACATTCATTTTCAGCGTTTCATTGAGGATAATACTCTGATTGATCTTCCTCTTGGCAGACACAAGTTTACTTGGTATAAAGGGGATGGGTCTTCGATGAGCCGTCTTGACAGGTTCTTACTCTCGGAGGAGTGGTGTTTGGCTTGGCCCAATTGTTTGCAGTTAGCCTAGATGCGGGGTTTATCTGATCATTATTCTCTAGTTCTGTCTTCTAATGAGGAAAATTGGGGTCCCCGTCCTACGAGGACGCTTAAATGTTGGTCTAATATCCCTAGGTATAACACTTTTGTGAGAGAAAAGTGGTGCTCTTTTTAGGTTAACGGTTGGGGGGGTTATGTCCTTAAGGAAAAGTTTAACATGATTAAGTCCGATCTGAAGGAATGGCATGTGGCACATGCCAAAAATTTGACAAGCAGGATTGATAATCTGATGGTTTGTTTATCTGCTCTCGACAGCAAGGGGAGGAGGACGATCTTTTAGATGCCGAGATTGAGGAGATTCACAGAGTAACATCGGATATTCAATATTTATCGTGTTTGAATGCTAGTATATGCTGACAATAGTCTCAGGAGAGGTGGCTTAAGGAAGGGGATGCGAATTCAAAGTATTTTCATTCGGTCCTTGCGAGTCGTCAGAGGAAGAATTCTATTTCTTCTATCCAGGTGGACGGGGTATCGTTGGAGGGCGTGAACCCGATTCGTCAGGCTATGTTTTTGCACTTTGCGTCTCATTTTAAGGCCATCAATTTAGAGCGGCCAGGGGTTGACAATCTTATCTTTAATAGGTTGAGTTCGACTAAGTGCGATAGTCTGACCAAACCTTTCTCTATGACGGAAGTCAAAGCTGCGGTGTGGGATTGCGATAGTTACAAAAGTCCTGGACCTGACGGAATCAATTTTGGTTTTATAAAGGAATTGTGGGCTGAGCTTCAAGGAGATGTGATGCGCTTTATATCGGAGTTCCACCGGAATGAAAAGTTGACCAAGCGCTTTATATCCCAAGGTAGATTGTCATCAGCGTTTGATCAATTTTTGGCCTATTTCGTTGGTAGGAAGTCTTTACAAAATCTTGGTGAAGGTGTTAGCTAATAGGTTGCAGTTGATGATTAGTATTGTTACCTCTGAGTCCCAGTGTGCGTTTGTGAAAGATAGGGAAATTCTTGACTGTATCCTTGTCGCGAATGAGGTGGTGGATGATGCATGTAAGTCTAACAAGGAGTTGTTGCTTTTTAAAGTGGATTTCAAGAAAGCTTATGACTCGGTGGATTGGGGTTACTTGGATGCCGTTATGGGGAGGATGTCTTTCCCGACTCTCCAGATGAAATGGGGTTACTGAGTGTGTTTGTACGGCTACATCTTCTGTTTTAGTGAATGGCAGTCCTACAGATGAGTTTCCCCTTGAGAGGGGCTTGAGACAAGGGGACCCGCTATCCCCTTTTCTCTTTTTGTTGGCTCCCGAAGGTTTGCATGCGTTGTTGAAGGCCATGGTGGATCGTGATTTGTTTAAAGGTTATAGTGTGGGTGCCCAAAATCCTGTTTTCGTGTCCCATCTTCAATTCGCCGATGATACGCTTCATCTAGGGGTCAAGAGTTGGTCGAATGTACGTGCTTTGCGGGCTGTTCTGGTGCTGTTTGAGTCCATGTCGAGGTTGAAGGTTAATTTTTCCAAAAGTTTTTTGGTAGGGGTTAATATCCCTGATTCTTGGTTACACGAGGTCGTGTCTGCTCTATGTTGTAAAGTGGGAAAAGTGCCTTTTCTTTATCTAGGTCTTCCTATTGGCGGCGATCCGACGCGTTTGGCTTTCTAGGAACCGGTGCTTGTTCGTATAAAAATAGATTATCTTGGTGGAAGAGTCATTTTCTCTCTTTCGGTGGTCGTCTGATACTACTTAAGTCTGTATTGACCTCTCTACCTATCTATGCTCTTTCCTTATTCAAAGTTCCCTCAAGTACTATCTCTTCTATAGAATCTCTTTTGAATAAATTTTTTTTGGGGTGGAGTGAGGATGTTAGGAAAACTTCTTGGATTAGCTAGAAAACTATTTGTATGCGTAAGGAGTATGAGGGTACGACAGTTGAGGGAGTTTAATTTAGCTCTGTTAGGGAAATGGTGTTGGAGGTTGTTGGTAGATAGAGGGGGTCTTTGGTTTAGAGTGCTAGCAGCTCGTTATGGTTTGGAGGGTGGTAGGGTGAAAGCGGGGGATCTTCGTGGGTCTTCATGGTGGACGGAGATCGTGAGGATTAGGGACGGTGTTAGAGGGTCTGCGGGAGGCTGGTTTGGAGAGAGTATTTTGAAAAAAGTTGGGGATGAGTCTGATACCTTGTTTTGGACTGAACCTTGTTTAGGAGAGATTTCGTTGTGTCAGAGGTTTAGGCGGTTGTTTGACTTGTCTGAGAACAAATCAGGGTCGGTAGATGAGATGGCTTCTTTAGGGTGGGGGATAAGAGTGGGCGTGGGTTTGGAGGAGGCAGTTGAGGGCATGGGAGGAGGAGATGTTGGGGGAGTGTCAAACCTTACTTCTTGGTGTCACTTTGCAGGCTCAGCTTTCTAATATGTGGCTTTGGTTGCATAATCCTGAGCACGATTACTCTGTTTGTGGCGCTTATCAGCTCTTGACTTCTCAGGACTCGGTTACTTTGGATGCTAGTCATAATCTTATTTGGCACAGACAGGTACCCCTGAAGGTATCTATTTTTGCGTGACGTCTTCTGCGGGATCGGCTGCCCACTAAAGTCAGTCTGGTTACTCGAGACATATTATCATCTACAGCTATTTCTTGTGTTTCTAGATGTGGAGAGGTCGAGTCGGCCCATCACTTGTTCCTTTCATGCAGTATTTTTAGTTCCCTTTGGACATTTCGTTCGTGGATTGGTCTTCCTATGGTGGATTATCTTTCTTTGTGTGACCATTTTGTCCAGTTCACTTATTCAGTAGGTGGTTCTTGAGCACGTCAGTCTTTTATGCAGCTTTTTTGGTTGACTTGTGTTTGGGTTATTTGGACGGAAAGAAATCATAGACTATTCAGTGGCTCAACATGTACTTCTCACCAATTGTTGGATAAGATCAAGCTGTTTTCATATAGATGGTTGAAGACGACGAGCGTGACTTTAGTCTCCAACTACCATAGTTGGTGGTCTGATCCGTTTCTTTGTTTGAGCCTTGTATGTTTTTTTATGGTTTGTACTCGATTCATGGTAAATATTTGTAGTCGATCTTGGCACACCTTGTGCTGGGGAGACTGTTTTTTAATATATATCTCATTTTAATTTGTTCAAAAAAAAGATTACTTTAATTTTATCATTTTGTGTAAATATTATGTCGTTTTATATTATTAACTTGAATGTTGTCAGTTTATTCGAGATTCATCATTTTCAATTTTACGCTATAACTGAGATTTGAATATCTATCTCTTTATTTGTGTGTGTGAATTTTCAATAGCATATCATTTCATCAATTTAAAAAGTTTAATTATTTAATGGTCACCTGATCAACTAAAAAGTCACAAATTGTACTACATGGCAATGAGGAATCTTAAAATAATTAGAGTAATTAAACCAAAGTGTTGATTGATACCAAAATAATCGGATTCTATTGGCTTTCCAGGTTACTTCCTGCCATTGATGGTAATGAAACATATAAAATTATTTAAAATCAAACTTTTGGTTGATAAAGGCTTAAAACCTGCAAGCTTTTTCCTAATGCTCCCCAACATTGATGAGGATGGTGGGTGGGTGTCAAGGTTCCTCTCACACATATTTTCTCCGGCCACAAATATAAAAAAAAAATATTTTTTAAATTCATTGAATAACAGATGTATCTGGTCTGTATTATAGTCCAGATATATTAGCGACGGATAAAACCGACGCTAATGCTTTTTTTGTGTGGTCGCCGCCTGTCTGTTTTTTTGTATTATAAAAAGTGCAATTTTACTTATAATTGTGGCCAGGGAAGTATGAAATATTAACCTTATAATAATAACACCGAAAGATATTTCCCTATACAACTTATTTATTATATCCTCATCCTCATAATAATTAATATTCATGCTTTAACCCAATCATGGAGGGCTTGTGGGGTTAAATCAAATGAGTTTTTAGTCTTTTTTATAGGCAAATGTTACTTAGTCATTATGTTAGTTTTTGAGAAGGTTGACTAATATAAGGATTTGTCTAGGTGCTAAGGAATTGACTCATAAAAATATTGTAGGTAGATAATCTATAAGTAATTTTGTGAGCTTTTTTTTTTTAATCATTAAAGAGTACTTTGGTCCTGAAAAGTACCCAGCAGGACACAATACTTCTAAAAAAATATTATTAAAAAATAGACCTTGAATATTCTATTTGTATCTCCACTAGAAAAAAAAAAATTATTAAAATATAGACCTTGAATATTCTATTTGTATCTCCACTAGAATCACTTAAATCAAATGAGTTGTTCTCAACTTGATGGATACCGGAACTTACATGTATTTTTTCGTTAATTCAATTTATTTTTCCTCCAAGGATAGAGAGATTATGATTGATATTTTTTCGTTAATTCGATTTATTTTTCCTCTAAGATAGAGAGATTATGATTGATACTGATGAGAATCTTTTGAAGGTCATTACGAAAGTGTGATGTTCATTTTTATTTTTTTTTAACAAGACTGTGATGTTCATTTTAAAGTGACCATTTTAAAATGATTATGTGGTTGCAGTAATTTACTCTATTCATGAATAGTGGTTGCAGTAATCAATCATTTCAAAACGAATAGAGTAAATTACTGCAACCACATAATCATTTGTACTTTTTTTTTTTTGAACAAGATTGTGATGTTCATTTTAAAGTGACCATTTTTGAATAGTGGTTATTAATCGGTCAAACTTCCAACATGTTTAGCTTTGGTTAGCAAGGGGGTCTTTGATAACCCACACGAAATGAGTTGATGTCTTTTGCTTTTTGGAGGAGGAAGATACTAACCATATTTTTCTTCGTTGTGAATTTTCGAAAAAGAGTGTGGTTGAGTATTTTTAAATGGATACGTATTGATTTTATTTCTTTTGAGGAGAGTTGGAGTCATTTTCTTAAGGTTTATTTATTGGTGAAAAGGAAGAAAAAAAGTACAAGATTCGTCATTTAATCTGGTTGGCCACTACTTATTATAGTTGGCGGGTGAAAAACAACATCATGTTTATAGGATAAATAGCAAATTTGTCAAACAACAAAATTTATACAATTTTTCTTTTACCGGAATACATTTTCAGAAACAATAAACTAAAAAAATAATAAAATATATTATATTAAGATAAGGGTAGAATAAGAATATTTTAAAATATGTTGAGATAAAGTGATAAATGTAGAGGTAAGGAAAAAAAAATTCTTCATCACAACTTCAACAGTCTAGTGTGCAACTTTTCACTACCTCACTTTCTTAATCACTTTGCTATATATATCTTTCTCAATTTTTGTTTTGTTATTATATGTATTTTGTAAAAATTCATAATATATTTAGTCAAAATATATACATTACTCTCCCCATCAAAGTAAATTTCCGAATCCGCCACTACAAAGTCATAAACGAATTTGATGGTTCACTCATTTTAAATATACTTCAACAATTCAAATATCTATTTTACGGAATAAAGCCTTTATTTTTAATAAAACGTAAACATGAGTTTTGGGGAATACCATATATAATTTTTGAGTTTTATGGTTAAATAAGTAATGTGTCAAAAAAAAAGATAATAAGTAAATGTTATAAAAAGTAAATACACTAGTGCACGATAATGAACTCTCTTCAATTGAAAAATTTTCAATTTTTCTCAATTCTAACATATCAACCATCAAATTGAGAGAGAGGAAGGAGAGATAAACTTATAAATAAAAGAGAAAATTGAGTTTGACGGTTAAGATGTTGCAATTGAAAATAATTCAGAGAATCCAAATGAAAAGAATTAATTTCTCTTAAGCAAATTGAGTTTGACGGTCAAGTTTAGTTGCGCAAACATTTTTCCATTTGGCTTCCAATTATACCTAGCTTTTTTTGAGCTTATGCAAATAACTATATAAATTAAGTTTTATGTTATTGACGAACAAAAGCAACAGCAATAAGAGTACGAATAGTAATCATCTTGGCCACAGGAGCAAATGTTTCTTCATAATCCATGTCATACTGTTGAGAGAAACCCTTAGCAACAAGACGAGCTTTGTATTGCTCAACTGACCCATCAGATTTAGTTTTGATCTTTTATACCCAACAAGACCCAATAGCACGTTTTCCTGGTGGAAGAGGTACTAAATCCCAAATATTTTGTCTTATGCAAAGCAACAAGTTCCATTGTCATAGCCTACTGCCAAAGAGGATCAAGAATAGCTTCTTTATAGGAAGAGGGCTCAGACAAATTGTGAATGGAGGTTAGAAAAGAGGCAAAAGAAGGGGAATAAGTGGAATAAACAAAATCAGGCAATTGAGTAGACTTACGATCACGAGTGGGATAACGAGGAGATGGGGCTGTGGATGGCGTAGGATCAACAGTCGCAAGAGATTGTTGGATAGCTGTGGGGATAGAGGGAGCATTTGTATCTGGAATGGCAATAGTGTCAACCCTGCAATTCTCAATAGTACAATCACTAGAAATATCATCATCACAGGCAAAAGGATCAATATGAGCAAGCTCGGACTTGGTAGGAGTGTCTGAATCAGAAGAAAGAGAGTAAAATGGTATGTGCTCAAGACACACAACATGACGAGAAACATACAATTTTTTATTAATAGGATTATAACAACGATAACCCTTTTGACCATCCCCATAACCAAGAAAAACACATATTGCAGAGCGAGGACACAATTTACTACGTTCAACTTGTGGAAGAACAAAACAAGTAGAACCAAATACTTTTAAATAAGAATAATCATGAGCATAACAATACAAAACCTCAAATGGAGACAAACCTGAAGTGACAGATGATGGAATTCGATTAATGACATGGACAACTGTATGAATTGCTTCACCCCAAAATTTACTTGGAACTGCTGCAGACAACAAAAGAGAACGAACAGTTTCAACAATATGACGATGCTTTCTTTCGGCAACGCCATTTTGTTGAGGAGTATCGGTACATGAAGTCTGGTGAATAGTACCATCATGAGCAAGCAACTCGGAGAATTTATTAGAAGTATTCTCGCCACCTTGATCACAACGAAAACACTTTATAACATCATTATGTTGAGTTTTAACCATAGCACGAAACATACGATAAATATCATAAAATTCTGAACGATTTTTCATAAGATAAACCCAACAATAACGACTATAATCCTCAATAAAACAAACATAATATCTAAATCCACCTTTGGTAAGAACCGATGATGGACCCCACACATCAGAATGAACTAAATCAAAAGATGCATTAGAAATAGAAGTACTTTTATTAAAGGGAAAAACAGAAAATTTTGCAAGTTTGCAACCACAACAATCTGAAATATCCCTAGTTTGTAACTTTCCTAAAGCTCCAATAGAAGCCAAGTACATTAATCTAGAGATAGAAACATGTCCAAGGCGAGAATGCCATAAATAAAAGCTAGTAGAAGACGAATTTAAACGAAAAGATTATAAATCAACATTCGAAGGAGACATTGAGGCTGCAGTATCCAAAATATAAAGTCCCCTCTGTCTACGACCTGTCCCAATCTTCCTCCCGGATTGTTGATCCTGCACATAACAAGAAGTGGAAGAAAACACAACTGAATAACCAGAATCACATAACTGACTAACAGAAACAAGACTCAAAGTGAGGTTAGGAATATAATATACATTAGATAAAGACAAGTTAGTTGTGGAGACAGACCTAATGTCTAGTGGCATAGGAGTGCCATCAGCAGTCAAGACCGACATAGATGATTTAGTATTTAAGGACACAAATGACTAATGATCATATGACATATGATGTGATTCACCGGAATCAAAAATCCATATGGAAAAAGATATACCTGACAAGCTAGAGGGATTCAAAACTTTGATAGAGGAGGCAGACATAGCATGTGGTTGAGTTGCGAGAAACTTTTGAAACTGCTCAGCAAGATCAAATACATGTGAATTAGTCTCATATGAGTATGCAGAACCAATACCAGAATCAACGGACAGAGGAGCAATAGTAGAAGAAGTAGCAGCAGCAACATTAGATGAGGGAGGCTTAAAATTTTTTCTTCCTACTTTCATCAATTGCGGACAATTTGATTTCCAATTTCCTTTTTGCTTGCAAAAAGCACATTCATCAATACCAACACCAACCCTCCCTTGAGGTTTTCCTTTGTTAAAAGGAGCAGCAAAGACAGATGGAGGAGATGTATGAATTTCTTTATCCAAATGCGAAAGAGAGTGAGACTTGAGTCTAATTTCTTCTGCCAACAACTCATTAACAACCGAGTCAACATTGGGAAGAGGAGTATGATGTAGAATACCCCTACGCAAGGCCTCAAATTCGTCACGAAGAGCCATAAAAATTTGAACTAATTGTTGCTCTTCTCTATGGTCAAGGTATGCTTTGACACCTTTTAATTCAGCGGGTTCCATGAGGGCCAATTGGTCCCACAAATTTGTCATAGCCGAATAAAATTCTTGAATGCTCATATTATTTTGCTTAAGAGCTCTAATGTCACTTTCCAACTGATAACGTTTAGCAAAATTAGACTGCTTATACAACCGTTCCAAATGGTCCCAAACCTCTTTAGCAGTATCATATTATGCTAATTGCATACTTATTGACTGAGAAACAGAATTATTGATCCAAGTAATGATCTTCGAATTACTAGCCTCCCATGTATCTAACTTGATGAATATTTTGCAAGTGTACTAATTTATCGTTAAGTAATAAAATTTATAAAGTTCGTATCCGCAGGGATTGTTTCAATCTTGACAAAACAATTGTATCGTATTTAAGACGTAAATAAAAGGGGGGTTTTTCTTTGGATTGAAGTTGGGATTCCAATTGTATCATAAACTAGAAATAACTTAGGATTCCAAGTAATAAAAGAACAACGATTGATCATTTTGGTTCATCTAATTACTATTTCTCTTGGTAATTTCATGTATGAATACAAATTACTCAATTCAGTTTCACGATTAGATTAAATAAAAAATGATTATGCCCAATGTCTTGGTAACATAATCATCTCTCTTGATCATCGATTCCTAATGTCTTAGGTAATCTATGATCAATTGAGGTTTACAAACTTTAATCTTTTAATCTCAATTAACAATCCGAAATGTCTTAAGTGAAAGTTAATTGATCAATCATTCCTAGATCGGTCATTCATTCCTATCGTCATAGTAAAACAAATCATTGAAATCATTACACAATTGATCAAGTCATGCAAAACATTAAGCACAAGGAATAATTGAAGAAACTAACTTCGTAATTCATTGATTATATCATATGATAATCACATTGTTCAAGAAAAATAACAATTAGAATCCCCTAAGGACCAATCATAAAAATTTAGCTAGACATAACGATGACGATAAACAACATAGAAAATAAAACAAAACCGGATAACATGATGATCCTGCTTGTTGCTACTGCCGTGCGTGATGCTCTTGTTGTTTTTTCTTCTATAATGCGTGATGGAATATGTGTCCGCAGCAGCTCCTTGTACATGTGCCAAGCTCCATCTCTTTCTTCTTGGATTTGGGCCAAGACATTAGACCCACGTTTTCTTCTTTCATTAGGCAGCTTTGGTTTGTTTTCTATTCACACCAGCACATTACACTAAAACACCTATTAATAATATTTGTTCTCAAGCATAAAATCTGTTTAGTTGAACCAAGAAAATAAAAACTACATAAAATATTATTTTAATAGAGAAAAACGTCTAATTGACTCAATAAATCAAAAACCGCAATTTATTTAAAATGACTCTAAAGTAAACACTAAACTAATAAAATTATATTAAAAACTTAATTAAAAAGACTCTAAAAATAGCGACTGATGAAGATTCATCATAACTCTTTTGCATACTTTGCTTCATATTTTTTATCAGTGGGCTTAACAGAGGATAATTTGGTCCTTTCAATTGGAAACTAATAGATTGAAGAGAATCATCTTTATCACTAGCTATTGCAATAAACTATGAAAGAACCAAAGGGAATCAACAATAAAAAACTATTGCTGAAGAGAAGTGCACTCACAAAGATTTCGAAGTCTTCCACGTAACAAATTGCACATACAAATACTTCCAAAATACACTCTTAATACTAAATCAAAAACAAAGTGCCAAGACTTAATTGTAAACAAACTAAACAGAGAGAACAAATCAAACCCACCAAACCCACAAGTCAAAGCCACCGAACGCGTAACAGACAACTTTCAATTGAGAAACATCAATCCAAAAAAAAAAAACTCCAGGGAGAGAACAAATCAAACCTTATCGTAGAGATTGATTAAGCGTTATATCATCAAACTTCTAAGTTCTAATAGAATCAACCAAGCTCTTTGATACCATGTTAACTAACATTGAGGATTCATAGAGAAAACATAAAGTGGCTAGGGTTTCATTAGGAATAACCAAAAGTCATAGAGTACAAAACAATATAAAGGTATATATACAAAAGTATAAAAGACTAAACTACCCTTAATATAATATATTATTTATATATTATCTAACATATATAACTTGCTTCGCAAGAAATCTTATGGTGGAAACCTGGCTATCAAGATAGATATTGCAAAAGCCTTTGATACCATTGATTGGAAGATTTTGTTAAAGGTTTTATCAGCTTTTGGGTTTTGTCCCTTGTTTTGCAATTGGATTCACACAATTCTCCATTCTGCAAAGTTGTCCATCTCCATCAATGGAAAGCAGGAAGGTTATTTTGATTGTTCTAGAGGAATGAGGCAAGGTGATCCTCTATCACCTCTCTTATTTGGCCTTGCAGAAGAAGTTTTGAGTAGAGGTCTCACTAAGCTTGTGGATGAAGGTCAGCTAAAACCACTAAAGGGCACAAGAAATATTAATATACCTTCTCACATTCTTTATGCTGATGATGTGATGTTATTCTGTAAAGGCACATCTTCAAACATCCAAGTATTATCAAATTTCTTTGCAAAATATGCTCAGATCTCTGGTCAAGTAATCAACCCCCAAAAATCTACTATCTTTGCTGGTTCATTGTCTAATGATAGACTTCATTTTATTGCTTCTTCTATTGGATTCAACATAGGTACTAACTCTTCCCTTCATTTATCTTGGTGTTCCAATTTTTAAGAGCAAGCCTAAAGCTATTTACTTCCAGCCTCTTGTGGATAGGATAAAAATAAAACTTGCCTCGTGGAAAGCTTCTCTCTTGTCCTATGCTGGCCAATGTCAGCTAATCAAAAGTGTTGTGCAAACTGCAAAGCATGATGATTTACTCAATCTCTATTTATTCTTGGCCAGTTAGCTTAATCAAAGAACTTGAGAGATATTTAAGAAATTTTCTTTGGAGTGGAGATTTGAATACTAGAAAAACTGTGACTGTGTCTTGGAGTACAGTTTGTTCCCCTATTGATGAAGGGGGATTGGGTATTAGATCCTTATCTTTGCTGAACCAGGCTTCAAACTTAAAACGTTTTTGAGAGTTGATGAATTCTGACATTCACTAGGCTAGGTTAGAGATAATGGTTTCATTAGCTATCACATTTATTCTTCCATTTGGAGTGGATTGAAATCTCAATCTCAGATTTTCATGGAGAACACTAGATGGCAGGTTGGCAATGGTTCAAAAATTAACTTTTGGAATCATGCATGATTGGTGTGGCTCCTCTCTTAGCAGTGTTTTTAATTTCCCCCAGCAAGTGCAGTCAAATCTTCACTCAACTGTTTCTGATTATATTGAGAATCATCAGTGGCACATCCCTTGGCAGTTGCAGCAAGAATTTCCACCTTTAATGTCTGATGTGAACAGAGTCACAATTCCCATTGTAGAAAAACAAGACCAGCTCCTTTGGAAACACTCAAAATCTGGTATGCTTAGCCTTAAAGATGCTTATAAGTTCACTTCTACTGCAAGACAAAAACTTGATTGGACTGAAATAATTTGGAATTTAGCTATACCTCCTTCCAAATCCTTCATGATGTAGAGGCTTTCTTCTTCCTTCTATGTGTAGCTTGTGTTGTAAGCAACCAGAAACTTCTTTGCACTTATTTCTTCAGTGCCCTTTTTCTATTTCTATTTGGAACTGGTTTTCTTCTGTTTTGAATCTAAGTTTCAATCTTAACTCTATTGTTGATGTGGTAAAGTTAGCTAATAGAGGTTGGAGCTCCCAATGTCAAATTGTAATCTCTGCTGCCATTGTTTCTATTTTCAACAATATTTGGCTTTGTAGAAATTCTGTGAGATTTAAGAATGTCAAGCCAAACTTGAGCTCAGTTATTTCATTGATTTATATCCACAGCCACTGTTGCAGGCAATGTTACTACTCAGACTAGTGGCCCTTCCATGGCAGACTTTGTGATTCTGAAATTTTTTAAGGTAAAACTTCACCCTCCCAAAGCTCCTAACATTGTTGAAGTAATTTGGACCCCTCCCTTGATTGGTTGGGTAAAATGCAACACAGACGGTTCTTCTTTTGGCAATCCCGGTATGGCTACTTGTGCTGGCATCTTTAGAAATCATAATGGAGCTAGCCTAGGATGTTTTGCTTACAACATTGGAATTGCAACTGCCTTCTTTTCAGAAATTATGGATATCATTTTAGCTATTGAATGTGCCTTTGAAAGGGGTTGGAAGCATTTGTGGATAGAAAGTGATTCAAGGAATGCAATTATAGCCTTTAAGAATTCAAATATCATTCCTTGGCAACTAGTACATAATAGATGGTCAAATTGTCTTGCAAAACTTACTAACATGTGTTTAGAGAGGGTAACACTGTAGTTGATAAACTCAATAAGTTAGGTTTGAATGTTAATGATTTTACATGGTGGGATTCTACCCCTTCTAATATTAGTGCTGATCTTGCTAGAAATAGGGATGGTCTTCCTTTTTTATAGATTTTGTTAGCTGTTGTTGAGGGTTTGGTTTGGTCCCCCTCAACGTTGCAGACTCGGAGACATGGGTATTCCGAGCATTTCAATTTCGTCATATTTGTAGGCTTTGTTATATTTGTAGATATTTTGCCGTTGTATGCTATTAACGTAGGTGTTGTTAGTATGTTCACATAATTTTTCTTTTCAGTTTTTAGCAATTTTGAATTGTATTATTCGATGTATTTTATCAATTTGAATGCATGAATATTTTTTAATCAAAAATAAAATTACAAGTGGGAGACTAAAAATATATTTAAAAAAATATATGAACTCCATCCGTTCCAAAATATAAGCAAAAGTGAGTCAAATAAATTTGATGTATTTGGTTAAAAATTTGGACCAAATACATTCCTTTTGTTGACCAATTTTTGTTTATATTTTGAGACGGAGTAAGTATTTTTAAAAATCCACCAAAATATAAGACTTTTTTTTAACAAATTATAGAACTTAAAATCATATTTAACCCTTTAATAAATCCCCTCTCTCAAAAGTAGAAACCATAAGTCCGTCAAAAAAAAATAAAGACTATAAAAAATGATCTTAACCCCTTTCCAAATAAGAACAAGAAATAGCAACTAAAATATAGGTAAAAGAAGAGCACATTTAACAATCTCTTAAAAATCCGTCCAAAAGAAAAGAAAAAAAAAACTCTTAAAAAATTAATAGTGGGTCGTGCGCTGTAAACATGAATCAAATTTTTAAATAGATGATATATATCAACAAATGATTTATTCTTCTAAAAACAAATGATTTATTCTTCTATTTTTTTAATCAAAGTGATGACTCAAAAAATTTAACAAAGATATTCATTTTAACTATGTTTTTTTTTAAAAGTCATTTCAACTATGTCTATTTTACTAAAAATAAAAGATATTCATTCATTTAAATTGATGAGAACATCGATATAATACAAATTCAAATTCGCTAAAATTAAAAAGGATGAATCTGCAAACAAACTCACAGCTTCCATGTTAATATAGCATAAGACGACAAATTACATAAGCCTACGAATATGTGACTATATTGAAGTATCTGGAATGTCTATGCCTCCAGATCTGTAGTGTTGATGACACAAAAGTCGACATTGAATGAATTTGCAGTTGATCGGAATTATCCTTCAACCTGAAACAAACGAACACCACATAAAGACGGAAACACAAAATACACCGCACAAAGACGGGACAACAAAATACACCACACAAAGACGGGACAACAAAATACACAAAACAAGCAAATATATAAAAATCACACTTATTTAATATAACGAGAAAGAAAAAATAATTTTGATGGATGATTTCAGGTCAAGATTTGACCTAAAATCACCCCTCTTTAATAAACTAAGAAGAAGAAGAAGAAGAAATGTGGTAACGGCTAGGGTTAGAATTTACGAGAAGAGAGAAAAAGAAAACTATGTTGGAAACCTTATATTTAATTTAATTTTTTCTTATAATACTCTTTATTTTAATTTTGGTACATATAAATGGGGCAAAGCCCCAATAATACCCTTTCATATTTATATATATATAAAAGTTGTAATGTCTCCAGTTAAACCTAATTTAACCCTAATCTTAACCTTAATAATGCAAATTAAAATGTTAAAAAGTACTCACCATGATTCGAACCCATGACCTTTTAGTTATATTCTTTTATAGAATTACCACTACGCGATATCAATTATGTTAAAATAATTTTGTATATATATATAAAAGTTGTAATGTCTCCAGTTAAACCTAATTTAACCCTAATCTTAACCTTAATAATGCAAATTAAAATGTTAAAAAGTACTCACCATGATTCGAACCCATGACCTTTTAGTTATATTCTTTTATAGAATTACCACTACGCGATATCAATTATGTTAAAATAATTTTGTAACCAACAAGTAATCAACATCATTTAAATGCAAACTTTTAAAACTTAACACGTTTTATTTTTCTTTCTACAAACAAAAACCATTTTTTTTCCATCTACAAAATCAAATATGTTATTGCGCTTTTTTAACCTTTTTTATACAAAACCTTTTTTTTCCCTTTCATACATATTCATTTTTTTTATTAAATAAAAATCATTAATTAAAAACACATCAATATATAGACTTATATCATCTACCTTTCATCTATATATAGATGTAGTTTCATGTGTTTTATATTTTCATTGACAATATGAATCATCAAAATAGAGAAACACAACTTGCGCTATGTTGTTTAAAAGGTTTTTATTGTTTTCATCTCTCTTTTATATGTTCTAACTAATCATTCTCGCCTCGTTATATATTTATTGATTTTATTTTTTTTGTTAAACACATAGCACCATTGGATCCAAATCCAATAACTGACTTAGAGAAGTACGTTAATTATTGTAGGATCAAGTATCAATGAAGCACCTATGATGCATAAACATTGTTTTGAAGTCGTTGATCGTACTTTGAAGAATATACTACAAGAAAAAAAACTTTCCATTTAGTGGAAAAGTTGTTTTGGGTGGAGATTTTCGTCAGATACTTCATGTTATACCAAAAGGAACAAGACAAGAGGTTGTTGCTTCTGCTTGAGTTGGCTGGTGTGTATGGTGGCGGTGTGACACACCAGAAAGTTTTTGCAGTTGCTGATCCAGTGTTTGTATTGCGGTGGGGTTTTGATTTTTAACCCCTGGTTTTCTGCATTTGTGAAGTTGTGGGGGCAGGTTTTGCTGTTGTGCTTCCGGCGGCCTCCGCTGCGTCGGTGGCCTTGATTTGGTTGTGTGTTGATGTTGTTCCAAGGAACTAGCTTCCCCATGTGGTGTGATGAGGGGTGTTAGAGTTATTTGTGTTGGGCGTATCTACCCTTTAGTTCATATGGAGTGATAGGGGGCTAGGCGGGGAGATGGTATATGGTGTTGTTTGATTTTGTTTGACTTTTGGGGCGGTTTGTTGTTATTGTTTTAGGTTGTTGTCTTAGTTGCTATTATATGGTTGGTTGGTTTTAAGGGTTTTTAGTGATTCGCCATTAGTGTTGGAATTCTTCCTTTGTGAGGAGTTTTTGTATGATATGATTTTGCGAACTGTGCTCGTCTTGCGCTCAGTTTCGTTATTAATAAAATTTAGCCGTTCAAAAAAAAAAAGACAAGAGGTTGTTAATTCCACTATAAATTCTTCTCAATTATGGAGATTTTGTGAGGTGCTTACATTGACAACTAACATGAGACTACAAACTGGCAGTTCAGATTCTGACATTGAAGATAGAAAGAATTTTTCAGAGTGGATTTTGGATATTGGTGATGAAAGTATCGGGCAATCTAATGACTCAGATATCACAATACAGATACCACCGGATCTGTTGGTTCCTAACTCAAGTGATCCTCTTTCATCTATTGTTCAGAGTACTTATCCAGATCTATAGCACAATATGAATGATCCAACTTTTTTTTTAAGATAGAGCTATATTAGCTCCTAAAAATTTAATTGTTGATGCAATCAATGATTATGTGTTGGATTTAATTCATTCAGAAGAAAAAACATATTTGACTTGTAATTCTCCGTGTCATGCCAACTCAAACTTTGACAAACCAGATGATATTCATACCCCTGAATTCTTGAACACCATCAATTCTTCTGGAATTCCCAATCACAAACTAACATTAAAAGTTGGAGTACCGAGAATGTTGCTCATAAACATTGAACAATCCTTAGGGTTATGCAATGGTACCCGATTGATAATTACAAAACTCGAAACATATGTCGTTGAAGGGAGAGTGATAATCGGCAGCAATATTGGTGAGAAAGTTTTTATTCCTAGATTATCATTGACTCCTTCAGATAAAAGAATACCTTTTAAGTTTAAAAGTTGACAGTTTCCAATGGTTGTTTCATTTGCTATGACTATCAATAAGAGTCAAGGCTGATCACTTAAACATGTTGGTGTGTATCTTCCACAATCAATTTTCTCTCATGGCCAACTATATGTTGCAGTGTCAAGAGTAACTTCAAGGAAATGTTTGAAAATATTGATAACCGATGAAAAAGGGAAAGACACAGACGAAACTGGAAATGTGGTTTACAAAACAGTTTTCTATAATGTTTAGTAGTTAATTTGTAAACTATTTATCTATATCTATCGTTGTAATGAATATTATTATTTTTATCATCACTATATTTTGAGTTGTTTTTATTTATTATTTTTGAAATTATTATTATATATTTTTTGAATATCATATATGCCGGTGTATAAAACCCGTGCGATAGTACGGGTTGGTGACCAGTTTAATTTAAAAGCAAGTGAGCACACAAATGTTATATAAAAGGGAAATAAAGAAAAATAAAGCTTAGAAAAATCTATATTCATTAAAAACCCAAATGAGAGTTAACAAAAATGCAACTATCTCGTTAAAAATCTTACGTGTAAAATCCAAATGGAAAAATTAAATGAAGGGAAAAAGAGTGCTCCAAAACTTAGCAAAACCTATATTCATATGTTCATGAAGACAAAGTCCGTTCATAGAAAAAGCATTGCATATACCGGAGGGTATAGTATCTCACCATTATTAGCAAGTCTATCAACACACTGATTTCCTTCTCGAAAAATAAGAGAGATGATAAAAGTCATTTTTTGTAAGATCAACATAATTCAACCAACAATTTCAAAACCATCAAGGAATCATATCCGAATTACGGAAAGACAAAGTTACCATGAGAAAATCTGTTTTCAACCAAATATAATGTCACCACGAGAGAAATCAATTTCAACATCAAACATCACACCCGTAATATCTTCATGAAAAGTGTATGACACACCTAGATGTTTAGCAAAACTATCCAAAGTTTCCGCCGAACAATCACGAAAGATCCCTCCACAAGTAGCCATACCAGGACACCCAAGGACACTGCCATAAGTAAAATAATTTTAAATTGGTGTCTAATAAATATTTATTACTAACAATGAATTGGTTCGAGTGATAAGGGTCTTTGTCCTCTTAAGCATGTGATCAGGGGTTCGATTCTTAGTTCATGCATATGGAGAAAATTCGGTTGAAAAGGGAGAACTCACCTCGTGTGCCCCACAAGTTTTCCGACGGAGATTAGTCATAACACTTTGTACCAATATCAAAATAACCCAAAAAAATATTAAAGTATAGATTATTTTTTATACCAGCACATATCCACATAATATGTGTACAAAAAAATTCACCTTAAATTAATGTCATGACATAAAAATTTGGATGCCTTTTATTAAAAGTAGTCGTAATATTAGGTTATTTTTTTGGTGGATGTCTTAAAATTAAAGTTTTTTTTTTTAAGTTAGAGCAAATAACGGGAATCATTCTAATCAGAGGGGTCATAGATAGGGACGGATCTGGTGGGGGGCAGGCAGTGGCCAAACCGCCCCCCTCCCCTCCATCTCTTACATATAAATATCTGTATATTATACTCCTATATTATATACTATATGTTTCACTCCAACTCTAGTAGTATATATACTTAGTATTAGTATATTATATAATTTATGTTCCTATAAATATAGCTCAGTTAATAGGAATATTGCATGTAATATTAACTGATGTTCAAAGGTTTAATTTCGGATTCATGCGTATGAAAAAAATTCAGTTGAGAGAGAATAACTTCGTACTTATAATATGATACCGAAAGAAAATTATATGGACAATGTAAACAAATATAATCTCTATAAATAAAATAGGTTAGTTACTTTTCGGCCCCCGGTATGAATTGTTTCTGGATCCGTCCCTGGTCATAGATTTGAATCATATCTTGTGTGTCCTATTTTTCTGGCGATATCATGATTACAAGGTGGATGGTATGGTGGATGTACATTTTTGGGAGTTGAATAAGGATTTTGTGATGTTGTGGTGGAGCAAACACGGTTTGAAGTCGAGTTTTCCAGTAATGTGAGTAGCAGAAGATAACTCATAGTGACACCAAAACAATATAGTTGTGGAGAGCTTGTGTGTTATGGTTTAGTTGAGAGTAAGGATAATCATGCTCGGAAATTTTTTGAACTATAAGTGGTAGTTGGATGCAAGGAGAGTCAAAAAATTTACAGCTTATGAGACTACCTCAAAACTCAAGAATAGTGAGATGCAAGTTCTTCAAAAGCACAAAAGGCATTATGGAGGTTGAAGAAGGTATCGTGCAACTATGTACGACTAGCCAAAACCCAAGGGTAGATGGAAGCAAGTGGATCTTCAAGAGAATAGAAAGGAACATTTCGGGAGTTGAAGAGGTTGTGGGGAAACTTGTAGAGATACATACCTAAAAATCCTAGGTTAGATAGATGCAAGATCTTCAAGAAGGTTGAAGGAATTCTGAGGGTTGAAGAGGTGTAGGAATGGTTGTCAGACTAGTAAGGGTTGTTGGATGCAAGTCGAAGTCGTGCCTAGATCAAGGTTCAAGCAAATTTTGTGCATGATCACTTGTCTTGAATAGTTGTTCATGATAAAGATAGTAGAAATGTGGTTGAAGGGTAAATGGACACCACCACTTATTTGAAGTCGTGCCTTAAAATTAGGGTTTTTGAGATTGGAGTATGTTTGATTCAAATAACTTTGGTCGGAGGGATCTTTAATTCGAATCAAATGTGTTTTTGTGTGTCCTATTTTTTTGATGTTGTCATGATTTGATTCAATAATGTCTTAATTCGAATCAAACCTGCGTTTTTATCTATAAATAACATATTTTGATAGCTTTTAACTCGCAAAAATAAAACTTTCGAGAGAGGACACAAAAAAAAAAGTCTAGTATTTTGAGGTATTGAGAGCTCTTGGGGTGAGATTTTAGGGTCATATTGTAAATATGTCCTTGGGGAAGAGGCTTTGTCTAATATGCACAAGCTCCTTATGTTGTGCATGGTGGACAAATAGTCATTTATATGTCATAACGAATACGAATTTTATAAAATCCACCGTTGGATTGAAAGTTTATATTATATAGATCATCCATAAAAATTTTGAAATTTTTTTAAAATCATTTGATATGTTATTGAGACCAATCAAAATTAACGGTATTTAATAAAAACTCATAAACCATTAATTTTGATGAGTCTCAATAACATATTAGATGATTTTCAAAAAAATTCAAAATTTTTATAGATGTTCTATATGATATAAACTTTCAATCCAATGGTAGATTTTGTAAAATTCGTATTCGTTATAATATAAATGACAACTTATCCACCATGCACAACATAAGAAGCTTGTGCATGGTAGACTTGGCCCGGGGAAGATATCAAAATTTTCATATTAAATAGTTTATATCTATGCATGTCTAATAACATCAGGTGCAAAGAGGTGTGTTAAAAGTTTCATATTAAATAAAAAAAATTGATTGAAAAAATATTTATAAATAGAAACAATCTTCACTTTAAAATTCAAATTTATTTAATTAAATTAAGTCCAATCCATAATTATATATTTTTTATAATATAGAAAAATACATCGACAAGTTGACTTTTTGCCTAGAATAGTACACCAGAATATTAATAAGTTGGTGGCACTATATAATAAGCATAAAGTATTCATATGCCATTTGCTTCCACCATCCAATTCAAGATGAAAAAAAACTTTCTCATAGTGTTTGTGATGCTTCTGAGTTTCTCCTTTGTTCTCTATGTCTCTGCTATCCCTGCAACAAGTAAGCCTTTTAATTTATATGCTTCTCATTAGAATTTTGTTCCAAATATTTAAATATATATATTGATGTATTGAATTGATTTCTATTGTTATAGGAACCAGAAACTTGATTATTGAAGATGAATCAGTTTTTCCTTCTTTACCTCAGGTTAGCGCTTCTAAATCTTTGATTTGTTTCTTACTCTTGCAAAGTCGAGGTTATATAGATGTGCAATTTTCCTTCAATAACTTTTGAGGAAGAGGTGAGAAATTTGAATAGTATCAATTGTTGAAGTTGTGTATTTGGATGTGTGTGTATATATATATATAAAATAAATCATGTAGTTGTTTGAAATATACCAAAATATTTGTGTTTAGTGCTCAATGCGGTGAGTTGTGCGTTTTATTTCGTTGGTGAAAGACAGACTTTTATAGTATCGTTGTTCCGAGTTGCAAGGAACTCGGACACCTGTAATTGGGAGGAAATAACTCAACTTATGTGTTCAGCGTATAGATTCTTACGGAGATGTTAGTTGATGAGATATTCCATGTCTATATAATAACATGATTATAAAAATGAAAACCTTTCATAATTAGAGTTTGGTGACCCCTATTGAAAAGGGTAATGTTTGCCTTTTTTTTTATGAACTCTTATGCTAGTGTTTGCTAACAATGATAACCCATAAAAAATAGCAAAGAAAAAAAAATAGCTGTGGCAATCCTTTTTTATGATGTTACATTACATCCATCAACCATTAATGATTTAATTTATTTATCTTTCCTTTTATTAAGCATACAAGGTTAACTAATCGAAAATATACTATACTTAATTTTTGTTAACAATTTATTTTTCCTTCTTTTCTACTATTTTATATATATTTTTAAAATTGGATTACATGCAATCGGACCACATCTGGTTAGTGATTCTATATCGTCTAATAAAGATCAGATAGTTTAGATCTTAAGATAATTTTTATTTTTTGTTTAATATAAAATTTTAAGATGACATTTTAACCGTATGATCAAGATTGGACGACCTGAAACTTACTGACTACATGACTACACCATTTTTCAATTGCACAGAATCCAGAATCCAGGTCCATATTTTTGCCCTTGTTCATTATTTGCATCTTTTTGTAGGATCATAGTTCATTGATGTTGGAAAATGGTGAGAAAATGAAGATACATATGGATGAAATTAGATTGATGGGAAGAAGGATAGATTTGGAACTCCATGATTATGCAGGGCCAGGTGCAAATAAAGAACATGATCCAAAATCCCCTGGAAATGGTTGATGTGAAAATATATATATAGATTAAATTAGTAACATCTTATAAACTTTTTGTTCAAAAAACATGATCTTATAAACTTTAGGCAAAATCAAAAATGTGTGATATTGTTTTGTCTTCGAATCAAGTATGTGTGGTTTTTTGTTTTCTTGGTGTTTCTATACATGTAATTTGAATTGTAATATCAAATAATGTAGCAAAAGAGAGTTAAAGTAATAATCATATTATAGTGGTTATAATTTGTAAACCTATGTTTGAAACTACAACAATATGAATAAGCATTTGGCTGCAATCATTTTCTTGCTTCATGTAAGCAGACATAAGGGATCGGGGATCAGGCCGGCTCAAGGGTAAGACAACTCAAACAAGAGTTTTAAGCCTCCAAAAAAAATTATCTAGAGAAAAAGGTCTCTCATAATTCACAAATTCATTAGTTCATAGCAAAAAAAAAGGTCTTAGAATAAAGACAAAGACATCCGAAAAAGAAAAAATAGTGTCTTCTTAGATATAAAATAATGTGAAATTTATATTCTATGAATAACAGAAAAATATTTGAGTTTTTGTATTAAAAAAAAACTTTTGTATTGTTTGTTTTTTATTTACTCTTTCCTCTTAATAAGCAAAAAAGTCTCACTTTAAAGTTTGTTATAAGTCTTAAGGCTCGTTTGGCCCAACTTGTTTTTTAGCTTATGCAAACAGCTTATGCAATTTTTATATATTATTATAAATTTGTCAATGTAGTTTATGATAAAATAGCTTATAAAATTACAATTTTCACTAGTGCGAACTTATAAAATAGCATAAAACCTAATTTATATTGCATAAGTTATTTGCATAAGCTCTAAAAAAAGCTGGGTCAAACGGACCTTTATTTAGTGTTGGACTGCATTTATAAGGAATATTATGATTCATAAAGAAATACAAGATTCACCCTATGTTTGGTTGTGCGGTGTGGCATGACAAAATCGCAGGGAAGATTTTTTTTTTAAGAAGTTAAATTAGCCCACCTAAATTAGCAGCAGAGAGAATCGAACCTACGACTTTAAAGAGGAGCACACTCTCAGATCCCAAGCTAATATCATTGGTCTAAGTTTTTTGACAATCAACTTATTACAAGACATTAACACCAATCTAAAAATTGTAAATTACACGTCTTCTAGAGGTAGTAATTCTAAGTTTTTTTTTACAACATGTGATCTTAAGGAGAAGCACACTCTCAAGTCCTAAGCCAATATCATTGGTCTAAATTTTTTGACAATCAACTTATTACAAGACATTAACACCAATCTAAAAATTGTAAATTACACGTCTTCTTGAGGTAGTAATTCTAAGTTTTTTTTTTTTACACGGTAGTAATTCAAAGTTAAAAACCATCAAACATCGTCCTATAAGTGTAGCTCAAATGGTAGCTACCAGGGATATTATTGGAGTGGTCGGGATTCGAACCCCGAATTTCACATTTCTCCATATTTATATGTGTGAGAGTCTAACCACTAACCTACTTAAAAAAAAAACAACCATAAAACATCAGTAATTGAGTTGAGTTAACTCATTTTTACATAGTATCTAATTTAGTCTGAGACTTGTAAGAGGTGCATAAGAATATAATCTTTAAAGATATAAACTTTTTTAAATAATTCATTAAATATAAACTCTGAACCACATTAACATGTTTGATGGGGATAATTTCATTCCTAAAAATATTGCCATTAAGAAAAACTAATATGGTGAATTGGGCCTTTGCCGCTCTTTTGTACCAAAAAAATAATATGGTGAAATATTTTTAATTTGATTAAATTTTGTTAATTTTAAAAATAAAATAAAATGCCTTACAATTATGAAGAGTAATTTAATGTATCACGTTAAACTAGCTAGTAGCACCTTCTGATCAATTGGTTGGTGACTGTGCTACACGTGAGACTCAACAATTTTTAGGTGCTAATGAACTTTTAATTAGTAGTGTGGATCCAGCTTCACAGCAGTCTGTCTTCACGTGCAAAAACAATTACATTTTGTGATTATTTTAATTAGATTAGATGGTAATTAATTAATTAATTAATTAAGAAATAAAAAATATAATAACGGCTTCAAGTGTGAATGGTTATTCATAGCTTTACATGTCCTAAGATCAGAACAAGACACCTAATTAATATCCATGGTTTAAGAGTTCGAGAAAATATTAAGAGCAACAATATACCAATAATCTAAAATCACGATATTTGAACATTACATTTTTATTCGAAATCATAAAATTTTGAGTAAAGAATTTTTTTTTGTCAAGTAGTCAACCTTAAAAATTAATAAGTGGAGTGTCTCAAATTCGAACTCAGACTCCTGTAAAAAACTAAGCTTACGGGGACGAGTAAAGAACTTTCTACTACAATAAAAAAAAAATAGCATTTGTTTACATTAACATTATGTTTAGCAAACTTCAATTTGGATGATTTTTATATCCATTAAATAACATTGACATCAATATCCTACCACCACACTTCACTACATAACACTTTACCACAATTTGTCGGTGAGATTGTGAGAATCCTTTGTGGATACTCGTTTCTTGAAAAGTCAATTTTCTCAATGAAAGTACTAATTAAAGTTATGAAAAATAATAGCAACATATTCTTTTTTGGGGGTTAAACTCACATAGATCCCATCAAATTGATGAGTCTACATGATTTTGTAGAATTCATGTAATTTTCAAACGATAAAATAGAGTGGGTTAAAAAAAGTATTTTAAAGAGTATGTTGCAACCACTCTTTATGAGATTATATAGCTCTAGTAAGGACAAGAAGCTAAATATAGTGAACTTAATTCTACAAATTTATAGCCTCTCTTATATATAAGTTAAATATACTCTAATATTTTTAAGTGATAGACAAAAGTATATTCTCAATAAGTTAAGAAACTTCGTGTTCTGGATTGGCCAAAGGCCATAAGATAAGTGATTCAGTCTATATTAAATTTATTCGTACATCTCACATGGTGATTGAGCATGACGTTCTGCCTCGTCATGACATCACAAAGAGCACGAATAACAATCTTCCTTGCAGGTCCTATACCATATAATACGCTACCCATGCTGGATGAATGACACCCATTGGGAGATATTTGTGACTCATTTCGTGCACATGGATGACTCATAGAAACGGTTAAGCACGTGTTTCTCCTACAAATATGCATCGTCACTCACTCTCAAGGTACGTGTATTTCACCTATTCCATATGCTCTTTTTTGAGCTATCATTAATTTAGGCGTGGAAGTGCTAACATTTTTGCATGTATCTTTCGCTCTGCTGAAAGCTAAATCACAATCCTATCTGACACTGTCAAATCCACCAGAAGAACAAATTCAAAACGGAAAACAATTTTATTAATGGCATCGGTCTTATCCATGCGTCTAAGAATCCAAACCTCCCAAACATTGTTTTTTCCACCCAAATACTAGTATATATATAAAGATATTTGAAAGCTAGGGATGGATGGAATAATTGCAGTCCTTAGACTCTAAGTGGATTTTATGAGTTGTCCACATTATATTATAGTAGTGGAACACTGCCCTCCCCAATGAAATTGGGTCAACATGTGTCATCATAAGCATTTCAAAATCAGTGTCACCTTTTGGCCAGACCCAACAATGCATGTCGTGAAGGAAATTACACAATAATTAGGAACTATTATGCATGGGTACTCCATTTTAGACCGAGTACCGGTACCGGGTTCGTACCGGGTACCGGTACGCGTATGGTACTCCCCCGGTACGCACCGACGCCGTACCTTTTTTTTTTTTGTTTTTTGCAACGGGTACACGCATGGTACACCTGTGGTACTCGCGTGGTACACCAATCCAAAAAAACATGATTTTTTTTCTCCTTTTTCTTTTATTATTAGTTTTTTTTATAGGAAGATTTACGTTTTTTATTTGTTTATAATATAAAGTAGCAATTATTGGTAAAAAACAATAACAAAGTAGCCGCCGGAATTATTCACTCATTCATTGAAAAGGAATAGACTAAATTTAAAGAGAGATGAAGATCTGGTTTTTATTCATTCCAATCTTCGTCTTCTCTCAAGAAAGAGAAATATTAATATTTATAATGAAAGTGCAACAAAAATGTGGGATATTCGTAGAGATGAATGAGATTTATTTAATATATAGTTGTTATTCTTGAAATTGCTAGTCTTTCTCGCGGTGAACCTAACTAGAGGTCACTCTTTTTAGTGATGATGAAGAGGGAAATAATTGACTCTTTTTGAGTTAATTGGTTTTTAATTTCATATTTTGATGTTTCTAACAATTTAAATTACATTTAAAGTGTGTTGTGATATTTTTTATGTTTAATTATTTCTTTTAACAATATAACTATATTATTTGATATATATAATTATATTTTTTAAAAAAATTATAGGGACGTACCCGTACCTTAGTTTTTCTAAAAATGACGTACCCCGTACCGGTACCGGTATCGGATACCGGTACCGTACCCGCACCCGGGCAACATAGATTAGGAATGGTTATGGTACTAATTTTGAAGCTATCCTAGAGGATAAACTAAAGGAAAATTAAATATATAGTTCAAATACATCAATTTCTTTTTGTTAAATAATAAAATAATATTATATGTTATTGAGTCTGTTAGTTTAAAGTCTATTAGGTTTTATTATATATTCTCTAGTAACATTTTTGTAATGTTAAGTTAATGCAATGATATTCTATTGAAACTCTAGCCGTCTTTCTCTTTTCCTATTTGTATATCTATATTGTACATGGTATCAGAGCCAATCGATTTACCAAAAACATGCAACTTTCATTGTTTGACCGAAGCCTGGAATAAATTTAACTTCAACTTCAAAATTTCCAACTAGCAAGCCTTAATTAGATCCAACACTAAAGCAACGAGAAACCAAAATCCAATATTAAACAAAAGAAATCAGATCAAACAGAGGAGAGAGAAGAACAAACCAAAATTGCAGCTTACAAACTCAATCAATCATCAAAGACCAAATAAGCATGACTCAAACAACAATAAAACGTTGACAAACAAAGCAACACTAACCCAAAGATTGACCGATGCAATTATCCATGACAAAAAGTAACAAAACATAACTTACTAGAAACCAACAATATGAAAGCAATTGCTAGAATTTCCACAACAACAACAATAACACAGCAACGACACTTTATTCTCCTTATTCTTTCTTTTCTTTCAATATTCCCAAGCAAACATCAAACGCACACAATAAACATATTCCCACACTTGAGAATTCGACATCGAAAGCGACAAGTGGTTCAAGGTGGATCGAACCATGCTCTAAATACCATGTTAAAAAGTTCCACATATCGCCTTTCCAAACACAAGGAAAACAGTATCCAAACTAATAAGAAATCCACAATCCACTATTCCAATTTGTGGAACAATGAAAATTAGATATGCTTGAATTAACCACCATGATAGCTCATCACATACCAACAAATTCAATGCATCTAAAAAGCCACCAAATTATTTCTTCAAAGCCAATACCGTAGACATGAGGACTTTATGTTTTCGTTGAGCTGAGGAGTTCTGTTTATTGTGATTTGAATTTCTTTCTGGTTTGATTATTCTGATTGATTGCATTGCACTTCTCCCTCCTATTGCACTTCTTTTCTGATTGTATTGCACTTCTCCCTATTGCACTTCTCTTCTGATTGCATTGCACTTCTCCCTCCTATTGCACTTCTCTTCTGTTTGATTGCACTTCTTCCTGGCTTCTTTCGATTGATTGCACTTCTCCCTCTATTAGTTGATTCTTCTGTTTGGTTTGGATCTGTTCGTTTAATTTGTAACAAGCTTAAAGCTTGGTAAGCTTTAGCTTGAAGGTAGTGTTTGAAGTTTATAGTATTTAGTATTTTTTCGTATTTTGTTTGACAAACTCACAATGCTTCTTTTTGATGTATCGTGAGTTTGAGAGTAGGTGTTAGATAATAAAATAATAGTATATGTTATTGGGTCTGTTAGTTTAGAGTCCATTATGTTTTATTATATATTCGCTAGTAACATTTTTGTAATGTTAAACTAATGCAATGATATTCTATTGAAACCCTAGTCGTCTTTCTCTTTTCCTATTTGTATATCTATATTGTTAACACTTTTAACATTCTAATAATAGTTATGTCTTCGTGGTTTTTAGATAATAAATATGTATTTTAAGTTTTTAACTTATTGCCCTCTTTTGGTTATTTTTTATTACAAAAATTTGTTTTATTGTTGCTCTTCTAGTTAATCTCCTCTAACATATGTGCATTTTTTATTACAATATTCATCATGCTGGAAGTCAACATTATCAGTCATAGTACAACAAGCTAATGGAGGATAACTATAAAAGTAATAATGCAACAAGTTATAAACGTAAATAACTTATTTGTTACCTAAAAAGTTAAAACTTAATTTTTTTTTTTTTTTTGACTAAAAAGATAACGATATTCATTCATTCCAATAATTGATATAGTACATCAGATGCAAATACAAATTCAACATCGCTAAAAACAAAAAGGATGAATCTGCGAACAAACTCACAGCATCCGTGTTAATAGCATACAACGGCAAAATGCCTACAAATAATAATATGATAAAACTAAAGTCACCGAAATATCCATGCTTCCGGATCTGCAACGTTGATGCCCAAATCATTGATTGAATCTGCAATTGATTGAAGATGATCTTTCAAATATGAACTAAACGAACACCGTAACAAGACGGAGAATTCAACAACGTCGTACCAAGACGACGATCAACACAGACGCCGCACTCAGACGACGATATCACACAAATAAAAAAGAAAAACAACTAAAAAACTTAATCTATGTGAAAAATCACTTATTTAGATTGAAAACAACAAGAAAAAAGGTGAAGAGGGGTGATTTTAGGCCAAATATGACCTAAAATCACCCCTAACTAGTAGAGGAAGAAGAAACTCAGAGAAAAAGAAAATAGGGCCGGCTAGAGTTTTGTTGCTCAAAGCTTCTTTAAGTTAAAACTTAATTATTACTTAAAAAATTTAAAACAACTAACTGTTACAAACAAAACTTAAAAGGACTGCTAAATACATTTGAATTTAAATATACATACGTAGATTTTTCAGACACTGTTTATATTGTTTTGCACTAACATATAAAAGAAAACTACCAAACTAATTTTTTACTTCAAAAAATATCTAAAACAATTTGTTAACCGGAACATCTTAAATGATGGACAAGGATTCCCGCCACTAATCGAGATAATCCGGTTTAATATATGTCTCCATTTTATTTTTAATTAAGCATTGCATGTGATAAACAAAAATGTGTGGATGATCGTCAATAGTTAGTTAGTTCAGTAGTGATTAACACTAAATTTAATAAGGAGAATCACGGTTCGATCTCCCGCAACTGCGATCGGGAGGCAGTTGGAACCACTTGATGCCAGAACTGGTCTTCAAACCAAATTAAACTGGTGGTGAAAGCCAAAAAAAAGTGTGGAGCTTTAATCGTTAATTTGTTCAATGGTGATTTGCGCGGAATTTGGTAGGAAGGATCACAGTTCAATCCCCACAATTGCGATTGGATTGAGGCTGGAATAATCACTTGATGTCAGAACTGACCACCAGACCAAATTAACTGGTGGTGAAAGCCGAAAAAAAATGTGGATGAAATTACACTCATAAAAAAACATTGGAAAGAATCTTAATCCCTGGTGGACAGGTCCCGCAGAACCGAACCGAACCGGTCCAACCGAACAGTTTTTTGTGTTGCGGGTCGGGTTAAAATTTTGTCTCGGGTGCAAAAACACAAAAAAACAGTTTGAGATGGATTATGTCGGTCGGGTTCGGGTGACGAGAATTCACCCATTAATAACTGAACCGATCTGTAGCTGTGTACTATTGACAGATGCATTCATTATTTAGACTAGATAGACTAGACTTTTCAGAATTTCTCCTTTCCCAAGTCTAATTTTCCACTTTATTTTAAAAATATTATTATTAATTTTTTATTTTCTTTTTCATTACTACTCACTAACTACCCCACTACCTATCATGACCTTCTCTCTCCCCTTTCAATTTCTTCTTTTCTCTAATTCTCCAAACTTGCAGATCATTTGTTCTTTCTATTTCTCTATGAATTACGTAATATTCTATGTTTTTCTTCACTTAATCTCTGTTCTTTTCCGAGTCCAAGTTATCTTTTGCTCTAATTTTTTAGACAATCAACCATTGATGTTAACTTTGCATTCTCATGAATTTTGTGGTCAAGTTCATGAGATTCTCCCTCAGCCAAATCATCATTTAAATTATAGATAAAGAAGACACAGTTAGATTTGGATTTCGTTGCAAAGCTCAATGAACATCTCTCATTCCCATGCTTCTTGCTTTTTAAGATCTCAATTTGTTAGATCTAGTGTTTTTTTAGAAAAGATCTGGCTAGATAAGTTAGATCTAGATTTTTTTTCCTTCTATTATGTGAAAATTAGTAAATTAGTAAAGAGAAAATTTTCCTGTTCAATCCGAAATAACCCATCCGATTTACCCGCGACCCGCTTGAACCGAACCGGTTAAACCGAAGTCCAAAAATGGTTCGGTGTGGATTGCAATTCGCGACCCGTGGATTGGGCTGGGTGTTAGTTTTGGGCCCGAACCCGCCTGACCCGAACCGTTGTCCACCCCCTACCTTAAATGATATATTATTTTTTTCCTTAAATATAAATATAAGATCCCTTAAAAAAAAATTACATAAATCGAGAAAGTTGATTATAGTATTACTTGCAAGATCCCTTAAATGATATATTATATTGCAAGATATTTTTATTATATTCTTATAGTTCCCCTAAAGAAATAATAAAACCCTTTGAAAGAGAAAATGCAATAACAAAGGCAACAACCTATGTCACCACTACACTCGATCCAAATAAGCAAATAAAACTTAAAGTAGAAACAACAACTTAAGGTTTAACCACTTAAAAGAAGCAAGAACATTAAAGTCATAAAGCCAAACACTTAACCATTAGAAGAATCTACGGTTCAAGGCTTAATCACTTAAAAGAAACCAATATGCTTAATCTCCACATAAGCTACCAAAACTTAACCATCAAAGAGACGAAGGTAAAAGAGGAGCCTTAACCACTCAAGACAAAAGCAAGAATATCAAAGTTTAACCATTAAACAAAATTCATAATTTAAGGGTTAACCACTTAACAAATGAATGTTTAATTAACCACATAAGGGAGAAGAAACTGAAACCAAACCAAGTGAGATTAATAAACCCGAAGTCGAAAAAACACTAACGCAAATTTGTTCCTCCACCTACACACACTTCACCTGTCTCTGAACGTTGAATGATCCTAATCTCATGAAAATTGGAGTAGCCCAGTAAGCGAAGACATTGATTCATTTCATTTGTGACGGTCTTTCAGAAGATATATCGGTGAAGGCTAACATGGTGAACTACATTTATCGGTTCTCCAAGAATCACCATATAAACATCATCCACGAACTCATTGGTTGGTTCCAATTCATTGTCCTTTACTTATGCTTTGACTTCAATTCAAAATTATCATCATTGTCTGAGAGTAAATCAAACCGTACTTTCTTGCGCTTCTTTCGAGCTTTCTGTTTATAACAAGTATTTGAGCAACAGAAAAAAATGAGTATTTCTCTATATTAGAATAATAACATGCAAATGATAGAGAAGATGGGGAGAGCATTTCAGCTATATCATTAAAATCGTCATGTTTGTGTAAATCTTAAGATTCAATACATGCATCAGAAAGCAAAAACAAATAAAGGAGAGAATTACAGGTTTATCAAATAATTTCGCCAAGACATCGGAATTGACTTTGGAGCTGAGCCTCTGCAAATGATAGATGCAAAAAAAAAAGTATCATTAATAATATAACATAAACATTTTCAGAAAATTCTAGGTAGCCCAATTAACAAATCATATTTATTGCTCAAACTTGGCTAACTTACAAAAAAATGTAAAACACAAAAGAGAGAGAGAAACAAAACTTAACCCTATTGGAAAAATCCAAGTCCCACATTGAATAAAGATAAAACCTTAAGGGTCCGTTTGGTGCGCAGGATAGCATAGTGACATGATAGGATATAAAACAGGATAAGGATAGGATAGGATAACAGCAGGATAACAGTTATACTCAGTTATCATATCATGTGTTTGGTGCACACAGGATAACAAACATGATAACTATTATATTTTGTTTTTAATATATACTTGCTCATAATAATATGATTATGATAAGATATATAACATATTTAATTGACAAAATTACTCTTGTAAAACAACTGTTATTTTTTTAAAATTATTTTGTAATACTTTGAATTTTATAAATAAAAAATATAAATAAGTAATCAAATAACTTTATATAATTTAAAATAAAAATCATGAGAAAATAATCAAGTTTAATTTTTTATATGAATCATGATCAAATAAATAACTCAATAATATATACATGTTAGATAAGCCAAATAAATATATGATATATCTCATACGTAAATAATAAAACTACTATTGCAAAAGAATTATATTTATTTTTTTATAAAATTTAAATTAATATCCCTATTTGTCAATTTTTTAATAATAATTTTACTTTAAAATATTGTAATTTTAGTAAAATTTTGATTTTTTAGAATATATAAATTACAAAATTACCCCTGTGAAAAAATCACATATATATTTAAAAATTAATTATTTAATTATTTATATTTTATTTTATGTATTTTAAAATATATTTTATAAAATAAACCAGTAATTTTTTTTTCTTATCCTATCCTGCTGGTAACCCAGCTCAAATTCAGGATAAGAATTATAACTAGAGAGACATGATAGGATAAGCTTCAGGATTAACTTATCATATCCTGCTGTATCACCAAACACTGGATTGCGGCAGGATATGATACAGTTATCCTATCCTGTCTCTTATCCTGTGCACCAAATGGACCCTAATAGTTAAGAGTTTATAAAGATTGGCACCGTCACCTTACAAGCCGATTTTGTTGAGATAAATTAGGCCCAATATAAAAATTTAATATGGTATCTGAGCTAATCTAACAGGGCCACCAAAATTTAAATCCATGCACCAATCCCAATAGTGTTGGACGTCAAGGGGGTGGTTGAAAAAATCCAAGTCACAACCTAAATAAGATAATACTAGATTAGAGTTTATAAAAAGTGACACTCCTCACTTTACAAGCCGGTTTTGTCAGGATGAGTTAGGCCCTATATAAAAAACTAATAAGCCCTAACTGCCGAGAATTATCGTCTTTACTAGTAGTTATTAATTAGGTGCAGACTTAGAAAATGTTATACCTCTCATTGTCGCACTTCCATTTCCTTCGTATAAAAGACTTAGGGATATAATGGATAATGTATAGGTGCACCAAAGCAAGTACTCATTTTTTGAATCATGCCGATATTTGAGTTATAAGTAAACTAATAGTGGTACAGAAGTCCTACTAAGAAGACAATGGAGTCAAAGATTTCTATACCGTTTCAAAAGTTCAAACTCTCCCAACAAAGTTAGCATCCAAGATGGTTCGTATAATTAACATTATGTTTCACAATTCTGTCTAGGGACATAATGGGGTATGATTTAATGATCCTAATCTCTAGAAAATTGGACTAACCCAGCAAGACCTATTCAAATTATGATAATAGGTGTGAGATGCTATTACGATACATTCAAAAACAGAAATATATAGATTATTATGAGTAACTACATAAAGGAGATAAAGACACTTCACAAGAAAATAAAATGTGTCAAACGCAAAAGAACAGGCATCATAATAAATACCTTTGTTTTCAATATTCGACTAGTTGCCTCTACAGCTGATTGAGCAAGACCCGAACGTGTTGCCTCTTGAGCTCGTTTCTGCCTCAATTCCTACAAATATGCAGAGTAACACTATTTCAAAAAGTTCAATGACCTTCACACCAGGTCACAGTTTATGCAGCATAGATAAACTGCGAAGGGAAAATCATAAAACTAAGAACCAATATACTAGAAAATGCACCTTTACCTATTGAGACACGGTCTAGAGAAGATATTAAAATGTAGGAGTTTTACATACACACAGAGAAGATATTAAAATGTAGGAGTTTTATATATGCAAGTGTTGAAATAGAAAAAGTATTCAGAGAAATTGTGTACAGAAAGGGGAGAACCCATGGCACAGGAGAGAGGCGGAATATAACGAAAATAACTGAATGAAGGGAGGACATTTGAGATATGAGTAAATATAGCGAAGGACTGAGTATGAGAAACAGTTCTCCTCCCGGAAAGGAAATTGTCAATCATAGGAATATTATAGTTCTCCAAATTAGTTTGTATTTGTATCGTTTCTACAAGGTTATATCTCGTACACGGACATGTGATTGACACAGGGACACGCCTAATCTTAGCGGTGTATGTGCTTCATAGTTCTATAAACACAACTAAATATTGAGATATCAATAGCAAAGAGATACAACAAAATCCTCTGCCTACACAAACCTCACCTATCACTGAACATTGAATGTTCCTAATCTCGTGAACACTGAACACTGAACTAGCCTAGTATGACCTATTCGAATTATGTTGAATATGTGAAAACAAAAGAGAATTCATTTAATGGGTCAATTAGAAGCTAAATTAAAACTTAACAGTCAGTCCTAGTAGACTAAGTGTGTGTTCGGTTTTGCGGCGACAAACTTTGAATTTTAAATGAATTGATTTTGTAAACTTGATTTTGGCTTAGTGAGTTGAATGTAAAATGATTAGTGTTTAGATACATTTACGTAAAAGTGAGTTGAACAATAAATTTAAGGATAAAAATCAATTGTGGATACAAAATATCTAAATTCTAACTTAAAGTTAAAATCAATTATATAGGCAATATCAATTCCACTCGAACAAATCTAAACATGTCAAAATCAGTTTACATGTATAAAATCAATTTTAGCTTATCCAAAAATGAAATAAACATACATTCAATAGCTAACTAACATAGTTATGAGTTTAAATTATACGTTAAACATAAACTAGTATATTATATATTTAAATTTGGTTGTGTTTTCCAATGGTATTCTGAAAATATGAGATAAAACAGAAATGCATTATTCTATAAATTATGAAGATGACTAGAAGAGTAATAACCAAGTACAGTAGGGTGCACAGTAAAGTGAAAATAGATGAGAAAGAATACTATAATAGTTCCATACACATACACACACAGAGAACCTCACCAGAAAATTAATTCAAAATTACCTTTCTGGATTTTGCGAGAGATTCAACAGCAGATTGAGCAAGTTCGTCTCTTGCTGCAGACAAATCATTAGAACAGTTTCGGACAAACGCCTCAAAAGCTTTCTTAGCAATTTTTTCTTTGGCAGCTAGTTCCTGTAAAAGAATTAACATAGAGTTCAATGTAGTCAAAGTCGAGATCCTAGGTAGGATCGGGAGGGGGTTGAAAGATCGAACTCGAGGATCGTAAGTAACATGACTTGTAAGATGCTACCGAAATGTAATTTGTACTTAACATATAAACACACACACACACACACACAAAAAAAAAAAGCAAAAAAACTATCATACATGCATAAAATAACCTCTAAATCACAATAAAATACAAGAGAATGAATCTGGTTGGAATTGGAAGAGTGTTTGGGTCATACAGGCTACAGCCGATTCCCTCAACCTCAAAAAAGATATAGAAGTCTAAAGAAAACAAAATTATTTGGACCTCGTGGCCCAATCTCTATTTTCCGCTCCACCAAAAAACGCCTAGTTCTACTAATCAGTGAGACATTGTGAGCCGTCAACTCTCACAGTGTCACAAAAATAGGGGAAGTAATGGCCACGTGAAAGAAAACAGGGAAGGGCAGGAAAGAAGGTGAACGCGTTGCAGGCAGTGACACACAGACGAGAACGGCTTCCCAGTTGGTGGCAGGTACAAATACGAACGATGTGCACAGAGGAGGAGAGACTGAGAGAGTGAGACCAATGGGTTTTTTCACAATTCCCGGCCTGTTTCAGCAAGGCCCAATTGTGAAACGAGTGGCCCAACACGGAACGGTTACAATCCTGCCTTCAACTCGCGATCTCGACCATGACGGAAGCCTCCAGCGATCGTAAGTTCCTACGTGATGGAGCGCAACCTTGACTACAATAGTTGAGTTATATACAACTACATGGATTAAACACGTCATGCAATACACATTAAACTTCCACATAAACCAAACAGTGAAAATAGCAAAACCAAGGAAAAACACAATACAATCACACGCCAACTTTAGTGTTAAAACAATAAACAGTGGAAAAAAAGAGGTACCTTTATATACTCTTGCTTAAGGTAGTCGTCGTCAGCCACAACCTATGCAGCATACAACATTTTAGCTGGGGATAGTCAGCATGTCAGACAATGTAACATAACATAACTAAAAAAATTGACAAAACACAAAATTTCCACCTAATTGTTAATCTACAAAAGAATTGTACCCTCTATCATTCCATTGCTTACAATGAATCCAAACAAGTCCCTAAATTGTATATTCTAAAATAAAGGGTATAGAGTGGGATGATGTCCCTACAATTTTATTCCATTAAATCTCAATTTTAATCTTCTACACAAAAGTCTCTCCTATCATTCCATTGTTTACCATCTTTGTAGCATCGACACTTCTGATGGAAGAAGTATCCAGTGTCCGACACATGTTGATGTCTCGCACTGACACAGCACCGACACTTGTAACTACATACAAGTAATTCATTTTTTTCAATTTATTATTGGCATCAACGTGTCGGTGTCATGTCTGTGTGTCGGTGTGTCGGTGTTTGTATTTTGATTGCAAACTAAATCCTAGTTCTTACATTTCTAGCAGCATCTATGTCATCAAAAAAGCATTCTTCCAATAGCTTCCCACATTCATCACAAAATCTGAAACATTCAAATGACTATCAACTTATAAATAATCCAATAATCATAAAAATTAAAAAAATAAATAAAAAAGCAACAAATTTTTAAAAAATATTTAAAAGCTTAACACATTAAAGATTACTCACAAGGCAGAATCCTCGATTTGGTCCCCATCAACGTCTTTCCAACAATTATCACAAAACACCATTTATTTAACAATGTTGATGAAGGAACGAGATATATTGATGGAGTAGAATAGGGTTTAGTGGTTTAAGAATTTCAGTTTCTTTTGGTTAAAAAAAAAAAAGAATTTCAGTTTGTTTAGTCCTTACCCCCATTTTTCTTCAAAACCAACTAGTTTGATGCCCACCCGTGCTGCGATCCTCGGGTCGTGGGGTACTTGGGTCGGGGGTTTTCGAAATAACCTGTTTATCTTATTATTTGATTTTTTTTATCAGTTTTTTTGTGTAATAGTTAATTAAAATTTTTCAAACATGAGGTTGGTTTAGTTGCGTTGGCTTGGATCCTTGGAGTATGCTCTTCTCAATGTCTCAAGTTTAATTTCTACTGGTGCCAATTTCGGTAGACTAAGTTCATACAGAGCAAAAAAAAACTCTGCCTTTAAATGGAGCACTTGCAAGTGAGCGGTGAGATTGTTTCCTTGGATTAGTCGGTCGTAGGACCGGATACCAAGTTTTTAAAAAAGTGAAACATTTCCGTTCTCAATGTAGTCACTCTACATATTTTCATAAAGAAAAATTATAAAAACTTATTGAAGATGCTTAAAGAGTGTCTCAGATATACTTGTTTGCATTTTTTATATATTCTTTTATTATGACAAGCGAAAACAATATATTATAAAGGTGTTGGTTATGTACTTGGAGTATGTTCCTCTCAAGGTCTCATGTTTGATTATTCCTGGTGCCAATTTCGGTAAGCTAAATCCAAACAAAACAAAAAACTCTGGCTTTAAATGTGACCCCCACGAATGGGCGGTTGGATTGGTTCCCTTGAATTTGTCGGTCCTAGGGTCGGATACCAAGTTTTTTTTAAAAAAAAAAAAAAAAAAAACTATTAGTCGATAATTCTTTGTCAAAAAAAAATACTATTAGTGGATAATTACATAAATCAATATTCCCTAATTACCCAAGCATCCACCATAATAAACAAGAATGTGCAAAAGACTTCCAAGGCAGTGTGATATTTCTAACTGTTCAAGGAATGCCAAATCTTTGAAAAGGGTATGGTTGAGAGATGACCAAAATATTTTAAGAAATTGTACAAACATTTCAACAACAAAATCTCATCAGATGATGAGTTTTATTACTCCCTCTTTCTTATTTTGTTTGACGTTTTAACAAAATACATCTTATTTTGAACTTATTTTTTTCAAATTACACCCTTGATTGATAATTGCTTTAAACACCAATACGAATACATGAATGAAGAGAGGTAACAGGTAACTCTAACTCGAATCCTCTCAGTAATGAATAGACAAAATTTTGGAAGCCACTAACACCGAACACCGATTCTAACCAATTTGATGAACCTCAACATGCCAAAACTTTCGACAATCTTTGGTTTCCCTGGTGCTGCCAACCATGTTGATCATTCTCGAAAAAGATCACAGATAACTTAAGTAGAATGAACTTTTTACTAAAAACCATCATATCCATCATATTCATCATATCCACGGTAACCACCACCTTCCTCATATGTCTCATATTCTCCATTTTCTGGATACAAAATGTCACCATATTCTCCAACCATATCAACATCATCAACGAATTCCTCGGCTGGTTCCATGTCATCCTCCTTTACTTTGTGCTTTGACTTCGATTCCAAATTATCATCATTGTCTGAGGGTGAATCAAACCGTGCTTTCTTATGATTCTCTTGAACTTCCTGTTTATAACAAGCATTTAAACACCAAAAATGAGCATTTCCCTTTTTCTCACTTTTAAAAATGATTTATTCTACTCTTCAAAAGATAATTTTCACAAACACAATTATACATACCAAACTATGAAATAAATATTGAGATAGCAAAGATATATAAAGCAAAACCTTCTTACAAGTAATTATGTAATTTAGAAAAGGTATGCATGCTAACCATAACATAACATAGACTTTTTCATTAGTCAAAACATGTTTCAACCCCTAAAGAGGGAATAAAAAATTCCCGATTTTATTAAATACATAAAAGCTAAGGAAAGAACAAGCTTGTAGAAATGACCATGCAAGGTTGCAAAGAAGCAAGATGTTTTTACCAAGAGATTGATATAAAAATGGTTAAAAACACAGGAAATGATACAGCAATGGAAATTAGAAGATTTATAGATCTATGATTCAGTTATTACGAATTGGATTCAAGATGATAATAATAACATGCAAATGACACAGAAGATGGGGAGCATTTCAGCAATACCATTAAAATCTTCATGTTTGTGTAAATCATAAGATTCAATACATGCATCAGAAAGCAAAAACAAATAGAGGAGAGAATTACAGGTTTATCAAATAATTTCTCCAAGACATCAGAATTGACTTTGGAGCTGAGCCTCTGCAAATGATAGATGCAAAAAAAAATGTAACATTAATAATAACAAACATTTTTATAAAATTATAGGTATAGCCCAATTAACAAATCATATTTAACGCTCATATTCGCCAACTTAACTGCACATACAAAATGGAAGATATAACATAGATAACACATGGATGCTGCCTCTTCACGCACACACACACAAAGAAAGATAAAAACAAAACTTAAACCTATTGGAAAAATCCAAGTCCCACATTGAATAAAGATAAAACTTTATTAGATTTTATAAATAGTGGCATGGCACCCCTTACCTTACAAGCTGATTTTGTAAAAATGAATTAGATCCAATATAAAAACCTAATATGATATCAGAGCCAATTGAACTGGCCACCCACAATTTATATACATGCACCAAGCCCAACAGTGTTGGGCATGAGGGGATCTATTGGAAAAATCCACGTCTCAGATTGGATAAAGATAAGGCATGATTAGAGTTTATAAAGAGTGGAATCTCTCCTTAGTCCTTACATGCCGGTTTTGTAAGGATGAGTTATGTCCAATATAAAAACCTAATAAACCCTAATTGTCTTAGAAATGGTTATACCTCTCCTTGTCCCGCTCTCTTATCACTTATATTCTAAGCTTATTACGATACGCTAACCCTAAACCTAATCTTTTTCCCGCTCATTTTCCCTCTCTTTTTTTTTAGGAGTTTTATGTTAAACAAATTTAAATTTGTCTACGGTGGGAATCGAACCCGCATCCTTTGTTTACAATAAAGTTTTTCAACCACTAGAGCATGTGCTTCAATTGTGATTGAAGTTAAAAATCCTAATATGTTAACCTAATATTAAATGCATTTATCATTACCTAATAGGTAACCTGACAAATAAATTTATAATTACATAATGTTTAATTACATAATTGTGATTAAACTCAACTTTTTTTAAATACCTTTTAGTATTACAAATTTTGTTTTGGTTACATATTAGGCTAATTAGACCCGTGCACCGCACGGGTCGAAGTTCTAGTTTCCTTCAAATAAAAGATTTAGGGCTTGGGTGTCGTCAAGCATGGATAAAGTAAGGGTGCAACAAAACAAGTGCTAATTTTTTGAATCATGCTGATATGTGAGTTATGAATGAAGTGATACAGGTATAGAAGTCCTACTAAGAAGACAATGAGTCAAAGATTTCTATACCGTTTCAAAAATTCAAACCCTCTCAACATAGTCAACACTCAGCATTCAAAATGGTTCATATATATCCCACAACTAGCATGAATTATAGTTCATATAATTAACATTATGTTTCATAATTCTGTCTAAGGACTTAAATGGGGTATGATTTAATAATCCTAATCTCTTGAAAACTGGACTAGCCCAGCAAGACCTATTCAAAAACAGAAACTTTTAGATTACTATCAGTAACTACATAAAGGAGATAAAGATATTTCACTGGAAAATAAAATGTGTCAAAAGCAAAAGAACAGGCATCATAATAAATACCTTTGTTTTCAACATTCGACTAGTTGCCTCTACAGCAGATTGAGCAGGACCTAAATTTTTTGCCTCTTGAGCTCGTTTCTGCCTCGCCTCCTACAAATATGCAGAGTAACAATATTTCAAAAGGTTCGACAACTATTACACCAGGTCACAGTTTAACAACTATTACACCATGTCACAGTTTATGCAGCATAGTTGTGCTATGATGGAAATAACTGAATGAGAGAGCGGGGGGGGGGGGATATAACTGAATGAAGGATGTGAGAGAAGATAGCAAAGGGCTGGGTATGAGAAACAGTTCTCATCCCAGAAAGGAAACTGTCAATCATGAGAATATTAGTTCTATCTAAATTAGTTGTATCGTTTCTACAAGGTCATATCTCGTACACCATCACCGACACGTGATGGACACAGGGACACACCTAATCTTAGATGTGTATGTGCTTCATAGTTCTATAGTAGAAACACAACTAAATATTGAGATATCAATCATGTGAAGAACTATAATACTAGTTCTATCTAAATTAGTTGTATCATATCTACAAGGAGGTGTTATATCTCAATCCATTGTAACCTGTAAGTCATTGATGCATTGTAACTTCAGAATACTCCCCTCTGTGCTACTGGTATAATTCAGTATTTACTTTATTGTGTGTGTTGTCCTGTTATTTGGTATCAGAGTTGGTTGCCAGTAACTATGGCTACCTACAGAGAGCCTGACCAGAAAGGCTGAGTAAAGCATCGTTGAGTGCAGCCGCCAGGACGTCGGCTCTCACAGATGGTGCTATGATAGGGACTTCAATATTTTGAGGTACCAAAGACCCGCATCGATTTGTATGGGATGCCCTGAGGAGTATTTAAAGCGTCTTGGTTTTTCTCCCTTGATAGCTAGCTATTAAGAGAGGGTTCTCGAGTGTTTGGATACTTATCGATACAGTTGTGTAACATACAAGAATACCAATAATCAGATACAGTGTAGAGTAAAGGGTAAACAGCCAAAGTAAGAATACTCCAGTAGTTTCATTTCACACACACAAAGAACCACACCAGAAAATTGATTCCAAAGTTACCTTTTTGGATTTTGCCACATCTGCAGCAACAGATGATTTAAGTTTTCGTGCTTCAAGAGTTTCAGGAGAACAATTTTTTAACTCCTCCTCTAATTTTCTCCTTTCAGCTGCTGCAGCTGCTTCCTTAATAGCTTGTTCCTGTAAAAGAATCAAAGGTAGAGTAAGATCCGATCTACGGTACCTCAAAAAAAAACAGGTAACTTAATCTAGCAATATGTTTTGAAACTTCATCTAGCAATAACAACAATAAATAAATAAAAAAGAGGGATTAAATCTTCAGTACCTCAAGATACTCTCGATTATTAAATTCCCATATTTTCTTCTTATATTGTTTTTCCTCCTCACTGTAAAGGTAGCCATCAACCTATGCAGCATACAAAATTTTAGCAAGGGATAGTCAGCTCGATTGCAAGTTACACAATGTGACATGACATTTAAAAACACAATTTAATAAAATTAGAAATATGCTAAAAGGCATAAAGGCGTTTTTAGCCCCAAAATAAGCGAACCCCAAACACACTTGGCAAATAAATATATATTTAGACCAATCTACCTTCCAACATAGACTTACAATACTTTGTTCCATTTAGACTATGTTTCATAAATAACAATGCTAACAGAAATGCTGGAAATAAAGTCCATGATGCCATGGCTAAGAAAAGCTAATGCGGGAAGCATGGAATTTGTTAATCACCTCCTTATCTTCAATATCAGAGAGACTTTCTGATTCATCTTGAGTTTTTGCGTTCATATCATCTTCTATATGTGACTTACCATGCTCACCATCTTTTGTGGCCACATATTCTTCATCACGCCCTGAAAATTTTAAGCAAACTAGATTTAAAAACACCCATTAGAGAAATTATGTGAGCCATCATTACGAGAAATAAAAGCACCCACCAATTCTTTCAGGCTCAGAGGCATGTGACTCTATTTGGCCCTCGTATGCACCATTTGAATCCATTGCAAACTAACCAAAAATACAAACAAACAACAAACGTGATTTTTAAAATGTGTTAGCTGATGATTCTTTGAAGATTGTATTGGTGTTAGAAGCTCATATATATGGTTTGACACGTGATCGTGTTCATGTATGTAAAATGCTAAAAGCTTCTGTTTGATCACAATTTTATCAAGTCAATTCCTCTCTCTCGGGAGTATTCTTGCGGAAGATGAATTGACAAAGGGTTTACATATTTTACTGGTAGTAACATAAACTGCACTTAAAAGTAATATGACCTATAAAGTACTGACATAGACACGGACATCAGATATGACACCAACACAGCACACACACACACACACACATTGTTAATAATTTGAGAAAATACAGGCGATTGAGTGTAACCGCATGTACCAGTGTTGTATGAGTGTTAGACACTGACATGTGTCAAACACTCAAACACGCCTTCAAGATTGTATTCACTTTATCAACATTTAGTTAAAAGTTAACTATAATACCTACAAATCTTATTAGTACTTGAAAAGGTATGAGCATCATATTCTAGTTGGACATATGGCAAGTGATCTGAAGTTTATGGCTTTGTGATGCTTACAAAAGTAAATGAATACTTCCATAAAACCTAGTTGTACTTACATCAGCTGATTGATTAGCATTCTCCTCGGATTGTGACTTTACCGTTCTCTCCCTCTCAGCATGCTGGAATGCAGGAGGATCATGACCACAATCAAGTCCACCAGAGAGTTTCACAAACTGTAATAATCAGTAGAACAATAAATTGTAAAATTAAGTAGTTAATAAAAGCCACAACCCACAAGTATTGCATCAGGAAGAAATTACTCACATCCTTGTAACATGTTTCACACAATCCAAGTGCAAAGTGGGGGGGTACTTCGTCATCCTCTTTGTGTTGACACAGTAGATCCTTTTTGTCCAGTTCACCATTTGGTATTTTAATTAGAGTGCTTTCATTATCTTTTGCCATTGCATTCAACTCATCAATCTGTAACCATAACAAATTGATAAAAAAAATTCATTAACTTTTAAAAACATTCAAAACAAATAGAGGTGAAAAAAAGATAAAAAGGCCATTAACTGAAAAACTCAGTAAACCTGACATCTCTATTATCGGCTCAAAAAAGGTGCACCTGAGGTCTCTAAGGTAGACATGTGTCGTAAATAATGTATTTTTACTATTATTAGGAATTTTTATTTATTTTTTTGGTACATATATTTTACTTTTTATTAGTAATTTGTATTCGGCCCATTAGGTAATAATAACATATATAAACACATTAGTGGTTGTACATTATTCATAATAACTTGAAATATTATATTCAGTTTTCACCGGGTTCCTCTGGTTTGCCTTGTTAAATACCAGGTTGACTGCATTTCTGGTCCAATGACCTGACCGGACTGGGGGTCAGGTTCCCATATCAACCGGTCGGACCAGCCAGCCCAGTCTGGGTCTTAAAAAAGATCCTAAAGTAAAATATTACTTCTACTTCAAGAAAGGAGAAAAACCAAAAAGGTGCACAAATAAGTAACCAGCAAAAGTAGGTAACACAAAAAGATCGAATCCAAAAAACTACACCACAAAATTTTTAAAAAAACTGCAGCACAAAAATATTAAGTCATCAACAGGATATAAGGTACAACAGAGAAATATAGAGAACGTACAATTCGTAGAACTTTATTTCAAACTAAACTTTTTGGCACCATTCCACCATAAAACAAGAATTTTAAAGGAATAACTAGGTATAAGAAACATACGGTCAAGCTGGAAGATTCTGTATCCTCAAACTCTACCAGTCGCTTGGTCAATGTTGCTTCACATACATGGACGATTCTTAGCTGCAGTGTAAATTAGAAAATCCAACTAAGCATTACACTAGACATGGGGAGTATTACAAAAAATGTTAATAGAGTAGTTTCGAGTGTATTTAGTAAATATAGTATGACACAAATTTGTATTTGTTGTGACTCAAATTTCTTAAAAAAAAATTATTTTCTTAAAAAATTAGAGTCCTTTCCACATAGTATATTATCGCCATTATTTGACAACACTGATGGAATTGGAAATCCCTTGAATTTGAAATACACGTGAGCATAACACCAAAGATAAACCATAAACACGATTCTTTCCATAGTAAGCTTAGGAGGAAAACACATTTAAAATTGTGCGTATGCGGGAGAAATACACAAGGAGAACTATATAAAACCAACATTGCTACAATAAATATTATCAAAGGAGAGATGGATAGAGGTACAAGAACCATCTGAACAAAGGAATCAAGGATAAAAATATAAATTCTCTACAGGGAAGGGAAAAATGGAAAAGTAACAACAACCCAAGCATTTTCTTGACAGAAGACCCTTTTAGCAACTAGTAATAAAATCAAAGACAAGGCAGAAATTGAACCTTAACTTACAATATCTGATTTAGAGCATGTAAAACCATGTGCAAGAGCAGCCATGTATAGTGCTGCACCGCATATTCCGCCAGGCTTCCTCCCTGTCTGTTTTTCGAACGTTAGCAATATCATCATAATAGAAAGAAAAGTCATGCTTTCCCAAAAACAGTAAGAGCCAAGAAAAATGACAGATCAACATCAAGTTACCTGCATCCAGTCACGTTTCATTCTGACAATAATATTAAGTGCAGTGTTTGAGACAGCTATATTCCTCTGCTTTAACAAATCTACATGTAAATCAATCTAATTATGTTTCTTTGCAGAAAGAAAATAATTGGCATAGAATATTTATTAAAAAAAGTACTTAAAACAAATCTATGTAAAACTCACATATCCATAGACCATGGCAGATTAATAATGCTACCATTCTAGCATATACAAGTATATATATAGGCAAGTCTTCACAAATTCAAAGTAGTTAATAGTAATACCATTTTTAAATAAAGCATTTATAATTCCCTTCCATCAGTGTTGGTTTCTATATCTTTTGTCTTCACAATACTTCCTTCCTATAAATATTAAATCGATCGACAATTATCGAGCTTCACCATTACAACCAATTCTAACAAATTGAATAGATTGTAATCGGCTTGTTAATTACGCGATTTAGGTATAGTATAGTCTATTTAAACAGTTTAGTGATTGTACTCTAATCACTTTTGAAATAATATTTAGAAAATTATTCTCCAATTCTACACACACTATTGACAACATTATACAAATCATATTTCAGTGATATGATTAAATGAATAGAACTTCAAAAAGGTACTTACTATTCGTAAATTTGGAAATAAAAAGAGAGGGATCAACAAGCTTTTGAACAATCGGGTGATTTTGAAGCCTTAACAATTTACAAAGCTGCAAAAAAACTGCGCCAAGCGCATAACTGCGTGACAGTATATAAAACATTCAGAAACACAAAAGTTGAAATCACCCAAGATAAAAGTGAAATTAATGCACACTCACACATTTGTCCTTAAACAATTTGAAAATTCAATAAGAAGGTATGGCTTTTGTTTATCCCTGCAAGAAGAAATATAATTTTAACATTAAAATGATGCAAATAATTTAGATATGGTAAGATCAGAGTCATTTAATGATATCTTCATGGAATAGAAAAGTTCCATCAAACTAATGTTGCATTTGAAGTTTTGAACCATAGCCATTAGTTACTGATAGTTATGACAGATTTTATAAAAGGAAACGTGGGCAGAATGATACAGCTAATCATTCCTTTATAGGAATGTTTCCTTAGTCAGCGAGGGAAGAGAAAGTAAATCTAGACCTGATTGATTAAATAGGAGAATGTTTTCCTGCCATTGTTTTTTATGCATGATTTGAGTGGTGAATTTTACCCTAGGAGAGCTAAGGCCTCTCGAAGTGCCTCCTTTATCGTTTGCAGCTTATTTCCTTTCATTTTAGTCTTATGTTTGTATTGTGAGCTAGATCCCACATGAACTCTAGCTATTTCCAGTAATAAGAATTTCTATTCACTACTATATTCTACTGTTTTATTTTATTGATCAATGTCCAGTAGTAATCGAGATCGAGTCCTATCAATTGGTATCCTGAGCCTTGGTTTGCGCTGCACACCAGAGAAAACGATGGATGCGAGATTTGATTCAATGGAACAAAAATTGGGAAACATCGAAACAAAGTTGCAACAAATTCGTCAGATGTTGTTGGAACAACAATCAAGACCGCCAGTCACGGTGGAGCAGTTTCGCGAGCTCATTCAAGAGGAACGGGCTCGTCGTAACCGTCTTCGTGGGCGACCACGGGGAAGAGTGCACCACTATCACGAAGAGGAGGAATGGAGCGATAATAGTGCGTGGTCGTGGGACTCACCTCAACCACCGCAAACTGATGGTGGTAACCATAATTTCTACGACGTCAGAGAAGAAACTCACCTGAACAAATCTGAGTTTCAGCCAGAAACAATAGTGATGAAGGTGTCTGCAACTACAGTTAAGGTTGAGACCGAGAAAATGAGGGTGCTAAGTACGATGGCAGATAACGATTGTGTACATAGATCAGCGGTGCAGCCTCCGCCAACATGGCAAAACACCACTAGACCTGTGACGGCACCACCGCAGCGAGTTCTGCCGCTCAAACCACTGAAATCGCCAAACGCAGAGTTGAACCACCATCGCAGTCAAACGCCACGACTTCCGTCAAAGCCTCTAGACACCGGCCGATTTGCATGAACGAATCTCTGCAAACACAGATATTCAAGAAAGAAAAGAGCAGGTGATTGTTATCAAACCACCACCGAAACCGCCAGACTTATATCGACTTGTGTTGGTTCCACCATGGCGAGAACCACCGAACATGGGAGTAGAGATTTCTTTAATGGAGAACGTGGAAGGTTTTCTCTTGTTGAAGAAAGAGAGAAGGGTAGTTTTGATATCTTACATGGTGGGTCTAGCTCTTAACTCGGTTGATTTGACTTGGATTAGAAAAGAAGATCAAAGGGCAAATGGGTCAATTGGCAAGGTTGGTATCTCTTTTAACATAATGGGTCAGACACAAATTAAATTTTGTTTGATTTTGAAGGAATTAGCAATGTGGGCAGGAATAGAGTTATTGAGCTTAGTTCAATTTAATGATAACAATTGGATTATGAAAAAAGGAGGGGGTGGGTACAGTTGATTATATGAATCTGAAGGGGATAGAAACAGGTCAGTGCTTCGTTTTAGGTGAGTTGGGTCAAACTCTTGATCTCATGGACCTAGTCCAATGTTATCATATCATTAGTGTTCAGGAGAAAAGGTTTTGTAATGGTATGGCTTTGTGTTGGACAATTTTGACTCATCTTTTATCACCAAATGATGATTATTCGGTGCTGCAAGGTGGGGGAAAATTACATGGGAATGCTCACTACGCTGAGAGAATGTATGAATACATGGTTATGCTAACTATCCAAGTAGACGATGATCTGGTAAGAGGGTACACAAAGGAGGTTGAAGTTATGCTCCATGAACAATTTCTCTTTGATAACCTGCTTGAATTCATTCGTAGTCTTAAAGAATTTGTGGATCCTAGGAATACTACCAAATTTTTGAAGTTCATCATTCTTGTTTTGAATGGAAGGAATATGAAAGAAGAAACAATATCAGTACACTTATTCATTCATACACTGAATTGTTACATGGAAGATATAGAAAGTGGTTTTCTTATGTTGTTGGAAAAACCTATAGCATATGCCCTGGATCCTTTAGATACTTCAATGGAGGTTTTTATTTTCTTAGCTGGACCTATGATTGATTATGTGCGAGCTTCAGTGATTTTGAAAGAGAGCAACTGCAGGTCACCTAGAGACAGAGTGAGTGAAGTTGTCCTACAGATTCGATTGTTTGAAGCTGACTCGACAAGTTTTCAACAGTGGGACCCTGGGAAGGAACCAATTTTGGGAAGTGAATATGGAATAGATCAGTGGCCTTTCTGCATTGCATATGCACTTGTTCTTTGTTATATTTTAAGGCTCTCAAAGCATGAAAACTATAAGTTCCCAAAGATAATTGGAGGGTTAGGGGACATGTTGATCACTACCTTTGAATTCCAAGAAGGGGTCAACTTTTGCAATCAGAGTTGTCTCCAGAAATTTCTGAAAATAATAATATTCAGTTCAATATTGAAATTTTAAAAGAACACTACCCAAGTCATGGTTTCAAAGGAGGTACCAAGGTCACTAGCTTCAATCATAATTTGGAAGGTTAAGTTTGTGCTTAAATTCCTTGATGTCTTGCAAGCTGTTCATGCCATGTTCATGAAATCCACTACAAGTGCAAATTTCTGACAACATTCTTAATGTTTACTTGGAATCTCAGTGTTTGCTACCTAGAGGGGTTGTTTCATTTAGCCATTGTGAAAATGGTGGTATTAAATTCATCGATGAGGATAATACCATGGGATCCAGGAAAATTCAATGTCTTTATGGCTAAAGTTGCTTGTGAATGCTATTGGAGAAATTCTCTTTCAATCTATTGTTTGCTTAATTGGGTCTATGGAAGAAGGAATCATTTCCAACCTTTACCAACTGGTTTGAATGAAGAGTCGCAGCTGGAACCAGAACCTGAAGAAGCATTAGATACTCGAAGGAATGACCAAGGAGAAGTGGAAGTTTTGGTCAAATGGGAAGGATTGCCTGAATTTGAAAACTCTTGGGAGATAGCTGACAAAATGAGAAGAGTTTCCCAGATTCCTCCTTGAGGTCAAGGAGAATTTTGAAGGGGGAGGTATTGATAGTTATGACAGATTTTATAAAAGGAAACATGGGCAGAATGATACAGCTAATCATTCCCTTATAGGAATGTTTCCTTATTCAGCGAGGGAAGAAAAAGTAAATCTAGACCTGATTGATTAAATAGGAGAATGTTTTCCTGCCACTGTTTTTTATGCATGATTTGAGTGGTGAATTTTACCCTAGGAGAGCTAAGGCCTCTCGAAGTGCCTCCTTTATCATTTACATCTTATTTCCTTTCATTTTAGTCTTATGTTTGTATTGTGAGCTAGATGCCACATGAACTCTAGCTATTTCCAGTAATAAGAATTTCTATTCACTACTATATTCTACTGTTTTATTTTATTGATCAATGTTCAGTAGTAATCGAGATCGAGTCCTATCAGTTACAAAGCACTATCGACCATCATTTATTACTCACAAACTGTTATTCCACCAAAATCAGTCCAAGCTGATGTCAATCCTAAGCATAATAAGGCTTCAAGCAATCTTCAACTGACAAATTGATTTTGTAGGGTTGAGTTAGGGTGTGTTTGGCAAGCACAATAAGCTAGCTTATAGCTGATAAGTTCATATGACTAAAAAAGATCTGTTTGGTAACCTTCATATTCTCACGAGCTTATAGCTTATTTTTACTAGCTTATAGCTACAAGTTTGTAGTTTATCATTTTTCTCTCAATTTTACTCCTATTATCTTTATTGAAAAAAAATTAAATATAAATCAACCGTATCATTTTTATGTCATTTCATATTTATAAGCTATCGCAACCGCTAATTTTACCAACCATCACAAATTCAACCAGCTAGCTTATCCGATCTCAGCTATAAGCTAGTTTATCAGTTACCCACTATAATAAGCTAACTCATCAGCTATCCGTTATAAACTAGCTTATCATTATTTGCAATTTTTTTACCGAACAAAGCTTCCAAATTTGAACCAATCGTTAGTTGGTTCAGTGGTGATTGGCGCTGAACTTGGTAGAGAGGATCGCGGTTCGATCCCCTACAACTGTGATAGGGAGGGGGCTGGAACCACTTGATGCCACAACTAACCCCCGAACCAGATTCAACTGGTGGTAAAAAACCAAAAAAAAAAAAAAAAAACTTCCAAATTTGAAGACATTTATGCAACTACCGAATGAAAAATGAATTTATAAATTTAGAAATACATCTTAATGCAAACCTACACTATAAAGATTTCTTACCGGAATGCAATATAGAGACAAGCAGCTTGTACATGTTCTGATTTTCGTCCCTTGGTAAACTTTTGCTCTAGTCCTATCTTCATTAGGCATGCGACACATCAATAAATAAATAAATAAATAAATAAATAAATAAATAAATAAATAAATAAAGTTCTTCACATGAATTGATACTAAAAAACGTCAAGTTTAACAGCAATGAAGTTCAAAATATAACATACTGTATAAAAGGCCACAGCTTCGTCAACCATACTTGCATCATCCACTCCAAGGGTGCGACTTAGATTACTGATATAATCTTTAGCTGCAATTCCAGAGAAAATTGACATGTAAGAATATAAGCCAATAAATATTATATTTAAACTATATTACACTATTACATTCAAAGGTATTGGCGTAGTATAGTATAACATTAACATATATATAATCTGAATGTTGTATTCCTGTCAGCTATGTTTGTGAAATGATCAGAGCCCGTTAGGTTAGGTAAATTATATCACCACAAGTGACTCTAGTCTGGTTCAGCATGTATAAATAGGACCTTGAAACAAATAATTGTAATGAAAAATTGAAAATCATAAAAAGAGAATCAGTTTCTATCATTACGTTCAGTTTCTCTCTCTTTCCTCTTCTAAGAAAAGACAATTATTATATTTTCATTTCTTATTTTGTTTACGCACTAGTAACACAGTTGTTCAAATTTCACTTTTATACTTTTACAGATGTTTTTCACGATAATTCTCATCACCAGCTCATACTAACAATGACATTTGATGAAATGTGCATATTTTAAAAAATATATCTTACTTTCCTTATCTCACTATAAAATTTAAACGTCATAATTCATTATTGCAACAAATTGAATAAAACAAATAGGTACATAAATAGCAGAATTTAAAATATTAATACTGACACAATAATTCATTCAATAGATATGTACAGGGAATCGTTGTCAAATGAGAACAACTTGTTATATTATGCAGTAAAAAGTATTCTGTAAATAATAAGCTTAACTGCATTCGTATTGTAAATTACTAAAGTAATACCTCTTTCTATAGTCCTTGCACGTGATTCAGAGATGTCATTGTGAACACCCCTTACCAAATTGCCAGATAATTTGCTCTATACAAGACAAATAAATAAGGAAATTAAAAGAGGAAGTAATGACATTGATATCAGCTAAAGAGATAAAGTGAAAATAGACATAGCAAAACAAAATTGATGGTGCCCTATATCATTCTACGAGCTATGAAGCACAGACACGGACACCAGACACGTCAACATCCATAATAACTGGGAAAAATAACATAATTCAATATAATCATGTGAGTCGGTGTCGGACACCAAGACACACCTAATCCGATGACTGTCCGTGCTACATCATCATCACTTTTTAAATGGTACCCTATATCATTCTATGATCTATGAAGCATGGACACGGGCACCGACACATCCACAAACACCAGACATGGACACTGAGACGTCAAATCCAATAATAATTTGAAGAAAATAACATAACTCAAGCCGGAAACCGACGCGCAACACACCTAATCTGACAAGTGTTCGTGCTTCATTCTATCTCATTTTAATGGTACCCTATATCATTATTATATTTCTTATCATCATAAATCCAATCAAATCCCTAAACTAAACTTTGACACAATTCAAAACACTCATTCAATTACCTGTCCAGCAGAATTTTTCACAAAAGTTGGTTCACTAGAAAAATAATAATCTTCCAACAGCTTCCCACAATCCTCACAACATCTGATAACATTCAAATTAACCATTATCAATAATCCAATCCAATAATCACACAAAAACAAAAATCAAATAAAAAAAAATCAAAAAACTAAAAAACTAAAAAAAAGATTCAAAGCTAACACAACAAATAAGAGAAAAGGATGATTATGAAAGCGGTTACTCACAAATGTCCATCATCAACTCGCATTCCATCGACGCATCTACAACAGTGATCACAATACACCATTTTTTTGTGTTGATTTGATAATTAACACTATTATGGTTGGTTGAAACTGTTACCGATTGAATGTGGTGTTGAATTGGAATTTATAGAATGAGAAATTGAAGGAAGAAGAGAAGATTGAGTAGAATGGGGGTTAGGGTTTGATGAGATTTTGCATTGTATAACGGCGGTATTGTGAAAGTGCCGCCAATAAATTGTTGAAATTAAAACTGGTTCATGACAGCGTGCGTGCGATCAGTTATTGCGTAGTGGGATAGTGGCTCGTTACCGCAAAGAGAAAAGGAGTTTTATAAGAAAAGATTAATCCAATAAATTTGTATTTGTATTTTTATAAGAAAAGTTCATTGAATAAATATAATTGATATGATTTATTTATTTAATAAATGAATTGGTCTAGGTAAATATTTTGGTCCTGTCAAGTATGTGGTTACAGTTCGATTTCTTATCTATGTGTATAGAGAAAATTCAGTTGGGGAGAGAGAGCTCACTTTTATTTCATGGAAACTTTTGATTTTTGTAAGGTATAATAATAATTGGTAAAATATCATTAATTTTATCTTAGTTTCTTAAAAAAATCAAAAAAAATTTGGTAAAAGGATTGAAGATTAAGGACGAATGTTAGGCAGCCTCGAGCATCATTCACATTAGTCTTAAAAGCAATCAAACAAGTGAATCACACACTATATTTTTACCCAAAATCTTAAGACATTAGGTTATGAGTCAACTCATTTGTAAAGTGTTTAACTTCTATTTTTATAAACAATGTAAAATTTAACTCATTTCATGAAGGGAGTAGTATACATCAAAGCTTGATTAAATGCAAATGTATAAAAGTTTTATATTGTCAATACATAGGAATTAATATCTTATTTTATACTAGATAGTTAAAATTTATCATAAATATAAAATGTGAGTAGACAAACTTTACACAATTGTTATAATTTTTAAATTAAATGTATCAAAATTGTAAATATATAAATTTTTCTTTTATTATTTATTTTGATTCTGAAATCTATTTTTAAGTAGTTAATTTATAGAGCCTTTTGAAGGTGGTTTTCTGCTTTGAAAGGGTAAAAAAATAAAAAAAAAAAAACTTCAAAACTAAAACTAGTTTCAATTTTGATCTATAAAATTTTCAAAAACTAAAATCAAGATAATTTGTGAATTTGAAAGCTTCGTGAATTTGTGTGTGTCTATTCACTGTAAGAAATAATATTTGTACAATCATTTTTTTAACAACTTTTGTGACAACTTTCTTTCTTATACTCACATTATGTTTCTATTTTCTCTCTTTATTGCTTTCATTTTTGTGTCGATACCTACTTTTCTTTGTAAATTTATGTTGTCCCAAAAATTGTCAATTAAATAGTTGTTCAAATAACCCAACTCATTCTCTTTTTATCTCTTATATACAAGAATGTGAAGAACTCCGTATATAGGCAATGTTGGTTTGATTGTTGAGAAAAATATCAACGTTCAATTTATCTTTTTCATTTGAATAAGCACAGGAAAACTTCAAAGGATGAAGTTGAACCTTTAAAAGCTTCTGTTAGATTCAGAGATACAAAATAGAGAAGTGAATAATGAAGGTGGACTGGGCAATGGGCTTAAGAAAATATCCAATAAGCCCAATTAGAGTAAAAAGGATGATAAGCCCAAAGCAGGTAAAACACAAAACAGGCGATTAGAAGCTAGGGCGCGACCATCAATTCTAAGACAACGCCAAAAAAGGATTGGATTCTGCGTTACTGAAAATATCTTCTCCTTCCTTGCATCAACCGCTAACTTAAGAAGGAAGAATTAAACTTCTCGCAACTGCCATAGCTTGGAGACCAAGATTCTCATCCCTATTTTCACGCCACACCACCGAAGAAGATGCTAAGGACCGGATTTTTAGGAACCCTTGCTTGGAGAAGAAGACTGGAAGCTCTATAAATAGCTCCATACTCTCATTTGTAAAGGGACGAATTCTGACTTATTAAACTCCCAGGGTTGTTGGGATTGAACTGAGTGTATTCACACCATTTGATCAATAATACAAACCCCCCTTGTTTTTTACCAGAACATTTTGGCGCCCACCGTGGGGCTGCGGTAAAATCATTTGATCCCAGCCTATCACAGCAACTAGACGAAAAATCAAACATCTTCACATGGCTGGAGAACACGAAAACCATGACAACTCTAACGTTAACACTCTGCAAGCCGCCGTCGTAGAGATTCGGCGCTTACAAACTCAGATTGCGGCCATCGAAGCCGAAAGAACTAATGAGAAAGAAAGAGCGAAATTGATTTTGGAGGAGGAGGAGGGAGAGGGCGTCATGGACGTACAACCCTTAGCACAGCACTTGTGGGATGCCCAAGTGGTGGAAACAATCAAGGTTCCTCACCTTCCTACCTTCGACGGAAAGACGGATCCAAGGGAGCACCTGATGGCAATTGGGACACAAACTGCCATAATCAATGCTCCGGAACATCTAAAGTGTAAATTACTAGCCGGCACCTTCAAGGATGTCGCCCTGCGTTGGTACATGAACCTTCCAAGAAACTCAATTGAGAGTTATGCTGACTTTCATAAAAAATTTATTCACCAGTTCGCTGGATCGAAACACGTTAAAGTCACATCAACCAGTCTTTTCTCCATCCGCCAAAACCATGGCGAGTCATTGCGTAACTTCCTCGCCAGATTTAGCGAAGCCACCATCAAAGTCTCAAATCCAAATCAGGAGATGTTCGTGGCAGCCTTCCACAATGGGCTAAGAGCGGGACATTTCAATGAGTCCTTAGCCCAAAAGCCAGCCTCGTCGATGCAAGAGGTGAACAAGAGGGCGGAGTGTTATATTAAGGGCGAAGAAAGTAACGCCGAGAAAAGGCAAAGAGACGTTAAGGAGAAGGAATACGTGGGCCGTGCCGCTAGAGCGCCCGAGCACCCACGACCAAAATCAGGGGGCCACCAAGGAGACCCATGGCAAAGGCATCATGGGAAGCCCTACCGCCAACCGCTCAGAAGAGAATTCAGGAATCATCCCGCCAATGAAAACCTCACGCCATTAAACGCCTCAAAGGTTTACGTCTTAAATGAGATTCTGGCCACCGGTTTGGCAAACCTCCCCCCAAGGAGAACCAGTAACATCCCCATGGGGCTGGACGATAACGCCTGGTGCGCATATCACAGGTGTAGAGGTCACTCCACAGAAAAATGCTTCCGCTTAAGGGATTTAATCGAAGAACTAATAAAAAGCGGACACCTTCGAAAATTCATTGACGACGCCGCCCAAGGGCGGGTTGTCGTGCCAAAAGTTCCCCGGCAGGAGCCACGAGACCCTCCTGGGCCAAACAGAGAGCCTCCCAAGGGGAGAATCTCCGTGAATACAATAGCGGGAGGATTCTCAGGCGGGGGCGAATCAAGCTCAGCAAGGAAAAGGTATGTACGCCGAGCCATCTCGGAGATATACCTCGTAAGTCAACCTCAGCCATTAGACGTACCGGATTTGGCATTCACGGCAAAGGATGGTTTGGAGGTAGCACCCCATGACGATGATCCCTTAGTGATACAAGTCCAAATTTTGAACTGTGATGTAAAAAGAGTACTGATAGATTCGGGGAGTTCAGCAGACATTATGTACTGGGAAGCTTTCAAGGCCATGCAATTAGCAGAAGAGCAATTGCAACCATACTCCGGAACCCTGGTTGGGTTCTCTGGCGAACAAGTGGACGTAATGGGTTACGCCTCCCTTCTTACCACGTTTGGAGAAGGCAGCAATGCCAAAACTATCAAAGTGCGATATCTGGTAGTTAAAACTCCTTTTACCTCCTATAATATTATTATAGGAAGACCCGCCTTTAACGCGTTAGGGGCGGCCATGTCCACTTTATACCTAGCAATAAAATACCCCCTCGAGAATGGGGGAGTAGGAACAGTAAGGGGCGATCAGATTCTCGCCAAGAAGTGCTACGAGTCCAGCTTAAAGATACGACACCGAACTTCCAGCGCAAGCGGGAAATTCGAAAGAAGACAAGCCGCAACTCCAGGCGGCATAAACATGATAGAGAGCGCAGATATGGATCCAAGGGAGGAATTCCAAGATCGAAGGGTAAGCCCTATAGAAGACCTGGAGCAGGTTCAAATTGGCGATTACCCTCACCAGACAACTAGCTTGGGAACAGCGTTGCCCAGCGAGGAGAGGAGACGAATCATCAAAATCTTGAAGGATAACGCTGACCTATTCGCATGGAAACCTTCAGATATGCCAGGGATTGACGAAGGGGTGATAACACATAAACTCTCAATATCACCCAGCACAAAACCAGTTTCCCAAAGAAAAAGGAAGGTGGGAGAAGAAAGACGAGTCGCTATAGCAGAGGAAGTAGAGAAACTAAAGGAAGCAGGATTCATCGAAGAAATAAAATACCCCTCATGGTTGGCAAATGTCGTCATGGTGAAAAAGGCCAACGGGAAGTGGAGAATGTGCGTGGACTTCACAGACTTAAACAAGGCGTGTCCCAAAGATCCATATCCCCTACCTAACATAGACAGGTTAATTGATGGCGCCTCGGGGTGTAAGATGCTGAGTTTTATGGACGCCTACTCCGGATACAATCAAATAAAGATGAACCCCTCAGACGCCTGCCATACAGCCTTTATGTCGAATACCTGCAACTATTTTTACAACGTCATGCCTTTTGGACTGAAGAATGCGGGAGCAACATACCAAAGGTTGATGGACAGGGTTTTTGCTGAGCAAATAGGGAAGAATTTAGAGGTATATATCGACGACATGGTAGTAAAAACTTCCGAGGGAAGTCGCCATGATGATGATCTGTTGGACATCATGGGATCAGTAAGAAAGTACAACATGAGACTAAACCCAGCAAAGTGTTCTTTTGGGGTACAAGCCGGAAAATTCTTAGGGTTTATGCTCACCAGCAGAGGAATAGAGGCTAACCCCGAAAAATGCCAAGCCATCATAGACATGAGGAGCCCTACATCCGTGAAAGAAGTACAGACCTTGACAGGCAGAATAGCCGCACTATCCAGATTCCTATCATGTGCGGGAGAAAAGGGTTTCCACTTCTTCGCATCTCTGAGGAAAAATGAGAGGTTTTCCTGGACGCCAGAATGCGAAGAAGCCTTCAAACAACTAAAAGAGTTCCTGGCATCACCGCCCATCTTAACACGCCCATTACCAGGTAACACCCTTTACCTATATCTCGCAGTTTCGGATAGAGCTTTGAGTTCAGCTCTAGTTCAAGAAATAGAAGGCGAAGAAAAACCTATATATTTTGTAAGTAGAACCTTAAGGGGAGCAGAAACAAGGTATCAAAGAATAGAGAGGTTATCTCTCGCGGTAGTTGTCACAGCCAGAAAGTTAAGGCAGTATTTTCAAAGCCACCAGGTAGTTGTTAAAACAGATTACCCTATCAAGAACGTCCTCCGAAAGCCAGACTTGGCAGGAAGGATGGTGGCGTGGTCCGTGGAATTATCGGAATTTGACATCACCTTCTCACCTAGAGGGGCCATTAAGTCACAAAGACTAGCTGATTTTGTATTGGAGATGTCTACTCCGCCAACAACAGAGAAAACGGCGTTTTGGACACTCTCAGTTGACGGGGCCTCCAATGTGCGAGGAAGTGGAGCCGGAATAGTACTGGAAGGACCGGATGGCGTGATGATAGAACAATCACTACGTTTCGCCTTCAAAGCTAGCAACAACCAAGCGGAATACGAGGCTTTGATAGCAGGAATGAAGTTGGCAAGCGATATGGAGGTAAAAGAGCTAAAGGCCATGAGTGATTCCCAGCTGGTAACCAACCAAGTATCAGGGAAGTTTCAAACGAAAGAGCCGCAGTTAATCAAATACGTGGAGAAGGTGCAAAACCTAGCTAAGTATTTCGATTCGTTCGAATTAGTTTACGTTCCCCGCGAACAAAACATGAGAGCAGATCTATTGTCAAAGTTGGCGAGCACCAAAAAACCAGGAAGCCATAGAACCGTTATCCAAGAAACCATAAAAACTCCCAGCATCAACGGGGAAGAGGTAATGATGGTAATAGAAGAAGAAGACTGGAGATCGCCCATTATCCGGTACCTCCAAAAGGATGAGCTCCCGAAAGAAAGGGAAAAGGCTTTTAAATTGAGGAAAATGGCGGCATGGTATTCAATGGTAGGGGATAAGCTATATAAGAGAGGATTCGCGTCCCCCCTCCTTTTATGCGTCAGTACTGAAGAAGCCAAGCGCATCATGAATGAAGTACACGAAGGATCATGTGGTAGTCATATCGGTTCAAGAGCATTAGCAGGAAAGATATTGAGAGCAGGATTTTATTGGCCAGATATACATGATGATACCGCCATGTATGTAAGAAACTGTGACAAATGCCAAAGACACGCCAACCTGCATCATGTTCCGGGGGAGCCACTGAAGTCAGTGTTATCCCCTTGGCCCTTTTTCATGTGGGGTGTAGATATCGTTGGTCCATTTCCGGTTGGCTATAAACAAGCGCGATGGATCATCGTCGCCGTAGACTACTTTACAAAATGGATTGAAGCAGAGCCGGTATCCAGCATTTCGGCGGAACAGGTAAAAATCTTTTATTGGAAGAAAATCATCTGCAGATTTGGATTGCCCAAATACATCGTATCCGACAACGGTACACAATTCGCTAGCGAAAAGGTCGTTGAATTCTGTCGAAGCAAGGGAATCAAAAACACCTTTATATCAATGGAGCATCCACAAGCTAACGGACAAGCAGAGTCAGCAAATAAGGTGATACTAAGAGCCTTAAAAAGAAGGCTAGATAGTAAAGGCGAAGCTTGGGTAGCCCACATCTCACCCATCCTCTGGTCGTATCACACCACTCCCCAATCCTCGACAGGTGAAGCGCCATTTACAATGGTCTATGGTTCGGACGCGATGATCCCGGTGGAAATAAATCCTCCTAGTTGGCGCAGAGAAACCACGACGCAGGAAGAGAACGACAGAGCTCTGGAAGAGAACCTAGACATGATCGAGGAAAGAAGAGAAAGAGCGCATTTCAGGGAATTCGCCATAAAGCAAAGAGCCGCTAGGCGTTATAATACGAGAGTCAAACAAAGGAGTTTTCAAGAAGGCGACCTGGTGCTGAAAAGACCTATGGGAAAGGATAAAGGAGGAAAGTTCGCAGCAAACTGGGAAGGCCCCTTTCGGGTGCAAGAAGCTTTCGAAGGAGGAGCATATCGCCTAGAGACCATGGAAGGAAAAATCCTCCCAAGGACATGGAACGTAGCAAACCTAAAGTTCTACTATAGCTAATCACGGAGCATCACTTTATCGGTGGAAGAATAAGTAAAACCATTCTCTTCTTTTAGCAATATTTTTAAATGATGTATGAGAACCGTTTTCATAAATAAAATAAAAAACAATGAGACACTCTTTTCCCCTGTTTCAACGGGGGTTTTTATCGAGGCTCATTGAATTTCAAAATTCTAGTAGTTTATATCTTCCTGCATATCCCAAATAAAGGTCAACCTGATTAAGTTACGGGCTCTGAACCAACAAAAATGGTTATCTCAAACTTGAGCTCTGAATCTTTACTTAAAGATCAACTCAGATGTGAGCGCTGAACCAAAAACAAGGGTTACAGTGCCTTGGCGTCACCTACGAGTTGGGTACGTCAGAAAAAAAAATTATTAAACAAGGGTTACAGTGCCTTGGCGTCACCTACGAGTTGGGTACGTCAGAAAAAAAAAAATTATTAAACAAGGGTTACAGTGCCTTGGCGTCACCTACGAGTTGGGTACGTCAGAAAAAAAAATTATTAAACAAGGGTTACAGTGCCTCGGCGTTACCTGTAAGTCTTACGAGTTGGGTACGTCGGAAAAAGAAAAATTAAACAAGGTTGAAAAGCCTTGGCGTTACCTGTAAGTCTTACGAGTTGGGTACGTCAGAAAAAAAAAAAAAAAAAAAAATTATTAAACAAGGGTTACAGTGCCTTGGCGTCACCTACGAGTTGGGTACGTCAGAAAAAAAAATTATTAAACAAGGGTTACAGTGCCTTGGCGTTACCTGTAAGTCTTACGAGTTGGGTACGTCAGAAAAAGATACAGTGAAGAAAGGCGAGATTATTGACGCCGCCAGAAAAAGCTTATACATAACCAAAGCAAGGCGATTCATCACAACGCCAAATCATTTGCAACCACCAAAAAACAACAGGTATAAAGTTATTTGTATCAATTTACAATTATTATAGAAAATCGAAGATGTCGCAGGTGCAAGGATAAAGTTTCCTAAGCGAGAACGACAAAAGGCGTTACCTCTCAACGTAATGCAAATCCATAAAGTTATGAAGAGAAGAAATCAGGCAAATAAAGAAATTTATAAAGGACCCAGCCAAGGGGTAAATTGTTCAAAGCCACAAAAAGGGCATACAAAATAATTACAAAAAGCCACAGAAGGGCAGAAACAAAATCATTACAAAAAGATCATTCACTGAGGAGGAACATAGGGAACGAGCTTGCCGTCAACAATTTGATTCATTGCATCAGCTTCGCCAAGGCGCTTAGCATCGAGATCCGGAAAAAGAAGCTTAACCTGTTCTATAGCAAAAGAAAAGCCCTCGTCATATTGGTTGGCGGCATAGAGCTGAAGCTCTGTGACATCACTCTCCAATCTAGCTTTCTCATCAGCTAAGGTCCCTACAGACTGTACCGCTTCATCCTTCTCCTCGGATAGCTTGGAGAGTTTCTCAGCCTGGGCAGCAGCATTCTCTTTGAGTTTGGCCTCCGAAGCGGCATAGCTTTCTTTAACTTTGGACAGTTTTTCCTCATACTCTTTCTTCAGCCTCTCTGTCTCGCCCTCCTTCTCTTCCTTCAACTTTTTAATGTCACCCTCCAGCTTCGCCTTGGTCTCAGAATACCTCTTCTCAATATCAGCGAGGTTATCATCAACCATCTTCACTTTTTGCCTCGCCTCTAGAACCTCTTGCTCTTGGCGGTTTGTCAGTAGATAGTTAAGAAGAGTACCCTTGACTTCATACTCTAAGGCCTTCTTCCTTAGGTCTTCCGTCGAAGTGTTGGTGAAGCGAGTCATGTCACCCACCATGGTTACCCCTCTCTCAATAAACTCCAGAGGATCGAAGGAGCTCCAGGAAAGAGGCGCAGCGGTTTCAGCGTCTTGAGAAGGAGGCTGAGAAGAACTGGAAGCCGCACCTTTGCCCTTGTCAGCGCCCCCAGCCTTCTGAGTAATCTTCTCAACTTTTTGCTTTTTGGGAGGAGGAGGAGCAACACCCTCAGTCTCCTCTACTCCAGAGGCCGTCTTTCCCGGGATCTCGACACGGATACGCCCCTCATGCTTCTTCTTGCTCCGCCCTTCCTTCATAGCAGCTTCCTCCACTTGCAGCTTTTTCAGTGGATCAGTCACGGCGACAACAGGATTGGCCTTTTGCTGGCGAGCCTTAGCCAAGAATGCCAGCCTCTCCTCATTAGAAATAGTCCTCATTCTCTCTGCAAAAGTAAAAAGAGACAAAAAAAAAAAAAACACAAGAGTTAATAATGAGGCGAGATCAACATTAAACAGAAGTAGAAAAATACCAAATGCGCTACTTACGTAAATACTCTGTCAGGGCTTCACTATTACCCTCACACCTAAGGATATCGGCGGTATCCATAAGGGCATAGGAGTCAAGGAAGTTGACGGTATCTTGCTCAAAATCGCTTAAGGCCTCAAAGATAGCACCCTTGATAAGCCTAGGGTTATCAGTCCAGTAGAAAGGGAATAGAGGATCATCAACCTCATCATACATCAAGTCAGAAAATTTCTCAGCACTACGAACTCGAAAGAAAGAATCCTTAAAGTTCTTGAAGTTGGAAGCGTATAGACTCAGAAGGCGACGGTTAGGTTGACTGCTAAGAGAGACCAAAGTTTGCGGCTTCAAGTTCTTTATGTGGTAGAAAGAGAAAAAAACGCCAATTGAAGGCTCCAATTCGAAGCCAGAACACATTACCTCATAGGCTTTGATAAAGGCCCAACTATTAGGATGGAGTTGGGTGGGGGCGACGTTGAGAACCTTCAATATCTCCGCCTCAAAGGAAGTAAAAGGTAACCAAATGTTAAGGGGTTGTATTACGCCGGTATAAAGATAGAAATAATGCGGCGGGTTGTCATTCTTGGAAAATACAAACTCGTCCTCTCTGACGGGTTCGGTTATAATAAGGTCTTCATGAGAGGGGTCTGAAAGCTTGACGGCTTTCCTAAAGCTCCTCACCATTTCCGTGTTGGTATACTTTGAAGAAACTTCCATGGTGACGGGAGTATAACCAGCAACAACCAGATCTCGACAAGGATTCTTCCGCTTTCCTGTGAAAGAGGAAGGGGAGATTATGACGCAATCACTGTCATTACCACTATCAACACTACTACTATCACTATCACTATCACTACTACTACTCCCAACATCAAAACCCCATAATTCCGAGTAAAATCCTCGGCTATTAAGTACACCATTAGCCCTAGTATAATGGGCGCGAACTTGTTGCGCCCATTCGAGATAACTAGGAGCAGAAATAGGAACCCTCCCCTCATTATCGTCTAACTCTCTCAAAATAACCATCTTCCTAAACCTAAATCAGAAAACTAGGGTTCCTACGCAAAACAGGCCAAATCGGCGAAAAGGAATAAGGTATAAAAGAAAGAATACCTCAAAGAAATTGACAAAGCTGGGAGCGTCCTAACACGTAGCGTTGAACAAAGGCTTGCTGGAGAATCGAAGAAGGATATGCGAAAAAGAGTACGGATTTGCGAGAAGAAACAAGCAAAGGGAAGGAAACAGAGGTACTATTTAAAGAGAAAAACCTTTTCGGTTGTTCGAAGTCCAGAAGTTGAAGCAAGAGGTAACGCACGCGTCGTCGGATTAAATACGTGTCAAAGCGCGTATCTCGAGAATAAACCTTAGAAGATTTATCGTCAGATAACTAAACACGACGCCTACAGGCGGGGAGAGTGGCGCCATTCTTTAAAGTTTGATTCGCCTTAGGGGCGCGACAAAGATATCCAAAACAACGCCAAACGAGAAAAAGCCAAAAATCAAGGAAAGACAAGACATAAAATAATGCATTCTACTCAAAGCAAGAAAGAAAAATCTTTATTATTAGCAGAAAATGGAAAGTACAACGAGGAGAAACCAAGGTTACATGGAGAAATCCTAAAATCCTATCAATCAGACTCCGAATCCTTTTGCACAGGCTCAGGGAAAGTCATCTTGGATTCCACGGTGACCCGGGACCCCCCTTCTTCACTGGATGAGGAAGCACGAAGCTCAGGAGGAACATAGGTCTCCAGAAACGAAACGTAGTCCTCATCACCACTACCAGAATCGGAGGTATCCGAGGAAAGAACGATAACCTCCACCTTTTTGACATCCTTAGACCTTCGGGAGCGAGTGGAGTTAGAGGTTGAAACCTCAACTCTTTTCTTCCTCCGCTGAGGCGGAGTACTTCTGGCAACAGGTTTTTTCGCATTGTTATTTTCCATGATAAAGATTCAAAATAAGTTGATGAGAATAACAGTTGATATTTATAGCCAATCTTGCCCAACCCTAACATCGTTATTAACGGTCGTAATTAATGCTTGGACGGTCGCAACTACTTTGGTTTGACTGTCTTGAGAACCGTTATTTTTTATCTTTCCAAAAAGTCAATGTTTGACCCATTTAAGTTAATGGAGATTTTAGAGGAGGGCGATACTAGCAGAAATAGAAAACAGCGTATAACGGAAAAGGAAAGATTGAAATTCAAATTACTTAAGGGAAATACAACGAAAGCAAAAGGTATGAAGAACAAACAAGGAATGTCCTAAATGCAAAAGAAAATTACAAACATGCAAAGAAAAAAGCGTAAAGGAAAAAGTTGGCGAGCAGGAACTTCATGGCATGGTGGAACCCCCCAATTCACTGGCATCGGCGACGGCGATACGATGCATCTCCTCCAACGCTCGTTTCACCCTTTTCGCCTTCACCATGTTCTCTTCAATAGGCTTCAAATCCTCCCTCAGTTCGTTCTGCTTGTCCAATAGGTCCACCAGGGAGTGACGCCTAGAAATCAGCTTAGTGACATCGTCCCTGATTTCGCCTTGAAGAGCCCTTTTTCTCTTCACAAGCGGCTTCATCTCCTTGTTCAGCAGCGCCAAACGATCGTCCACTCTCCGCTCCTCGTTGAAGCATATCCCTAAGATCTCCTCCTGCACACCCATGGTTTCTTTCGTGATCTCTATCTGACTGTCGACAGCTTCGACAACTTCGGCGTGGCATTCTTTGACATTCTCCACAGCAATCACGAAGGATGCACTATCCTTTAACTCCTTCTCTAGACGCAGCACACTGTCTAGAAAACGCTTCTCTTCCTTGGACAGCCTCCAGCAATAGTCATTAAGCTCTTTGACAAATTCCGAGAATTCACCAAAATCGTCCATTAAGTCCTCCGTACTCAGGGTCAACATACGGCGGAGCCGCTTGATGACGGGGGAAGCAGGGGATTGACCACATTCAAAGGGAGGATTTTTGGGAGACATACTGTAAGAAAGAAAACTGTTAGGTAAGCAGGTGAAAAGGTGATGAGCGGATCCTATCGTCGAGTGATCCATTTTATAGAGGAAATATCTGATCGTGTCATCAGTAAATGGAGAAATGGTTGATAGATACGGCATAGGAGAGCGAGATCGTGCATCAGAAAGTGGGGAAAAACGTGATGAAACCGTTCCCGCGCTACAAATTTTAGAGGGAAAATTCGAATCAAACTCAAGCACTTCACCCCTTTGGACTTCGTGCTTGGGGGGCTGTGGACTGGGCAATGGGCTTAAGAAAATATCCAATAAGCCCAATTAGAGTAAAAAGGATGATAAGCCCAAAGCAGGTAAAACACAAAACAGGCGATTAGAAGCTAGGGCGCGACCATCAATTCTAAGACAACGCCAAAAAAGGATTGGATTCTGCGTTACTGAAAATATCTTCTCCTTCCTTGCATCAACCGCTAACTTAAGAAGGAAGAATTAAACTTCTCGCAACTGCCATAGCTTGGAGACCAAGATTCTCATCCCTATTTTCACGCCACACCACCGAAGAAGATGCTAAGGACCGGATTTTTAGGAACCCTTGCTTGGAGAAGAAGACTGGAAGCTCTATAAATAGCTCCATACTCTCATTTGTAAAGGGACGAATTCTGACTTATTAAACTCCCAGGGTTGTTGGGATTGAACTGAGTGTATTCACACCATTTGATCAATAATACAAACCCCCCTTGTTTTTTACCAGAACAGAAGGCTAGGGTTAGAAACATCACAATTGCATTACTTGATAAAATAGAGTTACAAGAGATTGTTATATAGCAAAACCTAGTGGACTATAAACCTAATGGGTCCAATTGCATAAGCCCAATATTTTATTATCTAACACCTATCCTCAAACTCATGATGCATTCACAAGAAGCATTGTGAGTTTGTCAAACAAAATACTTAAAAACATACCAAATAACATAAACTTCTAACACTACCGCTCAAGCTAAAGTTTACTAAACTTTAAGCTTGTTACAAATTAACCCAGAAAATAAACCAACTCAACTAATAACTAAACAATTTAGAGAAAGCAACCAAAGTGAATAATCATCCGTGAGAAAAGTAGCATCCAAAGAGAGAAACCATCAGATAGAAGAGCAGTAACGAAACCAAACGGAACAGCAAACCAAACCAAATTGTTCCAATCCAAATTGAACCAAATCAAACCAATCCAAAGTAGAGAGAAAGAGAAGCATCCAAAATAGAACAACAGAGGGGAGCAATCCAACAGAAGAGAATTCATCAGAGAGAGAAGCAATCAGACATAAGAAAATCAACAGGGAGAAGCAATCAGACAGAATCCAGACAAAAACATCATCAATTAGAAGCGAAATCATTAGAAAGAAACAATCAGACGGAAGAAATCATTAGAGAGAAGCAATCAAACAGAAGAATTGACAGAGAGAAGGTCAATCAAACAGAAGAAATCAATAGAGACAATCAAAGAGAAGAACCAAACAGAAAGAACCAATTAAACAGAAGAAGCCAATAAGGGAGAATATCAATCAAACAAAGAAGAACTCAAAAGGGGAGAGACAATCAAACTAGAGAGATCACAAGAAACCAAATTGTGAGCACTCGACTCACCAAACAAAACCAAACATTACCTCACCAAACTGATTCATTCAAACAAATCTCCAAATTAATGGAACCAGACCAACAAAACTAGATCAAACAACCCAAATCTAGACAAACAAACCAAACTGATATTTTTTTTATTTTTTTATTTTTTTTTATTTTTTTTTTTTACCAACTCAAAACACCAAACAGTGTCTATTCCTCTAAACAAACAAATCCAAAAAGTATCATCAAGTCATCAACCCAAATCAAACCGACACAGACGACACAGACGACACAGACGAAACTGAGATTTCCACTAAATAAACACTGACATGGAATTGCAAAATTGTGAATAACAGTGACGTGTTGATGATGGTGAACAACACCAGCCACAAGTTCATTCCTTAACCAATTCAACCAAGCATTTGTTAATTACTATGTGAAAACAAATCCAATCTACTAGATTTTTCTCACTAGATTAAGATCAAAGGGGAACAATCAAAGTGTCAGACCAAAACAAAAGAGTAACTTAAAGACGTAAAAGTTGAAACCCAAAGAAGAAAAATGTTAAGATTCCACCATACACAAAGACAACGAAGGACAACAACATACAGAGACAAAGCCAAAATCCACCGATCTAAAACAATTTCAAAGTGGATCAACATCCTCTTTGAAGGCAAGAAAGAACCAACAACAAATTTCAAAGTGGATCAACCAACTAGAAACCTGAACTGATTTGAACCCAACGACTTCACTACCAACACAGAGGCCACAACACAGGATATCCCACAACACACGATGCTTGCAATCTTTTAATCTCTCTTAGAACCAAATCGAATAGGGGCCAACGACCAATAATGCTTTCACAGACCGAATCAAAAGCAAAACTTAAATTCCCACTTTTGGGAACTTTACAGCGGAATAACTTTCATCACCTCAAGGTGGATTGAAACAAGCTCTGATACCATGTTAGATTCAGAGATACAAAATAGAGAAGTGAATAATGAAGGCTAGGGTTAGAAACATCACAATTGCATTACTTGATAAAATAGAGTTACAAGAGATTGTTATATAGCAAAACCTAGTGGACTATAAACCTAATGGGTCCAATTGCATAAGCCCAATATTTTATTATCTAACAGCTTCAACTTCCAAAAGTTTTAGAGACAAAGGATATTCAAGAATGGCTTCAAAATACATGTTTTAGATTTCATATTGAACAACCATTATACGTGTTGCATGACCATAAGACTGACGTAGACGGAAAAAGATATTATAGATATCGAGCGTCGTTGACAACAAAGATGCTAGGTAAACCGAAAGTTTGTCTTGGTAATTTTGCAAGAACACATGAAAAGGCATGTGATATGGTTGCGATAATGTTATTGCATGCGTAGATTGTTATCGTCAACAAACCACAAATTAATTGATTATAACTATTATAATGTTATTCTGCTCGAAGACCAATTGGAAAGAATTGCAGACGAAAATTACCAACTACATTTGGAGAATGCCACTTTGTCAGAAGATATTAAGTTTTTAAGTTCTATTAGATTTACTGATTTAAAAAATGATGTTTAAAAACCATGTATTGTAATTTAAGAAAATAGTTACTTATATTATTATAATGAATATGCAGTTAGTTATTAAATTATGCAAATTAAATGATTTTTTTTTAACGAAAGAATTATTATGTTGTTACATATGTGTATCAATTTTTTTTTAACAATATATGTGTATCAAATTTTAGTACACATCTTTTTTTAATCTGTATCGGTAGGGGTGTAATCGGACCCGTTTGGATCGTTTAGAGTGAATCTGATATCCGAGTCAATAAACTCTCAATTGTAGTTTAGTCTAAATACTGTTATATCTATTAGAAGTCTTGCACTCATATTGTAATGGAGGATATTAATGTTATAGGAGTTGAAGATGCATTTCTCATCAATGGTAGTAATATATGAAAGTAGATGATACACTTAGTGGTTGTGTATCAAACAAAGAAAATGATGCTGAACCTATATTTAAAGAGTTAACCCTTCAAGTTGTAATGGAAGAAATAACAAGCTTGAAACATCTGCTCTATGAAGTGTTGAACAAACAAGATTGTCATTTTAAGGTAAATATATTGATATTTTTTAAAAGAAATTCTATGTAATTTTTGAAAAACTATATGTATTTTTTGAAAAACTATATCTAAAGAGTTAATCCTTTGTGATTTTAAGGTAAAATGTCGATATTTTTTAAAAAACTATATGTATTTTTTGAAAGGGTTGTTATATATCATGTTGTTAAACTCTCATATTTGTATATGTTTTATGTTTCTATTTTGATGAGTGGTGAAGAAATTGATTATGTTGAAAGAAATGTGTTCAAATTATAGGAACTAAGTATGTTGTTGTGTTTTTATTATTGATCTATTGTTGCTTAACAAAAGGAAACTGTCGATGAAATTGTTGGGTTGAAGACATCATGCGACTCCATCCAAGAATCCATTGAGACTTTAGAAAATATTGTAAAATTAAAGGTAAATGGACCCTCTTCAAATGAGGACAAAAGCTCATTTGTTGATCCGTATTTACTCAATGCAACATCAAGAAAAGTGCCAAACAGACCGCACTCATCACTAAGAGTGACTTAAAAAAAAATTCACATTTCAAGGTACTACTTAGATAAAAAACCATGGTCACAATTTTGTTCAATTATTAAAATTATATATGATTTTGACAATTTTGTAAAATTATTTTAGCTGAGAGAATCATGCATGATTGTGGACTGTGTGACCAATACACTCTTCCAAACACCACCACCTAAAGGAACACAGACTAAATGTGCAAAAACAAGTGGAAAAGGACAACATTCCTCGTCAAAGGACATGACTGAATTGACTACGACTTCACATAACAACACTAAAAGTTTAGGATGTATTGTACCAAAGGTTAATATATTATATATTTTATATTGTCTTGAACAATACATTCATAATTTTTATCGAGACTTTAATGTGTGTATGTTTTACTAATTGTATGTTTACGATTTTTATTAGCTGGAGGTCAAGTTTGCTTGTAAACCAACATATGATATGATATTGGCGAAGAGGCAGCCTCAAGTGTGTGCCTATCTTTTTCAGAAAACATCTGATGCTAAGTTGATGGCCGAAATACTTGTGGTGGCAAGGAAATCATAAGCTACCAGGGCTGATCTACAATGTATTATTCCCTACTAGAGTCATTAGTGATTTGATATTTATCATTTTAGACATGCTACGTAAAATTATTTAAATATATATTATTTTAACGAAATTTACAATAATAATGTGTTAGGTTGTTACACTGCGACTGAGAGAATCACTTGTATTCAAGTTGACCGACAACAGTTTACTGATAGACAAGCATTGTGGTGTCTTCCACCATCCTTTGTGGTATTTTTCTCATAACTAGACCACTTCAATCATTTCACAACTTCAATGTTAACACGATTTTTCTTTCAATGTTAATAGTTTGATTTCCAGTCTGGCATGCAATTACCAGAAATTAGAGAAAAATATTGTGACCATTGGATGCCACCATTCCCAAACCTCAACTTTGTAAGTATATAATAATCAATCACCTTTGTAATAAATTGTGTCAAAGTTCTCGTGGCTCAATCTTGTTTACATCAATGAATTGCAGATATATGTTCCATTCAAATGTGCAGTAGATCATTGGTTTATGATGATTGTACATTTGAAGAATGAAGTTATATACCATCTAGATACCTATTGCCCTGGTGGATGTGCTGCATATAGGCATTTAAATATCAAAAAAGTGGTGAGCTAATTGATTTTTTTTAACACATACGAATTTGATAGTTAACTTTTGCTTATAATAGTGACCAAAATTTGAAGTGTTTTTTTCCTTATATTTGTGACCGGAAGGAGTACTCCATTATAGACATTCAATGTATATCAGCCCTCATTAGACATTCAACTAGTCTCTGTCCCGTGCGTTGCACGGGTTCGGCGGAACGCCATATATATGTCAATCATGAATGTTGTCAATCATTAATGTTGATTTAAATTAAGGGTATGATATAAATTAAACACAATTAAGTGAGCTAAGCACTAATTAGTATTATATTAGTACTCAAACAAAAAATTAAAACCAAGATATTAAGAAAGCAAAGTTCATACAAAGTGCTTTCTAAAAAAAAAAGTTCATACAAAGTGATAATATAAAAGTTTATACAAAATAGCCATATCACAAAAGTTCATACAAACTTAATCATAAAAGACAATTTCAACTCCATGGTGGTGCTTATAACATAATAAAGTAATGCCCGGTTTGATAGAAAGCTTTGTTCCAACAAAAGTTGTACGCACACCTATGACAAATTTACCTAAATAATATTTAATACTAATAAACAGTCTTGTGTCATATGGATCTAGTTCTTGATGATCAAAGCTGCATGTTCTTGGACTTGTTTCTGGATGTTTTGACAGTTTATCGGCTAGTTTCAAGACTACCATAATATTTGAAGTCTAGAAATATCAACATGGAACAAAATCCATCATAAGACTGTTAGAAATAATATAAAACCATTGATATGGCTCTATCCTAACACCTTAAGATTTTGGGATAATCGGTTATTTGACATGGTATCAGAGCCTCTATGACTAAGTGGTCTAGAGTTCGATCCCCGCTCCCCTCACTTTCTAATTAAAAAGTGGAATTTAAGCATATGGTAGGTGGGCCTATGCATTATACACGCTTCAAGCCCAAGTGGGCTCTTGCGTGAAGGGGCGTGTTAGAAATAATATAAAACCATTGATATGGCTCTATCCTAACACCTTAAGGTTTTGGGATAATCGGTTATTTGACAAAGACAACATCTATAAAAATAAAACAAAATCATGAATCAAACTAATATGAGATTAATTGAAACTCATCGTGCAATTTACAAAAAAATAATAAAATCAAGAGTATTAAGTAGTGACTACCAACAGGTGTACTCATTTTTCCTTCACCAATCACAGTTGAACCCATCACAAAACCTTCACCAGGTAACCAATTTCACCCCAATATTACAGAATCAATGCATAATTTTCCACCCTTTTTCACACTTAGCGTGCCTTCAGCAATTGACATTGCATTGACAGGTCCATTTCTCTCATTCTCTAGTTGTCCACTTTGTTCTCTATCACCTCAATGATCTTCTCCATCCACTTGAATTATTGTTTGTAAAGTCTGATGGAAGAGGCCTGGAATTTCAATTTGGAAAATTAAATATCAATTATCAAATACACTTAATTGATCGAGGTATTAATCATGTTCTTCTCTATATAGGTTATTATAAGCTAAAGTTTACTTTCATATTTTCACTTTGATCATAAAACAACTTATACACGCATGCGCGCAGCGGCGCGCTCTTAAAGACAGGTATATTGAGTAATCCCCGAATTGAACTAAGAGCGCTTTCTTTTCAAATACCTCTCAAATGTAAAAACATATTAAAACTGTTAAACTGTACTATATTATTGCATACCGTCAGATGGAATGGAATATTTGGTAAAAAAGAAAGGCAAAGAACAGACTTTAGTAATTAATTCTTGAATTGCAAGCAAAAAAGTTATGCAGGTAATTTAGAAAAAGAAAGGCAAATATATTTGGATTAAGAATGAGAGATATTGGTGTTTGACATGAAGGAGGAAGTAAGTCTACACTAAATCATCACAAAGATTGTCTCTACCGTAATTCATAAGTTTACAACTTTTGAAAAGATTAAAAATGAACAAAAACTTAAAATTGAAATATGATAAAAACAGCTATAGCTGGTACAGTGTGAAAGGGAAGTAGGGCCTTTGTGGTTTTATTCTTTTAAAAAAATACAACTTGTTTTTTATTTTTATAAAATTATTTGTAGATATTTTAGTTTGCAAAGATATTTGTAGATATTATAAATTTGTCAATTTTTGTAAACAAAAAATAAATTTGTCAATTTAGTTATAAAAAATAGTTTTTTTTTGATGAAGTTATAAAAAATAGTTTTGAATATACAATTTTTTTTAGTGAAAACTTATGAATTCACATAAAAGTTTATTTATTTACGTGAAAACTTATGAATTAACATAAAAATTTATTTATTTACATAATAAATTTTTTATAAGTTTAAAAATAGGTCAATTGAAACGGATCCTAAATTTAAATGAATTAAAGACTTTTATATCCTTAATTCATTATGAAAAGGTAAATTTTATTTTATGGAAACTTTAATTTTTGTAAGGTATAATAATTGGTAAAATATCATTAATTTCATCTTAGTTTCTTAAAAAAAATCAAAGTTTTGGTAAAAGGACTAAAGATTAAGGATGAATGTTAGACAGCCTCAAGCATCATTCACATTAGTCTTAAAAGCAATCAAATAAGTGAATCAAAAACACTATATTTTTACCCAAAATCTTAAGATATTAGGTTATGAGTCAACTCATTTGTAAAGTGTTCAACTTCTATTTTTCTAAACAATGTAGAATTTAACTCATCTCACGAAGGGAGTAGTATACATCAAAGGCTTGATTAAATGCAAATTGTATAATAGTTTTATATCGTCAATGCATAGGAATTAATATCTTATTTTATACTAAATAGTTAAAATTTATCATAAATATAAATTGTGAGTAGACAAACATTGTTATAATTTTTAAATTAAATGTATCAAAATTGTAAATATATAAATTTTTCTTTTATTAGTTATTTTGATTCTGAAAATCTATTCTTAAGTAGTTAATTTATAGAGCCTTTTGGAGGTGGTTTTCTGCTTTGAAAGGGTCAAAAAATAAAAAAATTCAAAACTAAAACTAGTTTCAATTTTGATCTATAAAATTTTCAAAAACTAAAATCAAGATAATTTGTGAATTTGAAAGCTTCGTGAATTTGTGTGTGGCTATTCTCTCTAAGAAATGATATTTGTACAACCATTTTTTAACAATTTTTTTGAAACAGATAAATGATATTTGTACAACCATTTTTTAACAACTTTTGTGACAACTTTCTTTCAGATACTCACATTATAATGTTTCTATTTTCTCTCTTTATTGCTTTGATTTTTGTGCCAATACCTACTTTTCTTTGTAAATTTATGTTGTCCCAAAAGTTGTCAGTTAAATAGTTGTTCAAATAACTCAACTCATTCTCTCTTTATCTCTTATGTATGAGAATGTGAAGAACTCCATATATATATAGGCAATGTTGGTTTGATTGTTGAGAAAAATATCAACGTTCAATTTGTCTTTTTCATTTGAATAAGCACAGGAAAACTTCAAAGGATAATGTTGAACCTTCAAAAGCTTCAACTTCCAAAAGTTTTAGAGACAAAGATAATAGTAGTTAATTTCTTTTACGGTTTACTTTGTCTTTACATTGAGAGTTTGGTCTTTCTTAGAGGATAAACATTTAACTTTAACAGAAATGCTTATTGTAACAACAACTATACCAACAACTTGTTGCACTGTTGCTTTATACATCCATTTTCATTTATTTTTTATTTTTTTTATAACCTCTCACATATGTGCATTCTTCTTTTAAATAAAAATAAAAATTATTAAACAAAAAGAAGCATAAATTAACAAGAATGTAGAAATTAAGGGTGAAATTTCTAGCCAACGGACTACTTGAAAAAGAAAAAAAAAACAGTTTTGTAAAAATGACAACATAAACAAGAATGTAGTTTAGAATAAAGTATGTGTGTGTCTAAAATGTGACTTCGTAAATTGTGCTTTCAATACATTAAAATGTATAAAATTATTCTCTCTCATCATTATTTTTGTTATTTATTTCATTTTTTAATATTCTTAACAAGTGCCCTAGGCACTGGTTAAGGATATAATTATGGAAATTTTATCTCGTAAATTGTGCATTCAATGTATTAAAATGTATAAAATTATTCTCTCTCATCATTACTTTTGTTATTTATTTCCTTTTTTAATATGCTTAACAAGTGCCACTGGATACTGTTTAGCATGACCCTTTCTTATAATATGTAACAGAGAGAATGTTAAAAATAGTTTGTCTAGGATTTCAATTACTGTCTAAATAATTCTCTTTAAAGTCTCATGTTTGATTCTCTCTGCTATCAATTTGTGTGAGCTAATTTAGCTTTTTCAAACAAAAAAAATATTGTCTAAACAATGAATTTTGAAAATGAAATTCAATTACTTTATTCAAACAATATAAATTTTGAATATTAAGAAATTTAATTGCCTTATCCAATCAATAAATTTTAAAACATGAGTTAAGTTTACCGTATTACCCATTTTGAAAAGTGTAAAAGTGAAATAAATGCCTAAAATAAAATAGAATTAAATAAGGGTATATTAGGAATAGTAGTATTAATTAGTTTAAAAGTAATGAACTTTTGCTTATAATAGTGACCAAAATTTGAAGTGTTTTTTTTCTTATATTTGTGTCCGGAGAGAATACTCAATTATAGACATTCAATGTATATCAGCCTCATCAGACATTCAATGTATATTGTCCATTATAAACAAAAGTTGTGTGATAGTATGAGTTAGATGGAGACAAGTACACATTCTCTAAAAATGAAACATATAGAGACAAATTCAAATAATGTTATAACTAATACGAATTTTATAGAATTTATCATTGGATTGAAAGTTTATGGGGCTGTTTGTTTCAGATTTTTAAAAATGGATTTTTTCTTTGTATTTTTTAAAATAGATTTTCTAAAACGGTTTTCAAAATATTACAAGTTTTTTTATATTAGTTTTTTCTAAATTGAAACACTAATTTTGATATTATATAACATAAACACATATTATTGAAGACCAAAATATAGTCAAAATCACAATTTTTTTTCAAAAAGTTGTATTTCAAAAATGATTTTTATAAAAATCTATTTGAAATAGCTTCAAAATTAAATGATTTTTCGAAATTTTGATATCCAAATTTTTTTCAATAAAATGATCAAATACCTAAAATAACATTTTAAGAATAACTATTCAAACCAAATTTTCATTTGAAGTTTTTAGAAAAAAATTCTTTGTAAAATTTTTTTACACAAAATTATTTAACACTATAAAAATGTATTTTAAAAAAATCTATAACAAACAGACCCTATATCATATAGATCATCTATAAAAAATTTAGAAAAATTAAAAATAATTTGATATGTTATTAAAACCCATTAAAATTATTTCAATCAAATGATAAATTTTATAAAACTCCTATTCGTTATAATAATTTTAATTACTTATCTACGGTAGATCAATTGTGAAGGTGTTTCAGCGAAGATGAGCTTCTAAGCATCATAAGCTTTCCACCTCCTTTTAAAGTACACCTACTCATTAAACTAAACTCAACTTGAAAAGCATGAAATAATCTAACAAACAAAAAACTTGAAAAGCATGAGCATCCACCGATTCAACCATGCAACTACATTTAAAATTTAGTCACCAAAATATATTTAAAAAATAAAGTACATATATTAAATACTAACAGCATGCATCTTGTCAGTACCACCGTACATATATAGCGGTTGTTGTAAACATAACACATTGAAGTTCAGGCTGCTTCTAATGTGCACAAGTAGCCCAAATTGTGCATCATGCACAAGTTGCTCATACTATTATAACGAATACGAATTTTACAAAATCCACCGTTGGATTGAAAGTTTACATCATATAGATCGTCCATAATTTTTTTAAAGAAATCGAAAATCATTTGATATGTTATTGTGACCCATCAAAATTAACGATTTATGAATTTTAATTGAATACCGTTAATCTTGATGAGTCTCAATAACATGTCAAATAATTTTTAATTTTTTTTTTTAAATTTATGGATGATCTATATGCTATAAACTTTCAATCCAACGGTAGATTTTATAAAATTCATATTCGATGTAATAATATTCGAAACTTGTGCACCATAGAAGACTTAGTGAAGTCTTCCATATTAGCCAAAGCCTGAAGTTCATAAATTCTTTTCTTTAATGTCATTTTCTAAATTTATTTTCTGATCAAGAAACTATCATAAATTAGCACAGAAACAAAGCAACGTTCATATTTGCAGATATTGTTTACTGCTAGTGGGATTTTTATCAATGGACAAATTAAGACAACAACAAAAAAATAAAAATTTGATAATATAGGACAATTTTTTAAATAATAATAATAGTACTGCAGGAACTGAATTTCATGAGAATCTATGTCTACATTATTTTGATTAAATTAATTGAAGACATATCCTGAGTTTGATTTGTGCTGACTCACACATATGCATCAAACTAACACATGGTATTTTCTGATTAAATTACCCAAAACTGCATGAATATAAATTAAATATACTGTTGCATAAATAAAATGTTGGGTCCTTTTTTAATGACTTGGGTAGCAGCCTTTGATTTTGAACAATATAAGTGGCGCACCTGCTGCAGTAAAAAGTTTCTTTACACCAAATGCATTATGCATTTTCACCTCCAACGCTTTTTATCATGAACAAAAGAAAAGCTAGCTTCTTTACCCATTAATTAATAAATTAAAAATAAAAAAACTACCATGAAACTTTAATATACTGAGAAAACAATTATTTTAGTCTCTAAGTGTCCGACTTGTTATTATTATTATGGTATGTGATTCTTTAAAAAATATAAAATAGTTTTCAACTTTGTAATATGTTAGTCATTTTGATCATTGACGTTAAAATTGACCGTTAACTTTACAAAAAAGTTGATGTGACTTTTTTTTTGAAACATGTGATATGCAGAGTAGGCATTAATTAAGTGGCACGATGATATGTCAGAGACAAAAATGATAACTTTGTTACTACCTAGTTAAATTTTGAGTTAACTTTGTACAAATTTTTCAGTGCAAATCTCGTAAATTGTCCAGGTATTCAAATTTGTTAGCTACATAGACAATTTAAACTGGAATTTGATTTTTTTTTTTCAAGAAGCTAAATTAGTCAATAATATTTGACTAAGAAAATTAATTAAAATTTTTTAAAAGTAAAAGATTAAATTAAAATCTAAAATAAAGGTAAGATTAAACATATCATAAATTTAGGATTTAGGATTTGGATTCAATGTTTTAGGTAGATCACATATATTTTTTTATAGAAAAAAGTAGATCACGTAGTTTTTTTTTACAATAGGTGGATCACACTGTTAAACACAATAAATAATCTCCACCATTAATTTAAATAATCTCTAATATTTAATCTATATTTTTTTTGGTCAAGATATTTAATCTAGATTTATTTTTATTGTTTTCGCCACCAATTTGATCTAATTAGAATATCAGTTCTGATATTAAGGTATCATTAGGTCTGACTTCTTTTTCCTCTTATTTAGAGCTTATGCAAACAACTTATGTAATTTTTATATATTCACTACAAGAAAACATGCATTTACTGAGGGCCTTTGGCCCTCAGTAATGCACAAATTTCGTCTAAAATGCATGCATTACTGACGGCCTTGGGCCCTCTGTAATTAGCTCGCCAGTAATGGTTACTGACGGCCCAGGACCGTCAATAACGTTACTGACGGCCTGGAGCCGTCAATAATACACACCGGTCAATTCAAAAGGCCACGCATTTGTGACGGCCTGGAGCCGTCAGTATGCTTTGTTCTTTTCGCACATTGTGACGGCCTAGAGCCGTCAGTAATGGTGAACGATTAAAAAAAAAATTAATAATTTAATTATTTAAAAATCAGTATTTGATTTTTAAATAATTAAATTATTAATTTTTTTTTAAAAAAATTAATATTAATTTTTTAAAACAAAAAATATACTGCATAATAAATAATTAAAAAAATATTAAAATTAAAATTTAATAAAAAGCATAATAAAAATACTTAACATAAGCATAATTAAATATAATGATAATATTGTCATTACAAAAAGAAAACAATTAAACAAATAATAATCAACAACAGATTATTAAAATTACACATCAACGTTGGTCAGGCGGCTGATATAGTGGTCGCTTCCCCTTGCCAGTGTCTGTTGGCTGACGCGACCTTCCTCGGCCTCGGCCTCTACCTCCCTCGTGTATTACGACTCCGGGGAGTGACGTTCGCGAAGGAGGTCGTGCCACAGGCCTATGAACGAAGTTAATTGGGGCTTGATTTGGGAAGAAGTTGCCTTGGGGTTGATTTGGATGTGGGATTATGAAGTCTTGTTGTGGATTTAATGATCTCTGGTATTCGGTGAAAGCAGTTTGTTGATTATTTCTACCGCTTCCGTCACTACTGCTTCCACTTGTTTGCCCAGTAGGATCAAAAAATTGTAAATGAACTGGTTCATTAAGCATCTGACTCATATCCTCTATGCTCATACTCAGTACTGGATCACCCTCTCGGTACTCCGGCAGCTGATTCAAATTAACCATGCTACTCAAATCCGGTCGATATTCTTGTTCACCGGCATTTTGATTTTGTCGTGCCGAAGCCTGAGATGATGATCCAACCCCCCCCCCCCCCGCCGGCGCCCTCTGCTGCGCAAAGAATTCCTGCAATATATGTTGGACCCGTAGGTCCACCCGGTCATCAAATGATGCTTCGAACTCATCGCGGAATTCTTCTCTATACGTGGCCCTCATTCGCGCTTCATACTCATCATCGGTTTCCTCTCTTTGAGTTGGACGAGAGCGTCCTGTACTCGATGAAGATGAAGATGTGTAAGTGACATCTCTCAAACCAGTTGGGTCACTTGCATATAGAGAAGATGTACACCCAGCAGCGAATTTGCGACCTCGAGTCGGACCACCAGCATTCTTAACAAAAGCCAACGACATCTTGTTTCGACGAACATCCTCATTATCTCGCCTATGAGGTGGTAGTCGTAGTTGGCTTGCATTATATTCTTCAACCCAAATTTGCGTCAACCTCTACAATAAATTAAAAAAAATTTATAATTAATTAATTATAATGTTTAGATATAATTATATAATGTTTAAAAAATAATGTTATACGAAATAAATAATAAATAATATATATAATTAAATACTTACCGACACTTCTTGCGCCCTTGCCCCCGTCCACTGACCGGAATCTGCATACCGGTGCATCATGTCATTCATCTCCATAAAGGTGGGTGGACGACCAAATTGTTGGATGAACTCAAGACGAAGCGTTCCGGCAGATTTAGACCCTCCAGAGTGTACGCACGCACGATTGGCTTCATCAGTATTTCTGTTGGCTTTGTTCTTTATACACTTTGCAATATACTCTTCCTCTTCCCATCTGCGGCACAGCATAGGGTATGAATTGCCAGCGAGCCAAAGTGGTGGTTTTGAAGGATCCTTTTTAATCTTTTTCCGCGCTTCAAAAAGTAAGGTCGACAGACGCTTGGTGGCTTTTTTGTTGAATATACGCTCAATAGCCGCTGTGTGGTGATTCAGCCAAGTTACTTGCGACTACGAAAAATAAAGAAAAATTGTTAATAAATTAGTAAATATATGTTTAGTAACAAAATTGATTTGATAAAAAAGTAATTATAAATAAAAACGTACCCTGAAGCCATTCCAAAATTGTTGATATCCACGCTCATCTGCCCTAACCTCCGTCCAGTTGAGATATGGAGCCTGGAATTTGGATTTCAATGCATTATTGATTGCCTTATTCGCCGGATTTTGGGGTTGCAAACTGCACAATATATATATATATTAGTTAAGAATAATTATCATATATATCCAATTAATTTATTAAACACAAATTCTTAATAATAATTAACTTACTCTGTGGCGGTATATGGCATGATGATGGGTCTACCATGCCGGTCAACCAACAATTCATTTTGAGGAGCTAGAAGTGCAATATCGGCAATTTCCTCGTCCTCGTGGTCATCATCGTCGTCGTAGGAGTCGTACTCCTCTTCCACACCATCTACGGTTCGAGACTTGGGCATACCCTCCAACCATCGATTCCGAACAACGCGGCGGGGTAATCTACGTCTACGTGGAGCGCGTCCGCGTCCGACACCCGGTGCTGGTGGAATATCATCAATGTCATCATCGACATTGTCATCATCAAAATTTTCTTCATCTGGATTCATCTATAATAAAAAAATATATGATAAATATATTTATATAATTAAGAAATACATGACAAATATATATATAATTAAGAAATACATGACAAATATATATATAATTAATTAAGAAATACATGACATATATTGTTTTATAATTCATCATCATTAAACGATAAACAAATGCAACCAAAAACAAATATTCAAGTACAACGATTAATATTATTACAACGCGGATAACTATATTATAAAATTAATTGTCATCCCAATCTGATACATCTTCATCATCACTGCCTTCATCATCACCATTATCTTCGACGTCCTCTTCATCAACATCACCATCAGAAGGTACTTCTTCGGCTTCTTCTTGTACACAAAGTTGATTAAAAGTTTCAACTGCAATGACATCATCAACATTGGACATCTCATCTTCCTGATATGGTTCATCTTCACGTTCATCTATCTCATTTTTTTCAATCAGACCCCTTGGTTTTGATGTTATTGCGGCACACCAACCTCGCTTATCCCTTGTAGTCGATGGATAAGGGACATAGTGAACTTGTCTGACGTTATGAGCCATAGCAAACGGATCATACAATGGATAATGTTTGTTCATTTTTATGTCCACGGTATTAGTCTTTGAATCATATCTGGTACCTCTATTTGAAGGATCAAACCATTTACAGTAAAACAACACGACTGTTTTCTTGTAATCAAGGTAATTGTATTCGATTTCAAATATGTTCTCAATGACACCGTAAAAATCTCCTTCACCATTTTCAGTCACACCTTTCATACACACTCCACTGTTTACTGTTGTTTTTCCTTCACTCCAACTGTGTGTCTCAAATCTGTAACCATTGACAAAGTAGGTGTGCCATTGTTTAACGGTTGACTTTGGGCCATCAGATAAGTTTCTCAAGTGTTGTATGACACGAGTTGCGGGTGTTTGTTGGTACATGTATTCTTTGAACCATGCTGGAAATTCCGAATTGATTTGAGCAGAAGTATGTTGTGTTAAAAACATCCTAAGTTATTAAATATCGTTAGTTATAAGCGAACTTAATTGGAATAAATAATTATTTATTAACTAATTAAAAATACTCACTGTAAATATGGCTCGACTTCATTGCAATTAATCAGCAAGTGAACATGCGCCGAATAGAGAACTTTGTCACCAGGATACAACACTTTCTCACCACCACCATTACGACCAGGCAAGCTGAATATTGACATGTTTAATGGGTGAATTCTCACAGGCCGAGATGTTTCAGTTTCATTGCGAATATGACTTGATGACAACGTGTCTTTGAAGTAATGCGAACAAAAGTAAATTGTTTCGCGGTGTAAGTATGTTGCACAAATTGAGCCTTCGACCCTAGCTTTGTTTTTCACGGCACGTTTTGCATAACCCATGAACCTTTCAAACGGGTACATCCATCTATATTGAACCGGCCCACCAAGTCTAGCCTCGTATGCAAGATGCACCACAACATGCTCCATAGAATCAAACAAGGCAGGAGGAAATATTCTCTCCAACTTACACAAGATCAGTGGAATGTCATTTTCCATCTTGATGAGATCAGCCTCTCTTAGCGTTGTCGAACACAAATTCTTGAAAAATTGACTGATTTCAATAAGCGGATTCAATACATGTTGGGGTAAAGAACTAAATGCAATCGGAAGTAAAGTCTGGAAAAAAACATGACAATCATGACTTTTCATCCCACGCATCCTTCCGTGGTCAACATCAGCGCATCTCGCCAAATTCGACGAATAACCGTCTGGCATCTTCACTTCTTTTACCCATCGACAAACAGATTTTGCTTCGTCAGGAGATAAAGTATAGTTTGCACGAGGTTTAAGAAGTTTGCCGTTAGATGTCTCCACCAACAACAGTTCGTTACGTTTGCAATACAACCCTATGTCTCTCCTCGCGTTGTCATTATCTTTCGTTTTTCCTTTGACATTCATGACAGTGTTAAATATATTTTCAAACACATTTTTCTCAATATGCATAACATCAAGGTTGTGACGTAAAAGGTTGTCTTTCCAATACGGCAAATCCCAAAAGATACTTCTTTTTGTCCAGTTGTGTGTTTGTCCATAACCACGCGGTTTAGAGGCAACACCACCTACAACCTCAACCTTTGGAATATCTTTCACTTTGTTCCAGACTTGTCGGGATGTCAAATAATCTGGTGGATCACGAGTCTCGGTCTCACCATGAACAAAAGCATTTTTATTTCTTCTAAACGGATGATCAGTAGGCAAGAACCGACGATGACAGTCAAACCAAGTAGCCTTCCCACCGTTGTGTAACCAAAACGCTTTGGTGTCCATCATGCAAATAGGACATCCTAGTTTACCATGTGTCCCCCATCCAGACAACATCCCATATGCAGGAAAATCATTAATGGTCCACATCAAAGCTCCTCTCATATTGAAATTTCGTTTTTGGTTGATATCATACGTCGCAACACCGTTCCACAATCTCTTCAAATCATCAATCAAAGGTTGTAAATAGATATCAATACCAACAGTTGGACTAGATGGGCCTGGTATTACAGCGGCTAAAAACATGTAAGGTTTTGACATGCACATATCAGGAGGAAGATTGTACGGGGTAATCAGAACAGGCCAACATGAATATGGAGTGGCTGATACTTGAGTATATGGTGTAAATCCATCTGAGCATAACCCAAGTCGGACATTCCGTGGCTCCGAAGCAAAGTCGGGATAAACTTGATCAAAATGCTTCCAAGCCATTCCATCAGAAGGATGTCGCAACTCACCTGACATTTTTCTCCTTTCATAGTTTTCACGATGCCATGTCATTTTACTGGCAGTTTGCATCGATGCATACAACCTTTGCAACCTTGGTATTATGGGTAAATAGAACATCGCCTTTCTTGGGATTGGCTTCCTTCTGACTGACCGTGAATTTCTTGTTACACGATATCTTGGTTCTTGACAAAATTTACATTCAAGTAATGCACCGTCATCTACACCAAATTCATTGCTATAGTACAACATACACCCGTTAACACAACAGTCAATTCTCTTCGCTCCGAGTCCTAAATTTGCAACCAATTGTCTTGCTTCGTAATAATTTTTTGGCAAATCAAGAGGACGGTCTATTGTTATATCCAACATCAGTTTCGTTATCAAGTCCATGGTGTATTCTGAAACAAGACATTCAGACTTGATACCCAAAAGTCTAATACACACCGTTAACTTTGAGTCTCGAGAGCCTTCACACAACGGTGTATTTGTCTCTTTCAAAAGATCAAAAAATCGCTGGGCTTCCTCATTTGGTCTCTCGACGTTAACATCAGCGTCATATTCATCATCAGCAGGGTCGTCGACATCATTTGGCACATAAATCGGCGTATTAAACCCAAGGGCATTAGTTATCATATTGTCCATCTCATTAAACGGATCATAATGCTGATGATAATATTCGGGAACAACAACGGGCTGAAAAACACTGCTTGAAGCACGATTTTGATTCACGGGAACAGTCGTGGAACATCCCTCGCCATGACTTGACCAAACCCAATAATTAGGTTGGAATCCCTTTTTATATAAATGAGACCTAATTTCATCTTCGCTCCGTATTCTTGTACATCGACAAAGTACACACGGACATCTAATTCCCCCTTCACGTATCACAATGTCATTATATTTTACTGTATTGATAAACATTTCGACCCCTATTTTAAATTCCTCTTTAACCCGGCCCCTCTTTCCAGGATTATGTCTATCGTACATCCAATTACGATTGGTAAAATCCATATCTGCGTATAGTTTAATTAATATATAATTAGATCAATATATGTATTAAATTTATTACTTTATTTTTCAAAAGTATTTTGGACATATATATATATGTCTACTCAACAATAACATATAAACTTTTAACATTTTATTTTTAAAGTTTATGGTTTATTAAATCTAAAAAATACTAAGTTTTTTAGTTGACAAAACTACCGACTTTTTAACATATATATTATAATTTTTTAAAATATAATTGTTTTTCTTTTTTTAAATACATAGTAATAATAAAATGCTAGTAACTATTTCTAAGTGTACGGTAAAAATAAAACTATCACTAAATATTATAAATTAAAATTACATATATTACTTACTTGGGTGCCGGGTAGAGTCTTACTTGGCGCGCGCTCCTAACCACAAACTCCGCTCCTAACCCACGACCTCCGATGACCACGAGAATTTGCTAATAAAAATTGTAAATAACAAATTATTAGAACATATACATTTAAATAACAAAGTAAATACACAAACTGTTAAAAAATTTCTTTTATAAATTTTTTTAAAAAAAATTTCGTTTTTTTAAAAAATAATATAAATATACTGTTTTTTTGAAAAAAAAATACTTATTTAAAAAAAATAATTCTGTTTTCGAAATAAACAAAATTAAATATATTTTTTTAATTTTTTTTACAAAAACAATAACTTTTATACATAGTGATAAGAAAATATTAGTAATAAATTACAAAGTATTAATTAATAACTATTACTAAGTATACGATAAAAAAAAACTATCACTATATAAATTAAAATTACGTTACTTACTTGGGTGCCGAGTAGATTCTTACTTGGCGCGCACCTAGCCCACGAACTCCGCTCCTCACGAGAATAAGACTTGCTATTAAAAATGGTAAAACACAAATATTAGAACATATACATTTAAATAACAAAACAAAAATTTTAAATTCGTAAAAGTAAAACACAAACACTTACCACTTTTTGTATGGAGATTAAGTTGAAAGTATGAAATTAGAGAAAATTTAAGAGAGAAGTTAGATAAAATTTAGAGAGAGAATGGAAATGAAAAAATGAAGTGAAGGAGTAGTAATATATAGGAGTAGTCATAATTGACCGTTACAATTTAAAATTCAAAATCAAGCAATTACTGACGGCCATAAGCCGTCATAATTGTCCAACGGAAATGTGGTTACTGACAGCCTGGGACCGTCATAACTCACATGCGTTACTGACGGCCCAGGACCGTCATAATTGCTTAACGGCTAGTGCGATACTGACGGCCTGGGACCGTCTGAAATGGGCAGTGCAATACTGACGGCCCAGGACCGTCACTAATGCTTAATAGTTAATTTTTTAATTATTTCCGTTCTTCAAGACTACTTACTGACGGCCATAAGCCTTCAATATCCCACAAATGCATTACTGAGGGCTTTTAGCCCTCAATAAGTTTGGTCAGTAATATTATGTTTTCTTGTAGTGATTATTATAAGTTTATTAAGGTAGTTTATGATAAAATAGCTTATAAAATTACAATTTTCACTTGTGTGAACTTATAAAATTATATAAAACTTAATTTATATTGCATAAGCTATTTGAATAAGCTCAAAAAAAGTTAGGCCAAACGAAACCTAAGTAATTTCAACCCTTCTTATCGAAGTTGCAGAAATCGACGAATAGTGTTGATTTTTTTTTGGTCAAGATATTTAATCTAGATTTAATAATAACGATAGAGATTAACAAGTACAGCCACCATGCAGCAAAGGAATCCAATTTCTTCAGTTTGGTAGCACAATCACAATCAGAAGCACCAAGCACGCTGACTCAGTTACCTCACTCACGTTCCTAGATCTCGCCACGTGTCACATCTCATCCTACGTGTCCACGCTCCTTCTCTTATTTACCCCCTATAAAAGCCTCATAGTCATTACCCTTTTCTCTCTCTCTCTCATAACATTCATTATTCATTCATTCTTTCACTTTTAACAGAACAAAACCTCATTCACTTCAACTCAAAAAACCGTTACAAAACCTTCAACCTAAAAAAAAAAAAAAACGATTCATCAATGGCGGAAGTTTCTGTAAGGAAACTAATCGTCGAAGTCATCAATGCCAAAAACCTAATGCCGAAAGATGGTCAAGGAACGGCGAGCGCCTACGCGATCGTCGATTTCGACGGCCAAAGGAAGAGAACAAAAACGAAATCTCGAGATCTCAATCCACAATGGGATGAGAAACTTGAGTTTTTGGTTCTTGACAAAGAATCAATGGTTACTGAAACGTTGGAGGTGAATTTGTATAATGATAAGAAAACTACGGGGAAGAGAAGTACTTTTTTGGGGAAAGTCAAAATTTCTGGAAGCACTTTTGTTAAGTGCGGTGAAGAAGTGATTATTTACTATCCGTTAGAGAAAAGGAGCGTTTTCTCTCAGATTAAAGGTGAACTTGGATTGAAAGTTTGTTATGTAGATGAGGTTTTACCTGTTACTGAATCAGCCGGTGATGAGAAGAAAGAAGAGAAAGTAGAGAAAACAGAAGAGAATCCACCGGTAACTGAATCAGCCGGTGACACTGAGAAAAAAGAAGAAAATTCTGAAAAGAAGAAAAAAGATGAAGAAAAGAAAGAAGATACAAAACAAGAGGAAAATCAAAAGCCAAAGGAAGAAACTCCGGCAGAGAAATCTCCGACACCGGCTGTTACTCCGGCACCGTCACCGGAGATAGTGAATCCGCCTATTGCTGAAACAGAGAAAGTGAAATTGAAGGAGAAACAGTTCGAAGTTATACAAAAACGTTCTGATCTGAATGTGAATGATCACGAGCTTCGATCTCTGAGCAACGATCGAAGCAGAAGTGCGGCATACGATCTCGTGGATCGAATGCCGTTTCTCTATGTTCGTGTCGTGAAGGCGAAGCGATCGACGAAATCGGAATCCGTTTCAACGCTTTACTCTAAGCTTGTGATCGGAACTCACACTGTTAGAACAAAGAGTGAAATTGAAGGTAAAGATTGGGATCAGGTTTTCGCTTTTGATAAAGAAGGACTCAATTCAACGTCATTAGAAGTTTCCGTTTGGTCAGAATCAGAAACAGAGAAGAAAGAAAACGAAGAGATTCAGAAACTGAAAACGGAGAGTTCACTTGGAACGGTGTCGTTTGATCTTCAAGAAGTTCCTAAAAGAGTTCCACCTGATAGTCCATTAGCACCTCAATGGTACACTCTTGAATCAGAAACCTCGCCGGGAAATGACGTCATGGTCGCCGTATGGATCGGAACTCAAGCGGATGAAGCTTTTCAAGAGTCATGGCAGTCAGATTCCGGCGGTTTGATACCGGAGACTCGATCCAAAGTTTATCTCTCTCCAAAGCTTTGGTATTTGAGATTAACGGTTATCCAAACCCAAGATTTACAGCTAGGTTCGGGTGGTTCAGGTCCCGAAGCTAAGGTTCGGCATCCAGAGCTTTACGTTAAGGCTCAACTTGGCGCACAGATTTATAAAACCGGTCGAACCGGTTTACTCAGCTCGGCTAACCCAACATGGAACGAAGATTTAATTTTCGTAGCTTCTGAACCGTTTGAACCGTTTCTTCTTCTAACACTAGAAGACGTTTCAAATTCAAAAACAATAGGCAGAACAAAAATCCACGTGGCATCCATCGAGCGAAGAACAGATGATCGAACGGATGTGAAGTCAAGATGGTTTAATCTTTGTGGTTCAGAGGAAAATCATTCTTACACAGGTAGAATTCATGTTCGAGTTTGTTTAGAAGGAGGCTATCACGTGATAGATGAAGCAGCTCACGTGACCAGCGACGTTCGTGCTTCGGCGAAGCAGTTAACAAAACCACCAATTGGTTTACTTGAAGTTGGGATTCGTGGCGCAACGAATCTTCTTCCTGTGAAAACAAAAGATGGGACACGTGGAACAACTGATGCTTATGTGGTTTGTAAATACGGTCCAAAATGGGTTCGAACACGAACCATTGTGGACCGGTTTAACCCGAGGTGGAATGAGCAATACACATGGGATGTTTATGATCCTTGCACTGTGTTAACTATTGGAGTATTTGATAATGGAAGGTTCCAGAAAGATGCTAGAGATGTTAGAATGGGGAAAATTCGTGTGCGGTTGTCTACATTGGACACTAACCGTGTCTACATTAATTCTTACTCATTGATTGTTTTATTGCCAGGTGGCGCGAGGAGAATGGGTGAAATTGAAATTGCAGTTAGATTTTCATGTTCTTCTTGGTTGAGTTTAATGCAAGCTTACATAAACCCAATCCTACCAAGAATGCATTATGTTAAACCATTCGGCCCGGCTCAACAAGATGTTTTGCGTCAAACTGCTATGAAGATTGTTACAGCTCGTTTAGCCCGGTCTGAACCGGCTTTAGGTTTGGAAGTGGTTCAGTTCATGCTTGATTCAGACACTCACATTTGGAGCATGAGGAAAAGTAAAGCGAATTGGTTTCGTTTGGTTAATTGTTTGTCACGTGCGACGACGATTTTTTATTGGTTAGACGGAATTCGCACGTGGGTGAACCCTTCTACAACGGTTTTAGTTCATATCCTTCTCATAGCAATTGTGTTTTGTCCTAATTTGATTCTACCAACATTGTTCATGTATGGTTTCTTGATTTTGGTTCTAAGATTTAGGAAGAGAATGAGGGTTCCACAAAACATGGATCCAAGAATGTCTTATGTGGATAATGTGAGTCTAGATGAACTTGATGAAGAATTTGATGGGTTTCCAACAATGAGGAGTGTTGAAATGGTTAGGATCAGGTACGATAGGGTGCGTGCTCTTGCGGGGAGGGCGCAATGTTTGATCGGTGACGTGGCAGCACAAGGTGAGAGATTAGAAGCTTTGTTTAGTTGGAGAGATCCTCGTGCTACTGGGATTTTTGCTTTGTTGTGTTTGGTTTTGTCTTTGGTGTTTTATGTTGTGCCTTTTAAAGGGTTTGTGCTTTTTGCTGGGTTTTATTATTTGAGGCATCCTAGGTTTAGGGATGATATGCCTTCTGTTTTTGTTAATTTTTTTAGGAGACTTCCTTCTTTTTCTGATCAGATTATGTGATGATCAAGATATGTAGTAGCTTATTGCTTTAATTACTTTAATTAATTTATGTAGTTTAAATAATTCTTAATAAGATACTGTTTTTTTAATGTGTTTATGTTTTGTTATGTATATATCATCAATATTGAGTAGTGTTTGTTATTCATTGATTCATAAAATAGTTCTTCATGTGATAATGTTCTTTTAACTGTGTTTGTTTATGTTCTGCTATGTATCAGTTAAGTGTTATTCAATTGATTAATTCATTTTTGACTAAAGACTCAATTTGTAGTCTCGCATTTTGCGATTCAATTCAGTCTCTTACAAAATATTATACTTAAATTAGTTCATGATATTTTTATATAGGAGACACGTTAGTTCTTCTATGAAGTTAATTGAAGGACTAATTTGTATCCTGTATAAAGGACTCGATTGGATCGCAAGAAAATTGTGAAGGACTAAATTGAGACTTTATTTTTCATTTTTTATTGTGATTTGAGCTGCTTTGGGTATGGTTTTAGAGTAAGGAAGGACAAATGAGGCCGAAAGTGAGGAAAAAGGTGTTGTTGGTATGTGGTCTAAAAGTGGATGAAAGGTTACCGTTGATTGTAGACTAAAACAGTGAAAAGAGGATAAAGTTAAGCACTAATAAGTTATTGGTGCAGCCATTTAGAAAATTAAGACCGTTGGAAACCTGCCACTGCCTTTTGTTTTGCATCCTAATTTATGTTATGCAGCACCGACACTTTACATTGAAAGCATGTTTGGTATTTGACACATGTAGGTGTTCGACATCGACACAACACTGATACATGTTGTTATAATTAAATGCATCATTATTTTTAAATTATTATCAGTGTCGTGTTCGGTGTTTGTGTCTGTGTTTCATATATGTTATATTTGTGAATGTGCTGAACCTCTATCTGCACAACAGCACAAGCAGAAAGTATGGAAAAAGTACCTGTTATCAAGGATTTAGAATTGCTCAGTACTGTCTGAGTGAGATTCATAGAAAAATTCTTTCTGTTGGTTTTGTAGTTGAACTTTTTCTGGTTTGCACTACAAATGATTTTTTACTTGATTCTACTTCATAGTGTGAAAAATGCACAATTTTCAAATTGTAAGATTCTGATAACAGAACAAATGTAAGTGAGTTTTTCCCCTTTTGAAAGCAATTTAAATAGATAGATTTCTTTCGAGTAATAGTTAAAATAACAGCTAAGTTCATATAAAAGGGAACTTAATTTGAGGTTTGAATTTGTCAGGTTCCTAAACAAAGCTAAAACATTATAAAACATGTGAGACAGTTAATGCATATGCAGCAGAATCTTACAATAATGTAGGACATTACAAGTGTACTTAGGACTTACTTACCATGTTATGTGTTGATCCTAGTGAGAGTCTTACAGGATATATGGCTTTTAATTTTTATAATGGAGATATTTGTCAATTACTTTTGGTTTTAAGTAAATAGTCTAATAGTTAAAATTTGTGAATAAGTGGAAGTGATGGAAATTTAAGCTCAAGCTCATACATATAAAATATAATGTTATTACCAATCGAGTTAAATTGTTTTTTTTTGAAGAAGCTACATTACGAATTGAGTTAAACTTGTGAGGACGATAATTACTTTTCCCTTTACAACTCGATTTTATGAGGTTTAATTAAACTCATATTCTTAGAAATGGGTGTTAGACTTAACTCAATCATAAAAAATCGGCTTGTAAAGTGAGAATTGCCCACACATATTCAGGTCATCTCGCAACTGATGTGAGACTTCTTTAACACACCCTCTCACGTCCAACACTATTGAGCTTGGAGCGTGAATATAAACGGTGGGTGACCCGATAGCGGAAATCTGATAGCAAGTGGTCGTGCAAATCGTGGAAGAGGCTCTGATATCAAGTTGGCCAGGACAAGAGTTTATAAGTAAGAGACAATCCCTACCTTACAAGCCGGTTTTGTAAGGATAAGTTAGACCAACACCCAATTCTAAGATGGTATCAGAGCCTCTCCAAGATCAATTTGCCCACCCGCTATCAGGTCACCCACCATTTATATCCACGCACCAAGTCCAATGGTGTTGAGCGTGAAAGAGTGTATTAAGAAGCCCCACATCGGATGTGAGTTGGCCTGGACAAAAGTTTACAAATAAGAGACAATCTTCACTTTACAAACCGGTTTTATAAGGATGAGTTAAGTTCAATAAGACATATCCGTCATATATGTTATTATTCATTCTAGGGTTAAATAGATTTAAGAAAAAGCATGCTTATTATTAATGGAATTAAATGAAAGCATGATAGTATATGATACAATAGATTTAAGAACCATGAAACTCCCCCCCACCCATGTGTTTGTCCCTATATATATTGGACACACATATTGCAAAGTAAAAAAGTGCTCAATGTAAATACTTTGATTCCTAGCTTGTTATGATAAAGGTTATTCATGTTAGTGTTAGAATTTTTCATGAGAAGGTCTTAAAGGAGAATCTGTTCTTCTAAAATTGTGTCTTAGTGTTTTTGATAATTCTTTCTTATATAAAAAAGTTCTCAACATAAAATCAAATATTCTATCGAGAAAGAAAGAAGTGTTGGAGACAAAGTCACAATTCACAAAAATGATCTGGTGTTTCAAAATGAAAAGTTCTGAGCCCAAGCCGTTTCACAAGGTAACAAGGTTTGTCATAAAGGCCCTTTTAATAAAATATATTGATTGATATATGCAATAATATGACTAATACTTTTAATTAATATTTTAAAATTTTAAATTAACTAGTAAGTACTACTCTGTCCTAAAATATAAGAGAAAATTGGTCAAAGAAAGTTGATGAATTTGGTTAAAAATTTGGACTAGATACATCAACTTTGGTTGACCAATTTTCTCTTATATTTTGGGACGGAGTATTTCTTTGTAATCTTTTGTCAAACAATTAAGATAATACTGTATTCACTTGTACATGTTACAAGAATTGAAAATTTCAAGAAATCTATACTCATGTTAGGGTAATTCTTTTATACACATGTTTTATTCATCTTTACACGTAGTAACCAATTGTTCTTAAAGTACTGTTTAACATTTTTCATAATCTAAATACATTAATTATTTAATATTAATCGAATAGTCTACATGCACGATGTATATACCATGAAATGTTATAAACCTTCATGTGATTTATTTCTTTATGTGTGTGTGTGTTGAATTTAGAAAGATGAATACCAACTATATATTTTGCATTTTTATTTTTGTAGCTCAAAACAACTATTACACTTGATGATAACATCGATGAGAACAAAAAAAACAAACTAAAAAAATACCTCAACCGTTGGAGTGAGAAGAAATTAGGTAAAATTAAATTTCCATTTATATTTTGTTGTGTGTACAAATACTTTGTCTATAATTTTGTTATATTTCTAATTAACCATATTTACTTATTTTACATGTTTCAGGAAGAATAGATGAGATCACTGATGTTGACCATAAGAACATAGTAGTGATTGGAATATATGATAAAGAAGAATTAAAAGCAACCATTAAAAAGATAATTGGTGTTCCACGCATAATTATTGTTGAAAAACTAGGATGAACAAAAAATAGTTGAATTCTGACCTTAGTTGGAAGAATTTTTTTCTTTTAACATGTTATCCAAATTCCTTACTATTAAACTAAATCTAATGACTTTAGTTGGAAGAATTTATGTAACACTTCTATTATTTTTGAGAACTAGTTAATTATATAGTATACTTCTACTATCAGGTTTCCACTATCAGACCACTTACCGTTTATAAGTGATGAGCAATTTTCACCTTATAAGTCAGTTTTATAGTGTTGAGTTAACCCAATACCTTATCGATTATAAGGTTGATGGTTTTCACCTTTTTGACACCATTAACTTCTAATTTTTACAATAACTGAAAAATTATAAGGTTAATCACCTGCAATTACTTAGTTAATTTAAAAAATTGATTATTGTATATAAGAAAATTAAATAATTAGCTAAAAATGGTAAAGATGTTAAAAAAATAGTCATCAATTAACATAATTAAGGAAATTGATTTAGTTAATCAGGTGGATTAGAGAACTTGATTAACCGTTCTCATGAGCGTAGCTCAATTGACAGAGACATTGCAAATTATTGCAGGAACCAGAGTTCGAACTCTGATACTCTCACTTAATCATCTTAAAAAATTGAAATTTTAACCACTAGACTACTTGGAAAAAAAAATGAAAGAAATCGATTAACCAAGTGCAAAGCCATATTTAAGTTAATCGTTATCGTTATTAGATAAGGTATTTATAGTACACACAACAATATATCACAATTTGAACCTACACTTTTGTATAGTGTGAATCAACTCCTTACCGACTAACCTTCATCGACAATAAATAGATTAACCTCGCCACATAAATCTTGAAATGCAAAAAAATTTCCATTATAAAAGGACATAATTTTTTACTAGTAATAAATTATATATGAAATTGAAATTAAATTTACCTACATTGCTGTTTATGAAATTTTTTAAATGAAATAATATTAGAGAGCATATTTTTCAACTTTTTTGAGTTCAAACTAGGTTTAAGAACACCATAATTCTCAATTTTCAAATCATTGCATACTCTATGCTTTCCACCTTGTAATTCTGAAGAACACCATCCTCCAAAAGAAAATTGTGTTTGATTTCTTCTCAAAAGCTCTCTATCAATTTTATCAAGCACAATATCATTTCTTTTAAATTTTCTTGCAAATGGTCGATTACTCAAAACCATTTTCCTATAATCTTTGAGTGTTAATGATCTTGGATGTTGTTTTGGTGGATTATCCCAAGTAATGTAATGTAAATCACTATTAGCTGTTGTATTTTTGTAGTCTTTGGAATTGCATATAACTGTTTGGAAGTATCCTTCTGGAGATGACACAAAATTTGTGTAGTATAAGAGGAGAATTCTTGGTAGATTTTCCCAACCTATAATGCAATATTCAGAAAAAGATCTTGATAGCATTGTCCATGCTGAACCTGAATTTTTTAATAAAAATAACAAGTTAATGAATGATTAGAAGTTCAAACTTGTAAAAAATAAAGTTCATATGTAATATAATTATGGGTAAAATAATGTTTGTTAGCGAGTTTTAATTTATTCTCCTGTAATTTTTTTGTTCGATTATCTCTTGTATGTAATATCAAGATTCAGTCTTTTTAGCCTCACATGAAATATGGTGGCTTAAGATTCCTCACAAATGATGACGTGACATGCTTCACGAGGGGGTAAACTAAAATTCACCGTTGGATTGAAAGTTTATATCATATAGATCATTTTTGTCAAACTTCGGACAAATCCAAAATCATTTGATATGTTATTGCGACACATAAAGATTAACAGCATATATATATATATATATATATATATATATATATATATAATGAAAAAAGTGAGCAAGAGTACAAGTAGTACTAGATCTAGACCCACTAATGAGGATAAGTACAAAAGGTACTCAACCACGCACGGCACAACAAGGTGGATGTTATTGTACATTATCAACCACGGTACAACAAGATAACAAGAGTTAATCGGAAGCGTAACGGTACAGCAAGTTGAAAACATAAAAAACCTATTTATTATCTAAAAAACTTGAGAATCTGATTATTACTTAAAAAAATTTAAAAAATTGACCGTTATAAATTCGAAATTCAAAACCCCTAAATGTATTTGGTTACTATTTGACTTCATAAATCAATGGCGGCTGAGAATCTATTGAAAAATATATATATACACACTGCAGAGAATCTTTATCCTTGTCTACTTGTCCTAATCTAATTTTTTTCATATAAAATAAAGTAATCCGTCCGACCCAAAATATAAAGAAAAATTGGTCAACCAAAGTTCAGGGACGGATCTAGAAATCAATGAGACGGGGGGCCGAATGGGCTGATTTTTTTTTTTTTAATAACAAACAATACATATAAAATAAAATCACTATAGTTTTTTTTTACAAACATTGTAGCACCTAAAACAAAATAAAATTTTGTGATAAAATAAAGGAAAATGTTAACATGTTAAAAGTCGGTTATGGTAATTTTGACTAAAAAATCGTGTAATCAATTTCTTAAAATTACAAAAAAAAAATATGCTCTTATCAATACAAAATTTCTATATTTAAATTCATTATCATTAGCAAAACTCTAAAATAGAATAGACAGACATATAGTATTAGATTAGATATTGTATAAAAAGAAGTAGCTAGGAAATATGATGTGTCGTTAGCAACCCATAGACATTAAATGATCATCTATTTGAACCACTAGTACACAAAAAGACAACAACTAAAACACTCAATCTCTCCATTCACTTATAGGATATAATATACACATATATAACATAGTATACATATTTAGGGAGGGGTTGGAGCCCCTGCTCGCCCCCCCTCCAGTCCGTCCCTGCCAAAGTTGTTGTATTTAGTCCAAATTTTTAACCAAATACATTAACTTTCTTTCACCAATTTTCTCTTATATTTTAGTATAGTGGAAGTATATATGTATGAAAATGAAATATATATAAACCCAACAGACCAAAAATAAATATTAACCTCGAAGGATGAAAAATATTGGAAAACTCTAACGAATACTCTGTTTGGATTCAGAACATCACATGCTATAGATAAGTCATTTAATGATTAAAATACAACATGAGAAAGGTAAATTACAAATGCATGGGCCATGAAGAAAAGTAATATATGCATATAGAACAAAATAGCATAATCTAAAGATTAAAGGAAGAAGTAAATGACACCTGTGTAAAGTTTAAAAGCTGTTGGGAGACTCCTCTGCTTTGTTACTTGCCAAATATCTGATTTTTTGTTGCTATAAAGTGCTGGATCTATAAATATTGGTTTTCCTCTCTTATTGCTGAAAAATATGAGTGAAAAATATTAGAATTTTGAGTATAAAAGTCATAAAAAATTGAGTTAATCACAAATTTTGTTTCTAAAATTGTAAGCAATAGTTATTTGTTAGATTAATAAACTTTTATTATTAAGTTTAGTGCAAGAGATTAGTGTTTAGTGCATGCCAATGTTGGAAACTCGAAAGTATTGAGTTTAATTTTTTTTTTTAAGTAGTCTAGTGGCTATAATTTCACTTTTTAAAGTGAATAAATAGGAGTACCAGAATTTTGTCAAAAAAAAAAAACAAAGTAGGAGTACCAGAGTTTAAACCCCGATTTCTACAATAACATGCAATATTCCTGCCAACTGAGCTATGTTCATGTGAACGTACAGAGTTTAATTCTTAATAATAATAATAATAATAATAATAAATTTTTAAAATGATTTATAAGATTAAAAATAATCCATTGCATTAGTTCCTTGAAATAATTTTTGAGACTAATTATTGAGCTACCTAATAGATAATCAAAATTTTCCAATTTCATATATTATTTAATAATTTAGTAAAGTTTTGAGAATTTAGACTAATATATTTAAATTATATAATTTAGAGACTAAATTAGTAATTGAATGAAAGAAAAATATTGTAATAGAACAATCACACTTACAACTTCCAGCCCAAATGACTGCTATGGTGAATGAAATTAAGATGTTTTGGAACCCCAGAAAAGGCATGAATCAGATCTGAAAATTGGAAAATTTCATAATTAATTTACATTAAGTCAAATAAGAATAACATATATATATATATATATATACTTCCCACTGTTTTAGAGATAAGTAAAAAAAAAAATCACTTTTCAAATTAATTTTATAATTAATGAATATAATCTATAATATAGACTAGATTTATTAATTATTTAATTAATCTGAAAAGTTGTGTTTTACTTATATTTGAAATCAGAGAATGTATAATAGGAATTTTTTGATGATTTTATAAAAAATATAAATAAAGAAATTTGAATAATCCAATTGATATCATATAATTAAACAAACATTAATTAAAGGCCACTCACCATACCATCTTGTGTTACCAAAGGATAATCAGAAGCACTAAGATTAATAAACCAATCCCATTGACAATTCCTAAGAAGAATTGCCATAGCATGAAGAGTTGTAGAAAGCATAGTTGGACCTCTATATGTAACAAAATTACTTTTTTTTATAATCCAAACATTTCCTACTTCACCAAAAACAGCTTCATTAGTCACATAATCAATCACATCTCTATGATCTTTTTTTGGAGCACCATGATCCATATGAATTAAATAATAATTTCCTGGATGATACAAAGCCTTCAATAATCTTTTGATCTTGGTAGCATCTCCTTTTGAACCTGAAATTAAGTATGCAAAACTAATTGGATATTTTTTGTTGGTATTTGAGATGTTTAATGTTTTGTTAATTTGATTTGGAGGACTATAGTTTGAGGTAATTATTGGTATGGTTAATTTGGTTGGAATGTAAAGAACAAAGAATAATGTTGAGGTTAGGATTGAGGAAATAATGAAAATTTTGATACCCATTTGAGAGATGATTGTAAAGAAATTAAATTTGGAAATGGGAGAGGAAGTTAGAAGAAAATATATTAGAGAGAGGTTGAGTAGTGAAGAAGGTAGTTTTTGTTTGTTTTTGAACACATGTGAAGAAGGTAGTTAAATGCTTTAATAAAGGGACTTAATTGGAGAGTGAAAATTTTGAAGTGTGTGGTTTACTTCATTTTTAGATTCTTTTCTTTTGAAACAAGGACTCTCCATATGTCATTAAATTGTTTGATAAGATATGTAGATTCCATCATAACAAGTACTTAGTAGTTACTAGTAGTTCTATCACATGAATTCATGTACTATAGAAATCGATTATCTGCTGTAACTGTGTGACACAATTCATAATCTCAAGTATTGATAGATCTAAATTAATAATAGTTGTGATTATTTAAATTTGATTTAGTGAATGTGTACTAGAAATTGTTCGACCTCAAATTAATGGTCGAAATATACGAACAGTGAGAAAATTCAATTTTCTTAAGGAAATACAGCGGAAAAGTTGTTCAAGATGGATACCATATTTGCTTTGATACCATGTTAAGAAACATGACATCCATGAAAACGTAGAGAGAAAAGTTAGAAAACTTGTATGGATGGTAATGAGTAAAATTACAATGAATAAGAAAATTAGGTACAGATGACTTATTTATAGGGTAACTAACTAGACTAACTAATTAGTAACTAGTGTAACTAACTATATCTCTGATAATTATTATCGGGGGAAATTTAGATTCCATCATCTATAGATATGGATCCTTTACTGCGGTTTCTCTCTTGCAGGTCTGCTCAAATCTAAGTCATTACTCTTAGAGGCATAATAGATAGATAGCAAGGGGCGGTGCTAGAGATGATCCAATTCCACTCAAGAATATAAGCCACTTTAATAAAGTAAAATAAAAAGTCTCAACTTAGATGTCAATGAAATATATTAATGTTGTGTTTTCATTTTATTATTTTTATCAAATAGTCTGATAGCTATAATTTCACCTTTAAGATAAATAAGTGGAGTGTCTGAAATTCGAACTTCAACTATTACATATAAAAATTGATGTTCCTACCAACTGAGATAATCTAACGAGAATTTAATATTGTGTTTATTTACTTCTTACTATTTATTACTTTCTTGTTTCAATTGCCCCATATTCTATGTCTCATTTCTCATGCTGTTAATAAAGAGTAATAAAGAGTAAATTATTTTCCATACAAAATCAACTATTTTTTAATTTGTGTGTCATTTTTCTAAAGTGACATACTCCTTCCGTCTTAAAATATAAGAAAAAATTGATCAAAAAAAATTAATGTTTGGTTAAAAATTTGGATTAAATACACCAACTTTGTTTGACAAATTTTTCTTTATATTTTGAAATATAAGGAGTATATTTTAAGACGGAGATAATTTATAATCTTCTCACATAAATTATCCGGTGATATGTTAATTTTATTGTAACATTTTTCAATTATCTAACTTATTATGTTATACATTATACATTTATTGCCTTGTGTTATTATTTTTAAGTGTCTTTATCATAGAGCAAGCCTTTCAAAAAGAGGTTAGGGACTCCCCTTTCGGATGTAACAAAGAAATCTGTAAAGTAAAGAACAATTTCTTATTTTTTTAGCTGTGTAGTTTAATTACAATAATAACCCTTCATTTTGATGCATTTTCTCATGTGGGTTGCAATTACCAATCAGCAAGTGTATGGCCAAAATTGGAAAATTTTCTGATCAGTTTAATATGTTACATCAAACTAGCTCATGCTCATGAAAAGCAATGTAAGAACTACTACCAAACTTTACCAAAATCATGTTCTTTAATTAATCTTAATTGTATACCTAATTTTAGTTCCCAAGTCTTTATAAGCCTTTTTACAAGGGTAAGGTTGTTGCATTGTGACCGGTTCAAATCTATGGACAATCTCCCTACTTTAAGAGTATAAAATTGTTAAAGTTCAAATGTGAAGTCTAACACGGATAAGGTATAAAATTTTGGAGTTTAAGGCAAAAAAATTTAAAGAAATTTGATATTATATAAATTATTAATTTTTAGTCTATGATGTTAACTCAATTGATAGGGACATTTTATTATATGTGTATGGGTTGTAGTTCGAATCCTGATCATCCATTTTATCGACCTTGAGGGTGAAATTTCTAGACACTAAACTACTTGATAAAAAAATAAATAATTAAAGTGCAAATTTGATTCAAAAAAACTTTTAAACTGCAAAATTATTTATCAAAGTTTTATATTCAATAAACTTTAACATTTCAAACTTAATAGATAAGTTTGCTAATTGTTAAATCTATCTATGTATTCGGTGAGAACTGATAACTACTGTGAGAAACGAGAACTATTAATAATAATCATCAGATTTAATTGACGCATATAATTAAAATCCGCTCACTCACTTAAAACCTCACATGATTCTATACGAGAATATTAGAAAATCCTGCTAATTAATTGCAGTTCACTTCAAAAGAGAGATTTTAAGTGAGTGAGCAGATTTTAATCTCACGCGTTAATTAAATTTGATGGTTATTATTAATATATAGTTTCCGTTTCTCATAGTAATTACCAATTCTCACCGGATAATATATATATATATATATATATATATATATATATATATATATATATATATATATATATATATATATATATATATATATATATATATATATATAGATTATACAGGGAGGGATCAAATTACACCGGTGTAACATTTGAGTAATGTTACACCTCAAATGTTACACCGCTCAATTACGCTTTAACGAATAAATTTGACAAAATCATGAGACTAAAAATTAATATATTATATAATAGAGAAGTGTTATGAATATTAATTAAAGAAAATATGACAAAATTAATATATTATTAATTTTAAATGAGATAATTCACACTTAATTGATTTTTTCTCATTCTCATTAGTTAAATACGACTAAATCATGCATTTCAATATAACAACTATATGCCCATCAATATATCTTGGTAAAAAAAAATATCTCTCTCTTTTTTTTTCCACGCATTAAATATGAATTTTTTTATTTATTTTTAAATTTGACTATTTCAATCATGCATGTCATATGAGATTGAATATTATATATGATTAAAATACAAAGTGATTATATATTTTAACCTCAATTGTTTTATTTTTTTTTACGAAACCCCTATTATATATATTATGTATCTTTTTTAAATAATTGCATAAAATTTTGCTATATTATATTATTTTATCAACATATAATTAATTGCCTAATTTTTTTGTTTCTCACTTGTTTTCATCTATTCATTTTGTATTGTTTCATTGTTCTTTTCTCTTTTTTTTCGCACACATGCATAAAAATAGTAGACATTAATTGAAAAACATGAGTACTAAAAATTTTTATTTGTCTAACTCGTAATGTACCCATCCGTTCCTCCGTCCCTTTTATAAGCAAATATTTCTCTTTAAAGGAACATCAAGTAACAAATCGAACCGGCACACTTCAAAAAAGTATACCGGTATGTAAAATTACATTTACTCTCTCAATTTCGGCAAACTCACATCGGAACACTTTCTTTGAGTAGGGTAAAGAATGAATTTTTTTTTTTTTTTTTTACAATTTTACATTATATATGAGGGTATATTTGTCATTTTTCAAGTCCAATTGTTGGGGTAGAGTGAAAATTGTTGGGTAGAATTTTTTTTTTTCCAATAGATATTTTGTTTGGTTAATGTTATACCTTGAGTTTCTTAATCCATGCAAAGAAAGAGGCATTTATAATAATTAAATGGTCCCTATATACTTTATTTATCCTTGAAAACGTGTACGTTACTTGTGTCTTTTAGAAGAAGTTCAGATCTTATTGGTAAGCAAGCAGTGTTTGAGTTGTTCACTTTAATATGCTGCCTATCCTTTTTGAATGGGACAATACTATCAGGTGATTTGGTTTAGGCCCTCATATTCGGTTGTTTGTTGGTTTTGGCCCTTAATTATGATTTTCACCATGGGTATATTAGGGTCCGTTTGACTCAGCTTTTTCTAAGCTTATGCAATATAAATTAAGTTTTATGGTATTTTTTAAGTTCACACTGGTGAAAATTGTAATTTTATAAGCTATTTTATCATACAGTACCTTGACAAATTTATAATAATATATAAAAATTGCATAAGTTGTTTGCATAAGCTCTAAATAAGAGGAAAAAAAAGACGGGTCAAACGCTACCTTAGTCTATGATGATCATAAGTATATATTATGGATATGTTTATGGCAAGATATTTTAGTAGTGCTAATAATTAAGCATGACAATGGGCGGAGCGGAGATCCTTTTTGTTTTCTCTATTTTTAATGGTGTGTTTGGTTGAGTGGAAAAAAGAGTAAAGGAAGGAAAACTCAAAAATCGATTTTTGTGTTTTCCTTTTTTTTTTCTTCCATCAAACCAAAGAGACTCTAAATCTAATAGAATTTGAATATCTATGTATTTGTTCTATTCTTATGAGGATAAAAATTAGAACTTCAATCTCATATTCCGTGTAATTCGAGTATCATGCTCTGCCCTATTTCCACAATAACTTGGATTTAATGTCATCAATATTGAATTTAAAGATGAAGTGTTACATTTGAGACTAAAATTGACATCTCTTTTGACATTAAAAGTCGTCACTTTTAAGATAAAATACATGAGTTAGAAAAAAATTGCAACATAAATTTAAAATAGAGGGATTACTTTCGTGAATTTAGTAAAATAAGAAGATTAAAACTGCAATTAAAATAATTTTTTTTGACACAATTAAAATAAAATATTAAATATCACATTTTAATATTCATGTGGGTGTTTATTGGTTTAGGCTTGTGGGTGTTTAAATGGGACAATGTTCTTACTAAAAACTACACCAAACTATTATCTTAATTAACTTGGTCAAACAAAATAAGTCACTTATTCTATTTATATTCTTCGTAAAAGGAAAATAAAAGTCTCTTATTATACAAAAAGTTTTTGGAATATCCATCACGTCTCAAATAAATGAATGAATTGATGGATAAGAACTAAAAAGGATCACTTTGCTCTTTCTCACTTTTTTCTTAACTTACAACTTTTAAAGCTTCAACGTTTTCCCCGGGAAATCACTTCTACATATGTCACGTGAACTACAAGAACTTCTTCCACGTCACCATGTCACATTAAAAAAAAAACTATATTATATAAATCAATATCAATATCAATATAATAGCTTAACTATAGGAAATTGAAAACAAAGAATTCATTTTGAATGATTTGAGAAGATTTGTTGAGAGTAACGTCTATAAGGTTTTGTGAGAAATTGAAACAAAATTTCCGAGATACTTTGCATGGAATTCTAAGTGAAATTAACAATAATTAGAACCAAAATGGCTAGTTTGAAGAACATCAATGTCATCACAAGCTCCACCAAGGTTTTGTGCCTCTCTTTCTCATAACTTTTCTTTATTCTTCAATCTTCAATTATATCATGACTTGCATTATTTGTTTATGTATCAAGAATAGAAAAACACCACATGTGCTTTTACTCTATAGCTAGAAAGGTTTTTGTATGTAACCTATATAATTCTAGTTCTAAATTGTTGTTGTGGTACCCTACGAACTTTGATATTGCAGCCGCAATTGCACTTGTAGTGTCGTTGTAGAGACCTCTAGAACCTTTATATTGTTGCCAAAATTGCGATTGCAGATTGCAATTTAGAACTATGTGTATGAATAGTTTTAAATTACGATTGCAGTTGCATTATTGTCGATAATTGCTGGCAAATATGGTTGATGTAGCTTAATCTAGTTTGGGGCCAGATCATAATCGTGGACAATTTTAGAACTCTTATATAACCATTGCATATATCAACTTAGTGTTTTCTTGTGCAGGCACAAGATTCAAACTTTCAAAACAAAACAATAGTTGGAAATATTGTGAGGAAGGTGTTCAAGATTCTTTTCTATCTCCACTTGATTCTAATATCACTTTTGGTGATTTCCCTCACAATCTATGGCCTTATCACCACCTCTCAAAACCACAATTTCCACCTAATGAATTGGTACCCTCCACTCTTCACCTCAATAACATGTGCTGGAGTTTTTGGTTTCATTTGGCAATGGATCACTCTCAAGAACCCTAAAAAGGCCATAAGAGCAACATTTTGGCTTAGCCCTTTGCTTACATGTGCAATGGCTATTATGTTTGTGTACATTGAATCTCCAATAAGTCTTGCATTTGGTGTTATTGCTTTGGTTTTTTCATTGATTCAATCTCTTTATGGTTGTTGGGTCAATCATAGATTTGAATATGCCAACAAAATTTTATCAACTTCATTAGTTGATTTTCCTATCAAAACCATGTGGTTAACATTTTCATCAATTTTTATTGGAATTATTTATTGCTTTTTTCTTGTTATTGGAATTGGAGGAGCTAGAGCAATTGAAAACAAAACAAAATTAACATCCTTGTTCATCTTGTTAATTTTGTTAAGCCTAGGATGGAGTATGCAATTTCTTAAAAATGTGATTCAAGTCACAATTTCAAGAATAAAGTATATGAATTTAGGTTTTGGAGAAGTTATGGACACAAGAGTTGCATTTAATGACACATTAAAGTACTTAAGTGGAAGTGTTTCAATTGGTTCAATTTTAGTTCCATTTATCTCAACATTTAGGGGGTTTGCTAGGTCATTAAAAATTATTGGAGGAGATAGTGATGAGTTTATGTTTTCTTGTGTTAGTTGCTATATGGGAATTGCAACAATTCTTGTGAGTTGTGGAAATAGATTTGGATTTGTTCATGTTGGAGTTTATAATAAAGGGTTTGTGCAAGCATCATGTGATATTTGGGATATGTTTAATAGGGTTGGATTGGTGCAACTTATTGACTTGGATCTTACTGGATCATTTTGTTTCCTTAGTGGTGTGGCAGGGGGTGCAATTAGCAGCCTAGTGAGTGGAATTTGGAGCATTGTGTTGCAAAAGAACTATGCTACTGAATTGTCCATTTATGCTTTCCTAATTGGGTACTTCATGGTAAGATTTTCTTTAAAAAATTTGCAAGAACTAAGAACTTATATTCATTTTATATTAAGCTTAAATGCAGTTTTGACTTTTTACCCATATATTAAGAATGGTTTATTTTCACCCTTTACTATATATTTACTAAAAGTACCAATGAAAATAAAAATATAATTAGGAATTTAATCCTTCTATTTTTAAATCTGGGATTTTGGTCATTAATTTTTTAAATATCTAATATTTTATTTTAATATGAAATTGGGGGTAGAAATTTTGAGTTGTGGTACACAAAAAAAATAAGGCAAAATAGAAGAAATACATGTACTATGGAGCCAAAAATGTCATCAATATTACTTGCCACATCATCATATCATTTAAAAATGTCAAAGATTTAAAAAATTCAAAATCACATATTTAGAAATGGAAGTACTAAAATCTCAACTTATATAAAATAAGAAGACCAATGCATTTGTATTTTCAAAATTAAAAAAAATATGTGAATTTTGGTACATATATATAGCTTCTTCCTTTTTGCAGTTTTTTTTCTCTTTGATTTATTAAAATTAGTACAGTATATTTTTAGTTCTTCATGAGACACCCAATAGGGACTAAAAGTACTAGTTTTGCATTTTAAGGACTTAAAACATATGAAATTTTATTGAAACTAAAATGAACATATTTGTATATTTTTAAGAGATGAAAAATATGTTTAACTCTATATACAACTATATGCAGGTTAGGTTGGCTTTGGCATGGCCACAAGCATGTGTTTCTGCTTACTATGTTGCTTATGCAGAGAATCCACAAAGCACTCATTTTGATTCTACTATACCAATGCGCTTGGAACAGTTACAAAGATCTCAAGTTTAGAAAATATTATGTGAATAAATTTTTTTTTTTAAAAAAAAGAGAGAGAGAATTTATTGTACTATAGATATAAAGGTTTAATTTTGTAGACTTCAATTATGATCAACTTATCTTTTTTTTTTTAGTAGGATTCCTTTTCCATTATCACAATTTTTAGTAGGATTTCTTTTCCATTATCATAATTTTTGTCGGACTTTATTTACTTTGAGACTAAATACTAAAGGTAAATGTTAACGAGTGCCCCCAGGTCATTCTTTAAACTCTTAAATAGTAAGTTTTTTTTATAGAATTTTTATGGGAATGCGTAAAGTCAACGCATTGAAAATTGTAGTGTTTCATTTTTTGAATAAAAAACTTCTTTAAATGAAATGCTTAAAGAGTGCTCCGGGGAACACTCGTTAGCAAGACCCAGCTCTAAATTATCGGAGCCCCTTCCCCTAAGAATCAAAGGATTAATGTAAAAAAAATACTAATAATTTTTATAGTGAAAAATTAAACGGTGAATGTTAGTATTATTAATTTTTATAGTGAAAAAAGTGAAAATTATACTCTTAATCTTATTACCATTTCATGTTTTAACACTCAAATTTCAATCGTCAAATCATCCTTATATTGCATTATTTCAAGTTAATCTTAACAAGAATAAATCCCTCCTTAGACACGTTGTATTAGATCCAATTTTGGTGGTGTATATTGAAAAGGTCTTATTGAGAGATTGTAACACAACTTTTCTAATTTCTTTGTGTTTATGTCATTGAGATTAATTAAGAACTCGTTTTCTAGTAATGCATGTTATAATTTTAATTTTTTCGTTGTTGTGAATTCGTCAATAAATCACACTAATAAAAGAACTTGATGTATGGAGCAATATAACGGCAATCAATGATTAAGCGGAATAAGCAATAATAATAATAACGATAAATAAGATAAAGGAGAAAAAAGAACACGATAATTTTCTTACCCAGTTCGGTCCAACAATGACCTAGTCTGGGAGAGAGCAACTCATCCGTTCCACTATATCAAAGAGTAACTTTACAAAGAGTTTCAATTGAGTTACAAGACTTAATCATAATTCTACCCAAAACCCGAATCTCTTCTCGTGGCCAAGAGACTCAATTTGATAAGTGTTTCCCAAGGTGTACCACAAAGATAGTTCGCCCACCCTAGAGTTGTACCAAGAGAAAACTCTTTTTCCTCTCTAAAACCCTAGCTCTTGTGAGGTGGCAAACCCTAATCCTTGTCTCTACATGATTTCTCTCTCTCAATTTTTCTATGAATAAAGTGATCCCTATTTATAGAAAAATATATTCCAAAAAAAACTAGTAACAAATCTATTTTAAAATAAAACAAATCCAAGTCATAGTGCTTTCCAAGAAAAGATTTCTTTTCACAAAAAAATTGCAAAACAGCAAAACTGCATTACGCGTCTGCGCCTCGCGCAACCCTCCATGCACTTCACGCAGGAGGCAGAACCTGACTTCTGAAGACAGAAAACAAGTATGCACCTCGTGCAGCTTTCCCGCGCCTCGCACAGCAGGCAGATTCACATCAGATTTTCCTGACTTCTTGTAACTGAGATTTCAAGACATATTTCAACAATTCTCCACCTTGCCTTTAAATGGATAGTGACCCCATCAACCACCGTGCTGCACTCCATCCTCCTTCAACTCTCTCATTCAAGAACACCATCCAAGTCCAGGTCTCACTTGCACCTTGACCTAGGTACCATCCTCCACTTGCTTCCCACAACCTCTCATTCATCCTCGGATTGTCTTCCGCCCCTCATGAAGATCTTGCCTCCCACTACCATAGGATGTTTGGTAGCACCCACAAGATTCACCGCACCCTCTTCAGCCTCCAGAGTGGTCAACTTCGTACCTCCCTGAAGAAACGCTTGCTCCCCAATATCATCGACATTTTAGATAGCTCAACAAGCTCCATCATCCCTCTTAAGCCCCCGGATTGTGCCTTTTTCGTCCTCCTGAAGAATTGCTTGCCTCCGACTATCCATGGATTTTTGGGATAGCCCTACAAGCCTCCACCACCCTTCGACCCCCAAAATGCCTTCCGTCCTATCGAAGTATTGCTTAGCTCTAAACCAACCTTGGAATTTTAGGCGGTTCCACAAGCTGCAACATCAAACTCCCCTTGCACCCAACTACCTCCAGCAGTCCTACAAGTTCTCAAGTTTTATCATTGTTGCTTTCAATTGCCTCCCTAAAGATCCTCTCAAGGTCTTGCACTTCTTCAGCCACAATTGAAAACATGATCCACAAGGTCTCCATGGTCATCCCCCTTTGGTTCAACAATACCATTCTCCTCCCTATCTTCGATTAGATAGCTAAGAGCTAATGTTGATTGTCTATCACTATTGGAAGACTCCACCTCAAACTGAGTTTCCCACCAAAGTATACACACCATATCTCTACCTTGTAACACGCAAGACCTCTTCAACTCCTCTGAAACATACTTCAAGCTATTGTTAGTCTCCAACAATTCTAGTTAAGTTCAACACCTAGTAAACCTTGTTCACTAGTCCAACTAAACCCATGTCACTAACAGGTCCACCCGAAGTCCCACAACTGAACCACATTATGAGAGTCACCACTAGTTATAGATGCATTACCAACTATCTTTGCATCTAAGTTCAGAAACATACCTCATTTCACCTTTTCTGTCATCATCACCTCTTAGTTCTCTACATCTCTTCACCATAGTCACACTATGATTCAGACTCAAACAATAAAAGATTCATCACAAGTTTTTTTTTTTTTTTGTGTTTTTTGTTTAGCCATTTTCTCTTATTTCATTTTTTTTCTTCCAATTCGTTTTTCCCCTACTCTCATTTTCTCCAATTCTTTCAACGAATGTTTTGGTTAAAATTATAAAAAAAAAAATTAAAATCCATTATTATTATAATTAATATCATTGTTGTTGTGGTAAGTAAACACCAACCAAGAAACTTCTACAAAGAAAAATAATAAAAAAAGGAGATGATTGTGAGTATTTGTGTGAGGATTTAATGGGTTTTAAATCGATAATTTTTCAATTGCTTGGTTGGACTTTTCTATTCACTTATGAATATTTTATGATGCATAGATCTAGCTAGTAATTGCTTAATTAGTTTGAAATTTCAATGAATTTAATAGAAATAAAATTGGGAGATTTTTGCATTAATATTGATTTGAAGTTGAAAAGAAACGAAAACACACAAGAAACACCTAGAGGAAAGAGATGATGGAAAGAGAGAGAAAATAAATTATCACCTAGAAGCACTACATCATAATATTGTTAATCCAACGGCTCATGTAATTTTCCCATGGTGGGAGACCTATGAAGCCTTTCCCATGCTAGCATCCGCCACTAAGAACTTATATTCATTTTATATTAAGTTTAAATTCAGTTTTGACCCCTATATTAAGAATGGTTTATTACTTTATTTTCACCCTTTACTATATATACTTTTAGTACCTATGAAAATAAAAATATAATTAGGAATTTAATCCTTCTATTTTTTAAATCTGGAATTTTGGTCCTTAATTTTTTAAATATCTAATATTTTACTTTAATATGAAATTGGGGGGTAGAAATTTTGAGTTGTGGTACACAAAAAAATATGGATCCAAAAATGTCATCAATATCACTTGCCCACATCATCATATCATTTAAAAATGTCAAAGATTTAAAAAATTCAAAATCACATATTTAGAAATGGAAGTAACTAAAATCTCAACTTATATAAAATAAGGAAGACCAATGATGCATTTGTATTTTCAAACTTAAAAAATATGTGAATTTTGGTACATATATATAGCTTCTTCCTTTTTGCAGTTTTTTTTTCTCTTTGATTTATTAAAATTAGTACAGTATGTTTTTAGATCTTCATGAGACACCCAGTAGGACTAAAAGTACTAGTTTTGCATTTTAAGGACTTAAAACATATGAAATTTTATTGAAACTAAAATGAACATATTTGTATATTTTTAAGAGATGAAAAATATGTTTAACTCTATAAACAACTATATGTAGGTTAGGTTGGCTTTGGCAGATGGAAGACACCATATTTGTCTCTCAAAGCAAGTATGCAAAGAATATGATCAAGAAATTTGGAATGGACATTGCAGCACACAAAAAAACTCCAGCTGCTACTCACTTGAAGTTAACCAAAGATGAGAAAGGCATTGATGTTGATCAAAGCTTATACAGAAGCATGATTGGTAGTCTTTTGTATCTCACAACAAGTAGACCTGACATCACTTTTGCTGTTGGTGTGTGTGCAAGATATCAGGCCAAACCAAAGATGAGCCACCTTGTACAAGTCAAAAGAGTTCTGAAGTATATTAATGGGACCAGTGACTATGGGATTCTGTACTCACAGACAAAGAACTCTACCTTAGTAGGGTATTGTGATGCTGACTGGGTTGGAAGTGCTGATGAAAGGAAAAGTACATCAGGAAGTTGCTTCTTTCTAGGTGACAACCTAATTTCATGGTTCAGCAAGAAGCAAAATTGTGTGTCTCTATCTACTGCTGAGGCTGAATACATAGCTGCAGGAAGCAGTTGCTCTCAACTGATGTGGATGAAGCAAATGCTGAAGGAATATAATGTTGACCAAGATGTCATGACATTATACTGTGACAACTTGAGTGTAATCAACATTTCAAAAAATCCTGTTCAACACTCAAGGACTAAACATATAGACATCAAGCATCACTTCATCAGAGACCTAGTAGAAGAAAATTGTGTGGAGCTAAAGCATGTTGGTACAAATGAGCAGCTAGCTGATATTTTCACAAAAGCACTTGATGCAAATCAATTTGAATTTTTAAGGGGCAAATTAGGAATTTGCCTGCATGAGGAAGCATAGCAGTTACAGCAGTTATGACGTGTAAAAGGAAACCGCTCTCCTCTCCCATTCATTAATGCACGCCAATTTAGGGAAATCATTACAAACTTCCCTTAAATATGTCATCACACGCAATCAATTTCTTTTCTCCCAAAATCTAATTTTTGTTCGAGAACCCTATTCTTCTACTTCTCCCTACAAACCCCATTTGTTCATCTTCTCAAAACTCAGAAATCACCACCTCAACATGTCTGAATCATCTCAAACCACCAAGTCCGCTCGTTCCACACGATCAAAAGCAAAGATTGAATCGTCTAAAATTATCAAGGATGTTGTTCCCATTACCACTGTGCATACTAGCAACACCAAAGTTCAATCAAGTGCTGCTGAGAAAAAAGGAAAGGGTAAATCAGTAGAGAAGAAGAGTAAAACTCCAAAAGTAAGTCAAGCTATTTCTCCCTCTGTGACTAATAAATCTGGTAAGGAAAGCTCTAAACAGAAAAGAAGGGATTATAAGTCTAAAATTCCTTATACCATGTCTGAATTAGTTTTTGGAGTTCAATCATTTGTCAACACATTTGAGAAAACATCTGAGACTATCGAAGGTGAACCTCAGAACCCTAAACCTGTGTTTGAAGTGGTTGAAACCAAAGCCCCAACTTCTGATAACCCTAATTCAACTGAGAATTTGGGATCTGCTGCTGAGAAGAAGAATATTACCTCTGAGCCTGTTGAATCTGAAATGCAAACAGATGATACCCCTACAGAGATTGACTCTAAAACTGCTGATAAATCACCAACAATTGCTGAGATGGTGACTGAGAAATCAAATCATGTTGTTACTGAAGAAGATGTCATGCCAGATGTTGAGACATCATTGAATCAACCTGAGGATGCTGAAACTGCTGACAAGGAAACCATGAAGGAAGCTGCTGTTGAGAAAGATGTTGAGACAATTGTCACAGCATCTGATTCTTCTGATGAAGAAACTGGAACTGCTCAAGAGGGTATTTCTGATGATGAAGAAGATACTTGAAATCTGGCACGCAGTGAACACAATGCTGCACAAGATGCTATAGCACACGTTGCAGCAAGACAGTCGCAGAACACAGTAAATAAATAAATAAATTGCAGAACAATAAATAAGACAGGTAATTGTTAACCCAGTTCAGTGCAACGTCACCTACTCTGGGGGATACCAATCCAGGAATGAATCCACTATAATAGCTCTAGTTCAAAGCCCTCGACCAACACCCGGTACTTGACTTATCACCTAGACACTACCCGTGCAATCCTATCTAAGAACCTCTTAGATAATGAGACCCCGTCCCAAATTCCCTCTAACAACACGTACCATGTTGCTGTCAATAATAATAATCAAGATGGAGACACTCTCCTAGAAGCTAGACCACACTCTTGCTTAAAAGCTTATGAGTGAATCACACACACTAACTCCGTGCTTCAAAGCTTAGGAGTAGCTTACAATTAACAACCAAAACACAGTCTTAAACTTGCATCAAATTGACACAAGAAAGGCTGACAAAAGACACAAACTCTAAACCCTAAAAACTCACACTTTGTAAAGAACACGGTTTAGAATACATGAGTAGAATAGCTTGAGGCTTCACATATTTATAGTCTTCAATTGTCTTGATGTGCAAGTTAGGTCTTCAGACAAACACAGCTGTAAAAATTGCGGCCAACCCTATATTATTTCCAGAAATATAATTTGTTTTGTTTCATGTGTGGCCAAACAAAAAAAACATAAATTATTATTTTCAAAAATATAACAAGTTATATTTTTGTTTTCAATAATAATTCTCAAACCGCCTTCAGGAAAACTTGTAGAACAAGCCACGTCTTGAATAGTCGCACGTGCTTGGATATAAAAACGACTTAAATCTTCCTTTGATTTGAAAAAGAAATTCTGCGCAAAACAGAGTATTAGGATGCTGTACGATGATGCTACAGCATCGCAATCCAGCATCTGGCTGGTTGGCTTTTGCAAAATTTTAGCCAATCTCAAAAACCCAACAATCTCCCCCTTTGGCAAATTTTGGCTAAAACAACCTTAGGCCAGTGCATAGAGAGATACAGTCTAAACTTTCCTTCGATTCAACATAAGCACACAACTAGGAAAGAAAGTAGAACGATGCTAAGCTATTTAAACTTTCCTTCGAGTCAACATAAGCACACAACTAAGAAAGAAAGTAAAAAGTTCATATAGCTAGCACGTAAGCATCAGAGGCATGCAACAGCGGAACATAACACATCTTAGCCTCAAAGTACAGATAGAGAGAAATAAACTCTCACATAGTGGATTCAAGACAGGAGAAATAAACTCCGTAAAATTTAAGTAACGCCACAGGGAATAGGAAAAATAAATTCCTATATAAGCATGCATATTAAAAGTAGTAGAAAAATAAATTCTACCTACTCCCCCTCAATATATGCATAAACTTCCACTCCCCCTCAAATTATGCATATCACATAAAACATGCTATACTAGATGCTATAGCATTTTTCATCACATCATGCACATAAACACCATTTTACTCCCCCTTTTTAGCCATAAATTCTGACAAAGAAGGTCAGTTCCATAGAATAGGAGCAAAACAGAGAACCATAGAATACCAAGTAGCATAAAAGTCGCAGGATGTCAGATCATAGAGGATCACATAGAGTGCAGAGAGAATCAGAGCATAGGAACTCATAAAGTGCATACACAAACCATCAGGGCATAGAAAACCTGGAGTATCGGACCCAAAGACATGGATTATGCATGTTACAATCCAGAGAGCATCAAGGCGTAGCCCAACATATTAAAATCCAAAAGGACATGCAAATAAAGCATAAGCAGGTCACATAGAAGGACTTGCGTCAGAGTCCTCCTCCTCTACCTCAGTATCACCACCTGCAATATCATTAAGAACACCAGGATTGACATTGAAAAAACACCTTGAGGTCAACAGTCATTTGCTTCCTAGGCAAAACATCAGTTTGACTGGTTGACAGATGATGCAGCATGTGTACCCTCAAACAGTCTAAAATCAAAAGATAAATCACAACCTCTCTTACTAGGAACACCAGCCTTAGTACAAATGTCAGGATGTTGAGCTAGAATAATGTCACACATCAGTGTAGGAAAGTCTATAGACATCTTCACAGTACATGGCTTACCATGCAGAACAGTTTCATCAAGAATATAAGAACCAAAGGCAAAAGGTGATCTGGTCCCTACAACATATATAAACCTAGCCAAACCTGTAGCCACAGTATTGGAATGAGTAGTTGGAGCCCAGTTGCAGTTTTCATCAATCCAGCTGCATTAATCAAAGCTTTTGGCATTGTAAAAAAACTTCACTTAAATTCCTTTCCACAGCAAGCCTTCTTTTTATCACAAATTTCCACCTGTCAACATTTTCAAAACGATGAAAGGAAATGTTGTCAATGGGTACAGGGGATACATCTTGAGGGATCCTTTTTTTCTTCACAGACTTCTTTGAGGATGCTGTAGGCGATGTAGTAGCATGTTGGTCTTCCTCAAACTCTGAATCACTTGAGGAAATAGTCTTCCTCCTCAAAAGCTTCTTCTTTGGCTCAGAGGGCCTAGTAATCTTACTCCACTGTCTTTTAAGACCATAGATTTTCTTTTCCTTGGCAGTCTTGACAGGAACATTAGAAACAGCTACACCTTTACCAGCATTGCTCCTTAACCTCCTAGTACTAGAAGCAGGAGTCCTCTCAGTAAGGTTGAGATTGTCCACATAAATAACATTTGAATCTTTCTCAGCAGATTCATCAACATTCAAAGGAACAAACATAGTTTTACCACTATCATCAACATAAGGGATCACATAGATATCATGAACAAAAACATTATCAGTAGTAGTTGCTTCAGAACCCTTTTCTTTGTCAGGAACAATAACATCGTCTGGAGACTCGGGTATCACGATGTTATCCAAATTTTCCCGTGCTGCAGATGTTGTAGCATCATGTGCAGCATCTTTCTCAGGAACACTCTTCTTGACATGTTCCAACACAGAGTCATCTTTGACCTCAGTTGGAGCGCTAATATCATTACCAACAAATGTTAAACACAGCAGGGGAGAACACCACATAACTTTCTCTGACAAATACTTTCTCACCACAAGAAACATCCTTATCATCAACAAACACACAATTCTTACCAAATCTTCAGATGTTTCAACATTACCCATAATAGCGTGCATTACTAAATAAGTTGAAGAGAAAACTGCACGCCACACTTGCAATAATTGATATAACTCTTCAGATAGGCAAATCCCAAGTTTGCCTCACAATTTTTCAAATTGGACCGCATCTAGAGCCTTAGTAAAAATATCAGCCAGTTGTTCTTCAGTGGCAATATGCTCAAGAGTCACAATACCTTCTTCAACTAGATCTCTAATAAAATGGTGCCTAATATCAATATGCTTCGTCCTGCTATGTTGGATAGGATTCTTTGAAATATTTATGGCACTAAGATTGTCACAGTACAATGCCATAGCATCTTGTACCACATTGTACTCTAGCAACATTTGTTTCATCCATAATAGCTGGGAGCAGCTACTACCAGCAGCTATGTACTCTGCTTCAGCTGTAGATAAAGATACACAGTTCTGTTTCTTGCTGAACCAAGATATAAGATTGTTGCCCAAAAAGAAACAAGCTCCCGAGGTGCTTTTTCTATCATCTGCACAACCTGCCCAATCAGCATCACAATACCCTACTAGCATAGAATTCTCACCATGAGTATACAGGATCCCATAGTCACATGTACCATTCACATACTTCAAAATTCTCTTTACTTGAGCAAGATGACTCATCTTTGGCTCAGCTTGGTACCTAGCACATACTCCTACCGCAAAGGTAATATCAGGCCTGCTGGCTGTAAGGTATAATAAGCTTCCTATCATGCTTCTATAAAGACTTTGATCAACATCAACTCCCTTTTCATCTTTGGTAAGCTTTAAATGGGTTGCTGCAGGTGTTCTTTTATGAGCAGCACTTTCCATACCAAACTTCTTCACTATATTTCTTGCATACTTGCTTTGGGAGATAAAAATAGTATCTTCCATCTGCTTTACTTGGAGCCCAAGAAAGTAGGTTAGTTCACCTACAAGACTCATCTCAAACTCAGACTGCATTTGCTGCACGAAATGCTGTACCATCTCACTAGACATTCCTCCAAAGACAATGTCATCAACATAGATTTGTGCTATTAGAAATTTGCCTTGATCTTCTTTCACAAATAGAGTCTTGTCATTTCCTCTTTTCCTGTAGCCTTGACTAATAAGGAACTCAGTCAATCTTTCATACCATGCTCGAGGTGCTTGTTTTAATCCATATAGAGCTTTCTTTAATTTGTAAACATGATTTGGAAAGCTTGGATCAACAAACCCCTTTGGTTGTTCCACACACACTTCTTCATTTAAGTACCCATTGAGGAAGGCACTTTTCACATCCATTTGGAATAACTTGAATTTTAGAATGCATGCCACTCCTAGAAGTAATCTAATGGATTCAAGACGAGCAACCGGAGCAAAAGTCTCATCAAAATCTATCCCTTCAATCTGTGAGTATCCTTGTGCAACCAGCCTTGCCTTGTTTCTGGTTACAGTTCCACTTTCATCAGACTTGTTCTTGTAGACCCATTTGGTACCAATTACATTTGCATTTTCAGGTCTAGGAACCAAGTCCCAAACTTCATTCCTCTTGAACTGATTTAGCTCTTCTTGCATAGCATTTATCCAGAACTCATCAGTCAGAGCTTTCTTCACATTTTTTGGCTCAAATTTAGACACAAAACAAGCATTAGAAACTAAGTCAAGTGTCCTTCTAGTAGTAATTCCTTGATTGGGATTACCAATAATCAGGTCTGTAGGATGATTCTTTTGAGTACGAGTAGAAGGTCCTTTCTTTGGAGTAGCAGAGATTTGTTCAGATGCAGTAACCTCTGTATCATTCTTGGATTCATTAGTAGTTTCACAATCTACACCACCTGTTATAGATGCTGTAGCATCTTCTGTATCATCTTCAGCAGTTTCACTTGAGGTGTCATCTATTACCACATTTATAGACTCCATCATGGTTTTGGTTCTATTATTATATACTCTGTAGGCTCTACTATTTGTTGAGTATCCCAAGAATATGCCCTCATCACTTTTAGGGTCCATTTTGGTTCTTGGTTCTCTATCAGACAAGATGTAGCATTTACTACCAAACACATGGAAGTGCTTAACAGTAGGTTTCCTCTCTTTCCATAATTCGTACAGAGTAGTTGTTGTTCCAGATCTCAGGGTGACACGATTATGAATATAGCAGGCAGTATTCATAGCTTCTGCCCAAAAACCATGTGAAAGCTTCTTTGCATGTAACATTACCCTTGCAGACTCTTGTATAGTTCTATTTTTCCTTTCTACTACACCATTTTGTTGTGGTGTAATGGGAGATGAGAATTCATGTATGATGCCTTCAGAGGCACAGAAGTCAGAGAACCTGGAGTTTTCAAACTCCTTACCATGATCACTTCTGATCCTTAATACAACATTGTTTTTCTCCCTTTGAAGTTGAATACATAGATCTTTGAACATATCAAAGGTTTCTGATTTCTTTCTAATAAAATTTATCCATGTGTATCTAGAAAAGTCATCAACAACAACATATGCGTACCTTTTACCTCCCAAGCTTTCAGTTTGCATAGGACCCATCAAGTCCATGTGTAGGAGTTCAAGAACTCTGGTGGTGGTAAGATGCTGCAGCTTTGGATGTGGCATCTTGGTTTGTTTCCCAATCTGACAGTCTCCACATATGCTACCTTCTTCAATTTTGAGATTTGGCAGTCCTCTGATGGCTTCTTTAGATATTGCTTTCTTCATGCTTCTTAGATTAAGATGACCAAGCTTTTGGTGCCATAGTTTTACTTCATCTTCTTTAGTGATTAAGCATGTTGACATATTTGTTTCTTCTTGGGGAACCCATAGATAGCAGTTGTCTTTTGATCTGACACCTTTCATCAGAATCTCACCTTCGTTATTTGTAACCAAACATTCAGACTTGGTGAAGTTTACTTTCATTCCTTGGTCGCATAGTTGACTAATACTTATCAAGTTTGCAGTCAATCCTCTTACTAACAGAACATTGTTTAGTTTAGGCAAGCTATTACTTCTGAGCTCCCCTATCCCAACAATTTCTCCTTTTGCACCATCACCAAAGGTTACAAAGCTGGTTGAATAAGACTTTATACCAACAAGAAATTTACTTATTCCGGTCATGTGTCTTGAACAGCCACTATCGAAGTACCAGTCTTCCCTTGATGAAGCTCTAAGTGATGTGTGAGCAATCAGAGCAGTAGTCTCTTTTTCAGGTTGAGTTGTATCACTTTTCTTCTCATTTTCACCTTTAGGTTTCCATTCTTGTTGAGTAGAGGCAGTTGTGGAAACAGGTTTATGCTGAGGACGTCTGTTAGGGTACCCATATAGTTTGTAGCAGTAAGGCCTTATGTGCCCTTTTCTACCACAGTAATGACATCTCCACGCATGGTGTTTTCTTCTATTTCTTGACATGGAATGCTGCTGATGATGCTGCGGCTTTTGATAAGGCATCCTTTGCTTTTGAGTTTCTCTAGGATCCATGTACATGAGGTCAGGACTATAATTTTTGAATTTGTTGACATTCTCATAGCTAAGCCCAATATTCCTAGGCTTTCGAACATTTTTCTCTAAGATTTCCTCCAGTTGACCATCAGCCTTATGAAGTTTGTCAAGATGCTCATCATCTTTATACAACATGTCAGAGAATTTTCTCAACCGCCAAATGTCAGCATTTAATTTTTCAATGACTTCCTTAGCTTCTTCAAGATCAGAGGACATATAATTTACCTTCTTTTGAAGTTCCTCCATCTTTGAGATATTCTCAAATTTTTCTGCTTTTAACTCATTGATGGTTACCTTTTGTTTCTCAATAACCCTGCAGATTTCAAGATCAGAGGATAGATAATTTACCTTCTTTTGAAGTTCCTCCATCTTTGAGATATTCTCAGATTTTTCTGCTTTTAACTCATTGATGGTTACCTTTTGTTTCTCAATAACCCTGCAGATTTCTTCACTCTTAAGACAAAGTTCCTTGTAGGATTCAGCAAGCTCTTCATAGGTTACCTCTCCATCATCAGATTCTGTATCAGATGTAACAATACCTGTTAAGACTGAGATATGTTTAGCAGTTACAGATGCTGTATCATCTTCTGAGTCATCATCCTCAGACCAACTGACAGTTAGCCCTTTCTTTGTTCTCTTCTGATATGTTGGACACTCAGGTCTGATGTGGCCATATCCTTCACATTCATGACATCGAATGTTTCTGTTTAAGCTTGATTTTTCCTCACCTTTTGGTTTTCCTTGATTTTCATTGCTGCGCATAGTGCCTGGAGCATTGTTTTTGAAATTTGATCTGGGTCTCTTATCCATTCGTTTCAGAACTTTGTTGAATTGTTTTCCCAATAACACCATGGCCTCAGAAATACTCTCATTAGATTCTTCTTCATCCTTCAGTTCTTCTTCATTATTTTTAGATGAGAAGGCAATGCTCTTATTTTTCTTTTCACTTCTTCCATTTGCAACACTTTCATAAGTTTGGAGTGATCCAACCAGTTCATCCAGCTTCATCTGAGATATGTTTTTGGCTTCTTCCATAGCTGTGACTTTCATATCAAATTTCTTTGGAAGTGATCTAAGCATTTTTCTTACTAACTTTTCTTCGGGAATTTTCTCTCCCAAAGCATCAAATTGATTATCATAGTCTAGAATAGTCATATGAAAATCTTGAATTGTTTCCTCCTCCTTCATACGTAAATTTTCAAACTGAGTAGTAAGAATCTGTAATTTAGACATTTTTACCTGAGGAGTACCTTCATGAACAGTTTCAAGAATCTTCCAAGCTTCCTTTGCTGAGACACATTTTTTGATCAGTTTGAAGATGTGTTTGTCTACCCCATTGTATAATGCATATAGTGCTTTTGAGTTTCCCAAAGCAAGCTCATCCTCTTCTTTAGACCAGTCCTCCTCAGCTTTTAGTTCAAGTGTTGGCTTTCCATCCTTGTCCATGACTACAGGGGGGTCCCATCCTTTCAGAACAGCCTTCCAAGTTTTGCTATTCATAGATTTTAGGAAAGCAATCATGCGTGATTTCCAATAATCATAGTTGGAGACACCAACTAGAAGCGGTGGTCTGCTTACAAGCCCTCCTTCTTTTTCCATGTTGCCAGACATTCTCCCTGGAGCTCACCCTATAACCAGAAAGGGTGCCTGCTCTGATACCAATTGAAATCTGGCACGCAGTGAACACAATGCTGCACAAGATGCTATAGCACACGTTGCAGCAAGACAGTCGCCGAACACAGTAAATAAATAAATAAATTGCAGAACAATAAATAAGACAGGTAATTGTTAACCCAGTTCAGTGCAACGTCACCTACTCTGGGGAATACCAATCCAGGAATGAATCCACTATAATAGCTCTAGTTCAAAGCCCTCGACCAACACCCGGTACTTGACTTATCACCTAGACACTACCCGTGCAATCCTATCTAAGAACCTCTTAGATAATGAGACCCCGTCCCAAATTCCCCCTAACAACACGTACCATGTTGCTGTCAATAATAATAATCAAGATGGAGACACTCTCCTAGAAACTAGACCACACTCTTGCTTAAAAGCTTATGAGTGAATCACACACACTAACTCCGTGCTTCAAAGCTTAGGAGTAGCTTACAATTAACAACCAAAACACAGTCCTAAACTTGCATCAAATTGACACAAGAAAGGCTGACAAAAGACACAAACTCTAAACCCTAAAAACTCACACTTTGTAAAGAACACGGTTTAGAATACATGAGTAGAATAGCTTGAGGCTTCACATATTTATAGTCTTCAATTGTCTTGATGTGCAAGTTAGGTCTTCAGACAAACACAGCTGTAAAAATTGCGGCCAACCCTATATTATTTCCAGAAATATAATTTGTTTTGTTTCATGTGTGGCCAAACAAAAAAAACATAAATTATTATTTTCAAAAATATAACAAGTTATATTTTTGTTTTCAATAATAATTCTCAAACCGCCTTCAGGAAAACTTGTAGAACAAGCCACGTCTTGAATAGTCGCACGTGCTTGGATATAAAAACGACTTAAATCTTCCTTTGATTTGAAAAAGAAATTCTGCGCAAAACAGAGTATCAGGATGCTGTACGATGATGCTACAGCATCGCAATCCAGCATCTGGCTGGTTGGCTTTTGCAAAATTTTAGCCAATCTCAAAAACCCAACAATACTCAATCTGAAGAAAGCAACCAGTCTATTCCCATCAGTGAGAAAGAAAAGGAAGCTGAAAAATCCTTGGATGCTGAGAAAGGAAAAGGAGATGATGTAGTTGATGTTGACACTTATGAGACCACCAAGCCTGCTGAAAAGAACTACTGGTGGTATAAAAAGAGAGGCTGAGAAGCAGTTCAGGTAAAGTTGTGCCTACTGCAAGCAAAACTCCTGCACCTATAGTCAAAACAACAGGTGTTGGACCAATGAAAGGATGGAGTAAAGTCTTTGCTCCCACTAGCAAGAAGAAGGAGACCTTGAAGAGGAAGAAAGAATCATCAAGTGATTCAGATTATGATGCTGCAGAAGATGTTCCAAACATCTCATCTCCCACACCTAAACAAAAGCTACTACAAAGAAAGTGCCCCAAAATGTTGAATAAGCTCCTTGTGACAACATTTCTTTCCATCGTGCTGCTTTTGCTCTAAGATGGGATTACATATACCAGAGGAGACTAGCTGTGGAGAGGGAATTGACCAAAGATGCCCTGAAATGTCAAGACATCTTTCACTGCATCAAGGAAGCTGGCCTGCTGAAGACTGTTGGTGACTTTAGTCCCTGTTATGAACTCCTGGTCAAAGAATTTCTTGTCAACATTCCTGAGGAGTGTGACAATCAACTGAGCAAAGACTATCACAAGGTGTATGTCAGAGGTAAATGTATCAATTTTTCTCCTACTGTGATCAATAATTATCTAGGAAAGTCTGTAGAACCTAAGGCTGAGTTGGAGGTTGCAAACGATGTTATGAGTTATGAGATTACTGCTGGTAAGGTCAAGGTGTGGCCCAAGAACAAGTTGAATGTGAAGTATGCCATCCTGAATAGGATTGGGTCTACAAACTGGGTACCAACCAATCATGCAACAAATGTTGCAACAAGTTTGGGTCGTTTCATTTATGTTGTAGGAACCAAAGTAGATTATGATTATGGTTCTTTTATTTTTGATCAAACTATGAAGCATATTAGATCCACTGCTGTTAAGATGCCCATAGCATTTCCATCTTTGTTATGTGGGATCATTTTGGATCAATATCCAGATATCAAGGTTGTGACTGATACTCCTAAGAAAAGGGAAACTGCTTTCACCTTTCATCACAAATTGTTTGGAGATCATAATGTTGCAGACCATGTTGGGACATCTGCTGATGGAGCTAGTACTATGACCAAAATGGAGATCATTGCTGCTCTAAAAGTTCAATATCGGGAGATTGATAAACAGAAAGATGAGCTTGAGGAGAAGAAGAAAATGTTTGTGAAGATGATTCAAGGTCTGGAAGCTGATGATGCACCTGTCAAAGTTAGTGAAAACGTTGCTGCTGAAGGTGAACCCCAAGATGCTGATGATGAGGTCTATGACACTGCTACAGATGCGGAGGATGATGACTCTGATAGCAGTGATGAAGAATGATTATGTAATCTTTTTATTATTTGGTTTTGCTGTACTTTTATTTGGTTTGTGGGTTTTGTGCCCTGGATTTTAGCACCTTAGTGCATGGTTTGTAACTTTGTTTAAATTCTGCACTTTGGATACTATGCTTTCCTATTTTGGCACATTTTGTGGCTAAAAAGGGGGAGTAGACTTTGATTTGTTTGTTTCTGCTACAATGTTGTTGTGTCTTTTGTCGTGACATGTTTTAAGACACTTGTGTGTAAAGTAGCAGTAAGCAAGTATTCAGGGGGAGTAAATTTCTTTTACCCTGAGATGATGCACGATCTGATGAATTCAGGGGGAGTCTTTGCTAGATGGATGCTGCCCTGATTGGAAAATCACGTGCTTTGATATTCTGAAGAACCTGTGATGTGATAGAAGTTGTGCTACCATATGTTGCAACATCTTTGCTAACATATGACGTATTTTGATTACTCATATACGCTCTGATACCACGATAGATAACCATGTTTATTTTTGCTCGAGGCTATTTGATGATGACTCCGCTGCTGCCTGCCTCTGATACTTACATTTTTTCACCTATGTGAAATTTTGTTTATAATTCTCTAACAACCTTCATTTTGTGTGATTATGGTGACTTGAAGGATTGCGCTTTTATATCTCTCAAAATGGCCTGAAATTGTTTTAGCCAAAAATTGCCAAAGGGGGAGATTGTTGGATATTTGAATTGGCCTAATTTTGCTAAAACAAATATGCTAACAAGATGTTGGAAAACATGTTACAACATCCTATTTGCTAAGGAAATCTCGCGCATTTAATATGAGCATCTGCTATATATGGAAATCCACTTAAGAGCGCGTTTATTGAAGATTTGATCTGATCAGGTGTTTTTGAGATAAGTCAGACTTAATGGAACAACTGTATGACTATACTTATCTTCTAAAGTCATTCAAACACTTTTGGAAAGTTTTGATATATCATTGATGAAGATTGAAAATGAATCAGATCACCTTTTATGATTCTCAAGGAGCGTCCTATCTATTCTAAAGCAAGTGGAGCGTGCTAGTTCACTATTTATATGAAGACCAAGTTCAAGACTAAGGATCTCATTGAAAATATTAGAAATATACAATTGAGTCTTTATTGAGCAAAAGTGTCTGTCTTTGTTAATTGTGATTCTTACTTGTGGATTCTATAACACGAGTTAAGAACTGAATTTGTTATTTGCTTTTTAAGGTTACTCCTAAGCTTTGAAGTACAGAGTTAACTGTGTGTGATTCACTTGAAGCTTTTAAGCAAGAGTGAAATATTGTCTTGGTAAGTTGTTACCACATTATTCCCAACATTGTATAAACAACACAGGTTGTGTTGGTTGAGTGGAAGTGAGATGGGATCTCATGTCTAGGAGTTCCTAGGCAGAAGTTGCATGAGTAGTGTCCAGGTTATAAGATGTAAACCAAGGGTTTGCTGGAGGTCTTAGTATAAGACATAAATCCAAGGGTTTGCTGGAGGTCTTAGTGACTAGAACTATTAGTGGATTTCCTTCCTGGATTGGTATCCCCCAGAGTAAGCAGTTGGCTGAACTGGGTTAACAATTACTTGTGTAATTTATTTATTTTCTGTCAGTTTTTACATGTTACGTAAGATGTGCCAACAATCAATACAACATTATTTATAAAGCAGTTGTTGGGACATCTTGTGTAACATCATTTTAGTAATACCAAAATTTCATTGATGTGTCTCAATAAAATATCAAATGATTTTCAATTTTTCTAAATTTTTCTATAGATGGTCTATAATATAAACTTTCAATCCAACGGTGAATTTTGTAACTTATGGGCTACCATATTAGCTTGCTTCCTAGAGAACTCAACCAATGAGTTTGAACATAAGTTTAGTAAACAAGATTTACAATCTATAATAATAAACTCAAAATAAGATAGATCATGTGTTGTCGGGTTAAAACTGTTGACAACAACGCTCTTAGCATCCAAATTAAAAATAACATTGTTCAGCCCCAATTCACCTGCCCGTTTGATTTAACTTATAAACTTTGTAAAACAAACTTATAAACTATAAACAACTAGCTTCATTATCTTGAAGCAACTAAACAACGGACCTGGATTTCCTACAGTTGAAAAACCACACAGTTTAACACTGTAATGAATCTTTACCTCTGATTTTTGATCAAACGGTTTTGATTAAATATACTCTAAAATAATCCTGACCATTCATTATGATCGGACGGTTCACACCGTAACTGCGTCAACGCAGTTACAGCAGGGAATCTTTTTCCCTAAACAACTAGTTGACGTGTCACTGACTACCCCACCGCCAATTCCATCATGCCTCTTGAAGAAGTGGAAGTTGACCACTTCTTTCGCTCTCTAGAATTATTTTTGTCAAAATATGATCTATCCAAAAAAAATAAAATCATAAACATATATATATACAAAATCAAGTTAAAGATGGTAACTATAAGTATCCAAAACCCAAACTTAACAAGAAAAAGAAAATCCAAAACCCAATTCAAACTCTGTCTAGACTCTAGACTAGATTAAGAAAGTGTACATAATAAGTAGAAATATAAGGTGGAACTCCGATACTCTTAATTATTCATCTTATAAAATAAACTTTTAACTACTAGATAATTTGATTTGTCAAAAAAAAAAAAAAACTACTAGATAATTTGACAATTTTTATTTACTAATTCTATTATTAGAAATTTGTTTAAAATTAAAATATTTCACATTGTATTGTAAGTAGCTATGGCTTGCTCTCTTAAAATCCAGAGTGCAGCTACCACTGAGTAGATGGTCAAATTAGCACACTACTAAACCCACCTACCCCATAATTTTTTTTATATTAATTCCTAAATTCCTATCATAAATAGAAGCTTTGGCCACCCTTTTGTTCAAAACATTCCAATTAAACATTCTTCTTATCACATAATCCTGTAACACAACAAACAAAATGGCTGCTGCTGCTGCACCTACAGTCCCTGAAATAGTCCTCCCTTCCGCCACCGGACAACGGAAAATGCCGGTAATGGGCCTCGGCACTGCGCCGGAAGCAACCAGTAAGGTAACTACAAAAGATGCTGTCCTTGAAGCCATCAAACAGGGTTATAGACATTTTGATGCTGCTGCTGCTTATGGTGTTGAACAATCTGTTGGTGAAGCTATAGCTGAAGCACTTAAACTTGGATTAATTTCATCTAGAGATGAACTTTTTGTTACTTCTAAATTGTGGGTCACTGATAATCATCCTCAGCTCATTGTTCCTGCTCTACAGAAATCTCTCAAGTAATAAAAACTAAAATTCTAGTTCTAGCTACTTTTTTTTTTTATATAAAAGAAATTATATAAGTGAGAAATTATTATTAATTAAATTGACATTAATGATCATTTTACAACAGTTTTCAAAGTGATTTGAACTATATTCGTTAAAGTTACAAAATCAAACTCTTACCACTGAGTAGACACATAATCAAATTCGACACTTATGATGTATACATGTTTGTAATTTGCAGGACTCTTCAATTAGAATACTTAGACCTCATTTTGATCCATTGGCCAATTACTACTAAACCTGGTGAAGTTAAATACCCTATTGATGTATCAGACATTGTAGAATTTGACATGAAAGGTGTGTGGACATCATTGGAAGAATCTCAAAAACTTGGTCTCACCAAAGCTATTGGAGTCAGTAACTTCTCTATCAAGAAGCTTGAAAAATTGCTATCCTTTGCAACCATCCCTCCAGTAGTGAATCAAGTAATTAATACTACTAATATCATAAATTGAAATTAGGCTAACCATATTTTACTTGAATTAATATACTAATAATCATTGATTAATTAATCCTAATAGGTTGAAGTAAACCTTGGTTGGCAACAAGAGAAACTGAGAGCTTTCTGCAAGGAAAAGGGTATTATTGTAACTGCCTTCTCACCCCTAAGGAAGGGTGCTAGCAGGGGAGCTAATTTAGTGATGGACAATGATATACTCAAAGAATTGGCAGATGCTCATGGCAAGACTATAGCTCAGGTATATATAATATCATCATAAGAGTGTGTATATACCACAATGTTTTAAAAATCGAATCGAAATTTTCGATTTTATAAAAAATCCATTGGTTTGATTCTTACTAGTTTAATTGGTTTTCATTTCCTTTGCTCTTTATTTTTTTATTTATCATTTGATTCAACCGTATTTAAATCAATTGAACCAACAGAATATTATCTGAAGGCTTCAACGATTCGATCTTCGATCCGGTTATTAAAACATTGATTTGATTTATTTTAGTTATATTACTTTAAGAACTATATATGTTTTACCTGTTCATAAATTTAATGTTTCAATCAAATAATTTGCAGATTTGTCTTAGATGGTTATATGAACAAGGATTGAGTTTTGTGGTTAAAAGCTATGACAAGGAGAGGATGAACCAAAACTTGCAAATCTTTGACTGGTCATTGACTGAAGATGATTACAGGAAAATAAGTGAAATCCATCAAGAGAGACTCATCAAAGGACCAACCAAGCCTCTTCTTGATGATTTATGGGATGAAGAATGAAAAATCAATACAATTTTAATGAATGGATGTTGCTACTTACTCTGAATAAAGCAAGGGTCATCATCATAGTGGTTATGAGTACACTTTGTGGAGTGGAGTTGCAAGTGTTTTATTTTCAAGAGGTTTGATTTTGTTCTATGTACCGTTTCTCAAAAGAGTAATTTTAATTCTCGGAGCCTTCTAACTTTTCTTCCATAGTTATTCTTCTAACTTTAATTTTATGAGTACCGTTTCTCAAAAAATAAGAATAATTGACCACTTGTAAAATAAAAATTTTAATATCTCACCACCAAATACAAACAATGAATGAATTATTTGTCTTTCATCATCTATATTCGTATAAAAAATACTTGTAGTTGTCACCCAATACAATAATATATTATGCGATGATTGTCACTCTTATGGGACACTTATCCTATAGCACTGTCTCCCATACTTTCCAATTTAATACTAATGTCTATACAGTACATTTCAAGTAGACTGCAAGACAATCAAGTACTGCAAACAATACAAAAACTATATTTTTGTCTTGCAGTCTAGTTGTAGTGTACTGTACAGTGCCAATTATTTAGTCAAACATCTGCATTATTTATTAGCATAGTTTGAGAAAATTAACTTTTCGATGATGATACTAAACCATGTCCATGGGATCCATCCACCCACCGCCTCTCAGATGATTTCAGTACTTAGTTAATGAAATTCAATTGAAGAAATATAATATGATTGAAAGCCTATGCAAAATTATAATTTACAAGGGACTGTTTAATTTGTAAAATATTATAAAATAACAAAGTAAATTTTTAACCTATTAAATACCTTTTTATTTTATAGTCTCTCCGGTTCTAAATATAAGAACAAAACACTTTTTAGATTAAAAAAACAAAGTAAATTCTTAAGCTATTAAATAACTTTTTATTTTATAATTAATCTTTGCGATTGTAAATATAAGAAACAAAATATTTTTTAGATTTTTTGAAAAATTAATGTATTTGGTCTAAAATAACAGTTTCTATGTTTTAATTAACCTGAAAAATTGGAGAGGATAAAAATCTTTATTTAAAGAGGTACTAAATACAAAACAAATAAGATTATATAAACAAAACCTCCCTAAAACACAAGGCGTGTCTAAGAGGAGATCAAAGTGATGACAAGACAAGACTAGCCATATGATCCTTCAACGAAACCTGTTACCAAACACCCGAGAATTCCTCTCCTAAATTAGGGTAGAAAAATCGATAGGACACAAAAAATTCCCAACTAGAGAAGAAAAATCGTCCAAATAGGGTAAAAAATTCACACTCAACAAAAAGATGGTTGGAGTTTTTTATATTATACGCAATTTAAATCGACAGTTTTTTTTTTATAAAAAAAATAAATTTTTTATATTAAACGGGCCACTTTTATATTTTGCGCAGGGTCTCCTAAAATCCGGAGACGCCCCTGAACCTAGCAAAGATTAAACATGTTGTAAACATGCATCATGCATGCATAATACTAAAGAAACATTTTTACCATGGTGCATTTGCTAGGTTTTAATGAAACATGACTTGACTACCACCGATGGTTGCGGTTTCTCTAAAAGACTCCTCTGGTCCCAAACGCGGGCAGTTGGAAGGATCAACATGGATAACATATTTTCTTCTTGCTCTAAATGTAATACAATAAGTATCACCATGAATATTCTGACTGGTTGCCTTTACAAGGCCATCAAAGTCATAATTTGAACCCTAAATAGAAAACATGTATACATGCATATAAAAAAAGGCATGGTTAAAAAGTGCTTCAAATAGACAAGGCATAGTTAAAAAGTAAATTAGCACGGGAGGATAACATTGAAAGGTGAGAAGAAATGTTAAAGTAAACGGCAATTAGATGCTACAAGAATGTCTAATTCAGTATTCAAACATGAAAAGGGAAGAGAAACATCTAATTCAGTACTCAGATATGAAAAGAGAAGAGACAAAACCACAAAGGCAATATCACATTTATTTAAATTTGAAATCAGCTCAAAATCTAATCCACTGTCTCAACTTTCTAGAAGCATGAAAATTATCAGACATGAATTTAGCAATATTGACGATAATAATTGATGGAGATATTTGATCGGCGCATTCCAAACACAATTAGCAATGTACGAAATTGGGTCAAGTTTGAAGAGCTGATGGGTGGTAGGACTTATTTAACAATTAATTGTGCTTTATAAGTTGTTCGAAAATGCATTTTCAAACATGGCTTATAAGTTGTGGTGATATGGGCTATGTGGACTTACTTTTACAAACACAATTACATTGTCCACCAGAGATCTCCTCATACTCAGAGATCACCTTTTTTCTATCTTCTTCTTCTTCTTTTCTCTTGGCTCTAGTCTCGTACACCAAGCTCGGACACACGAAACAACGAGGCAAAGGGTCATTTTCGTACTTGTCTTTCAAATATTCGAGTGATTTCGATTCCCAATCCATGTCCAGTCCAATCAGTTTCGTTTTCGATTCATCTTCAGACTCCGATTCCGATGGCGTCAAGCGTGGGAGAATCCATCGACATTGAGACGGCGACAAAGGCCAAATCAAAAGACGACGAGCCAAATCAAAATTCTTGAGTTTTTTTTAGAGCTCGATTGACTTAGTTTTTTTTACCTCTTATACAAACAGTTTATGCAATTTTTATATATTATTATAAGTTTGTCAAGATAGTTTATGATAAAATAGCTTATAAAATTACAATTTTCACAAGTGTGAACTTATAAAATATCATAAAACCTAATTTATATTGCATAAGCTGTTTGCATATGCTATAAAAAAAAGTTGGGTCAAATGAACCCTTAGAATTGGATGGAGTATTTTTTTTCTTTGTATACAGATGAAATGACAAAAACATTATAAACTCACACGCATAAGTAAAAAAGTCGGGGTTTAAACCTCAATCATGACGTCTACCTTAACAATTTTGGTATTTTTATCGGGATAAAATTTATGAACATTTATTTATTAAATTTATTATCCTTTTTATGCTGATTTAATCATCAATTACTTTTCCTATACACATATAATAATATAAATAAATTTTGTTCTCGTGCAAAATGTTAAATGTCTCTTCCACAAATTTTTTTTTTATGCTTTTTATGATTTAATACTCATTTTAATTTAAATTGTTCATTTTTTTTCCACATGGGGAGATACCATATTTTACTCTTTGTGAATCCCTTTGTTTAATCTTTTCCAAAAAATAGGAAAAAAAATACATATTGTTTTTTCTGCAGACTTTAGTTGCTGTTCTTGATGAGAGAATTTATTGTTTTTTTTTCCAAGTAGTCTAGTGGCTAAAAATTCCACTCTTAAGATGGATAAGTGAGATGATCGGAGTTCGAACTCTAACTCACTGAATATATAATACAATGTCCCACCAACTATTCTAATTTATATTAATATAATTATAATTATTTATTTACCATATTGAAATATTATGCATTGTTGTGTAATTTTTATCAAAATATTTGCTCATATTAAAAAATGTTTAAATATCTAGATAGTAATTATTTTCCAGCAATGTTATATACTATAATTGTCAAAATGAGTTAGTTTGTATGGGCCGGAATGCCAAGCTCGCTAAAATATAGGGCTTTGGCTTAATAAATTGAGGAATTTTTTTTTTTTCTATCCCAACAATCTTCCATCTATCGCAACACAAATTTTTGAATGGAGGAAAATGCCCTCGTATATAAAGTAAAACCGTAAAAAAAAATTCATTTTCTACTCACCTCTCAAAAAAGTGTTCCGGTGTTGTGAAAGAGGAAATCGAGAGAGTAAGTGCCGATAACAAACCGGAACACTTTCGTTTAAGTATTCTGGTATGAATATTCATATCGGAACCGGAACACTTAAACGAAAGTGTTCCAGTATTCTATTTGTCAACTGTTTCGTGTTTGTTAATATTTGCATACCGGAATACTCAAACCCAAGTGTTCCGGTATGTATTTTTAAACTGTATTTGCATTTTTTTATTAATATTTTTTTTTTATCAGTGACGCGTATCAGAGGACGCGATGGTAGAATTAGGCGTTCCGAAGATAACCAGTGTGCTGGCATGTTAGCAAATATAATTTAATTATATTTTCTTTGATGTTTTTCCTCATGTGTTGAAACTTTTACTAGAAAACGAATGGTTAATTTTTCTCGTTTAATTTTGTAATTTAATTTCTTCTCTTATAAAAAAAGTAAAATAAAATTATACATCTTTGTGCAGTTTTTATCAAAATATTTGTTCATGTAAGCTAAATCAAGTGGTATCTGGTTTTATTCTCGGGCTGTTGGAGTTCAATATTTTTTTTTTTTTGAAGAAGTAAAATTTTTCCACCCAAATTAGAAAGAGAGATAATCGAACTTAAAACTTTAAGGATGAAACTTTAAGGAAGAGCACATTTGAAGTCCCAAACCAATAAATACCACAAGACCAACCCGTTGTCAGAGTCCAATATTGTTCCCTCAAAATGCTAGTTCATAAAGTCGGGAAAGATTACAAATTCTACGGTTTCATGTCTTATGGGGATGTATCATCTCATTATTTAGTACTACATCAGAATGAATTTAGAGTTTTCATTACTTTGGATTTTTGTGCACTGATATTTATCCATGGGCAATTTCCACTAAAAATGTAAAGAGTGAGGCCTGATTTTTATTAGGGATTTCCCTTAAAGTTTCAGTTATTTTGTAAGTACAAAGGATAATTTAGCCGTTATAATCATAGTCATTAGCTGATAATTGATGTATAAAGTTCCTTGACATAGCTTATGATTGCTTCATTTCTCTTGTATTTCTTGTTGAACATTTAAACCTCAGGTGTTTGCTAATAGCATGTTCTGCTTTTATTATTAGATGGCCACAAGTCAGGGTCAAGATGCAGCAAATCATGCTATTAAGATTTAAGACCATCCAACAGAGGTCAAATTCACTAGTGCTCTATGAGCTCCATGAGGTTGCTGATGCAAAGGCTGAGGTCAATGAATAATTTTGTATTGTTTGTTTGAAAAGTGGTTTTGAAATTGATAATAACCAGTAATAAATATTTGACCCTTACTTAGACCCTTTAATTAATTGGTTATTTCTTTCTAATTGATTTTTTAAACAATTCTATAAATTACCGTGAAACATTTAAAATGTGAAAAAAAAATGTTATATTTAGATCTCAAATCTAGATGATAGCCTGATAGTGAGTTGTTGAATAAATAATATAGATGATTGTTAACGGTGGTACCATGTTCTGAAGGAGGGGTGATATCTCCACATACTCCAAGGATCATTTAAGTAGGCGGTGGAACTGATATTGATATTTAGGGTTAGATGTGACATACTTTTTCCGTCCCATAATATAAACAAATAAAAAATTCACAAAAAACTCTAAATTTTACCAAAATAAATAATTGAGTTTCCTAAATTATTTTTGTCATAATAAAAATCAAACCAAATTGTCCTAGTAAATGTTACTCCTCCTTAATGAAAAAAAAAACAGCTTGCTTAATGATTGAAGCTAAAAAACCATATTGAAAGAAGCTAACTACCGGTACCATTGAAAATGGTGTCAAACACAAAACTTTAATTATATGAAAAGAGGAACACTTTCATTTTATCACCGCACGCAACTTTAAAATTGAGAACCTAAGAGTTTATTGGAAAACTAAATAGTCCTAATGAATTATCACTAAGAGTAATTTTGTATCTTTAGGATTAAAAAGTTTGTTTTTTACTTATATTTTGGAATATCAAAAAGAGTTTTTTTTTTTTGTTTATATTATGGAGCATAATTTAAGACCACTTTATACAAGAAAATAATTAGAGATCCTAGAAACTAATTAGATCATTATCATGTGTTTGTGACAAAATATTGTATGCTTGCAAGGCAGCGCATTCAGGTAGTCCACGTGTCCATGTTGAGCAAGGACGGAGGCAGGCAGCACAAACTTTTTGAGAATTCTTTTATATACTACTCCCCCACATTCACCCATTCATCAATTGAAAAGTAATTAGGCTCAATTCAACTCATAACACACAACACACATTACATATAAAAGACAATATTAGTGTTTGTTTGGTAATACAAATAAACTAGTTTATAATTTTGAGTTTGTTTGGAATAGTTATTTTTGAGCTTATGTAAAACATAAAAACTTAATTATTTGAATAAGTTGTTTTGCATAAGCTCAGGCCCGGTTTTGGGCCATGACAAGCAGGGCCCAAGTCCAGGACCCCCAAAAAACTGGGGCCTCAACTTTTTTTTTTGGCCCATCATGTTAAATTTAATTGGTTAAGTATTTGTGCTGAGATTTTGTTTACATGAATTTATGGCACCTCAGTTGGTTAGTGTGCAATTCCCAGCTCAGTTGTAAGCAGGTGGGACTGGGTTCAATTCCTAGCTTTGACACTTTTTGGTTGGCAATTTTTTGTTTGTTTTATTTAAATAGATCAACTTTCAACAAATCACAATCAATACCACCATAAAAATTAGAGTAATCAGTCAATTTAGTCCCTAAACTATCACTCTCTCACAAACTTAGTCCCTAAACTATTAAAACCAACTAAAAGGTCCCTAAACTATATTCACATCCTTCAATTTAGTCCCTAAACTATTTTTCATCCATCAATTTAGTCCTCCGTTATATTTTCCTTTAACTGTTCTTTAAAACCCTAAAATGCAAAAGCTACTTTTACGCTTATATCTCTCTTCTCGATCAACTCTCTCAAATCATCTCAATCTGAAAACTCTAGCGCCACCTATACGCTCCAATTCCGGTTGTCGTCGTTGTTTTAAGGTACGTTTTTCATGCCAACTCCAGGATTAAGCCGAGGATCACGCAATGAAGGACCTTCTACTTAGTGCTTTTGTTTGATTGTTGCTTATAATATTTGGTTTTTTGTAATGATGCATGCTAGTTTTCTAGTAATGAAATTATGGTTTATGATTAATATTGTTCTTTAGTTTTCTGCAATTCTGCGGCAATTATTCAAGGGTTTCTTCAGGTGGAATTCTGCAATTTCACACCGCCTCAATTCTGCAAGCTTCTTGTTGTTTTTGTCGGCAACAAATTCTTCTGCAAATTTCTTATTATTCTCCTTTGTTTATTTATTTTAAAATATAAAAGGCCCCAATTTCAAATTTGCTTTAGGCCTGTATAATGTTTGGCCGGCCCTGACAAACATTGATATATTATAGGGTCATGATAACATATGCACTAAATACTCATGTAAAGATTTCAAAAGTAGAAATATTTCCTTGAAGTTTATGCACTTAATTTGTGAAAAATTTTAAAAATCAATTGGTTGCGCAGATTATAATAAAAAAAAATTATTTAAATTATTAATATGTGGCATGCACTTTCCTATATTATATTAAGAGGATTGCTATATGGTGCGACAGGTTCATGACTTAAAAGAAGCTTATATTGACTTATGATGCTATTATTATCTTATTTCCAATCAAAAATTTCATAACCTTCGATTCAATGATCAACCGTCATAATATCTTTAAGTTTAGATATATCCAAAGATTTTAGTATTTTTTTCTTAAAAGCCGAAGATTTTTATTATTGAAATATACTCTTAGTACAATCCACCGCATTTCTTACCAGAGGGAGAGGATGGCACCAATGTTCCACGGCCTCCCCACTATTCTATATTTCTTTTAAGAAGATAGTATATACTTATTTTTTCTCATTTGTTATAATAATTTTGCTTAAATAATATATATATATATATAATCGTATATTAAAATTCTATAAATTAATTTGCTTTTGACATTGTGGTGCGAATATTTTAACTGCGCCTTTGTTATTCTGTTACAACTTACAAGTCTTACAAAAAATAAAGTAAGAGTTAATACATATTTTAGTTCATGTGATACGACTAAAGTCCATATTATTATTTAGTGTTTGTAATATTAGATTCTCCAAGATGTATCCTTCATTTAACTTTGTCATTGAAATATGATTACGTGACAAGGTGATTTGGATTTAAAATAGAATTAATTTACACTACTAGAAATTTTAAAAGGAAAAAAAATGCATTTTTTGCGGATTTATTTGTGAGAAAACGCTTCCTGGGGATTTTCCTACGATATTTACAGGGGAGTTACCTGCGGATTGTTTGAAGGAAAGTTTCCTGCGGATTTTTGTTTTTATTTTCAGGAGTAAGTTCCGCAGGAAAGTTTCCTGAGATTCCAGACCGCACATGAAGGCATAAGAACCAAAATCCGCATCCTGCGGAAGTTTAACCCAAATCTGCAGGAAATTCCGCATGAAAACAGCAAATTTCTAGTAGTGTTAAAATACAAGTTTTTTATTATTATTATTATTATTATTATTATTATTATTATTATTATTATTATTATTATTATTATTATTATTATTGTTGTTGCTACTACTGTTATTTAATTTTTCAATTAAAATTAATATAAATAAAAAAAATTAAATTTAGTTTCAAATATTTATGTTCCGTTGAACAACATTTATCTAAAATATTAGTATTTTAGATATAGTTATCACATTTTTTTGACAAAAATATACTACTCCGTACTAGTTAATACTAGCTATCATCACTTGTTTCCACATCTCTTTAAAAACAAAAACACTTTTCCACATTTTATTGTTATTATTTAGGATTTTTTTATCGTTAAATTTTAAAGACAATAGGACTGTGTATTTTATATATAAATATGAAAACATTTCTTCCAATTATGTAGGTTGACCTGAGGGACCGAGGATATTTAAATCCCATAAGAGATCAAGAAGATGGCGGTTAGTAACTTTTTATATATATCATTTCTTAATTATTTATGAGATATCATTGCTTAATTTTTATATAATTTGTTATTAATTTGTTTAATACAATTTGTTAATGCAGAATGTTGTTATGCTTTTGCTGCTTGTGATGCAATTGCATATTTGCACCACAAAAAGCAACAAGGCCAAAATCGTGTTATTCTTTCACCACAAGACTTATATAACAATTTAGTCTTCGGTCCAAATGAAAATAACGAGGAAGGGGATGATGATGATGAGGAGGAGGAAAATGAAGAGAACAATGACAATGAAGATGAAGATGAGGGTCATGGAAAGAAAATTAATGAAACTTTAAATTGGATCATCGAGAATGGATGTGTCTTAGAAGACACGTGTCCATACCAATTCGGAGTGGTTGAACCACCTGAACCATTAGGTGATCGTCAGGTATAATATCTTTTTTGTTTTTATATTTTCATTTTACATTTCTTATTCATAATAATTAAACTTTTTACACAATTTATTATAGGTAGTAATGAGACTTGAAACCTCTAAACCTTTAAAACGTTGGGATATAGAGGATCACATAAGGAGAAAGGGACCTGTGTTAGTGGGAGTGGACTGGATTGATGAAATGCATTATTTGGGAGCAGAAGTAAGTAACTTTATATGATTTTTTAGCAAAAATTCAACATACTATTTAGCTTTATTTGATTTTATTATATTATAATTTTAGGATGTAATTTATGCTTGCTGGACCGGTAGCAAAAATTCAACATACTATTTAGCTTAATTTGATTCAGCAGTGCTATATAGCACGACTAGTTTCTTCGTCTAAATGCACGAGCGCGCCACTTAAGTTTTCTCATTTACAAGCCTCCTTACTTAATGCCTCTTTTGAATTAATTATAATAAAATAAAACTAAATAATTCATAAGGTTAAATTATATTTTTGTACTTTGTTGTTTGTTCCGTGAGCTTAGCTCGGTTGGCAGGAACATCGCACTTTATATGTAGAGTCGGGATTCGAATCCGGACACTCTACTTATTCACCTTTAAGCTAGATTTTTTAGTTACTAGGCTACTTTATAAAAAAAAGTTACAACATTTTACAATTAGGTCATTAAGTTTGGTCTAATGGTGATAAGTTTGATCTTTATTAAATCCAATATAACAAAAAAAAAACATTTTAAGTCCTGTGATGCACGGACACCTCTATGATTAGCCGTGACGCGGTGTCCAGCACTTTTATCACACTTGTACGACACGTGTCGGATACAGGGCCGGAGCCGAGATTTTGGAGGCCCGGGACAAATAATAAAAATAAATACTTGATAAAAAAACTTCTTTTTTTTTCAAAAAAAGAACATAATATGTTTAGAAATTAATTTTTTTTTATAGAGTAGAAATTAATTATTTATTTTCAAAGAAACAATAAAATGTATTTTTTTTTAAAAAAAAATAATAAAGTAGTCGAGTTATTTATAAGTTTTAAAGTTTTTTTTTGTGACAGTTATAAAGTTTTTTTTATTTCTTTTTATGCAAAGAGTATTTAATTTATAGAATATAAACAATAATTGTGTAAATTCATTATAAAAGTCTTAAATAAAAGAAAATAAAATAAAACTGTCCTAGGGGGGAATCGAACTCACAACACAAGCACTATAGCTTTTGGGCTAGAGCGCGCACCACCAGGCCAAAGAACCTATTGTGATTATTTGTCTCCTAAATAATATATTACCAATATCGTTAATGTTGGGCCTTAAAAAAAAAAAGAGACCCCTAAAAGTTTGGGGCCCTAGGCTGGAGGCCTGGTTGCCTTGGCCCAAAACCGGGCCTGGTCGGATAGTTTAGACAGATGTAAAAAAAAAAAAAAAATTCTGTTACTCCGACACTCTTTGGGTCGTTGTCCGACACTACACTTTTTTCTTTGTATATACTTTCTTTAGACACATATTAAACACATTTACAAATATTAAAGATGTGTCAAAATAATAATGCTGGTCAATGAAGATTAAAAATATTACATTTTAATTACAATATTTTTAGTTTTTTTTTGGATAAGTAGTATTTTAGTAAGGAAGTTTTGAGATCAGTTGTATCTTGAATGAGGAAATCTTGAGATTAGTAATATTTTTTTATATTAATTTATTTTAATTAATTTTAAATAAATTTTACTATATGTACATTATCATCAAGATTTTAGCCTCACAAATTTAACAAACTTTATATAAAAAAATGGTTGGATGTATGGTCTTTTTGGTTGGTAAGTAGATAAATGGTTGGCAAGTAGATAAAAAAATAACGCTGCAGTATCAAGTCGTGCGTTTAGACGACAAAACGCGTCGTGCAATCAAGCATTTCCCAATTTGATTTATTATATTATGATGTTAGGATGTAATTTATACTGGACCGGTTGAAGCATCGGAATTTAAGAAATCAGAAGGACATGCACTTCTTGTTGTTGGCTTTGGACCGAATTATTGGCTTGTCCGTAATTCACATGGAGATCAATGGGCTAACCAGGGTTATGCTAAGTATACTAGAGAACAAGTTCATGGTAGATATTTGATCGATGATGGCTGGGGACCCATAGGAATAACATATGAGGATAGAAACGGAGTCCAATATCCTCCATTGAATTAGTTTGGTTGAGTCATAGTTGTTTAAGTATTATCCTACTTGTTATATCCTATTTAGAGACTTCTTTTTATAATTTGGATGTATCTTACATTTATGTTGGTGTAGTTTTAATTCGACAATATTTATAATTTTCATGAATTCAGATTTTTCATTAATGGGCAAATGATATGCAAAATTATGTTGTGGCTATTTTCTTTATAGGCCAAATGTGCCCCAAGGGCACATTTTAACGTGCATTTAATTAACTAATATCCCACTTAATTTATTTCAAAAATAGCAATAATCAACTTTATTAATTAAAAGATATGGTACACTATATTTATTACCTATTTAAAAGAATTGAAAATGCAAAATATGATACGAGGCCATTTCATGTGAAACCCCAATTTGTATTTATTTGTTTTTAAATGCTTATACGGTTATAAACTATTGAGATTTGAATACTTTAAAGAGTTTAATTCCACTTTTGAATTCTAAAATAAGAATAAGGTGTAAAAAGAAAATGCAATTGGCAGCTTGTGGATGTAATTTCCATGATCTGGGTGGGTCCAAGCTTTTTCAACTTTCATCAAGTAAAAAAGAAGAGTTATAATAAAAGATTTTTTCTTTTCACGCCTCCAAAGTCCTCGTTCGTCCCCCGAAATTTCAAAAATACTAACTACTTAGGTAGCGAGTAAAAAAAAAAAAAAAAGTTCGCCAGTCTATTGATTGTCCATATTTTGTATTTTGCAAGCTTCTGAGACAGAATGCAAACTCAGTTCGCATCTGTAACAAAAAAAAAAAAAAAAAAAAAACTCATTTCGCATCCTATGATACAAACCTTATAAAATCTAATATTTTTGAATCTCTCATTCTTCATTCACCCCTTTTTTATAAGGTCCACATCATAAGATGCGAACTGTTATTTTTCTCTCCAATTTTTGCTATTTACAAACTTGCATACTACATTGTGAGAGGGGTAGGATTGGAAGGTCGGAGGCGCGTGAGACTCGAGCGCAAAAAGAAGGAATCATAATACAATCACTTTAATAGGTATCCAAAGTTTGCGAGTAACATTAGCACCATACAATACTACACAACATTAACAAACAGCACCAGTGTTACAATCCAAATCCAACCAAATATATAAGGTGGGGGGTAAAACTTGATATAACAAACATTAAACTCGCGATAACCCAAAATGGTGGACGAAGGTGTGAAAAGAGGTGGTTATCATGTTAAAGGATGATCGTGCTTATAGGGTTTGGTGTTTGCAATGTGAGTAACATCGTGCAAACAGAGTAAGACACAACGATGAAAGTTTTTTCCTTCATAATGCCTAAGGAGGGAGGCGAAAACAATCTTTGCAATTTAGGTATCATGGTAATGAGAAGATGGAAAACAAAAGAAGAAGAGGATTCAATTACATTAATGGCTAACAATAAGACCTCTTGCTCGCATAAAAATCCATTTCTCACTAGTGTAACATCTTTATTTTTTTGGTAGCAAGTGTGTAACATCTTTAAAATGAGAAAAAATGACTTACCAATTCATAGTAGTGCATAAATCAAATTAAGAACTGTACCGGACAAGTACGATTCGCCTAAGCCCAACACGCCCAATTGGGCCACTCGCCTAAGTCAGAGGAGGCCCAAAAGACTAGGTCATAGAACTAGCCCACTACTCCCTATGTTTACTCCACCATCACCTCATTACTCCCTATAATCTCTCAACTACTCCCTCAATTATCTCCTACGACACTCCTATATATATAAGGCATCATAAGCATCAAGAAGCCATCACGTTCTTCTTTCACAAAACTACTGAGAAAACCAATATCAGTGTCTAGTACCCTACTAGCTTGATAATCACATTCTACATTTTGCATACCCCCTGAAATCCTTGCAGGAACAAGAACAAAACTACAGATTTGTTTTGAGAGGAGAATTTTGGAAGGGAGAGTTTTGAAATGATATATCTATATTTTAATATGTATCAGTTAAATCATACTTCATTAATTTTAGAAACATTCCAAAGCTTGCGTAATTTAGAAAAGAAAAACATAAAAATACCGTCTAGCAAAAGTGACATTTGATGATGTGAAATAACTATATTACCACCGTCACATTTAATTAACTACAGCCAGCAGTCTGTCCAGACTTGAATTTCCTGTAAAAGGAATAAAGAATTAGGCTTATGAGATAAACATTTGGAATATATCATTGCGATTCATGATTAAGAAACAAAAATTTTCTCTTGAAATTGAAAGTCGTCAGAATATGCAAGTACCGCCGAATACTAGTACTACTTTAACCAGGCGAGCAATTGGATAAGGCAAACAATATTGACAAGAGATGGAAAACAAAATTATATGATAGATATATAAAATACAAAAATAAATTCAGTAGAATAATGTCTTTCAAGTACAATGACAGAAAAGCAGTTGAAATGGGTGATTTGCACGTCAGTCTTGGTTAAATTGTGGCTCAAGGTTATTTAGTTTACATATGTGTGTTAATGTTTTACTTCAGTCTATTTTAAAGAAAAGGGTCAGCACTCCATAGCTTACAGTGAGCCACAAAGAAATGGCTAACTGTAGTGAAGACAATAGCAAAAAAGCACAATGCAGTTATCAATTATGTGCATATTCATATTGCAACTGAACAATACTGATGGTTTGCATGTTTACCGAATTCTAATTATCTATAGGGCCAACTAAGGACAATCATCCATAACAGTGAGGTGCTTTAGTTCACACACACACACACACATGTATAATCAATAATCACGTATAATATCTATTCAATTCTCAATACTTCCTATACATTCTCTAATCTCTAGCGAATATCCTACAAAGAGATAACATAAAATGCAATCAATTCATTCATTAAATACGTAAGCAAACATTCAAAGAAATTTACATGTGATGCAGACACACCCATAGAAGACTAAGCATATCACCAGTTACTATCTCAGTTAAAAATTCCTATTCTCTGTCTTGAAAAAAGCCTACTGCTGGTTTATTTTTTTTCTTCTCTTATGAATTTTCCTAATTGTGAATTTGATGATGGAAAAAGAAAAGTGGCTGAAACTTATTATACATCCAAAACAAATCAAATAGAATTTCAAAGGAACTACAAGAAAGGATTAAACATGTAAGTATGCATAATATTAATGCAAGGTTATTACCCTTGTGCTGTGTTAGGTTTTATGGGAACACTATGACCTCTCTTTTTTTTTCTTCTTTTTTTTTAAATGGCATGATCTGACCTCATTTGGCCCATTCATATTTTCCCATACTTGAGCCTGGAAAGTTTTGGCAGAGCAGTTGGGAAGATCTTTTTTTGCTCGAAAGGTAATGTAAAACATAGGAGAAACACTCCATGTTCTCTTGACAACGTCGAGAAACACATAATTTGCACCCTAACAACAATTAACAAGAATAATAATAATAAGTTGATGGAATTTGATAAACCTAAATAATATTAATACGGTTAGAGTTTAGGCAAAATGCATTTTACTACATAAAAACTTAAAGGACCTATTTGATACTTAAAAAACTTAAAGGATGCATTTTGCCTAGAGTTTTGAACCTGATTGTCAGCATTGTACTTTTCTAAGGCAAGCTTGCATAAGGGAGTGAGCCTGCTGCGAAGATTTTCATCCATATCAAGGGGTACTGCGAAGGTTTTAATGGCACACGATTTGACCTTATGTGGCCCATTCCGATTTTCCCATACTTGAGCCTGAAAAGTTGTAGCAGAGCAGTTGGGAGGATCTTTTTGAGCTCGAAAGGTAATGTAAAACGTACCAGCAGCACTCCATGTTGTCTTGACAACATCAAGAAACACAAAATTTGCACCCTAACAACAATAATAATAATAATAAGTTGATGGAACTTAACAAACCTATATAATATTAATTAATACGGTTAGAGTTTACTACTACTACTTGTTTTTGAACCTGATTGTCAGCATTGTATTTGTCTAACGCAAGCTTGCATAAGGGAATGAGCCTGCGGAGACGATTTTCATTTAAGTCAAGCGGTACTGCAGCCCAGCATTTTCCGTATTGGGCTATTCTTGGAGGGGTGATAGCATCGTAAACCTGTGTTGTCCAGAATCAAAGTTGAAAGGGAAACACAAAATTGAAAGCAAAATTAAGATATATAAATAGATTCAATCTTACGGATAGGCCTCGAGAGCGCTTTTTATAATCAGCAATGGCCGCTTCATATTCATTATCTTTCTGAATCTGAGCTTTATTCCTATAATAAAATTTGGCACACATGAACCCAAAAGGTTTAATGTCGTCGTCATACATGGAGAAGTCACTCAATGTAAGATCATTAACGCGTTTCAATTCCCAAGCAGGTTTTGGTTTCCGTTCAGGTTTCGGTTTCGGTTCAGGCTCCAACTCCGATTTTGGCTCAGGCTCCAACTCCGGCTTTGGTTCTGATTCTGATTCCGATTTTGGCCGCTTCCCTCTTTCTTCGAGGTTTTCTGGAGGAGATCGGATGACGCCGAACAAGCTGGTATCGGATTCCATCGACATTCTGCAAGACGGAAGGTAGGAAATAGGAACCCCAATTGACTGTGTACGTAAACCCTAGCTAGGTAGATGAAGATGACGAATACAAAACTTATTTATATTTATATGATATGATTTTGGGCTGCTCTTGCAATTTTGCTTACGACCCGCCCACGCCCGCTAACAAATCCCACGTGCGTTCATTCTTCTATTCTTCATCATCACATTCTCATTTAAATGTTTTTTATTTTAACTTTTTAAGTGTAAATAAATCTATGTTGTAATCTTTTTTTAAAAAAAAAAAAAACATATATTCAACTCTTATTATATTCCTCCTTCCGATCAATTTTATAAGGAAAAAAAATCACAGAGTCCAAAACACATTGTACATAATTATTTTCATTTAATACTCTTATAAATTTAAATTTATTCCATGTATATCTTTATTTAATTGCTTTTAATTCAACTAATTTATTTATTTTTAATATTCTCTCATAATAAAAAAGGACATAAGTGGAATTTAACATTTGAAAATTGGTCAAAGTTTCTTATAAAAAGGACCAATTTTTTTTCCCAAAGTATTCCGTATAAAAAAGATCGGAGGGAGTATTATATTTTCTTTTTTATGAAATGAAAAATAAAACAAACAATAAAATAAACGAAGCTCGTGGACAAACAACACTCACAACATCAGCCATCAAGATGAGATTGATTCTTCTATTCTTCATCATCACATTCTCATTTAAATCTTTTTTATTTTGTTGAACATAAGTGTAAATCTACTAGTATGTTGTAATCTTTTTTTTTTTAAATAAAAATTCATATATTCAACTCTTATTATATATATTTTTTTTTATGAGATGAAAAATAAAACAAACATCAAAAGAACAAGAAAAGGAAATAAGTTCGTGGACAAGCGACACCCAAAACATCAACCATTAACACGAGACTGAATCGAGGGGGATAACTATTCCTAAACTTCAAAGTGTCATCGCATGAGGCGTAACAGAAGTGGTAGCTAAAGCAATGAAAAATTGATTTAAGTAAATTCACACATGGTACACTACATTCGAAAGATGCAATCCGAACTAGCTTAGGTTCAGAAGCTCCTATCCAAATTGAATATTCATAGACGGAAACGCAAAGTTGTTCTTCACTGTCCAGAAGCTGCGATCCGAATTAGATTTTTATAAGCTCTTGGCAATTGGATTATTCTCTTGTGGTTTTTAGTGTATCTGATTGGAAGATGCTTTTATGTGAATTTTGATAAATAGATATATGTTGCTTATGCAGAGAATCCACAAAGCACTCATTTTGATTCTACTATACCAATGCGCTTGGAACAGTTACAAAGATCTCAAGTTTAGAAAATATTATGTGAATAAATTTTTTTTTAAAAAAAAGAGAGAGAGAATTTATTGTACTATAGATATAAAAGTTTAATTTTGTAGACTTCAATTATGATCAACTTATCTTTTTTTAGTAGGATTCCTTTTCCATTATCACAATTTTTAGTAGGATTTCTTTTTCATTATCACAATTTTTGTCGGACTTTGTTTACTTTGATGCTAAATGCTAAAGGCAAATGTTAACGAGTGCCCTCATATCTAAATTACTAGAGCCCCTTTCTCTAAGAGTGTGTTTGGATGGAGGAATTTTTTGAGGTAAAGTAACGTTTTGAGAGAATTCAAATGATTTGAGGTGAATTACATTATTTGGATGAAAATTTGAAGAATTTTCAAAATGATGGAAATTTATGAAAACCCTAAAATCAGCCGAAAAACCAAAAAATTGGCAGAAAAACCCAAAAATCGACTATAAACCCTAAAATCAGCCGAAAACCCAAAAAATTGGCAGAAAAACCTAAAATCAGCCAAAAATCCAAAAATCGACTATAAATCATAAAATCGGCCGAAAACCCAAAAAATCGGCCGAAAAACCAAAAATCAACCGAAAACCCAAAATATCGGCCAAAAACCTAAAATCGGCCAAAATCCAAAAAATTGATTATAAACCCTAAAATCGGCCGGCAACCCGAAAAATAGGCAGAAAAACCTAAAATCGGCCAAAATTCCAAAAATCGACTATAAACCCTAAAATCAGCCGAAAACCCAAAAAATCGACCGAAAACCCAAAATCGGCCAACATCCAAAAAATCGCCCGAAGAATCTAAAATCGTCCCTAAACCCAAAAAACTCGGCCGAAAACCTAAAATCGACCCAAAATCCTGAAATCGGCTATAAACCCCAAAATCAGCCGAAAAACCTAAAATCGACTATAAACCCATTTTTCGACCGATATTAGGGTTTATAGTCGATTTTTGGGTTTTTCGGTCGATTTTTCGTTTTTCGGTCGATTTTAGGGTTTATAGTCGATTTTTGGGTTTTTCGCCGATTTTAGGTTTCTCGGCTGATTTTTTGGGTTTAGGGTCGATTTTTGGGTTTTCAGCCGATTTTAGAGTTTATAGTCGATTTTAGGGCTTTTGATCGATTTTAGGTTTTTCAACCGATTTTGTGTTTATTGTCGATTTTAGGTTTTTTGGCCGATTTTAGGTTTTTCGGCCTATTTTTTTGGTTTTTCGGCCGATTTTATGGTTTATAGACGATTTTAGGTTTTTCAGGTGATTTATGGTTTTTGACCGATTTTAGGTTTTTCGGCCGATTTTTTCGGTTTTTCGGCCAATTTTTGGGTTTAGGATCGATTTTATTAAAATAAATAAAATTAAATGAAGGAAATTCAATTACATTACCCAAACAAAGAATTTTACAATTGATGAAATTTCAACACTTTATCCAAACACTGGAATTTGAAAATCAAGAGAATCAATTGAATTCCCTAATATTTAAAATCTCTTAAATTTCTAGAATCACTCGTCCAAACACAATGTAAGAATCAAAGGATTAACGTAAAAAAAAATACTAATAATTTTTATAGTGAAAAAAACGGTGAATATTAGTATTATTAATTTTTATAGTGAAAAAAGTGAAAATTATACTCTTAATCTTATTACCATTTCATGTACGGATGTATGTGGGCCGGATTGGGTTCGGTTTGACCAAAACCAAAACCCGAACCACATAGGATACTTCGGATTGGGTCGAGGAAAATAACCACCCGTTATAACATTGGGCCGGGTTGGGTAAATCCACTAATTTCCGGGTTGGATTGGGTTGGGTTGGGTAGTGGGTTACCCAAATTATTTTTCTATTTTTTTATATTAAATATTTAAATGTCGAATTATCATGTTTTTTAATAAAAATAGCTCAACCATTGTATTTTATTGAAAAATAGTGTAACTTTTTTCACTATAAAAAATAATCACCTATTTTTCGTGTAAACCCACTAATTTACGGGTTAGATGGTTTGCTACCCAAATAATTTTTTTATTTTTTAATATCAAATGACTAAACGATGAATTATAATATACGTTTATGAAAATTATTCAAGCTTCTCATTTTATTTTTTAAATAGTGCGATAAATTATCATATTTGTTTATGAAAATTATTCAATCTTTCTATTTTCTTAAAAAATAGTATAACTTATTTTCAATATAAAAATATTTAATGATCAAATGGAAAAATCTTTAGTATTTTCATAAAAAATATTTTAAAAAACATAGCACTAGTGGGTAAGTGGGTTTTTTGGGTTGGGTCCGGTTTTACCCGGAACCCGACTTTTTTTATGGGTTTTTCATTTTTGAAATCCGTATTCACCCACTTACCCGACTCAACCCACATTTTTGGGTTGGATTGGGTGGGTTTAACCGGGTCAACCGGATTTGCCCCATCCATGTACACCCCTAATTTCATGCTTTAACACTCAAATTTCAATCGTCAAATCATCCTTATATTGCCTTATTTCAAGTTAATCTTAACAAGAATAAATCCCTCCTTAGACATGTTGCATTAGATCCAATTTTGGTGGTGTATATTTAAAAGGTCTTATTGAGAGATTGTAACACAACTTTTCTAATTTCTTTGTGTTTATGTCATTGAGATTAATTAAGAACTCGTTTTCTAGTAATGCATGTTATAATTTTAATTTTGTTCTTGTTGTGAATTCCTCAATAAATCATACTAATAAAAGAACTTGATATGTAGAGTAATAGAACGACAACCAATAATTAAGCGGAATAAGTAATAATAACAACGATAAACAAGATAAAGAAGAAGAAAAAACACGATAATTTGCTTACTCAGTTCGGTCCTTTTCTACTTAACCAATTAGACTAAGAAAGCCCAACAACATGTGGCCCAATGAAAATCATTCTATCATTTTGCCATCTTACCTTTTTCTCGCGCGCCCTACAATTTTACCAAAATGCCTTTGTCCGCTACTTAGGTAGCGGATACACCCAAAAACATCATACCAAAATTGTTTTTTATAACGTTCTTTACTTAAGTAGCAGACGGCCTTTTAAAAAAAAAAATCATTTTTATAACATCTGCTACTTAAGTAGCGGAAGGGTAAAACGGAAAAGGCGTAGGACGCACGGAAAACTGGTAGGATGGCAGAAATAGATCTCTTCTATCATTGTAAATCAAACAATTTTGGATTTAGGTCTTTCTCCTTTAAAGGGTCAAACTCACATAAAATTTACACATACAATTATAAAATTCTGAGTTTAGACCCTAGTGAAAATATTTTATCTAGCAATTTTGATACTGTTAGTTGAATTAGACCTTTCAAACCAGATATTTCTCCTCTTAACATGAGCTCTTTCTTTGTTTTTTTTTTTAAAAAAAATAAAATATCCATAGGTTCCATCATCGTCATCAGGTCTATATAAGACTTACCATTTATCTCCTTTAGATCCCGTCTGTATCAAAGAAAATGTAAAATTGAATTTGGACATATTTTGCTCTTCTCCTCTATTAAAAAGAAAACCGTACTAAACAAAATTTATAAAATCTCTTTGGAGTGATCACAAAGTTGACTAGACGTTGGACAAAAAACCAAGTCAGAGTGCCTTCCAAGAAAAGATTTCTTTTCACAAAAAATTTGCAAAATAGCAAAACTGCATTACGCATGTGCGCCTTGCGCAGCCCTCCATGCGCCTCGCGCAGGAGGCAGAACCTGACTTCTGAAGACAGAAAACAAGTCTGCACCTCGCGCAGCTTTCCCGCGCCTCGCACAGCAGGCAGATTCACACCAGATTTTCCTGACTTCTTGTAACTGAGTATTCAAGGCATATTTCAACAATTCTTCACATTGCCTTTAAATCGATGGTGATCCCATCAACCACCGTGCTGCACTTCATCCTCCTTGAACTCTCTCATTCAAGAACACCGGCCAAGTCCATGTCTCACTTGCACCTTGACATAGGTACCATCCTCCACTTGCTTCCCACAAGTTGTACCTCTCCTTCATCCCTCAGAATGTCTTCTGCCCTCATGAAGATCTTGCCTCCCACTACAATAGGATGTTTAGTAGCACCCACAAGATTCACCGCACCCTCTTCAGCCTGCAGAGTGGTCAACTCCGTACCTCCCTGAAGAAACGCTTGCTCCCCACTATCATCGGCATTTTAGATAGCTCAACAAGCTTCATCATCCCTCTTCAGCCCCCGGATTGTGCCTTTTTTGTCCTCCTGAAGAATCGCTTGCCTCCGACTATCCATGGATTTTTGGGATAGCCCCACAGGCCTCCACCACCCTTCGACCCCCGGAATGCCTTCTGTCCTCTCGAAGTATTGCTTGGCACTAAACCAACCTTGGAATTTTAGGCGGTTCCACAAGCTGCAACATCAAACTCCCCTTGCACCCAACTACCTCCAACAGTCCTACAAGTTCTCAAGTTTTATCACTGTTGCTTTCAATTGCCTCCCTGAAGATCCTCTCAAGGTCTTGCACTTCTTCAGCCACAATTGAAACATAATCCACAAGGTCTCCATGGTCATCCCCCTTTGGTTCAACAATACCACTCTCATCCCTATCTCTGATTAGATAGCCAAGAGCTAATGTTGACTGTCCACCACTATTGGAAGACTCCATCTCAAACTGAGTTTCCACCAAAGTATACCCACCATATCTCTACCTTGTAACACGGAAGACCTCTCCAACTCCTCTGAAACATACTTCAACCTATTGTTAGTCTCCAACAATTCCAGTTAAGTTCAACACCTAGTAAACCTTGTTCACTAGTCCAACTAAACCCATGTCATTAACAGGTCCACCTGAAGTCCCACAACTCAACCACATTATGAGAGTCACCACTAGTTATAGATGCATTACCAACTATCTTTGCATCTAAGTTCAGAAACATACCTCACATCGTGTAAAGAAAACACACGATTGTCAAACTTCGTAAGACAAACTGAACCCAAACCTTGAACCTTCAAGCTTTCCCGTCTTCAAGATGAACGACTCCAACTTCAACTAGCTCTAGAGTCTCAAAGTATTCATTCTTTGACCACATGTGATGGAGTGTCCAACTTTCATGACACAACACTCCACCGATTCCAGACTTCCACTAGCACCTCCGCATAATAATAACGTTGTTGTTTCAGATAGTAACCCGAGTATTCTTAGCACTGCCTCTCCAGGCTGATGTCATTATTACCACCGCCTCGCTAGGCCGAGCTTCTTCTTCACCATCTCCATTAAATTTTTATCTTCGAGGCACCGAATAACAACACTCCATGTTTTATCATCATCCCGAACATTAAAATTGCTTCAATCTTCACTTTTCACAATTCCAAGTTGCTTTCGGAAAGTCCCTCGATATCCCACTTAGAAACCATGGTGCTCAGTTCAAATTGTTCTGATTGCCCCACGGTGGGCGCCAATTGTTGTGAATTCGTCAATAAATCACACCAATAAAAGAACTTGATGTGTGGAGCAATAGAACGACAACCAATGATTAAGCGGAATAAGCAATAATAATAACAACGATAAACAAGATAAAGGAGAAGAAAGAACACGATAATTTGCTTACCCAATTCGGTCCAACAATGACCTAGTCTGGGGGAGAGAGCAGTCCATCTGTTCCACTATATCGAAGAGTAACTTTACAAAGAGTTCCAATTGAGTTACAAGAATTAATCCTAATTCTACCCAAAACCCGAATCTCTTCCCGTGGCCAAGAGACTCAATTTGATAAGTGTTTCCCAAGGTGTACCACAAAGATAGTTCGCCCACCCTAGAGTTGTACCAAGAGAAAACTCTTTTTCCTCTCTAAAACCCTAGCCCTTGTGAGGTGGCAAACCTTAATCCTTGCCTATACATGATTCCTCTCTCTCAAATTTTCTATGAATAAAGTGATCCCTATTTATAGAAAAATATATGCCAAAAAAACTAGTAACAAATCTATTTTAAAATCAAACAATTCCAAGTCAGAGTGTCTTCCAAGAAAAGATCTCTTTTCACAAAAAATCTGCAAAACTGCATTACGCGTCTACGCCTCGCGCAGCCCTCCCTACGCCTCGCGCTGGAGGCAGAACCTGACTTCCGAAGACAGAAAACACGTCTGCACCTCGCGCAGCTTTCCCGCGCCTCGCGCAGCAGGCAAATTCAAACTAGATTTTCTTGACTTCTTGTAACTGAGATTTCAAGGCATATTTCAACAGTCCTTTTCTACTTAACCAATTAGACTAAGAAAGCCCAACAACATGTGGCCCAATGAAAATCATTCTATCATTTTGCCATCTTACCTTTTTCTCGCGCGCCCTACAATTTTACCAAAATGCCTTTGTCCGCTACTTAGGTAGCGGATACACCCAAAAACATCATACCAAAATTGTTTTTTATAACGTTCTTTACTTAAGTAGCAGACGGCCTTTTTAAAAAAAAAATCATTTTTATAACATCTACTACTTAAGTAGCGGAAGGGTAAAACGGAAAAGGCGTAGGACGCACGGAAAACTGGTAGGATGGCATAAATAGATCTCTTCTATCATTGTAAATCAAACAATTTTGGATTTAGGTCTTTCTCCTTTAAAGGGTCAAACTCACATAAAATTTACACATACAATTATAAAATTCTGAGTTTAGACCCTAGTGAAAATATTTTATCTAGCAATTTTGATACTGTTAGTTGAATTAGACCTTTCAAACCAGATATTTCTCCTCTTAACATGAGCTCTTTCTTTGTTTTTTTTTTTAAAAAAAATAAAATATCCATAGGTTCCATCATCGTCATCAGGTCTATATAAGACTTACCATTTATCTCCTTTAGATCCCGTCCGTATCAAAGAAAATGTAAAATTGAATTTGGACATATTTTGCTCTTCTCCTCTATTAAAAAGAAAACCGTACTAAACAAAATTTATAAAATCTCTTTGGAGTGATCACAAAGTTGACTAGACGTTGGACAAAAAACCGGCAAGGTTGAAACTGATTGAAGTACGTGCAAACACTTTAACGCTCAAGTTAGTAAGAGAAAAAAAAAATGAAATAGAGAGAGGGATAAATAGTGTGTACCTAGACCAAAGATGACACAATCGTCGTTGGGCATTGATTGGAAGGACCATTACAGACACAATTGGAAGGACTATTAGTGTGTCCATCAATGTCGTTGTTAGATAATCAAGGTTCCCTCCATCTTTCTCTTATTCCCCTAAAATTCCATATTTGCCCCTACGGATACAGTTAAAACGTAGATTCTGAACTTTTAGTTTTAGAAAAAACACATAACGACATTTCTAGTTAAAACCCACTAAAAAAGTTCACAATCTATGCTTCAAACTTTAATCCCAAATGCACGGAATTTCTAGAGAATAAAAGAATGATGGGTTGGAAGAGAAACTTACAAAATATGGTTTAAAAATTTAAAAAAAAAAATGAAAAGTAAAAGACAATAATACCTACGTTTACATGAACGGTGAATGGCATGCAGACAACACAAACTTAAAATGAAAGTTACGTTAAGATATATGAAATAAAATAAAACAAGTGATGTTTGTCCTTGCGTGGGGATTAAATTACCATGACTAAAGGTACAATACTATAATTTCATTTTTTGAGCAAACAATATTATAATTCTAAAGTTTCCTCAACTTTACATCAATCTCTCTCTCAATTGCGGCTGCTAGCATTTAATTGGTTTGTAAATTTTCACAATTTTAATAAATTGAAATAGCACATAGGACTACAATGTAATTTTGAATAATTGTTCACCAATACATTATTTCAAGTAGAATAAGATTTTTTTGTAAAAAAAAAAGGTAGAATTAAGTTTAAATTCTTCAAAATAAAGCAAGAAACCAGATATCGACGCGACTACAGAGACTATAATTTCTTAATCTTTGTGAGATTTAAATGAACGGTAAATTCTTCCTAAAAGTTTTAATGCTGGGATCAAATCTAAAATTTTGGTTCAGCTAGAAGAGACGTGTGCCATACACATACTTATTTTTTAAAGAACCAATAATTAATATTGGTAGGTTTTGTTAGTTTTTGCTTTGGGCGAAAATTCAACCCTTAACCGAGAGTTGCTTTCACCGTAAATTAAACTCGATTTCTTTCGAACAATCATTATAAGAAAAACTCATTAAACACTAAAACAGGTTAAATTCTTAATAAATTTTGTACTCAAAGAAAATCTTAATATATAAATTTGGTGTATATAAAGGGATGTGTATGTGTGTGTGACATAAACCCTTAACTTTAGCCATATCTTACAATTCTCTCTGAAGTTTAACACCATTCATTAATTAATTTGATTTGATAGTAAAAACTATTTAAATTAATAATGTCAGGATTGGAGAAATTTATTAATTTAGAGAGTTATTAATTTATCAATAAATTAATAATTATTAATTTCAAGAGTTTTTAACTAATTATACTGTGCATACCAAACAAAAAGGCCAATTAGTCTATGCCTCTTAGAACTACGTTGCAGCGAACCTTGAGACTCAACGTAAATTAGTAACTATTGTGTTCATATGCATTGGAAAACAGACAACTATTGAATCATATTTCAATAGTGTAATATATTTTTTTTTCAGTTTCTATGAATTATTAATTTATGATTTTCTTGGGACCGAAAATTATAAAGGGATCTCCCAAAAAATGATTACCTTATTATTTTATCGAGTTTTTCAATTTTTTACATTGGTCCAAGTCAGGACCAGACAAATTTATTATTTTAGAGAGTTTATTAATTTACCGAGTATTAATTTAAAGAGTTTTTACCGTAGTATTTTCTTACCAATCGGCTCTATCCTGTCTATAATTTCTCAATCACCATTTTCAAATTATTCTACAAAACTCAAAAGACATGTGTACCACCCACACACTTAATACCAACATATCTTATTGATATCAATATTATTTTTATTATACAAATATTTCAATTGCTTTTTGTTTGCTATATTCTCACTCAACCTCTTCAAACTCTTCCTTTCATACAAAATTCTTCCAAAATCATAATTGGAGTCCAATTCATTTTCTTGCTTTTATTTTTTTTTCAATGTTCTCTTGTTTTTTTTCAATTTTGTGATTTTTAGCTTAATTCTTGTTTTCATGGCTTAGTGACTTACCTTAATCATCAAGTTACCATCTTTTATCTCTCCTTCTCTCTCCATGGCTATCACAAATTCTTTATCCAAATACATGACTTTGTTCATCAACACCTCTTTCCTTTTGGTTATTTGTGTTTTCATGATTATTCACTTCAACACACCAAAAGAATTTGGTGTACTTGTAAGGAACAATCAATCTACCTTTGATGATGAAAGTGATGATGAACAACAAGATTGCAATATATTAGACAACATAGGTAACAACAAAGACAAGTGTTTGTACCTTAAATCCAACAATAATTCATGTGTCTCTCAAGGATACATTGATTACCTTTTAATTTTCTATTGCAAATTTGGAAAATTCCCTTTATTGGGTTATACCCTTTTGTTTCTTTGTCTATTAATTCTTTTTTATTTGTTGGCTAATACAACTTCTTATTATTTTTGTCCTTCACTTGAAAACTTGTCCAAATTGTTAAAATTATCACCAACAATTTCTGGTGTCACTCTTCTCTCTCTTGGTAATGGTGCTTGTGATGTTTTTTCTAGTCTTGTTTCTTTTCAAGAAAGTGAGACACGTAATATTGGTTTAAACACAATTATTGGAGGTGTTTTTTTTGTGTCATGTGTTATTGTTGGAATAATTAGCATTTCAATTCATCAAAGAAATGTTCATGTTATAAAGTATGATTTTGTAAGAGATATTTGTGTTTTACTTTTTGTTCTTCTTTGCTTATTTTGTGTTTTGATCATTGGTGAGATTAATTTTCTTGGAGCAATTTGTTTTTGTTTGATTTATCTTGTTTATGTATTTTTTGTTTATGTCTCTTCTACTAAATGGAAAGATGGTGAAAGGGGTAATGATGGTATTTCAAGTTATGGTACTAATGATCAATTGAATTTGAATGTGCCTCTTAATGATGATGTGGAGAAAAGATCCATTGATTGTGTTGAAAATGGTATTCAAGAATATGATTTGAATATAGAGAAAAATTGTTGCTACATGAAATCTTCAATATGTAGAATTTCACTTTGTGTTCTTGAGATGCCACTTTACTTGCCAAGAAGATTAACAATTCCAATTATATGTGAAGAAAAATGGTCAAAGGTATATGCAATTTTTTCAATGATATTAGCACCACTTCTCTTATCTTTTCTATGGAACACTCATAAGGGATATAGCATTTCAAACACAAATATTATTATTTATGGAATTGGATTATTGGTTGGAATTATATTTGGTGTAATAGCATTTTTCACAACGGAAATGTTAGTGCCACCAAAAAAGTATTTATTTATTTGGCTTGTAGGAGGGTTTATAATGAGTGTGACATGGAGTTACATTATAGCTCAAGAGTTGGTTGGATTGTTGGTTTCAATTGGTTTCATATGTAGAATAAGTCCTTCAATTTTAGGGTTAACTATTCTTGCTTGGGGTAACTCAATTGGTGATTTGATGGCAAATTTAACAATGGCTTTAAATGGTGGACAAGAGGGGGTTCAAATAGCAATTTCAGGTTGCTATGCTGGTCCTATTTTTAATACTCTTGTTGGATTAGGAATTTCTCTTGTAAGTTCAACTTGGTCACAATATCCACAACCTATTGTGATTCCTAAAGATCCTTATCTATGGGAGACATTGGTGTTTTTGGTGTTTGGATTGGTTTTTGCACTTTTGGTTTTGTTAAAAAAAGATATGAAACTTGATGGAGTATTAGGAGGAGGACTTTTAGTTGTTTACTTCATTTCTCTGTTTTTGAGGTTGATTCAAACACAAGGGTATCTCCAATTTTATGACATGTAATTAAGGTTTAGATTCTTAATATACTAGACTAGATATAACTTGTTTTAATTTGTCATTAGACTCTTGTAGCTATTAATTAGCAAATGATTTGTGACAAAGATGGATAGGTGTAAGTTTACTGATTTTTTTTTTCACCACCAGTATCCAGCCACAGGATCGTCTAATCTGATTCGGAGGTCAATTCTGTCATCAAGTGGCTACAGCCCCCTCCGATCGCAGTTGTGGGGGATTAGGTGTAAGTTTACTAGTTGTATGTTTTCAATTGTTCTTTTGTATCTAGCTCTACTATTTGGCTAATGTGCTTTCATGTCAAAAATTTGTCTCATGATTTTGAAATGTACAAAATAACATAACTCAATTCCATGAAGTGGACTTTTTTTTTTCCATTAAAAGTGAATATAAGACTACAATTAATTAAGAACACCAATAGCCATAGCTAACCTTAAAAACAAAAAGCAAAGGTAAATGGTCAAGAGACCAGCCCCTAAAAACTTATCAAGCCTCATATTCTTCTTAACCAATACAACAAGTGACCAAAGTACCCCTACCATCAAAAACAAAATTGTCCCCAAAAGTGAACTATCCTTAGGAACAACATAAGAATTAGGGTATTCACCCCAAGCTGAAAGAACAAGAGGTAACCCTAATCCCATCAAAATATTAAACATAGGACCAGCATAACAACCTGAAACAGCTATTTGTGCACCATCAACACCACCATTTTTAGCCATAGCACCATTTGCAATCAAATCACCTAGAGAATTTCCCCAAGCTAAAACAGTTAACCCTAAAATTGAAGGACTAACACCTATTACATATCCAATTGAAATCAAAAGTGAAACAAGTTCCTCAGCAATTATATAAGTCCATGTCACACTCATTGAAAATCCACCAGCTAGCCAAGGAAACAAACATCTTCTAGGTGGTCTTGTACTTTTTGTTGTCACACATGCCATGTTTCCAAAAACAATACCAATTAATGATGATGTTAAATATGCAACTAAAGTACTCTTTGAATCCACATTTTCCATTTGTGTATTACAAAGAATTGCAAATAAAATTGGCGCTAGGGTAACTGATATAACTGCATATGGTTTCGACCAATTTTCTTCACTCACAACGGGTATAGTTAGTTTTCTCGGTAAACAAAGTGGTAATTCAAGTACTTCTAGAAACTTCCATAAGTAGTAAGTGCTAGAAAATATTTCTTCTTTTTTTGTCTCCTCATTAACAACGCCAACTTGATTTCGTAAAATTGGTTTCTGATTAGAATCATTGTCATTATCAATATCATCGTCGGCATAGCCTAATAATGGTATGCCGGATTCAACTAAATCATCAAAAGACGATGAAGATTCAACTAATTCTTTTTTATCGACTTCGTAGTAGAAATGTGTGGCCGAGACAGCACAAACATATAGAAAATAGATGGAAAGATAGCAAATTGAACCAAAAAGGCTAATTTTTCCAATGGCAATGATGATGAGAAGAATGAACAAAGAGAAAAGGAAGAAAATGACATCTCTAATGAAACTAGCCTTGTCAATTTCAACATCATAAGATTTGGAACTAACTAAAAAACTTATGACTCCCAAAACACATGTGGAAACAAAAAATGCACCCCCCAAAATGCTATTTAAACCAACCGCGCCATTATTTGAACTTGTGAAAGAAACAACACTAGCAAAGAAATCAGGAGCACCATTACCAAGAGAGAGTAATGTTACTCCAGCTATGGTTGGAGATAGTCTTAAGATATTAGACAAACCTTCTAGGGAGGTGCAGAAGTAATTTGAAGCCGTGTCGGCTAAAAGATAGAACAAAACTACAAGCCATAAAACAAGTAACGTGTGACCAAGAATTGGTGAATTTCCAAGGTTACAATAAAAGATTTGAAGATAATTTATGTAACCTTTTGATCTACAATCAGAATGTGTTTTGACATATAAGCACTTAGAGGTGTAATTTGAGTACTTGTGAAGTTCAGTGCATGAATCAACTATGATATCACTAGTGAGGATTCTAGCATGGTTGAAGAGTTTTGAGGAAACATGATGAAAATGAGAATTAGAATTTGAAGGATTGATATAAAGTTTGAGGCAAAAAAATAGGAGGAAGAGGAAAGATGTGTTGAGGAGAAGAGTGAGTTTTTTTGGTTGTGGTTTGGAGTTAGAAGTGAAAATGGAAGGTGCCATTTAGAGTAGCTAGGTTCTTTAGGATTATGTTTATGTTATGAATATATAGAGATTATTTAGAACATTTTTTCATATGATATGGTAGATTTGGAATTTGGTATATATGTTGGTTGAGGTTAGAATAGATTATGCATGAGAAGTTCTAAAAATAAAGGGAGCTAGGTAGAAGAAAAAGACAGATTGAGAAGGTTCAATTTTGAAGAGCTTTTGTAGTACTGCATACACAAAGAACATTTAGCCTATAGTTTTTTATGCCATTTTTTGGATTGAGTTTTTTATGTCATTGTCATATGTAGCATAAGTACATGACATGAAATTAATGTAGCTTTCACTTTTGTTGTATAAAATTGTGAATAGAGTACTTAGAAATCGATATCTAATAAGTGTAGTTAAGTGAATTATAAGCAATGTTTAGCAAGAGAGTGTTTGGTATTGGGCTCAAAATAAGTGAATTAGCCACTACACTTTTACCCAAAATTTTAAGACGTTAAGTTTATGGGTTCTCTCACTTATAAAAAATCTAACTTTCACTTTTTTAAGCAATGTGAGACTTAACTCAACTCTCACTTGCGACAACAAAAAGGACTCTGGTAACGAGTTTTAAATTGTGTTCTAAATGTTTAAGTGGAGATTAATCACATGTCAAATATCTCAAATAATATAAAGACAAATTATGTCGTCAGACATTAATTCTTAATTTTAAATGCAAACAAACATATTAAGAAGCTTCATATATTGTCTTTTGGAGTTATATATGAATGAAACTATTACATATCAAGAATTTTTTTAGCAGTAAGTTATGCATATTAATGTCTCAAATTTGGCATATGCGCATATCTCACATCTTGGTGTACGGTAAATAAGCTTCGGTGAAGGAAACTTCCTTTTGTTTTATTTTTATCTTTTTTGACTGAGTGAAGGAAGCTTCCTATAATAAGACCAAGAAAGAAGAATTTATGTTGTTTTTTTGGGTCATTATATTTAGTTGTGCCATTTGTGTCAATGGTACATTACCAGATCATGTGAGCATATGGTCCCATTTAGTTGCATCATAAGGGATGAATAGGCAATTTTCTAAATTATAATTATTCATTTCTCTATTTTAAATAAAAAAATTATTCAATTCTCATTTTCAATTTTTATTGTCAGCAAATAATTTATTAATAAATGATGTAATTTAAGAGTTCATTTGTTAATAAGTCCGGAAACTTAGAAACGAAATATCGTATTTGTAAAAAAAAAAGTTAAAAAAAACCGGACGAAGAAATCGGACAGGCGGTATTCTTTTGTCGGCCCCCTTTCTTATCTAGTGTATTAGAATCCATTATAGGTCATTCGGAAGGGCTCCGTTTCTATTTTAGGGCATAACGTTGTGGTGATATAATACAAGAACTTTCGTTCTTTTTTTTTTTTTACTAAATTGCATTTTTGTCCCATAATTTTCACAAACTTGTGATTTTGGTTTTTAACTTTTAAAATAGCACATTTTAATAATAACTTTCACAAACTTGTGATTTTGGCTTCTAGATCAAGTCAATGACATGTGGCAAATGACTCACATGTCACGTCAGCATGTGAGTAATTGTGCACGTGACAAGACATGCTAACGTGACATGTAAGTTTTGCCACATGCACGTTAATTTGGTCAAAATCAGTGGGAGCATCGTTTTGCAAAAGAGACTAAAGTTATGGGGCCAAAATCGCAAGTTTTAAATGTTAGGAGGTCAAAGTGCTATTTTTAAAGTTTGTGAAAGTTAGAAGGTCAAAAGTGTCATTTCAAAATTTTCTTTTTAGCTAGTTCAAAGTTTAAAATTACAATAAATTATATACAAAATAGTAAATAATAGTTCAATTGCTCGAAATACGTCCTCAAATTTTACTTCAAATGAAAGATATGCTGAAATTGTTACACCACTTTGTGTATTTTTTTTTTTTTGGATGCCATACCCGAGGTTGGAAGCTCAGTCCCTCCACTTTATATATATTTCTTTTGGTTACACCACTTTGTGTATATGAGTTTTGAATAACTTGTCAATTGTCGTTTTATCTATCTACAAAAAAAAAAAAAATTACTCGGCCTAATTTAAAATCAGAATTAAAATTTCTATTTTCAAATTTCAATAATGTAAATTCCTTTGCGTAAAAAATAATATAAATGCCTAATCCCAATTTTTCTATTTTTTTTAATAATACCAACAATACCCTTAACTTTTTTTTTAGCAGTAAATTTTTTTTATTAACAAACTTACCGTAACATAATTTTTTTATATAAATTTACATAATAGACACAGACTGGCGCGAAACGCGCATGTCTGGCAGCTAATAATAATAATAATAATCCCTACAATTTTAGAAGATGAATCAGTAATCTAAAAAATAAAAAATAAATAGAGTTTTTTGTTTTTTTTTATGATATAAAATAAAATACACTGAGATAGTGATGAGATGACTGATGAGAATCAACATCAGCATATATAAAGGCAGTAGTTTTCCCGCCATCACAGTTCCGACGCAGTGAAGAAGAAGAAGAAAGATGTTGTGGGTAGACAAATATCGTCCCAAAACCCTAGACAATGTTATGGTTCACAATGATACCGCTCTTAATCTCAAGAAATTGGTAATCACTCATTCAATCTCTTCAATTCTGTTTCTTAATCAACATTCTTCTAATTTTTTTTTAGGGTTTTTGATTTCAGGTTTCGGAACATGATTGCCCCCATTTGCTTTTCTATGGTCCATCAGGTTCTGGAAAGAAAACCCTAATCATGGCTCTTCTTCGCCAAATGTTTGGACCCGGTGCTGAAAAGGTTCTCTCTTTTTTTTCTGATTTGATTTTTTCCACTCATTAGTGTGTTTGTTCCAATTATATGTCTTTTTGGAAACGCTTGGTTTCACTTAGGTCCTGTTTGGATAAACAACTTATTTGATAAACAAATATAGCAAAAACACTTATCATGATAATCGCTTATGTATAAGCTACAAAGCACAGACCCGGACACCGGACACAACACAAACACGATAATAATTTAAGAAAATTATATAATTCAATGTAATTATATCCGTCGATGTCGAATACCGACGTGTGTCCGACACTGGGACACGCCTAATCTGAGGAGTGTCTTTAGTTCATAGTGTATAAGCTCACATAAGCTATTCCTATGGAAGAAGATAAAATAAAGTTAAATTATTTTTGTATATGCTGTAAGTTATTTTCATAAGCTGTCTTGGACAACTCATGAAAATAAATTGACAGAAACTTATGAAAAATGTTGTAAGCTGCTTTCATAACTTCTCCCAAACAGTATCACAAAACTTATGCCGGTACAGTAGACAAGCTCAAATATGGCAGTCCAAATAGGCCCTTAAGCATATTTCATGTTTGACTCTTGTAATTGTAAATGAGAAAAATAAAATAAAATGGGCTCCTTGTTAGCAAAGTTATAAATAGCGAATGCGGTAAAGGTTGTATGACTTTTTTATATTGCATAGAGTTGTATCAATTACGGCTGTGTGGCTTTAATCGTGGTTGTGGAGATATAAAAAACCTTAATGTCAGGACTTAGATAGTGGACTTTATATCAAAATCTTGATTGCTAGTGAACAAAAATGTGTTATTAGAGTCTTGACTTTTCCAGACAGTGAGGGTATAATGTGATTTCTAGATAGTTGAGGTGTTAGGCAAGAAAATTTAGAATAATTAATTTTGAAGGAAAGTTGTTGGTTTTTGGTTTATTCCCTGAGAAGTGAGAATGCAATAATTATTTAGGCACCTTGCCCATTGCATTATGAATAAAAGATTTAAGACTAAATTAGAGTAATTTTTGTATGTGTTTTGTTGTCTTTCTCAGTTGTTGTTATAATGTAACTTTAATCTTCGATCATTTGTGTTTATGGACATCCTGCTCACGATTGAATTACTGTTGGTTACTTCTTGGTGCTGTAATTGTTTCCTTTTTAAATCGTCTTTGTTGATCGATGTTTCAGGTGAAGGTGGAAAATAGGGCGTGGAAAGTGGATGTAAGCTTCATTCTTTCTCAAACTGTACCCTTTTATTTTTGTGTTGTCGTTGTGAACATGTGAGTTTCCAGAATATTATTGCATTTGTATGGTTAGGAAGTTTCTATGATTTTGCTGGTACCCTTGGTAATTAGTGAGAAATACATGGCTGAATACTGACCACTAATTGCAAAGAGGAACCAGTACCACAACAGAAAAGAAGGATTCCAGAGAGCATGAAACCTTCTTCATATCAACATTCATGTGTTTTATAATGTATTTATTATAACAAACAAGTTTGTTTTTCAGAAATGCTTTTTAACTATAGGACATAACTCAAAGTGTTTTGCAGAAACGTCTTTAGTTCAGAAAACAAAAACATTTATTTACATTTTTTTTTTGTTTTTGAAATATCTTCACCTTGATTCTTGGATATGTCTATATCATGTATTCATGTGCACTCCATGAAGGAGCACAGCATAGGTTAAGCTTTATATTAATATTCTTGGTGCCACTGCTGAGGCAATAGTTTGTTGGATTTGTTGTGTATACTAAACTGAATCATGGGTTTTATTTAGCTATGTATTTTTATTTTGATGTACTTCGGAATTGGTTTCAGGCTGGGAGTAGATCTATTGATTTAGAGCTGACAACGTTATCAAGTGCCAATCATATTGAAATGACTCCAAGCGATGCAGGCTTTCAGGACAGATACATTGTTCAAGAAATAATCAAAGAAATGGCTAAAAATAGACCCATTGATACTAAAGGGAAGAAAGGATTTAAAGGTAATTAACTTGCTGTCTTTGTTTTTCACCTATATCTTAGTGCTTCCACCTTGGCTTGTATGATAAATGTTTAGGACTACAAGCATTCACATTACATGTCTTGTTCTTTTAGTTTACTTCATTTTTTAAGCTGATTTTTGGTTTTACTCTCTATCAGTCCTAGTACTCAATGATGTGGACAAACTGTCTAGAGAAGCCCAACATTCTCTCCGCAGAACAATGGAGAAATACAGTGCTTATTGCAGATTAATTTTATGTTGCAATAGTTCTTCAAGAGTTACAGAAGCCATCCGCTCTCGTTGTCTTAATGTACGAATAAATGCACCAAGTGAAGAACAGGCAAGTAAATTTTAAATATGCCACAATGACCTTGGAATGAAGAGAGGAATTCTTTGTTTTATTATTTTTTAAGCATTGGGACCATGGGACGGTTGTTTTCTCTGGTAGGGTTGTTAGTAGTAAGAAGTTTCATACTTCATTGTTTTGCAGAGTATTATTTTGCTTGTTAGTTATTTCCAGTAGATGAATGATGTTCTACCAGGTAGCTTGTTGGTATTGCAAGATGATGGTAGTCGGTTAGGCCATACTTCATAATTTGTTTTTTTAATTCTCGTAGGCGTTATTACTTGTCAAGATATTATGAAATGATGGGTAAGAAAGGAAGCTTCAATTTTAGATCAATATTGTCAATCACAAAGAAGTGGTTTGTTCGAATTTCGCTATGATATAGTGCTTTAGCACGTTTGACAACATTGATGGACATATCTTGGATTACGGACAATAGTTGTCGTTCCTATTATGCTATGATATCTGGGATCTGGTTAAGTTATCTGCTAGGAATTATATATGCTTAACCATTGAAAAACAATATCCTTGAGAAACATTGTGATCAGGCCAGGTACTACTTAGAAAATTAAGCAAAGCCTGGATATGCAATAATTAGGCCATTGACTCTGCTGTTCTCTTTTTGGATTTTTGCTCCACTCACTATAAGGGTCATGCCAAAGGCATTCAAAGGAATCCAAACTTACTATATAATATGTAAAGATGAGTATCCACCATAGAATACCATGCCAGTGGACGTTATTTTATATACTGATACTGATATTGTCTAGCATATCCATTCTATAAAATGAGTGTCATATTTATTGAATATTTAAATATCTATATGGCAGATTGTTGAAGTCTTGCAGTTCATTGGTAAGAAAGAAGGGCTGATACTTCCTTCTAGTTTTGCTGCTCGTATAGCCGAGAAATCAAATCGGAATTTGAGGAGGGCAATATTATCATTTGAGACTTGCCGTGTCCAACAGTAAGCTCCTCGATCTTCCCATTTAATGTGATGCATAATCTCAGATATTCATATACTTTTCAAAGCTTTGTTTAAAGGGTAACTAGTAAAAGCTTTCTCTTTTGCATGTTGTAACATGCGTTACTTTATTTCAAGGTATCCTTTCACTGACAAGCAGACAATTCCTCCAATGGACTGGGAGGAATATATTTCAGAAATTGCATCTGACATAATGAAGGAACAGAGCCCAAAAAGGTTTGCATACAATTTTCTGATCTTTCATGATAAACAAAATGTTTCACTGAACCTTGAAGTTGATTTTATGAATTGCCGACATGATTGTGTTCAACTATCTTCTTGTTTCAGTTACTTCCATGCAATGCATTTTTCATCTCCCATGTCATATGTTTTAGGTTGTTTCAAGTTCGAGGAAAGCTGTATGAGCTTCTAATCAATTGCATTCCTCCAGAGATCATTTTGAAGGTATATGTGTTGCTTTACTCGGTTCTTAGATAAGTTTTTTTCTTTCTTTCTTACTAAACTTTGACATTATATTTGTTGGTTCAGAGGCTACTATATGAGCTATTGAGGAAACTGGACGCAGAACTAAAGCATGAAGTCTGCCATTGGGCAGCATATTATGTAAGTGCATTATCAATATGATATTTCATGTCAGAAGCTGGAATGTGCTACCTCCATTCTTCTCTTTTAGATTTTTTTTCTTGTCCTTTTTATAGGACCTATTTCAAATTTTTAACTGCATTAATTATTTCTTTACCAACATACTCTTCTTCTTTTTTTTTTTTTTGACAAATTTACCAACATACTTTTTGTAGGACCTATTTCAAATTTTTAACTGCATTAATTATATTATATGATTACATTTCTTTTGCAACATGTAATAAATACTATGATGGAAACATAAACTAATTCTCTCCCCTGAATGATAAGTTTGTAAAACAATACCGATTGTCAACAAATCTAATACTACTATCAATTTTCTTAATTATCTTGATTTAGCCATGGAGGTCCTATATTTAGAGACGGAGGCAATATATAATATTTAGAGACAGAGGCTATATATAATAATGTCTTCTACATGAGCTCAGCCCTGATGTATTTGTTTTACATAATTTGTAAACTCAAGCAACAATTATTTTGTTGTTCTGCTGTGCACTTTTGGTGTATAAGAATTCATCAAGTATTCTTTTGTTTCTATATCCACCCCATGCCCCCACCATTACCATATATTTTCCTCATTTCTTGAAATTGAATAAATAGGTGAAGATTTCAGTCTACCCATTTTTACTAATATATTGTTTCAAAAGTATGGAGTTGCTGATTATTTTCCACTTCATTGAACCAGGAACATAGGATGCGCCTTGGACAGAAGGCCATTTTTCACATCGAAGGTACTTTGAGTTTGACCTGAATATTCACAACAGTGGATTTACAGTTACATCTTTATGAGCTTGTGTGCTGTTTATGTTTATTTTGTACAAACCTGTGGCAAATTCTTATACACACGCCTTGTCTATATTTATGTTGGTGATTGATAGGGACTAGGATCCTCTCATTCACTATTCCTCGACATCTCTCTCCTAACTCTATCTCTCTTTTAATCTCACTGTCTCTTTTCAATAAAAAAAAATAAAAAATCATCAAGAGAGAGAGAGAAACATAGAGAATAGTGAGGAGAGGACCCAATTTCGAACTTAAGTAGTATGGGATGGCTAAGTCTTACATCGAGCAGTATGAGATGTTCAATAGAGTTTTTAAGTAGTTTCGTTCTTCCCCTTTGGTGGCCTGCTTTTAAGAGAGGGTTCTCAAATACTTATAATTTTGTGTTTGGAATACATGTAAGTAATGTGCATAGAACACCACCCCGAGCACAAGCTAGATCGGATAATAGCAACATGTTTATACAAAGTAAATATAGGTTATTGTAATGACCAACATAGTGTGGCACGGTTGGCAGTGGATAATCAGGTTCCTTAAACTTGTAGTCAAAGCCACTAGGTTTAGTGGTGAGGGGTTTGGGTAGTATGTAATAGGTCATGGGTTCAATTCCCACTCATTGTAAACCAAAAAAAAAATAAACTTGTAGTCAAGATTTGGTATCGAACTCATGTATGTTAGAATATCTTTTTAAGGTCTCGATGCCTCGAAATATTCCGCGAATACCTGGTTTCTACCCAAAAAAACAGATTTTAGCAATAAGTTTATACAAAGTGGATAATGGATTGGCATATAGGCTGTAGGTCTATACAATATCTAGTTGCTTCTGACCATTGTTTTCTTTTCTACATTGACAGCTTTTGTGGCCAAGTTCATGAGCGTCTATAAATCCTTCCTCATTGCAACATTTGGTTGAAGGATGATGGTTTGTTTATCTATGACATTCAAGTTGTATTAATTCCTGGATATTTCATACATGGAGAGCTTCTTCTCATGACAAGATTATGATGGTTTTGGTTTGTTTGTAGAGATCATATGCTTCATTAAATTGTGTACTTGGAATTATGTTGGATTTTCTCACCCAAGTTTTCCATGTGATGGGATTTCTTTTTTTATTTAGAAAAATGCTTGTTTATTGTTAATTAAAACATTAATGTTATGTTTGGATGGAAGAAAAGTAAGAGTATTATATAAGAAAAAAAAGAAGAAACGAACAGTAAAATTATGTTTTCTAGCTTAATAATAACATTTAGATTTATTCCTCTTATTATAGAATAAATAAATAATAAAATTTAGAGTTATTGTTTAGACAAAAATTCCACTAAGAATCATTTATCTCATTTATTTGTAAGTCCTTTATTATTTTAGGTCATTTATCTCTTTTATTTTTTTACAACCAATAACTTATATCATTTCATTATTCAAAATGAGAGTAATACAAAGAGGTAATGTCTCAAACGTCCAGCAACTAGGCCAAGACAACACCGCTCTAGCAAGTGTATGAGCAACGTTGTTCGCTTGCTGCTTAATAAACTTAATCATGAAGTTTGGATTACATGATAATATATTATTAATACTACAAATAAGAGAGCTAAATTCACAACATGTAAATAATGAATTGCATCTACCACGCTTTTGGAATCCGTCTCAAAAATAACATGAGATATGCCTCGTTGTCTAAATGTTCTAGTATTTATCTCTTATAACTTGCACATATTAATTTTTTCTCACTTTTTTTTAAAAAAAGCATAATTTTGTTTTTTTTAAATATATTTTTATTGAAAATAAAGAAATCTGGAAAATGATAAACATCTTTATCATCTTCCGTTCAAATTTTAAGGTGATCAAGGGTTTTGAATATATGTCTGATTTAAAAATTAACTTTGTGAAGAGTAAATTGAATGGTATTAATATTGATTACATGTTTTTGGTGGCAATGTCTTCTTTTTTATCTTGTCGATCAAATTCAAATCCATTCAAATTTTTAGGAATTTCGATTGGTGTCAATCCTAAGAGAAGGAAGACTTGAAAACTAATTTAGAAGCTATACCTAAAAGATTGAGTTGTTGGAGTGTTCGTTGTTTGTCTTTTGGGAACATTTAACATTGATTAACTCAATATTAGTAAGCCTTTCTCTTTATTTTATTTTTTTTTAAATATGCGTAAAAAAAGTGTTTTTTTTTTACAATGAGTTGGGGGATCGAACTCAAGATCTATAATATACTACCCAAACCCCTTACCACTAGACCAAACTTAGTGACTTAAAAAACAAGTGTGTTTTAAATCAATTGATAAAGATTCAAATGAAATTTTTGTAGTGGTTTTCGGAGTATGAAAAAATTACTTGTGTTTAACACTTTAACCATTTTTTTGTCTTACACTTTAACCATTTAAAAAAAGATAAATACCAAAATGAATCTTAAAATTTTTTATATATAAAAAAAAGTAAATCGGTGTGAAATAAAATAATTGTAAAAGATCAATTGCGAAACATATTCCGTCGCATTTTATAAGACCTTATTTGATTAAATGCACTATTCATATGTCTTGTTTTGACCGTATTTTTCTACAAGTATATAAATGTAAATATTATTATATAATATCTTGTTTGATTTGTTTCGACGAGTATTTTCAAAATATCAAATTTCTATGATTTTTATTAATGCACAATTAAAGATATTCGTAATCAAAATTATGCATCGATGTGTGTGTGGTGATCAAATAGTTTTTATATTGAGTTTAATTGTTGTGCACCGTCGGTGTAATTTTGTTTTACACATACATCCAATGACGCGTTGTCACATCATTTAATGAATGTGACACATCATGTATTTTTAATTACCATACATGATGTGTCGGTATATTATTGAACGCATGTGCAAAATAACTTTACTCCGACGGTGCATATAAATTAAATTCTTTTATATTTTGGGACAGAGGGTATTTAGCTAAAAATAACTAGGGTGTATTGGATTAGGATTTTGACGGACAATTTTAACAAAAAAAATCTTGAAGATTTTAAAAGATTTTATAGGATTGTATAGACTTTTAAGACTTTTTAAAATACTTTTTACAATCAGGATTTTCCAATTTGGATTTTAAAAGACTTTAATGGATTTTATAATACAGATTTTTAAGATTTCAACTGACTTTATGAATTTTTAATATTGAAAAAAACTTTCCATTCTTGGTGAAAAAGAAAAAGAAGTGAATGAAAAAAAAAAATTAACGTGAAAAAAAAAACAAGTACATCCCTTCCTTTGATTTGGAGATACAGGGAAAAAAAATTATGAATGGATCATAGATTCATAATATATAAGAAAGAAAGAAAGAAAGAAAGAAAGAAAAACAACAATAAATTGAAAAAATTAAAATCGATCATAGATTCATAATGTATAAGAAAGAAAGAAAACAACAATGAATTGAAAAAATTAAAATCGATGGGCAATAATATATATAAACAATATTGAGTACACTTGTATGCATGTCCATTGTCATTCAAAAGAAATCACCATGAAAAAATTTGAAAGAGATTGAACGGGAGTTGATGGTGAAAAGAAAATCAGAATATTGATAATGTTCTATTCTGTAGATAGAAAAAAAAAATCTTGAAATATTATAAAAAGTCTCATGGGTTTTGGTGAGATTGTTGGAGGAGTGTTTTGTGTGTATTTTCAACTAAAAAGTCCATCAAAATCCATTGCAAAGAAGAATCCATCAAAATCCATAGACTTTTGAATACCAATAGAAATTTTAAAAGTGGTAAGAAATCTCAATTGAATACCAACAGATTTTGTTGCCTTGAAAAAAAAATCTTAATTGTCTTAATTGAATACCACAAGATTTATTTAACTTTTCTAAAAGTTTTGATTGAATACCACAAGATTTTTTTATCATAAAAAAGTCTTTTAAAATCCTATGAAATCCTAATCCAATACACCCCCCTAAATAAGATGAAAATTATTTAAAAAAAACAACATAAGCACAAAACGAAAGAGGACAAAAAATTCTCTCTCTACACGCAAACTCTATCAAAACTCAAAAACCAATCACATCGTTGAATTCCGATGAGTGAAGAAGATTCACCGCCGTACCTGGAGGTTAACTGCAAAACCTCCGGCCAGATCCTACGGTTCGCTCCGGGAACAGAGGCGGGATTCGCGGTGACGCTGATTAATCGGAAACTGAAAGGAAAAGTTCCATTGACAACACACATAGAAGCTGTAAAAGATGGCAAAGAAGATGAAGAAGAAACAATCGCTTTTGGACCAAACGCTATTCTTTCAAATTTTGGCCAAAATTGGAAGCTTCAAACTGTTCTTTCTTCTGGTAACTCAATTTCTACCATTGTCGATTTTTTTATTTTTTTTATTACTTCTAGTATCATACTATTAGTTTTCACTTTATTAGTATAGGATTAATTTTTGTTTAATTCCTAATTTGTTTTTTAATTTGTATTTATGTGTAGTTAATAAATTGAGCTAAATAATTTTTTTTTTTAATTTGTTTATAATTTTGATCTTTAATTTGTTCAAGTGTTCAGCATTTTGATGAGAATTGATAGTTGCAATTTACCACTACCTAATGAATGAAAAAACCAAGATGTACAAGTTTCATCCAAGTGGACTAAACTGTTAAAGTGTATGTTCGATCCAAATACATTAATTATGCAATAAACTTAGAAAGATGAAATTTGCTTATAAAATGTCGCAGAGGGAGTATATAGTTTTGACCGTTATATAATTAGATGAACATTTTTAAGTGATCAATGTAGTCAGGATCGAGATTCTACATTAGGATTGACAGGCTAGTGAAGGATCGTGAGTATGAGGGTCGTAACACAGATTCGTAAGATCCTACTCAAGGTCAAAATTTCACATATATACATATAGACACAAACACATTAAACTTAGTTGATTAATATTTCATAAATCATTCCAAAAGTTCATAACAACCAAGTATTAAGTTCATAAAATAACTAAAATAAAGGTGCAAAAATGATCCTGCTTGTTTTTCATTACAATCCAGCCTCAGAAACTCGACCCTAACCACCAAATGCGCAAAAACGAACCATTAAAGCTTGTTTGGCCTGATGTAGAGCTCGTAAAGTCGTACGACTCTATGCACCGGATCTCAATTTTGACTACATTGCAAGTGATTAATGAACTCCCCCTAGGACGAATTGTTCGGGATAACCCGAGTTCGATTCTTGGTGGGAACAGTTCTTGGCTAGACTTTACTTAGCTCAGAGCCGAACTCTAGATTATCATGGCCTCTTTCTCTAGGAACTAGAGGGTTAACACAAAAAAAAAAGATTAAAAATCCTTTTTGAGTACATACCATTTAATCAAATTTTCTCAATTTCAAAAGAAAAAGCTAAAATGATTCGCATATAAACAAAATCTGACTTTTTTGAGGAATGTTAAGAGCCATGTACGAATAATTGACAAAGTTTGCATTATTGTTTGCAGAAGAACAAAGAAAAGAACATATTCAAGGAATGGCAAGGCAAACATCACCAAGGAAACATGTAAGTTTATTTTCATATTAAAATAAAAACATAACTGTATACCCTTTTGTATAAATGCCTTTTCTTTTAAGTATTTGTTTTGTAGAAATTTTTAATTTTCCTTTTATATTGTTTCAACTTAGGAAAAATTAACTAAACCTTTATTTGTTGACTTTCTGCAGGTTTCAAGTGTCCCAAGAGGTGAAAGCAAAGTACCTGACCAAATAAACTCAGTATATATTGTTAAAATAGTGCTTGCTTTTATTTTGATTTTTGTACTAGGTGCAATTTTTACTTTGTTTCTTGATAATCTTCCTGAATTGATAGTGTTTGTTAAGTCAATATATTAGTAATACTTTTTATTTTTTTTGTTTGTAACTTATATTTATATGTTTGAATTGAATAAATGGCTTAATTTTTTAGCCTGTTTTTGTAATGGAATATATAACTCAATCTTCTTATGCACACATTGGCTTGGAAACTTTGATTCTTCAAGAAACTGAAGTTGTAAGTAAGACCCGCTTTAGATTTCGGGCGGTCTATATATGGTTTGGAATGCTGATTTCGTTCTATTATTTGTGAATCCGACTTCGGTCATTGTTGCTTCTTTTAGAAGATGATAACCCTTTGGCTTAATCAATATGTGCCTTTGGTATCTCATTGTTAGTACTTAGTATTCGTCAAGATAAAATTTCATAAAGAAACTCTCTATTTGGAGCTACATAGGCTTGGCCCGTTTCTAGCATTTATAAATCTTTTCATTCAGCATTGGATGTTGCTATGTATTTATAGAGGGCACATATACTAGGCATGCCTCAGCAAACATCTTGCATTTCTTTTGGGTTGGAAAAGTAATAAATCACTCTAATCTGTGTACTTCGCTCGTTTTTTTTTTCTACTTCTGCATTTAGACACTCTAGTCTTGTCTTGAAAATTTTTGAATAATGTCTGCATTTGCAATATTGTTGTGATTGAGTCTTTATCCCAAATTCATAACTCTTTTTTTGAAAGTTAAAAACCATAACAAAAAATAATGACTTTGGAGTGTGACAGAAGTAAATTCAAGAGTATGAAAAACGCTGACCATGTGTGGATGCAGGATTCTCTTACTAGAATCATTCAACATGCATGTTCCAACATTTTGATTTTATCTCTGAACCTCAGAAAATTTTGATATTCAATATCCAATTGTTAAATAGATTTGAGGAATACATGAAAAGTGTCGATTTCCAATACCAAATTTTGTTACAATACTAAATGTACGCTTTATTGCCTAAGGTGGACATATAATGTTAATTGTTTTTCTTTTTTGACAAGATGCTAATTGTTAAGTTCAGTTTTATTGCAATTTGAAACAGGTTAGATGAATATGCATGCAGCATGGTGATTAGAGATGAAGTTCAAATTGTGAAAAAGGAGAAGGTGAATGATAAAATCAGTTTTACTTAGTCATATCATAGCTGAGGTACGTTTATAGTAGACATCAACAATGTTATCTGTATTTGGTGTGTATGTAACATATATATATATAAGACAACTTAAGACAAACATAGAATAAACCTTAATCATAGAATAAACCAAATAAATGTAAAATTTTCCAAACTAACAGCTTAAGACAAACAGCATTGCTGCCTGATCATAATGGGCAAAATACAACCCACTGTTTAAGGTAACATCATCCAAAAAAATAGGGAAAAGAAACCAGATTATCCAAAAAAAAAGGGGGAAAACAAACCAGATTATCCATATTATCCGAAAACAAAACAGAGAAAAGAAACCACATTATCCCATATTCGAAGCCTTTAACCATCTTAGAACCTAACTTCAAACTCCACACTTTAAACAAAGCCTTCCTTTTCTTTTCCATATCAGCCCAATACTGTGCAGACTTTGCCAACAGTGATTGTAACAACTTATTATTAGATGAATGACAAAGATAAAGAGCAAGCTTGAGCCTTGTGGCAGTCACAACCTACATATAATGAAAAAACAGTTTGGAAAATTAGAAATTTACTTAAATGAGAAATATTTTACAAATAATGATGACATTAATTCAACTTACAGTTATGCTTTCATAGTTACTACTGAATGGACATTCAATCATCCATTTAGCAACCCACACTCCACAATCATTCCTATGATTATTCATAAAACTGCATTAGTATCACACTAAAAGGTAGTTTAAGTAAAATAATAAATAAATAATAAATAAAGATAGGGGTTAATAATACTTACGATCTAGGTCGCTGATGCGGGAGGCACGTAGGTTCAATCTTTGTGAAGTTTGTGATTAGGTTATCACGACCAACTAGATTGACAACATTTACAAATGAAGGAAGAAGCAGGATTTCCTCAAGCTTGACAACCTGCCACAATAGTAAATATAAAATTAGCAATTCTTAAAAAGCAAACAATAAATTTGAATGTAAAACAAAGTATAGATCACATGCATACCAATCTAATAATTGAATGACGTCTATGATGATATCTTTCATCTGTAGGTAAAGAGTCCAACAAAAAAAAATTTCTTTCACTAAAATCAACAACCACCAAAAACCAATGTGCTCCCTCATCATTCATAGGAATAAATACCTCACACACACCAAGCAGATTTTATAGGAAACTCACCTTTGAAACAATAGAGTCTGTTGGCATCAACTTATCTTGATATATGCTCCCGATATAATCAGCTTTGTAGTTATCATCTAGAGCATATTGCTTAAAAAGTAATGTAGTTTAAGTCAGTAGTTATTACTCAACTAATCTAGTAGCATATTACTAGATTAGTTGAGCATATATCAAGCTAAGTTGATGCCAACAGACTCTATTGTTTCAAAGTTGAGTTTCCTATAAAATCTGTTTGGTGTGTGTGAGGTACATATATCAACGCATGTTTGGTTTCTATAACTACAGATTTTTATTCCTATGAATGATGAGGGAGCACATTGGTTTTTGGTGGTTGTTGATTTTAGTGAAAGAAAAGTTTTTTGGTTGGACTCTTTACCTACAGATGAAAGATATCATCATAGACGTCATTCAATTATTAGATTGGTATACATGCGATCTATACTTTGTTTTACATTCAAATTTATTGTTTGCTTTTTAAGAATTGCTAATTTTATATTTACTATTGTGGCAGGTTGTCAAGCTTGAGGAAATCCTGCTTCTTCCTTCTTTTGTAAATGTTGTCAATCTAGTTGGTCGTGATAACCTAATCACAAACTTCACAAAGATTGAACCTACGTGCCTCCCGCATCAGCGACCTAGATCGTAAGTATTATTAACCCCTATCTTTATTTATTATTTATTTATTATTTTACTTAAACTACCTTTTAGTGTGATACTAATGCAGTTTTATGAATAATCATAGGAATGATTGTGGAGTGTGGGTTGCTAAATGGATGATTGAATGTCCATTCAGTAGTAACTATATGAAAGCATAACTGTAAGTTGAATTAATGTCATCATTATTTGTAAAATATTTCCCATTTAAGTAAATTTCTAATTTTCCAAACTGTTTTTTCATTATATGTAGGTTGTGACTGCCACAAGGCTCAAGCTTGCTCTTTATCTTTGTCATTCATCTAATAATAAGTTGTTACAATCACTGTTGGCAAAGTCTGCACAGTATTGGGCTGATATGGAAAAGAAAAGGAAGGCTTTGGTTAAAGTGTGGAGTTTGAAGTTAGGTTCTAAGATGGTTAAAGGCTTCGAATATGGGATAATGTGGTTTCTTTTCTCTGTTTTGTTTTCGGATAATATGGATAATCTGGTTTGTTTTCCCCGTTTTTTTTTGGATAATCTGGTTTCTTTTCCCTGTTTTTTTGGATAATGTTACCTTAAACAGTGGGTTGTATTTTGCCCATTATGATCAGACAGCAATGTTGTTTGTCTTAAGCTGTTAGTTTGGAAAATTTTACATTTATTTGGTTTATTCTATGTTTGTCTTAAGTTGTCTTATATATATATGTTACATACACACCAAATACATATAACATTGTTGATGTCTACTATAAACGTACCTCAGCTATGATATGACTCAGTAAAACTGATTTTATCATTCACCTTCTCCTTTTTCACATTTTGAACTTCATCTCTAATCACCATGTTGCATGCATATTCATCTAACCTGTTTCAAATTGCAATAAAACTGAACTTAACAATTAGCATCTTGTCAAAAAAGAAAAACAATTAACATCATATGTCCACCTTAGGCAATAAAGCGTACATTTAGTATTGTAACAAAATTTGGTATTGGAAATCGACACTTTTCATGTATTCCTCAAATCTATTTAAAAATTGGATATTGAATATCAAAATTTTCTGAGGTTCAGAGATAAAATCAAAATGTTGGAACATGCATGTTGAATGATTCTAGTAAGAGAATCCTGCATCCACACATGGTAGCGTTTTTCATACTCTTGAATTTACTTCTGTCACACTCCAAAGTCATTATTTTTTGTTATGGTTTTTAACTTTCAAAAAAAGAGTTATGAATTGGGATAAAGACTCAATCACAACAATATTGCAAATGCAGACGTTATTCACAAATTTTCAAGACAAGACTAGAGTGTCTAAATGCAGAAGTAGAAAAAAAAAAAAAAAAGAGCGAAGTACACAGATTAGAGTGATTTATTACTTTTCCAACCCAGAAGAAATGCAAGACGTTTGCTCAGACATGCCTAGTATATGTGCCCTCTATAAATACATAGCAACATCCAATGCTGAATGAAAAGATTTATAAATGCTAGAAACGGGCCAAGCCTATGTAGCTCCAAATAGAGAGTTTCTTTATGAAATTTTATCTTGACGAATACTAAGTAAAATATAATATATTTTCTAGCTTAGCTACAACACTTGAATTCATGAAAGAAGCAACTGGCTAGGTGTTTTCTGTGTCGCTTGAACTAGCATGAGCATCCAAATTTAATTCATCTTCAACGTCATCAACTATCCTCCATCTGCAATATTCATCAACAATAATCAAATTATAGCTTATCTTAACAGGATCAAAGTCAAAGACTCAAAATCATATTTTGCCACATACCTCTCGAGCACAAATTCCCCTTCTTTAAATTTTTCACTTTTCTCATGTGCTATGACCTGAAAGAATCCAAAATTATTACTTCAAACTGCATTGAGCTCATCAAAAGGTGATGCTGATATACTTGGAGATGAGACTAAACAGGATATTAAATAAATCCAGAGTTTCATGGAATGCATCAACTAAATTAACTTCTCATGGAACAGGAAACAATTTCTTTAAACAGGATATTAAATAAATCCAGAGTTTCATGGAATGCATCAACTAAATTAAGTGTTCAATATGGTTTAATGGATAAAATTCCCCATATCTGAGGTAATATATATCTACAGATATCATATTTTGAATTTCTGATTTACCTACATATTCAATCAAATCGATAGCTAATTTTAACTTTCAAGACTGACCACCAAAATTAATGATGTCAATGAACTATCTCCTATATAAAAAATAAAAATAAAAATACTTGTGGAACTTACAGATTAAATTCCAATTTCTTTAAAAACCAAAGAAAAATTGAAGAGTATGCATTTCAGAATTTGAGGTTTAATTTTCATTGTTATTCATTGGACTACAACAACCAAAGCCTTTTCCAACTAGATGGAGTTGATTGCATGAATCAAAAAAACATGATTAAGTTCTCTTATTATAAAGCAATTCCATAAATCAAGCTAATCCATCATGTCACAGAAACACTGAGGTCCGTTAAACTTTCCTAAAAATCTCAATATCTTATATCAATAACACAGGAGAAACGGGCAAAGTTCTCTTATATCCATCATGCATACTCTTACTAAATTGTCTGAAGCACAATACTTTTTTTTTTAGAAACAGCAAAAAATTTATTCAAAAGAGGCACTTGAGTACAAGAGATACACAAGGAGCACAAGGCAGGAGCCAAAAAGAGCCCACCTGAAAAACAAAAGCAACACCAACAAGGCAAAAATACTCCACCCAAAACAAAAGCAAAAACCAGAAACTACGGAGGAACAAAAAGAGACCAAGAAAACTCCAGTAGCAGCAACACAACCTCAGCCACACACCATGGAACAAAAGATGAATACAAGAAGACTCACCATGGAACACGAGGAAAAGAATGAACAGATTGGGAGGGATAATAATATCCAAATTCAGCCACACACCAACCTCCCTCCACACTTTCTGAGCAAAATTACAGTGGAGCAAAAGATGAATACAAGACTCAGCTTTATCCACACACCACAAACAGTCTTGATTACCAGCAAGATGCAACAGCCTTCTCCTATACAAATGGATTTTGAAGCACAATACTGAACAGATATCAAAGTAGATCTATATGAAAGTGTGATAATAAACATGGATAATAAAGGAGAAAGGGGCAAGGAACAAAGAATATAAACAAATGTTTCAAATAAACTTACACTTTGCTGAAAAGGTATGACCTCCCTCGACCGCAGGAGTGAAATTTGTTGGAACGAAGCTTGAGGGCAGGAGTGAAGGTTGAACGAATTCGAAAAAACGTTGGAATGAAGAAGATGAATTCGTCGTTGTTCATTACGTGGCGGGCGGAGCACTCTAGGCGGCGGGTTACCAGAGAAGAGGAGACAACTTCTGACTCCCTTGCTTTGCTTGCTCCATTTTCCTTTTCTGATTAAAAGTAGCAAGTCACGTTGGTGGATTGCTTGATAGCATAGATGGAATTTGACAAGAAGATGGAATTAAGCTTAAATTTGTCCTGGGTTGATACAGATATTGAGAAATTGATACAGATATTGAGATGGTTTTTCAATTTGGGATTTAGGGTTTTCTTGATGCTAGAAAGAAATGGATGTTATCACATATATTATTTAGGGATTTATGCATGTTTTTTTTTTTAATTGAAATATTGATGGTTTTTTTAGGGATGATTTTTGAATAATGTTAGCAACACACTCTTTAACAAACACACTCCAACACACTCTCTTTTATTGGTTAAAATTCACATGGGTCCCATAAAAAAATATGGACCCATATAACTTTTATGGGACCCATATAAATTTTAACCAATAGAAGAGACTGTGTTAGAGTGTGTTTGTTATTGGAGTGTGTTGCTAGCACTCCTCATGATTTTTTTTAATTGAAATAAATTATTTTTTTTGTTTGTAATTTGTAAATGAATATTTACTTCATGGGGGACTCATATGAAATAAATAAAAGTTTGTTAAAAAAAGGACTTACCATAGACTTGCGCTGATGTGAGAATTAAAATGAATTATATTGGTTAAAAAAAAGAACTGCACCAAAACAGTCCAAAAAGGAAATGTACCGTAGAATCTCCCAATTATAATTATGATGGTAGTAACTAGTTTTACTTTTTTTATCAATGGAAATACAAAAGAAAGTAACAAGAAGAAAAGATCAAGCTCTCAAGAAACTAACTTCCACTGCATTAACCAGAAAAGTTGAAGAATATTGAGAATTACAAGAATAGAGAATAAAAATGTTTGCATTCTCTTCACGAAGAGTGCGAGTGAAGCTGAAATCCAAATCATATGACAAGTATTTTTTTTATATGAGATACCAAAGGCGCATATTGATTAAGCCAAAGGGTGATCATCTTCTAAAAGAAGCAACAATGACCGAAGTCGGATTCACAAATAATAGAACGAAATCAGCATTCCAAACCATATATAGACCGCCCAAAATCTAAAGCGGGTCTTACTTACAACTTCAGTTTCTATAAAGTGTGTGATAATATATGAACTCTTATGCAACTGCCGAATGACGTTTTCTTATTGTACAAATTCCTTACTACAACGTATTCGAACCGTTCTTTAATGTTTTAACGGTAAACCCATTCTCTTATAATTATTGTTATTTTAATTTTGAAAAATAATAATAATAATATACCTCAATTACTCAACAGACAGACCATCTTTGGTCAAGTATTTAAGAAGGTTATTGTCTTCCTCATAGATTCAAATTGTTTGAACCCACAAAATGTTGTGCCATCAAGATGATTGTTAGGGTAAGAGAATCATCGATGTGGTGGTATGCTCAGAGTTTCGACATGGAACCAGGGACTTGGCAACCATAAGTAGATATTGCCCTTCTCTTAGGTAACATGACAACCATAAGTAGAGACGTGGCAACCATAAGTCCAAAGCATATGGAATTTATTTATGAACTATAAGTTTATGCATGTGCTAGAATTGAGTAAATTAGAATAATTGCATGGTTTGAAATGAACGATTAATTTTTCCCCTTATACTTGTTTTGCGTTGGAAATATGATTAATAGTTGTGAATATTATTTATTACAAATTAGGAACCATTAGGACTGGATTCACTACTACTTAGAACCGACAATTTCATGAAAAGAACTCATTTTATGTAGCACAAATTGATCTAGACCTTCTGGTCCGATTAATCGATTCATCACTGTGTAATTGAAAATTTTTGACTATTTTTAGTGTCCAATGATTCCCGACTTGTAAAGTAATGCTCCTTAATTATAAAACATATTGCTCCACCATTTCAACATCAATTTTAGGACTGCATAACGATATCATAGGGGCTTATGACTTGTGCAAACTTCCCCACAGATTAGACACATTAACATCGTATTCGGTTATGGTTTATATTGTGGTGAACCCTTAGAGTTGACTGAATTTTGTAACTCTAAGCGCTTAGCAGAATATAAGTAAATCATCAATCGTCTAAATGTGTGTTAACGTGTAATGACACACGAGAACATAAGCTATAAAAGTTCCACGGGACTGGTTGTTAAGTAAGAATGTTAGATTTAATATAGTTGATCATATTGTGGTTAATCTCGAACAACAATTCAGTATATCTTATGCTATGAGAGGATTTATGTGTATAAGTGGAAATCCGCTAAGTTAAGTAATTAATGTGAGTAAGACCAACGTGACATAGCTATGTCACAACGGGTAGTGGAGAACATCCTTAGTAGACCTTTCGAGATGAACAATGGAAGGGATTGCCCTTTTTTAACGGCTACTGCAAAAGATATATATTGTTTATGAATGAACTTTAAATAGCTTGTGGTTTGGTTTTTTCTTCAGACATAAATTTCAGGCTAAACAAAATAATAAATTAAGTCATTTAATTTATAAAATAATATTTTTAAACCCTACATAAATACAAAAAACAAGCTAAGCAAAATTTGAAATAACATTGATTTCTAATCTTAATAAAGATTTTGCAATCCTAGCAACAACAAATTATCATCCGATGTTAAACATGAATTTATTTAACATTGTCTCGTCATAATCTTAACATTCAAAATGTCCGATGTCAAAGATATGATGGATCTAGTAATATGCGTGTAAAGCAAGGTTGTCAAAACTGGACCGGACGAACCGGGCATGTATCTGGTCCGGTCAGGCCTGGAAACGGGGGTGCAAAGGAACCGGGAAGAAAACGTTGTTAAACAGTGAATTTATTCAACATTGTTACAAATCTATTAATTACGAATCTATTGATAACATAGATTTTTGGGTGAAATGAAGAAACACCTATTGAACTTGATATTAATGAGATTGAGATTTGAGTGATAGACACTGTCACTAAAAGTAACATTTTCCAATTTTACCCTTTATTTTTTTGTTAGAATCATTTTTCTCTTTATTATTTGAAATTTGAGTGATAGACACTGTCACTAAAAGTAAAACATCCGTAAATATATCTTGTTTTCACCTGTACCGGAACTCTTTTTCAAAGTAATCCGGTTCATTATTTTCTACCGGAACACATTCTTTAGAATTTCCGGTATTCTTATTTTAATACAAGAAATTTGACTTATAGTGACAAACAAAACTGTCATTAAGAGTCACAAATCTATAGATAGATCTCGTTTTTACCTATGTCGCAACTCTTTTTCAAAGTAATTCGGTTCATTATTTCTTACTGGAACATCTTTAAAATTTTCGGTCCTTTATTTAAATACAAGAAATTTGACTTATAGTGACAGAAAAAACTGTCACTAAATGTCAAATTTACTTTGAAATAATGAACCGGATTATATAAATAAATAAACAGAATTATTCCCTACATTTAAATTTCCTATATTTCCTCTTATAATTTTTTTTTCCTATATTTCCTAAATTTACACTATTATTTAGAGTGTTTTTAGTCTTTTCTACGCTTAATATTATGGTGTTGGTTTTCTTCATATTTGCATTAAAATCCAGTGTCGATTCATTGACTTTAGCGTCATCAACATTTTTGAATCTTGTCATATCAACCGTAGGCTTAGACATAAAGTCATTTTATGCTATTAACTCGAGTGTTGTAAACTTATTTGTAGATTCGTCATTTTTAATTTTTAACAAATTTGAATATGTAATCATTTCGATTCATATACTCTACCAATTTCAATAAATGAAAAAGGGAACAGATACCATGATTTCTGGACGCCAAGATATGCATGTGAAAACTTTATCAGTACCAAAAAAAATTCACACGCAATGCATTTAAATGGAGCCGCAAAAGGCCACAACATGTGGAACACTCCTCATTATGTAGATCTACAGTACTGAGATGAAGTAATAACTTTTTAGGAAAAAAAAAAAACTATAAGAACATAGTTACCAGCAATTGCTTTGGACTTTCTAGCACCTGATTTTAAATCAAATATATTGAGGTTCAATTCAATGACTGTTAATCACAAGCAAAAAAATGTAGCCAAAGGTGGCATTATTGGGAAACTTCTGCAGAATAAAGTTAGCAAATACCTAACACTACATTCATAAACTTCTGCAGAATTAATTTAGAAATACCTAATTCTAGTACTCTACAATAAATTGATAAACAGTTCATCTGAAGGTTACATTCATCCCTCTAACAAAAATTATGTCTGTTGTTTTTTCTATACACAATGGAATGATGGTACGGTAGATACAACGATCCAGAGCAACCAACATTTTGAAAAATCTGTACTTGTGATGATGACGATGATGATACATAGTGGGAGAGCTGCGATTAATTTTGCCGATCCGCACAAGGCATTTACTGCTACAGATGCAATGATCTGATTAATGATAACAGGCCATGGTAATTGATGTGATAGGCGTTTAGCTGGAATAGGTAATGAAGTAGTGACTCTGGATGGGCCTATTTTGAAACTAGAGCACTAGAATTCAGAAATTCAAGGCGCTTTTTGGTTAAAGTGATCTTTTCTTCAGCTTCTGTTGCTTTTTCTCGCACTGCACGGACCACCTCTTCTGGGGCCTTCTCTACAAACTGCAAAAAGTGTTAGCCAATGGTAATTAGCACAGATTACTTTTGAAATGGCTTCACAAACTGATTTTAATACTTAAACAGCATATATGGACCATTAAACAAAGAAAAGTTTGTTCGAGTCGATAAAGTGCAGAAGGTAAGAAATATGTTATTTCATACTTTTGGAGAATTGAGTTTAGTTAGCATTCCATCATACTCCTTCTGCATCTTCACAAGGCGCTTTGATAGACGTTCAACTTCTGCAGAAATATCAACCATATCGGCCAAAGGCAGATATGCCTCTAGTCCTTCACCCGCCACAAGATGAACTGATTGGTCTGCATTTCCTGAAGGAAATTACATGACATCCACCAAATCAATGATTCAGCGACCAGTTAACAATTGACACGAGAAACACAAAAAACGGAAATGTCATTTCAGTACAAAGTGTAGTAGAAAGCATGCCTGGGGAAGAATTCATGAAATGCAGATTTTGTAGATCCAGCCGAGAGAGAAGTGCTAAAACCTCTTTTTCTTCCTGAAGAAGCACATGATGCAGTATAACATTACTTACTATATCCCAAGAATAAAAGCATAAGAGAAAGTTTAAGACTTCCATCACAAGGGTCACCATTTCTGGATTGCACCCCTCTAGCTCTAGGAATGGGACAGGTCATGTTATAGCAGGAAGAAGAAAAAAAAGAAATAACAAAAGAATACTTTGCAGGTTTTTATATGAAAAATAAAGGCGGGACAATTAGTTCCTTTCTCCTGATGACTAGGGACCTGAGAAAAGAGGAGTAAACCACACTTACAGCAATATATTCAATAACTTCATTGCTTGCAACCACAGACGCTGATATTCGCTTTGCAGGCTCAACGGAATATTCTGCCCGAGTATTTCTGATAGCTCTAACCTAAAACGTTAAAAAAAATTAACTATCACAGTACAGTAACTGTAAATAAATCATGTTAAAAAGTTGTGTAAATGGGATGAGAGAAGAAAATAAGGAGAATAAACACACCAAAGTTTGCAAATTTTCGAACTTTTTTATAGAGCTGGTACACCTTGGAAGCTGGGTATCTGGCCAAGGTGATACAATAAGGTCATGCTTCCGGTTAGGGAGTGCCTGTTGACAAAACAAACAAATTGAAACTTTGAAAAACATGCATTATATTGTTCGTTATCCAAGGCTTTGAATTATGATTAGTTTGATATTAGATAGAGTACAACCAAACCATTATTTATAGTAATACTAGACTCCTAATCAGATAAGGAAAAAATGTGATATTAACATACTCCTAAAAGATAATCTAAGATACTGTAAGAAAAATCAAGATATTTTTCCTATCATCAAATACAAATAATCACTGGTTTTGAAGGAATGTAGGGATAAAAAGTTTTTCTTGGATTTTTCAGCTGACATGACTTTAGGTACATAACTGGTTTATCTCCTACCCATAACTTCAAAAAAAAAAAAAAACCTTGAGTATGGGAGAAACAGGGTTCAAACTCCCATAATTTGCACTGAAATTTAACAAACTTTCATTAGAATAATGGGGGTAACAGGGTTCAACCTCTAGACCATATGGTCATAAAGGCCTTGATAGTTGATACCATGTAATGATTCATGAACAGTCAATCAAAAAACTCAAGGTATTAAGTGAATGCAAGTGAATGGTTTTATATCTAAAGCATTCACAAACCAAAGGAAAATAAGCATTCACAAAGCATGGGCAATACTATAGCAAGGAGACACAATTGGATTGTGTCATTGTGACCATGGAGAGAAAAACACAGCAAGAGGATGCGCTGCAGGAGAAAAGTCGGGGTTTTCTACCCTAGTGAAGATACGAAAACAAAGTAGAAAGGATCACAGAGAGACCATTATGTCTGTCGGTATGGTAACTATCACCACATATGGAGGTTTTATAGAATTTACCTGCCATAGCTCCTCGGTTACAAATGGCATGAAAGGATGAAGCACTTTGAGTATGTTTTCAAAAGTATACAATAAAACAGCCTGAGCCATTAAAGCAGCAGAATTGCCACCATTTCCAGAGTTGTAAAGCCTCCCTTTGCTAGCCTCAATGTACCTTAAAAGCAAGGAGAGGAAGAGATTCAGAGAATATTACCACAATGAAGGCAAAGAAAACCCTACAAATATCATATAGAAACATCAGGGGATGTGTTAAAAACAACTATCAAATTGTGGCATATATAGTATAAAATTAACATACCAATCAGCAAAATCAGCCCAAAAAAAATCATATATTTCTCTCCCCACTTCTCCAAAGAAAAATTTGTCATAGCTTGCACTAACAGATTCAATAAGCAAGTGAAGTTTTGACACCTGAAAGTGGAGGTAATATTATCTCACAGCTATCCAAATATTGACATAAGAAGATGGTGAAACAAAATTGCCTTACCACCCAACGCTCTGGTAAAGGAAGATTAAGTACGCAGTCTTCAGTGTCAAACTGAGAACAGTAAATAGAAAGTATTAGCTAAGAGAAAATGTAAAACAAGTATTAGCTACACATATGTTGAACTAAAATGAACAGAAGAAACAATATTAACTAAATCTCAAGAGATTTACAACAACAAAAATTGTTGGAACAAGAAAAAATTTGTTGGGACAAGATATTTTTCAAGAATTTTGTTGGAACAAGATATTTTTCAAGAAACAAGAGATTTACAAAGAGTTAACCGTCATCTTTGCAAACAGGTTATTCAAAAAACAGAAAATTACCAATCTATCTCATGGACCCTAAGATTGGATCTAACCTTATAAGTGAGTATATTCTCCCAAGCAGATATATCATTCTCCTTAGGCAAGTTCTGCAATACAAATTTGCCAGCGTTCCACAATTTGTTTGTGAAGGCCTTGTTGGAGGTCAATCGCTCAGTGGACAAATTAAGATCCTGAAAGAAAGAGAAAAAAAAAATCACATCATGATCTTCAATAATGCAGCCAACTTCCTCATTGGATAAAATAATAACCCATATTTTGAACACAGTAAAAGAAACCTGGCCGGCTGTTCCTAAAGCTACTGTGAATCGTAAAGCATCCGTCCCAAATTCTTTGATTGTATCAAGGGGGTCGATCACATTTCCCAATGTTTTGGACATTTTTCTCCCCTGAAAATAATAAAGTCATTACATAGTCAGCCTAAAAACATGGCATAAGTTTGAAGCAAAGCTTAATGCACCAACAGCATATAAACTATCACCATTATTCACATAAATTGAAGCAGAGTGCAGACATGTGTGAATGTAGTATTGAGTGCACTAACTCATTGTACGGAGCTATAACTATTTTTCTCACACAAAGCGCAATGGTCAGAGTTTCTGCCATGTGAGGTAAAAGCTACTGGTTCAATTCGTGGAATAAATCTATTGCAAATGCAAGGTAAAAGCTACCAACAATGGTGATGATGGTTATAGAAAACTAGAATTTCAATCAAAAGGGTGTCTTTAATTTATGAGCCCTTTTTTTAATATAAAAAGAATTGATATTTGTTACATAAAATAATTATTAGAGATTTTTATAACCTTCTTTTCTCATCTATCTATTACCCTCATAAAAGAGAGGAAAACAGTCTAGCTAACACCATGATAATTTCAAACTGCACAAAAACAGTGAAGTCACCTGTGAATCCCTGATCAGTCCATGCAAATAAATATAAGAAAATGGAACTTTCCCAGTGAATTCAATCCCCATCATCACCATTCTTGCCACCCAAAAGAATAATATGTCATGCCTGTGAAAAGATAAAACGCAGCATAAATTGGGAGCATATTCACAAAGGAAAATGGATTAGAGTATGAAATAAATTTGAATGAAACCATTAATTACACAAGGCTACAATAGATAAAATACAAACATGACTCACAAAAGCAATTTACATTCATTATTCACAGGGAATAATTGGTAGAATAGTTGCCTTCCCGTATAAATAAAAATATATGAACAATACTTGATAATAGATTGAATATATTTTATTTAAAAAATTTTAACATCAATTCTTCATTATGTGTATATAAAACCCCCTCGTAAATGAACTGTGTGGGCTCTTCAGAGAGAAAATAAATTCATGTTTTTGTAATCATGATGAAAAATGCTTAACTAAAATGAAAACCAAAAAAAAATAAATCAAATATCCCTTACTAATGACACCCAAAAGTATGCACACACTTAAAATCCAAGTAATCACATACCCGGTTTCAAGCATTGTAGTTGGATAGAACTTCTTAAAATCCTCTGCAGACAAATCTGGCCATCCAAGAGTACTAAAAGGCCACAATGCGCTGAAAAAATATGTAAGAATCTGTAGTTAGTCCATGATTTCTGACATCAGGTTTTTGAATCTGTTCATTACATAAATGAAATGAGGTTTTTGAATGTGTGTGTTTGGAAATTTGTGCCATTAGATGGGCGATTCCGTGTATGAAGTGACAATATATAGGGAAATTTAGGCCATCTATTCAGAAGAGAGAACGGAATTTAAAAGAGATGGCTTTATTGACTTCAATTACCTTACTTTTGCCATTAAATGGGAAATACAATTCCATGTATTGAGAAGGTAAGAAAGATAAATAGAAAGATTATGGTGCACAAACAGAACAATGAGGAAAAGAAAAACATGTGTCAATATAGTTACATTAAGACACAACAGCTCTAGCAGTATATAGTATATATTTGACTTAATTGCACATTTGGTCCCTTATTTTTATTTTAGGTTTCAAGTTGGTCCCTTATGTTTATTTTGTTTCAAGTTGGTCCCTTATGTTTTAATACTTCATGTTTAACACTCGGTCCATACTCCCACACTATATATACTCCCACACAAATAGTAAATTACCAGAATCAGCTAGAAAAAACATACATTTACGAATACTCTTTTACAAGAAGATGCTCATGTAGATACATTTCTAATACAAAGATATAGCAAATATAATACCTTGAAAACCATGTGTCAAGAACATCAGGATCCTGATATATTTCTACATCCTTTCCATATTTATTCTGTGCTTTTTCAAGTGCTTCATTAGCATTCCTAGCAACTATGTAGTCCTCTTCTTTGTCTTTTCCATCAATGTACCAAACAGGTATCCGGTGTCCCCACCATAGTTGTCTGCTAATACACCAATCTTTAATATTGGAAAGCCAATGGTTGTAAATCTGTTGTGAACATAAAGTATGAGGCAATAGTATGGCATAATTTAAACTTTATATCATCAACAAAATAATGCTAGAAAAGTATTTTACTGAACATTATTTTCTGATGCAAAAAAGTTGAATAACAATTTACATGTAAATAGGCTAATCCTTATTACAAATAACCTATGATAGAGCTCCACCACAAATCCGTCCTAATAAAGGATATTAAAGTGGAAAAGATCTGTACAAGGAAACTGAATACTAACTGTGATGTATAGCTACCTGTGATAAAGGTGTGTAAATGGAAAGTCTAGAGAGAAGAACAGCAGGAAAAATATAAATAAAAAATATCATCGAGAAAATAGAGCCCTAACAGACATGGTTAGATGGTTTGTATCAAATCCATAACCAACAATTCCATTTATAATTTTAGATTTGTCAGCTCACAATGAAAACTTGGTAGGGAAAGCTAGAGAGAAGTGGGAATGGGAAACGTATAGAAGAGAGGACAAACCTTCTCAAATCTTTCGGGAATTATTGTCAATTCTCCCTTTTCAACTGCTTGAAGAGCTTTCTCAGCAAGAGGCTCCATACTTACAAACCACTGCTTACTAACAAGTGGCTCTATTACCTAATTGTAAAATGAAGAAAACATCCAAGTGGGAGATTCAAATAGAAACAAATTAGTAACAGAATACAATGCCAATTCATAATTCTAAAAATTATATATGAAAAATGCTTTCTCACTTCGCCACCACGCTGAGATCTAGGAACTCGTAAAGTGTGTGGTTCCTTTTTCACAGCTAACCCTGTCTCCTCAAGCTCTGCCCACAGTTTTTTTCTGGCTTCAAATCGATCAAGACCACTGATATTGAAGATTAGCTTCATATATTAGTCTAACAATATAGGTAAATCTTTAACAACTAAATAAAAAATTCCTACAAATACCTGTACAAGCCAGCAACTTCATTTAGTGTGCCATCCTTATTCATCACATTGAGTATTGGAAGACCAAGCTTTCGAGCAAGTAGATAGTCATTATGATCATGTCCTGGACTAATTTTTAAAACTCCAGTTCCAAACTCTATATCAACATGCTGTGACACACAACACCAATCAATATTAACCAATGACATGAAACTGACATTACCATTGTCAAATAATTTTGGCAAAATCATTACAGTAAATCCTTCAAACGGACTCCATAAAAAATGTCCATGGGGTAAACTGTTAGCAGCCAACACTCGGTGGGATTTAGTCCCACGTCAGATGGATAGGATTCTTGAGAAGAGTTTATAAAGATGAGGCAATCCTCACCTTACAAGCCGGTTTTGTAAAGATGAGTTAGGCCTCGATATTCATGACATGGTATTAGAGCCTATCGGGTCTATCGTTGGGCTTCCATCATTCACACTTCAGGCCCATTGGCCTGGGCTGAAGCGTGAGGGGGTGTGTTAGCGGCCAACACTCGGTGGGATTTAGTCCCACACCGGATAGATAGGATTCTTGAGAAGAGTTTATAAAGATGAGGCAATCCTCACCTTACAAGCCGGTTTTGTAAAGATGAGTTAGACCTCGATATTCATGACATAAACATCACAGCAAGACATAGAAAACAACTCAAACAAATGAATTTATTATTCACTTCAAATTTTCAAGTACACAATTTTATTATGAAACTACCAAGAGATCATGAAATTCATGTAAATTAAACGTATTTAAGTACTACAATAATAACTAAAATATAAACCAGTTGAATAAATTGGAACTTTTATACCTTATCAGAAATGATAGGAACATTACGGCCAAATGTCAGAGGCACAATTGCCATTTGACCAATATACTTGGAATAACGATCATCCTACAATTCAGTGAATAATACAAAATATTATTCATCGTTTCAATCAATATTTTCTGGGATCTCTTGGAACTCAATAATGTCATCTCAGCCACATTGAAATAGTTAGCATATATATTTTCGTTATTAAGCTACAAATGGTTTAGTTTGTTGGCATACAATGGTCTAAGAAGTGCCTCTATAAATGGCATTCTTAGAGAGTTTATCCAGTGTTGTTTTGTTCTTCAATGTGTACCAAACGCATCCAAAGGGTAATTTCAAAATTTTATATCATATACCAAATATGATGTTATATTCTGTAATGTGAACTTAGGATTCCATATCAAGTAAACTGTAGAAGGATATCTTCGATTATTTTATTTATCTCTTCTCCAATAAAATTTCAATCAAAATCCGTAGACAAATGCACACATAATTTAATATTAAAAATAAAAGGGTCAAAATATTCATTGCAATGGCTAGTGCTAGAACTTCAATACAATTAATTCCAAAAGAAACTAGTATTTGCAATATGTTAGTGTTGTTCAGGCTATATGAGAAATTTTTGATAATACATTTTTTGGTTTGGTGAATCCCATACATTTGTGGAATCATTTAATATACTAAAACCTAATACTGAATAAAAAAAAGTTAAAGATAACAGGAAATACTATGGTAGCCAATATTGAAAACATAAAATTTAAATATTTAAGTAAACAAGCTAAAATTGGTTGAAAATAATTAATTTGGTGTTTGTTTTCTTACAGAGGGATGGACAATATAAATGTTTAAATACGTTTCACATGCTGTGGAAGCAGGCCAAGTGAATCGATTTCAATTACCAATGGCAACACAATATAATTTCAACTTCATGTGTATCCAGTTCTTTCCAATGGCACAACACTTTACAAAGACAAGGATTCTATCGTACCTGTGGATTAACTGCCAGTGCCACATCACCAAATAGAGTCTCTGGACGTGTCGTAGCTACAGTCAGCCAGTCATCCCTATAAAATGAGTAATTGTAAAAACTTAAATGCTAATATTAATTGAAAACCACAAGGCATACAAAGAAACAAAAGCCCATTCTAAAGAAAGAAAATATGGCAAATCTACACAAATAATCGAATCCAAAACGGAAGATGATATAACACCAGTTTAGTCATCTATATGATATTGAGAGATTTAGATTTTCAATTCATGCACTCTCGTAGAAGAATTAACAGCACATTAGAAACAAAATTCATCTATAACTACATGCTTAGGAATATTAACATCCAAAATTCAGGCAATGGAGGAAACACTAAAAAGGTCAGACAACATAGATCACAAATCCCAATTCCAAGTTAAGCAAATTCAGGTGTACTTTTAGGTAAAGGGAAACTCTGTCCCTCCAAACAAAATAACAGAAAGTTCATTTCAAATGTTGGTCAAACTAAATTAAATTTATAAGTAAAAATATAATCGAAACATGAGTTTAAAGGTTGCTTCAGATGATATGCTTCTAAGGAAAAATATATAGAAACATTAAATAATTTTGAACACGTCCACTATGTACCTCGAACCTCCAGCAACACGATATCTGATATGATACAGATATCCAGATTCTTCTGAATACTCAACTTCCTAAGCATAAAAGAAAAGGTTCAATGAAAAGATCCAAGAATACATGAATTCAGTAGTAACAAGAGTACATTTAAAACGGAAAACTGCTTACCAAGTCAGAAACAGCAGTCTGTAGAGTTGGTGACCAGTTTACCATATAAGAACCTGAAGCACAAGGAAGCCGGAGTGTTAAATGCATACACCACTATATAATATATATAAAGTATGAATATAACATGTGTGTCAGTTCAAAATTCAACATTTATCTCCTCCATATTTTGGGTTGCTCTGTTTTATTTTCACTTCCTCTTGTTTTCTCGTGATCATCGTTTGTCTATGGAATGTAATTCTCCCATATTTTGTTGTCTTAGTTCAAGCAGTGATTTTCCTACAGTCCTTTGAATCCTCAAATAATAGCAAGAGTATATTTTTAATTCCTGGTTGTCGCTTTTTCTAATTTGAAGTTACTTGAACTTAATGGCAACGTAATTTTATTGTGGACTTCTGTCATGACTCATGGTCATAACTCATGAGGCTCTAACCAATGGTTATAGGAAATTCATTTCCACGCATTAGTTGATGGCTTGCCATTGATATCTTTTACAGTTCAAATGAGTTATATCATTTCAACAGAAACTCCTTTATTAACTAGAGCTTTCCACATGACTCCTTGTACTAAATTGACTAAGCATAGCTATCAAACTCTCCAAGATTTCAAAAGTTTAAAGCAACATGGCAGTGTATAACAAAGTCTAATGCAAAATGAAATATATACCATAGTGGAATAACCTCAGCTTTACCTTGATAAATCAAGCCTTTCTCGTGAAGCCTAACAAATGCCTCAACTACAGATTCTGCAGAAATTACAAACCATCGGTATATGTTACACACAAGTAAATAAATGCTAACACAACCACACTAGATTTAAAATAACGAGACTAATTCAGATGAATGCAATAGACATTGAAAAATAATAAGAATAGCATATAAAGAAGCTAGCTAGGTAAAGTTCCAATTAGTAGAAAACTATCTTACCACTTAGCTGTTCATCAAGGGTGAAGTGCTCTCTTGACCAATCACACGAAGCACCAAGTCTCTTGATCTGATTTGTGATAGTTCCACCATACCTGAATAAAGAAAAAAAATCATGGGATTTAATCAACCCAATATCTATGAGCTGAAGATGAACAACACCCATGAGTTATGACTCATCTATCCTGAAGATAAGGTAAACAACTCTACAAAAAATTCAAAAAAATTACAAGATTCCTATGTCATTAGGTTATGGCACATTCCTCTAAGATTGTACCATTATGACTTATGACATTAGGGCCAAAATGAAAATCAAAAGATCTTTTTCATAGAGGCCGCTCTTAGCCTCTATCATTTAACTTCTCTATAGATTTATAGATTTAAGTTTTTCCTTTATAGTTCTCTTCTTTTATACCAAAAACAAAAATGTAGATTGCAGGAAGATAAACAAGGATGTATGTGAAGACATACTTCTCTTTCCACTGCCAAACTTTACTTGTGAATTGATCTCTACTCATTTCAACCCTTTTGATTCCTTCAGAAGCTAGCATTCTTTCAACAACCAACTGGTAGAAGGAGAACAAAACTGAGAGTGGATAATAGCTGAAACTGAAAATATATAAAGAGAAAATGCAAAAAGCATACAATTCTCAGTAACAAAATGAAATTGCATATAAGGAACTAGAAAGCCATTTGCCACGATTTAATTGTCCCAAAAGCTTAAGCTCTTAGGTAAAGACACATGAATAGTTTTTATATTATATTTCTAACATGTCCAACTATGCAAAAGTCTTTAGACTTGAAGCATTAACAATGCACAAGCCGTTGTGTAGGATTTGCCCTTCTCTCTAAGTGCACTTTGTGATGCAAAAAGTGGGCTGTTGATCCAAATGATAGAAAGTCTACCTCTAGTCGGTCATCTATCTACCTTGGTACCAATCTTCTTCATGGGGGTCCAAATAAATTCTGGTTGCCGGGTCAAATACTGAATACAGGAGTTTAGCAGCTGCTACTGCTGATTTACTATGGATTCAGACCTTATTTTTAGAACTTTCAGTGTCCTCTGTATTATAACAATCAGAGTGCTGTTTCTTTGTGTCCCAAAATCCAGTGCTGCATGCTCGCACAACCCACCGCCTTAACATGAGCTCATGCACATTAATTGTACAGCATGTTCCAGCCCAGGATCAGCAGGCTTATTCTCTAACCTAGCCTTTGTCGCCTACTCAATGTGCATGACCTCCCTAATGTTTCTCACCCTCTTTGAGCTTATGCAGGGTGTGTGAGAATTCTTCTCGAATAGACTATAGGTAATAGTTGCTAATTGTACAGCTGTAACTAACTCAAATACAGCTGTACTTTTCTCATGAAAATTCTTCTTCCTCTCAATAAGTAATGAAAATTGATATAGTTTGGTGTTTGAAATTGACAAACCTGAGTTGCAATACCAGCATGATCGGTCCCAGGAAGCCAAAGTGTTGGTCTTCCCTTCATGCGATTGTACCTAACCATAATATCCTGGACGAAAAAACATGATAGTAAATAAAAATGTGTATCTTGCTAATGTAAAAGTGCATCAAATGGTATATACCTCAAGGGTCACAAACATTGCATGCCCCATATGAAGAGAACCAGTAACATTTGGAGGTGGCATTGATATCACAAAAGGATCACCTCCCCGGTCGAAGTTTGGCTTAAAATACCCTTGAGACTCCCACCTAGCATCCAATAATCACAATTAAAACATTACTTACAAGAACACAACAACACATAATACAGAAAAATGCTCATCCGTGATCCAAAACAACTTATCAATACAATCACAAATGGGCTGTACCAACATGAAGCAGAAAAGGGTTTATTAATTTAGATGCATTGCACACTGTTATAATAACAATATTTTCCTATTGTGAGCAACCTATGATGCACCGATATACCTTTACACCGTCGATATACGTGTTCGGGCAGTATCAGAGATCATTTCTTTAAAAAAAATTAAATATATAAATTCTGATATATTTTCTCGAGACGCTATTCACACACTCCTGACACGTTGTCGACACATCTGACTCTTTATTCTTAATGATTCTTCACATCTCAGATACATACTTTATTTTAAATGTTGAAACTCTCAATCATTAATTGCAACAAATACAATTCATATCAACCTTCACCCATTCAGCTATTAATCCCCAATTTCCCACTTCAACAATTTACTTTAGTTAATTTAATCATGCAATACTGAAGTTCTATTGTAAAAACTAAGAAAAGAAGCCATTTGCACAGAGCACATATCACATTGAATAAAAAATACACAAACAAGAGAACTGCCAAATAACAACACTTATCTATACAACTAAATAAAAAATATACCAATTATAAATGCGTTCTTCTGCAGCAAAGTCAAAAGATTTGGCTATCTCTGGAGAAGTAAAGACACCATTATTCTCTGATGCAGCAGTGACTGAAATATCGAAAACATAAAACAAATCACAAACAAAACACACCAGGAGAGTTGAATTGAATTGTTAGAAATGAGAAGCGAATAGAACTTAACCTGTGAGAAGACGAATTGGTGTAGTTGTGAAGCGGTTGAAGCGAAAACGACGAGAATAAGAGGAATGAGAAATGGTGCGACGGCGCGTGTAGAATAGAAGAGGATTGAGTCTGTTACAAACGGAGAAAGGAGAAGAAAGAGAAAGTATCGTTTTAGACATAGTTTGTTAGTTAGTTAGGTAGTTAGAGTTAGTTTTTGGAGTTTTATTTCAGTGTAGTTTCAGTTCGCAACTGAAGAAGAAGAAGAAGAAGAGAAAAGAAGAAGAAATTTGTTCGTTTATTTGTCATCTTTTGTGAGGGAGGAAGATAATGCTAAGAAGCTAGTGACACTAGTAAATTTAGAGGAAGAGGGAAAAAAAAATCTGGTACAAGGAGCAAAAGGGAATTTTTTTTATTACCATTGATACAGGTTTCCCCATTAGGCCTCTTTTCACCTGAATTTAGATTATATTTTCAGAACTGTTATTTATCACGACATAGTTTTTAACCAAAACCAAGAACTTGTGTTATTAGGATCAGTTTTTTTTTTTTTTTTTAATAAAAAATTATACAAAGTGTTATTTGACTGAAATCATGGTGGGTGATAGTGTAATCGTGGTTTTCGTGATTTAGCTTTTCGTGAAAATAAGTATTATCCTTATATTTTAGTATTTTTTTTATTAACAAAAAAGTTAAATGTCTAAAATTATTTTCTCTCAATAATATTTTTTTAAATAAAGAAAAAAAAAATAGAGAAAATGGTTTGTTTAATACTCAAATTAAAATAAAAAATAAATATATGAACGTAATTTAAGAGATTGTTTAAGCGTTTCTAATTTAAAATAGGTGAAATCTAATTTTTAGTATAAGCGGGGCGGGTTCGGGGATGGGTTCGGGGTGGGTATCAATGTACCCATTACCCGCCTCAAACCCATCTTTTGAAATCGGGGAAAACCCAAACCCAGTCAACTCGGGTTTTCCCCGTCAAAGCGGGTATGGTTTGGGTGGGTACCCGCGGATATGGGTTTTATTGTCATGCCTATCGATTACTAATCTCAGTCGGGTAATCTACAAGGCACACAAGGTGGTTCTCTCCTCGCAATCGAATTTTTTTCGTATGCATGAGTCAGGAATTAAACTCATGCTTAAGAGGACCAAGATGCTTACCACTTAGACTAATTAATTAACTCGCCAAACAATTATTTTTAGTTCTTAAATTGTAAAACAATATAATTAGAGTAAATTGTCAAATATTCCCCTGAAATTTCAAAATTTGTCACCGAAATTTGGAAATAGGCAAATACCCCCTTGAAACTATAAAACGTCACCCCCTGACGTGGACTTTGACGGGGTAGTGTCGGGGGGCAATTTGATTGACTTTTTATAAATTCTGGGGGATATTTGCCTATTTCCAAATTTCATGAGGGTATTTGACGAATTTTAAAATTTCAAGGGGGTATTTGACAGTTTACTCAATATAACTATATAAAAATTGCAAATGAGTCTTTAACTTTTGAGCGCTTTAATTGGACTTCTTGTTAGTAGATGGTGTGAGTGGTGTCACTAGGACTAGTTAGTTTTTAAGTTGGATATCGAGTCTTTAGAAAAATAATGTATTTGTTGTTAGTGATTATATATAGACTAAATTCATCAATGAAAAACACATTTGGTGAATGTACTTCTATTTTTGATACATTCAGAACCAACCAACGTGATGTCGTTTACACTTACGGAGATTAAAATAATGGTTTGTTTGAAATTAAGTTGTATTCGTACAATGAGTAAAGAATGTCACCTAAATAGTTATTTTGATATCTAAATGTGAATGTGTAAAAGTAACATAGATGTTAAAAGTCTCACATCGGTTGAGAGATGGCCTGACTAAGTGTTTATATACTAGAGTCAATCCTCACCTTACAAGCCAGTTTTGTAAGGATATGTTAGGCCCAATACATATTTTTAAGATGGTATCAGAGCTCTCCACGATCCGTTGGGCCACCTGTTATCAGGTTCCCGCTATCGGGCCACCTACCGTTTATATCCACGCACCAAGCCCAATAGTGTTGGGCGTGAGAGGGTGTGTCAAGAGACCCACATCGGTTGAGAGATGGCCTGACTAAGTGTTTATATACTAGAGGCAATCTTCACCTTACAAGCTGGTTTTGTAATGATGTGTTGGGCCCAATACCTCTATTACTACAATTATCATGGCAACCGAACATTCATCTCCCTCATCCTCTATCAACAACCACAACAACAGTGGTAGCAATCGTGGCAATGGTAGAAGCAATAGTCGTAGCAGACGTCGATCTCAATCTCAGCAATATCATTGGTCTCAGTCTCCTTATCAGCAGACTCAATTTCCTTGTCACCAACCTTTATGGACCGCTCCCGCTTATCCGAGACAGCAGTTGTGGGCATATCCATGGCAGTCATTGGCAACTCCACCTCATATGATCGGTCAGGCTGTTATGCATACTTCCTCCATCTCTCCAACCGATGATCAATGGTATATGGACAGCGGAGCAACTTCTCATATGACGGACAATAGAGGTAATCTCACGTCCTATTTTAATATGAGTAATATTACTGTTGGGAATGATCATCATATTCCAGTTATAGGTTGTGGACATGCATCTTTACCCAATTCCCTAACCTTAAACAATGTTTTGTATGCACTAAAACTCATAAAAAATCTTTTTTTTGTTAGAAAATTTACAATCGATAATGATGTATCTGTTGAATTTTATCCTTTTGGTTTTTCTGTGAAGGATTTTCAAACAGGAATCCTTTTAATGAGATGTAATAGTTCCGGTGACCTTTACCCTATTCCTACAAGACCAAAAACAACATCTCCACCAACCTCATCTCCCAACATAACAGTCACTCAACCACCATCATCAGCAACACAACAAACTCCTCCCCCTCAAACGACGAATCAAACAACTGTTTCCCCCTCAACAACCTCCTCAGCCCAACAGCCTACACCCACGACTCAAACAACGACCTCATCTACACAAACAACACCTACCACCTCCTCTCCGTCTACTCGGACACTTATTTCCCCTCCTGCACCTTACTCGCCTCAAATGACAACCCGAGCACAACATGGCATTTTCAAACCCCGTAAACTTTTCAACCTACATACATCAACCCACAATCTATCTCTCATTTGCCTACAAATCCCATTGATGCATTAAATGATCATAATTGGAAAATGGCCATGAAAGATGAATATCACGCTCTTATTGAAAATAAGACGTGGGAATTAGTTCCTCGTCCCTCTAATGCTAATGTTATTCTAAGTTTGTGGATTTTCTGGCACAAAAAGAAATCTGACGGTTCTTTTGAGCGATACAAAGCTCGGCTTGTAGGTAATGGTGCTAATCAACAATCAGGTGTCGATTATGGTGAAATTTTTAGCCCTGTCGTCAAACCGACCATTATTCGCACGGTACTCAACATTGCATTATCCAAGTCATGGTGTCTTCATCAACTAGATGTAAAGAATGCCTTTTTGCATGGAAATCTTGACGAAACCGTGTATATGCACCAACCTCCTGGATTTCGTAATCCGCAGTATCCTGAACATGTTTGTCTTCTCAAGAAATCACTTTATGGTCTGAAACAAGCTCCTCGTGCCTGGTACCAAAGATTCACTGACTATGTTGCCAAATTGGGCTTCTCTCATAGTATTTCTGATCACTCTTTATTCATTTATCATCACGGTAATGATACTGCTTATATCCTTCTATATGTGGATGACGTAATTCTCACTGCTTCCTTCGATGCTCTTCGTGACTCTATTATGTCTCAACATAGCTCTGAATTTGCCATGGAGGATTTGGGTCCTCTGAGTTATTTTTTGGGAATATCTGTCACTAAACATACAGGTGGTCTTTTTTTGTCTCAAAAGAAATATGCAGAGGAAATTATAGAACGAGCAAGCATGTCCTCTTGCAAGTCATCACCTACACCAGTCGACACCAAGGCAAAACTCAGTGGCTCTTCTGGGAATCCATATCATGACGTAACCGAGTAATCGAAGTCTTACTGGTGCATTCAATATTTAACTTTTACAAGAGCATATATCTCTTACGCTGTGCAACAAGTGTGCTTATTCATGCATGACCCTAAAACGCAACATATGTCAGCTCTAAAGCGTATCATTCGGTATATTCATGGCACTCTTGATTTTGGTCTTCACTTATATCCCTCCTCTGTTAGCAAATTGGTATCTTACACCGATTGGGCTAGTTGCCTAGACACCAGACGATCCACCTCTGGCTATTGTGTTTATCTTGGTGACAATTTGATTTCATGGTCTGGCAAACGCCAACACACTCTTTCTCGGTCTAGTGCAGAAGCCGAGTACCGCGAAGTAGCTAATGTAGTGTCTGAATCTTGTTGGATCAGAAACTTACTATTAGAACTATATTGCTCAGTTACAACAGTAACTCTAGTCAAATGTGATAATGTGAGAGCAGTTTATCTATCCGGCAACCCAGTTCAACATCAACGCACCAAACACATCGAGATGGATATACATTTTGTGCGTGAAAAAGTTGCTCGCGGCCAAGTACGAGTCTTACATGTTCCCTCTCGTTATCAGATTGCTGACAAATTTACCAAAGGACTTTCGTTGCAACTCTTTGAAGATTTTTGTGATAGTCTCAACATTCATCAACCTCCCGTTTCGACTACGGGGGTGTATTAGACTATTATTATATTTGATTAGCAATAATTATATTTGATTAGTCAATAATTATATTTAATGAGTCATAATTGTATAGGAAATTCTCTTTGTATATAACCTATCACGATGTAATGGAAAGGCAAGGCCTATTATTCTTACAATTGACCTCCCTGGTTTGAATGTATTAGAACTCTAAACATGTTCTGGAGTGTTTAGTAATGTTGTGGAATAAATTGATTAACTAAAACACCTTCAAAACTAAAATACCAAATTAAAGGTGCATTTCATTATCAAAAGGACTAGTAAAAGACAAAGAATGTGTTTTCTATCATTTGGATCATCGACTCAATTTCTTAATCACATGAATTTTATGATTATTTTTTAAAAAACTCAATTGTCGAGTATTCCGGTGTACTTTTTACAGACTTAGATATTCCTTTTTGCAAACTCAAAATTTGATTTCTTTTATTAATTTTACGAAACTTTTTTTCCCTTTCGAAAAACAAACGTTTTTCGGAAAAACTCAATTTTAACATTTTTATTCCGAATTTGAGTTTGACTGTATTTTCGGGGTAGGAGTTTTTCTTCAAATAATATATCAGGGACAAATTTGGGAAATTTGTGAAGTTTTGGTGGGTAGGAGTATAAGTTGGGGTGTAGGAAATAAAATTTTCTAACATCTATAGAGTAAATTGACTTTTTGAGTTAATCTTTCTATTGTTTCGTTTGAAAAAATTTCATTTCACAACCTCTGTATTTCATTGAGACCCCCTAAATTACGTCTTTTTTTTTCTTTCTAAAATACATTTCGAAATCTATTTTCTGAAGCGCAAGAATTTTCAGAAAACATTATTCGCTCGCTACTTTTAAAAAAATGTTTTCCGAAATAATTTGTGCAATGGATAACGTTTTTCGAAATACTCTTAAGGGAAAAATGGGAAATTTAGGGGTCAAAGAAACATAACGGGGGTGGGGAGAGAGACAAATTTGTTTGCTTTTACGTGAGAATTAAACATTTGTTTTAGTAGCCTATCGTTGGATTGGGCCAACACGGGTGATAAATACTCAAGATCTAATAAATTCTTCATTTAATTTGGTTTTGCAAAGCGAGAGAGATAGAGTACAAAGTTCGTCGAAGAGGGGAAATCTGAAGTGGACGACATGAAGGGGAAACAAAAATTTGGAGGTGGCCAACATCTTTCTCATGATCGCACATCTCAAAAATCATCGTGTAAGCTCTTAAACTTCTCCATTTTATTTGAATTATTCTCTAATTTTACAACATTCGATATTTCTTCTTCTTTTTTTTTTTTTTTACATTTCTTCTTGATATTTATGAGATCTGTTTTGTAATTGTTTTAATGACATATATTTCTTCTTAAATATATCAATAATTAACTTTGGTTCTTGTGTTTAGGTTTTAGGAAATTGAGAATTTCTCTTTAAATCTTGTCGTATACTTTTGATCTTAACATGCTACGGGATTGTTGATCAACTGGTTTTCCCCTAATTTAATTCAAAACTAGAAACATCATCGCTCTCTCTCTCTAAAAAAAAAAAATCTCTGCCTTCTCTCTAAGAATCCACCACTGCAGCTCTCCTTTCCCTAATATCCAATCACTTTTTTCTTCATCATGTAGTTGTCGCCAGTGGTGGTGCAAGGAGTGGCGCTAGCCCTCTGCACTACCCATTTCCAGATCTGTAACACCGAGTACGAATCGTTTCCGATCAGGCGTGGCTCGGGTCGTCTGGGTTTGTATTCTTTGGTTCGGATTTGGTTAACAACACCACCTCGATCAGGCGTTGTTGTTCTGATCGTTGTACACGGTGGCTCTGGTTGTTGCATCGCCTTAATCTCTGATTTTTTCATATCTATTGAGATCTGCAGTTTTCTTGTCATTGGTGCCGCTTCAGTGTCATCGTCTCAAGATCTTGTCGCAATTGTTTGTTCTGTTTGGTTCAGATCTAGCAGTTTACGGTGGTTTAGGTTTTTTTGCCTCGAAAAGGCCGTTTATGTCTGTTGTGTTTTATCATAGGAGGTTGTGGTACGTGAATTTATCCGTGTTGGTGGTCAGTTCGTATGACACGTGTCGAACAAGTGTCCAAAAATAATTATTTTTTCTTTGCTTATACTCTCCTTAGGCACATATCAGACATATCTATGAAAGTTAAAGATGTGTCAAAACAACAATATTGCATCAATGAGGGATCAAAGACATTACATTTTGATTACAATATTTTTAGTTTTTTCGATCGTAGATGGATAAACAAAAGTAAAATACTATCATATCTTGTTTTAAAACTTAAATTTACATGTATATATTTTGATTCTCAATTTATATGTTTTATAAATATGTAGCGGTGTCGGTGTCCTATATTTTTTACATTGGCGGTGTCGCGGTATCCATGTCCGTATCGTGGTGTCCGTGCTTCATAGAATATGAAATCCGTTGCGGCCATGATAAAAAAAAACTATATAAATCACAAAAATAAAAGAAAGGATAATTGTTCATACATCTCTTAACCCGATAAACATAAGCGTTAGGCAAAAGACCTAAAAAATAGCATGCCCCCACAAATAATTTTCTAACTAGACATACATTCTAATAGAGTAGAAGTGATTTAGATTAGGTTAATAACAATTTTCAATCCACCCCTCTTAAAGAGTAGTGATATTTGTACATCAATTTTTGGGACAACAAATTGGGACAACATTTTTTCCTTCTAGTTTTGTGGCAAAACCAATAAAGAGAAAGAAAATAGGAGAGAGAGTAAAAATATAATGAGAGTATGAAAGATAAAGTTGTTTAAAAGTTGTTCAAAATTTGTTGTACAAATATCATTTCTCCTCTTAAATCAATCTACCATTGTAGTAAAATTAGGATTAGGATCCTTATTTTAAAAAGGTTGTAAACTAGATTCCTCTTGATCCATGAATGAACAAGAAACACGAATTGGTCACAGCCTCAACAATCAGGCCGATGATGTTAGAGACTAAAATTAAAATCAGTTGTTTCTTCATTATATATTTAGCCATGTGATTATATTGGGGCATGTGGCACCACATTACTTAACTATATATTTTAAGGTTTTGTTTGGGAAGACAAATAAGCTAGCTTATCAGATAAAAGCTCTGTCTGGTATCCGTTTTTAAAAAAGAGCATATAGCTTATTTTACTAGGTTATAGCTTATTTTTCAAACGATATTTTAAATAGCTTACGAGATTATACTTATCATTTTTTCTTCCAATTTTACCCTATCATCCTTGAAAAAAATTAAATATTAATTAAACATATATTTTTTTTTATGTTATTTCATACTTATAAGCTAGTTCAACCGCTAATTTTACCAAATACTACAAATTCTATCAGCTAGCTTATTCACTAAAAACTAGCTTATAAGTCATCTGCTATAAGCTAACTTATTAGCTATCCACTATTTTTTACCAAACAGGGTCTTCTATACAACAAACATAAAATTAGATTAGAATTCAATGATGCCAACTTATTTTAAAGTGGTGCATCATAATAAATTTATACATTTTCATGTGCAACATATTGTATGAATGCATAAAATCATTGTTCTTCTATGTGTATAGGTACAAAACAAAAACGCTTGAAGAACACAAAAAATAGTGATAATCAAGAAGTTACATCAGTACTTGATGATAATATGCTTGAGTTAATTGCTAAGCGTTTAAATGTGGTAAGCTTTTGTGCATTTGGAGCTGTTTGCAAAAGGAAAAATGAGATTTGTAAAAGAATTAAAGAAGATTTTCAACAATCCATAGCACCATTAGCTATGTTTACAACAAAAGATGACATGATGAAAACATGTTATTTGTTTGACATGAGTAATGGAAAAACTATGAAGGTTACATTGAATAACATGGATGGAAATCTCTTAGTTGGATGCACCGAAGGATACATCGTCTTCGAGAAAAAGGGGGGTAAATCTGTCTTTTTAGTAAATCCATTAACCGGACATCAACTTCCTTATAGTATATCGTCATGGATCAAAAGATATAGTCGTCCTCGCCATGATCATATTATAATGGCAACAGATTTACCAAGTAAGAGTAATGTTCTCTTAGCTGTCTCTAATGATGTTGATGGGTGGTGTGAATATCAAATCTATCATTCTGGAATTGATGGATGGATAACGGATATACCTGATACCAAAGATTGGATGGATGTAGTAGTTTTTAAGAATCGGTTTTATGTTGTAACAAATGAAGCTCAGCTTGGAGAATTAAGGATTGAACAACTTTACCTTAAGTTTAATTGGTTGGTAGTGAAAAATACCCCCCTTAATGTGGACTCTGAAAATCTTAAGTTGGTTGTTGGAAATAATCAACTTTTTATGGTTGATTTTCTTGCTGATGAGTATTTGGATATTTATAAGATTGATTTTGATGCAATGGAATGGATTAAGGTGGATGACTTAGGTGATCAAGCTCTTTTCTTAGGGGGGGAATTGGGCTCTGCAATGAGGAAACCAGGTAAATGGGGGTGTCCTAGCAATTGTGTCTATTTTATAAAGGATTCACCCCCAAGGTGTTGCTTATATTCAATGGAAGCAAAAATGATTGATGATTATCCAATTGAGGGAAATCCAACTAGTTCTCATGAATTGTGCTCACTTGGTTGGTATTATCCAGATCAATGTTTGAAGATCAATTATGTGGAGAGTGGTATAGAATAAGCATAATTTATAATTTATAAGTTTAATTCATAATTTATTATTTATTTATAAGTTGGTCGAAGGGAAACATGGATGGATTTGTGTTGAAACGTGTCTTTGAATGCTGGCAAAGTTATTTCAGTTTGAATAAGTCAAAGCAAAATATCTATTATTTTGTTGTTAGTCAGTTTTTTAATTTCCTAGTTTTTGGGTACAAGTTAGTTTCCTATTTGTTTGCACTTAGTCAGTAGTTGTTGCTACAAGTATGGAACACTAGTTTTCCATTCAGTTATCACTTTATTTGTATTTAAGCATATATGTTTCTAGTGAAATAAACAACTTTGCAGCAATATTCTCTATTTTACGTTTCTTCTCTGCATTTTTCCATTTTCTTCAAAACAGAAAACTTCAATTGGTATCCAGAGCTCTCTTCTTGAGGGACTTGTGAAATGGATTATGAATCAAGTTTCTCAAAAGTTGCCCCTCCTGTGTTTGATGGGGACAACTATGACCTTTGGGCAATAAGAATGGAGGCTTATCTAGAAGCCTTGGACATTTGGGAAGCTGTGGATGAGGATTATGAAGTTCATCCGCTGCCGAATAATCCTACTATGGCTCAGATAAAAATTCACAAGGAGAAAAAAACCAACAAGGCAAAGGCAAGGTCGTGTCTATTTGCTGGTGTTTCAGAAACAGTTTTCACTAGAATCATGACCCTCAGAACATCAAAAGCAATTTGGGACTATTTGAAGGAAGAATATGCGGGTGACGAGCGAATTTGAAGCATGCAAGTGTTGAATTTGATGATGGAGTTTGAGTTGTAGAGAATGAAAGAGTCTGAGACAATCAAAGAATACTCAGACAAGTTGATTTCCATTGCAAATAAGGTTAGATTACTTGGCACTGAGTTTGCTGATTCCAGAATTATAGAGAAAATTTTGGTTACGGTGCCTGAAAGATATGAAGCATCTCTAGCCTCTTTAGAGAACACAAAGGATCTTTCTAAGATCACTTTGTCAGAAGTCATACATGCCTTGCAGGCCCATGAGCAGCGAAGGCTTATGAGGCAAGATCATATGGTTGAAGGTGCTTTACCAGTTAAGAGTCAAAAATCAAACACTATAAAGAACCATCCATCAAGTAGTGAAAATGGTGCAAACAATTATAACAGAGGAAAGGGTAAAAGAAAAAGTTATCCACCTTGTCAACACTGCGGAAAATCGAGTCACGCACCATTTAAATGTTGGAGTAGGCCAGATGCAAAGTGTAGCAAGTGCAATGAGATGGGTCATGAAGCTGTGATTTGTAGAGCTAATATCCAACAAGCTGCAGTTGAAGCAGAAAATGCACAACAAGAGGAGGAGGAGGAGGAGGACCATCTCTTTGTTGCAACATGTTTTTCTACTAACAATTCATGTGAATCTTGGTTGATTGATAGTGGTTGCACTAACCACATGACCTACGACAAAGCTTTGTTCAAGCATTTGGAAGGCATCGAAGTAAAATGGGTCAGGATTGGAAATGGTGAACATATTCCAGTTAAAGGCAAGGGAACAATAGCTATAACAAGCTACACAGGTACGAAAAATCTCACTGATGTTCTATATGTACCTGAGATTAATCAGAACTTGCTTAGTGTTCGGCAACTACTTGAAAAAGGATTCAAAGTTATTTTTGAAGATAAGAATTGCATAATCAAGGACCCAACAGGCCAAGAAATGTTCAAAGTCAAAATGAAGAGCAAGAACTTTTCATTTGATCCAATGAAGAAGGAGCAGTCTGCTTTTCCAGTCACAACAAGCACAACTGATCTTTGGCACAAAAGGCTCGGCCATTTCCATCATTCGGGAATGGACTACATGCTGAAAAATCAACTAGTTCGTGGAGTTCCTTCCTTAACAGAAAAGGCAATTGAATGTGAAGCTTGTCAATTTGGGAAGCAAACAAGGAAGCCATTTCCTACAAGTAGCTGGAGGGCAAACCATAAGCTCCAACTTATTCACACTGATGTTGCTGGACCACAAAGAACTCCATCGCTAAATGGAAGTCTTTATTATATTGTTTTTATCGATGACTTAACCAGAATGTGCTGGATTTATTTTCTTAGATACAAATTAGAAGTAGCTGCAGTGTTCTGGAAATTCAAAGCTCATGTTGAAAATCAAAGCAATTCTCATATTCAGATTATGAGATCAGATAATGGGAAAGAGTATCTATCAAATCAGTTTCAACAATTTTGTGATGAAGTGGGGATCGAACATCAACTGACTGCTCCATACACTCCCCAACAAAATGGAGTGAGTGAAAGGAAAAACAGATCAATCATGGACATGGTAAGGTGTATGCTTCATCAAAAGGAATTACCAAAGAAGTTATGGGCTGAAGCTGCAAGTACGGCTGTTTTCATACAAAATAGACTCCCTACACGAGCTTTGCAAAATCAAACTCCTTTTGAGGCCTGGTTTGGTTTTAAACCTTCTCTAGATTTTTTTAAAGTGTTTGGTTGCTTGTGCTACTCACATGTACCTCAGGTTAAGCGCGACAAGCTTGACAAAAAGGCTGAACCTGGAATATTTATTGGCTATAGCACAATCTCTAAAGCTTACAAAATTTTTCAACCTCAAACTGGAAAACTTTTGGTAAGTAGAGATGTGCACTTCATGGAGAATGAAAAATGGTCTTGGAGTGATCCAAAGAATAAGAATGTTGCATTGGAGTTTCAAGATACAATAGATGATCCACCGGTTCGAGGCACAAGGTTAGTTTCTGATATCTATCAAAGAAGCAACATAGCAGTGTGCAACATAGTTGTATTTGAACCATCTAGCTTTGAAGAAGCTGCTACAGAGGAGAAATGGTTAGCTGCGATGCAGGAGGAGCTATCTATGATTGAGAAAAATCAAACTTGGGATTTGGTTCCAAGACCTCGTGATAGAAAGGTCATTGGAGTGAAATGGGTCTTCAGAACAAAATTCAACCCTGATGGCTCTATAAATAAACACAAAGCAAGGCTTGTTGTGAAGGGCTATTCTCAAATATTTGGAATTGATTATTCAGATACTTTTGCTCTTGTAGCAAGACAGGATACAATCAGGCTACTTGCTATTGTTGCGCAAAAAGGTTGGCAAGTGTTTCATATGGATGTCAAGTCAGCCTTCCTTAATGGTTTTCTGCAGGAGGAGATATATGTTGAGCAACCAGAAGGTTTTTCTGTCAAAGGCCAAGAAGATCGAGTCTACTTGCTAAAAAAGGCACTTTATGGTTTAAAGTAAGCCCCAAGAGTGTGGTACAACAGAATTAATGATCATTTGCTGCAATTGGGATTTCAAACGAACCTATCTGAAGCTACACTTTATGTCAAGCATGTTGGTGCTGATATTTTAATCATTTCTTTGTATGTTGATGATCTTTTGGTGACAGGAAGCAACATATCACTAGTTGAAGAATTCAAGCAAGAAATGAAAGAAGTCTTTGAGATGACTGATCTTGGTCTTATGTCATATTTTTTGGGCATGGAGATCACTCAAAAGAAGAATGAGATTTTCATTTGTCAAAAAAAATATGCAAAGGAGATTTTAAAAAAAATTTCAGCTTGATGAATGCAAAACAATGAACACTCCTATGAATCAAAAAGAGAAGTTTATCAAGGAGGATGGAGCTGATAAAGTTGATGAAGCTTATTTCAGAAGTTTGGTTGGATGTCTAATGTATCTTACATCTACAAGGCCCGACATCTTATTTTCAGTTAGCTTGCTGTCAAGGTTCATGCATTGTGCTAGTGAATTGCACTTGAAGGCAACAAAGAGGGTTATAAGATACATCAAAGGAACTGTCCATTTTGGAGTCAAGTACTGCAAGGTCAAAGACTTCAAATTATTTGGCTATTCTGACAGTGATTGGGCAGGTAGCTCGGATGATATGAAGAGTACTTCAGGGTACTGTTTCAGCATAGGTTCAAGTGTTTTCTCTTGGTGTTCAAAGAAGCAGGAGGTTGTAGCTCAGTCAACAGCAGAAGCTGAGTTTGTAGCAGCAATAGCAGCAGCAAATCAAGCTATTTGGTTAAGGAATATCTTAGCAGATTTGGGCCTGAAGCAAGAGCAAAGTACACAGATATTTGTTGATAATCAAGCAGCCATTTCAATCTCATATAATCCGGTGTTTCATGGGAAGACAAAACACTTCAATGTCAAGTTATTTTATCTAAGAGAAGTGCAAGGAAATGGTGATATAAATTTGGTTTATTGTAAAACAGAAGATCAAGCTGCTGATATATTCACCAAGCCTTCTCCACTCAGCAAGTTCGAATTTTTGAGAGAAAAGCTAGGAATTTGCAGCCTCCAAGACAAGGATGAGTGTTGAAACGTGTCTTTGAATGCTGGCAAAGTTATCTCAGTTTGAATAAGTCAAAGCAAAATATCTATTATTTTGCTGTTAGTCAGTTTTTTAATTTCCTAGTTTTTTAATTTCTTAGTCAGTAGTTGTTGCTACAATTATGGAGCACTAGTTTTTCATTCAGTTATCACTTTATTTGTATTTAAGCATATATGTTTCTAGTGAAATAAACAACTTTGCAGCAATATTCTCTATTTTACGTTTCTTCTCTACATTTTTCCATTTTCTTTAAAACTGAAAACTTCAATTTGTCATAGGCGCGCCGACTACAACTGCCTGTTGCGGTTTATTTTGTGATTATATGTCTAATTTATGTGGAGGTTTTGCTAAAAATTTATGGCAAGTCTTGGTTTTATATGCTGAAATCTTCGCAATCATGATGAGATATGGTTGGAGAATCATTGACATATGGTTGGAGAATCAATTTGGTGAATCATTGACATATGGTTGGAGAATCAATTTGATGAGATTTGTTACCTTATTTTAATGATTAGTTCTAGCCTTGTTTCGCTTTATTTTAACTTGGGGTAAGGTAGGATGAGGATGTTTAGGTGTGTCAACATAGTTGGGATGTCTACTTATGTCTTGATGTTCAAATACTCTTAATTTATCCAAAATAAAATAAAAAATGCATTCTATAAAACAAACTCATTATAGCAAATTTTTAAATCTTCAATGTTAATTATACATATAAATATATATATCAACAATTTTAAACAGTTGATTGAAAAAATTTCAAAAAGAAAAAATTGTTGATTGAAAAATCAACAAATAAAATACAATAATTCACATGATCAAATTCTTCTTCACAATAAAATGAAGAAGCTATGACTATGATCTTCTATAAACCATAAATATTTTGCATTTCCTATACAATGATTACCTATCCACTAATGAAGTGGCAAATATTTTCTCTTTCACTTGGGATACAAATAAGCTTGTATATAATTAAGTAAGGAAGCTTGTGGGGGTGTAAATAGTATCATCAACTTGAATAGCCTTCAAATAAACTGCATCTTTTAGAGAGCTATGGGTTCGACCATAGAATACATAAATAATAACTCCTAATGCTAGCCATACAGAAACTCTCACCCAAGTAGCACCCCTTCAAATACATAAATAAATGATATAATTAGATAAAAGTTGTATAGTTAAATTAAAGGAAGATTTTGTAATATATCTACTTGATTTGTAGTAGTATATCTACTTTCATATATAATTGAATATGGATACTTACCCAAGACTAATAAGTAAATAGGAATTGATAAGAATGCAAGTTATAGGAAGCAAAGGAACCAATGGACATGTGAAACCTGCAAACAAATTAATAAGAATAATTTTTAATTCAAAACTTATTTTACATTGAAGATGGATTAATGATTTTTGTATGTGTGTGGCAATTCCAATCCTACAAATTTTACTTATTTCAATAATATTATAACTCCCAATTATGATAGTCCCTAAAAAATAAAAGAGAAAACATATAAGATGATTGGATAAATCTTTGCCCATATAAATTTCAGTTTAAAGCTTCCTTTTTCTTTTGTTGGCGTAAACCAGCTATCCTCTGCACGCAACTGCAGAGACTAATCCATCGAGCCTTGTGAGACTCAAATGGGCGGCAAACTCTCCCTAAGAGTTTTAATACTGCTGCATGCCTAAACCAGGAATTGAACTCAGGACCTCGATTAAGTTAGAAGCGACTCACGTCATCTCATCTAAGTGCTCTTGGGTAGTTTAAACCTTCCTTCAATCGTCTTATTGCCATACAATATTTAATGTATAGAACACATGTTCATTCATTTTAAACAAAGTGGTTGGACTCTAGTGGCTAATAAGCTTAAGTGAAGGTCAAATCGATTGGGAGCAACTAAGTTCGAACCCTGGTTGAAACAATCTCCTTGACCAAATTTTACTTAGCTCTAGACTGAACTCTGAATTACCAGGATCTTTTTCCCTAGGAACCAGAGAGTTAAAGACAACAAAAAACTCTTTCCTTTTACATTAGTTTCATGAAACATGACACTCACTGACACTTGTATAAATTTATTTATCATAAATAATTGTTAAACCATACCTTCAGAGTTTCCAAAGTTATGTCTTGCTACATCTTGATCTATACATGTTAGGAAGACAAGGCCAGACAAAAGAACAATGCCACCAACTCCACATAATGTAAATCTAACAGAACTGATAATAACAATGAAAAAATTTAGAACTTAAAAAATATACTCAAATGGCATGCAACATTAATTAAGTATATAATTTTTATTTTTTTGACAAATTAAATATATAAATTTTATGTAGCTGTTATAGGCATTTTGATCATATATATCCTAAAATTATCAATGTGTATGCAACTTGAAAAATGAAACATCTGCTACTAAACCAACCTGAGAAGATGTGTAGACGATGCTGCAAATGTAAGAATAAATACACCTAAGCATATGAATGCTATTACACAGCCAACAATTTTTTTCCTATTACCATTATGTACATCTGCACGCATCCAAAAAAACAGGAGTCGTTAGAAAAGCAACATATGTCAAATCGTAGAAGAGAAGGCCTAAAAAGAAACTATATAGTACATTTGTACTATGAAGCACAGACACGACACTCACATGGTGACACTATGACACCAAATAATAATTTGAGAAAATTATATGTCTGGCACCAGACACACCTTCAATCTGAAGTGTCAGTGTTACATATGTTTTGCATGATAGAGAAACTAAATAGAAGAAAACGAAAATCATAACTCACATTTGTCTATTGCAAGATTTTTAACAACTAAGGGTTTTTGCATTGCATCTTTTTCATTTGTTTCTAAATGGCTCCAACCATACTCCATTGACTCTGAATCAATCGGTTCTTTTAGAGATGGCGGTAATGGAACCTCAATTGGTGGTATATATCTTACTATCAACACAGATATTGCTGCTATGGTAAATGCAAGAAGAGTACCTACACTAACCTGTCGAAGACGATCAAAATAAACATTAGTAGTTTAGTACTACAAATTGATGTTTTAAAAATCGGACTTAACCAGCCAATTCAACCAATTGAACTAGGAACGGGCCAGTTTCACTAATTGGTTGGATTTCGATTATACTAAAGTCTGGTTGAATTGTAAACCGCATTCCAACTGCAATTAGTTTTACCGGTTGAACTGCAATTCAACTGCAGTTGAGTCCTAACAATTGGAAATATGATTTAGACTTACCATCCCAGCCAGTTGAGAGACATCCATGAAAAATGCTAAGACTGCGGCAACAAGGCCAGTTACTAATGTACTCTTTACAGGAACATGGCTGTGCTTATTTATGTCAGAAAAAAATGGCGGCAGAAGTCCATCCCTTGCCATGGCCATCAAAATTCTTGGCTGAGAGATAGGCATTAAACAAAAATCACATCAACAATTTTACCTTGAAAATATAAAGACTTCAAAGAGAAAGAAGAATGTTATTTCAGTTTTAAGTTTCTTTTAATGAATAAATATTTGGTTTGCTTGGAGATAATTTTAATTAGGCTGATTATGTTTTTATAGTATCCACTTTCTTTTTATAATACAGCATTAAAAAAAGTAAAAATAATAAATAAATTATGTTATTGAGTTTATCTGATTAGTTTTACCTGAGGCAACATTCCACCAAGCAATGATGCACATAGTGCTGTAATAGCCCCAGTATTTATAATGTATCTGAAATCACAATCAAGAAAAATGAATTTGAAAACTACAAAATGGACAGATTAAATTTACAGTGTAGTATTTTTCTAATCATATCATGATATAGAAATTCACAACAATGTGCCTAAGCTTTATGAAGAATCAGAATCCGAATAGAGTTGCTAATTTATACAACTTACGCTGCCCATTGCATTCCATTGTCAGCAAATGCAGAGGATATGGGGGTGTCTGGATTGATATCATAGTAAGGTACTAAACCAACAACAACAATTGAAACTATCATATACAATCCACAACATAGAGACAATGAACCAGCAATTCCTACTGGCAAATCTCTTTGAGGATTTTTCACCTGTTTATCAAAGTAAAACACTATTAGAAACTTTGAACCTACTCTCAAGGTTTGAAAAAAATGGTCTACTTGCGACATCAAGGTTTTTGATGTGTCTGCGACCACTTCGCAGCTGCATCATCTGGATCAGTGTTTTCAAAATTGGACTGGTCAATTCAACAGGTTGAGCTGGGAACTGAATAATCTGTCGGTCGGTTCAACCGTGGTCAGTTTTCAATTTCTTAAAGCTAAGTCGAACCAAATTGAAGTGCGTTGAACTGCAACTGGTTCAACCTCCAATTGGTCGAACCAACTGATTGAACCAATTGAGCCATGATTTGGAAGTCCTACTGCTTTAATCTCCGGTCCGATTTTGAAAATATAGATCCGTATTTAACTGCAATATCAAGGATCGCGACTGCAAAGTGGTGATTGCAATTTGAAATGATTGCAAATTTTCTCATCAGCCGTATTTGACCGCAATATGACCTAAAAGGGTAAGTTACATGAAGCATGATATATTATCATTATCTATACCTCTTCAGCAGTGCTGGCAACTGCATCAAAACCTATGTATGCAAAAAAAACTGTTGCAGAACCGGCAACCATTCCATCTACCCCAAATGGAAAATACCTATTATTTAAACAAGAAAAAATATTATTCAGTAATTTGAAGAGACCAAACATAGATGGATTAAGGGTAGTGCAGAAGAAAGTTGTAAATTACCCTGTTGAGAGTTTATATCCAACCCATCCAGATTTGAATCCTAGGTAACCACCGGCTACTATGATAAACATCAAAGCACATATATTCACTGATGTGACTATACTTTGTACCATTGTACTCTGCATACAAGTCATGAAAATTCAAATCAAAATGAACTAAGAAAATATATTGTTCCGTACACCAAAAAGTCTCATATTGTTTGGGAATCGCGAGTAGGGGTAGTTTATAAACACTCACTCTCCTCAACACACTGAGACACCTTTTAACTAAGGACAAAACCGTAAGGGTTTACACAAGACACAATACATACAATACTTATGAAAAGCGATGTAACTGACATGAGGTCGGAGCATTGACGCTAGAAGGAAGGACTACGCTACACATGAAGACGACCAGACCTTTTTGCCCTTTACACCAAAAAGAGTCTTGACGCCTTTTAACTAAGGACAGAATTTTAAGGGCATACTGTACATAAGACTCAAGACAGACAATACCTCCAAATAGTGGTGCAGTGAATTTTAGATCAGAAAAATTAAATGGCACCAACCAGAAATAAAAAGAAACCCTAGCTCATACAGTTTAGAACTCTAGCTCATACAGTTTAGAAAGTTAAGCTAAGTTGAAAATCATATATAAAAACATTAAAAAAGTTACCTCTTTGATCCCAGTACAGAGGATCCAAGTTACAATGAATACCATAATTGCTGCAAGTGGGTCTACAACAATATCAATTCCAGGAATATGTTGATAAGATAAAATTCCTGGCAAGTTGTCCACACCTCCAATAAGTGCAGCCTGATCACAGAAATATTTTTATCTCATATCAACACTTGCATCACAGAAATATTTTACTTTCAAGGCAAATAAGCCAATCTACTTAAGAATTTTATTTTTAATAAAAAATATACATATGAAATATGAATTAACCCGACAATGTTGGACCTATTGAAGAATTAAAACATTCTGATATGATATAATCAACATTCTCTAAATCTATGCAGCACCAACACTTTAGATCAAAGGTGTGTCTGGTGTCCGACACCTGTAAGTATTAGCCCCCGACACGACAAGGACATAAGTAGTTACTGGTTACATTCATTCACTCTCATTTTATTTAATTATTGATGTCTAAATGTCAACGTCAGTGTCGTGTCAAGTCTCGTGTCAAGTGTCAATGTCAATTTGTTTGAGTTTGTGCTTCATAGCTCTAAATCAAACAAAAACTAAACAAAAGAGTTAAAATAACATTATACCAAATTAGGGGTTATGCCACGGGCAACAGCAGCTCCACCAATCCCATATTCCAATATTAAAGACCAACCAATCAACCAGGCAACACTGCAAACATAATTCACAAAATATATCAACTCTCAATTGATATAATAGCCTATGCAGTCTACACACATTTCAATCTTTCAATAAGCAAAGTCAACAACTATTTTTAAAAATAATACATGAAACAAAAGTCAACATCATAATTAGAATTAAAAAAAAATGTGGTTGGGAGGGGAGACCCACTAAGATAGTCAGTCAGGCTTCCTTTTAAAGATTAATCATTGGCAAATATATAAATAACATGATTACCAGAAATTATAAAAGAATAAAAAAAACAGTCTATTGTAAGAAATTAAGAATATTATAAAGGTGAATATATAAATACCCTTCACCAAGACATATGTAAGCATAGTGATAAGCACTTCCAGCAGAAGGAAATCGACTAGCCAACTCAGCATAACAAAGAGCTGAAAGAGTAGCTGCTAATCCAGCAACCAGAAATGAAAGTGGTAAAGCAGGTCCAGCATGTTCCCTAGCCACAGTTCCTACTAGAACATACACACCTGCACCAATTGTTGCACCGACACCTGAATAAAAAACACCCCCAAAATTCAATAATTAACATCTTATCAACATACTAGTTTATAACCAAATATAATACAAAAATGAAATTCAAGTCAAAGGGTCACTTCACTTTTTCCTTTGGGGTCTGAAAAACATAAAGAGAAACATAAATTCAAACAAGAAAAGAACTTTAAACCAATTAAATAGCATCATTAGAAAAGGGATATGTTTTTTTACACAGCTTTTGATATTGGACACCATATATATAAACATACTTTTTAAAAAACCAATTAAATAGCATCATTAGAAAAGGGATATGTTTTTTTACACAGCTTTTGATATTGGACACCATATATATAAACATACTTTTTAAATTTTTTTATCATTATTTTCTCTCACCTAAGATGAAAAACACACTAATGTAGGATGTATTATATACGGTGTGGTCTTTTGTGTGTCAAAATAACATTTCTCTTAAAGACAAAGGTACGCAGATGGTTCTAATCCGGTCCTTGGACTTGAACTGCTTGAGGAAGTGATTTATTATCTATTGTGTTCCTACTCAGATCGAGAAATTAGTCTCTACAGACGACTACAGTTGAGGGCGGAGTTACCAGTTCACACACACTAGAAAAGATGCCCAACAACAAAAACACAGTCTGAATTATGAAAAGTGAAAACAAAATTTCGAACTGAAAATAATCAGATCCATCCAACACCCTTTTCCAGATAAAAAACATGATTGAAAAAAATCAAAACCACACAATTTCAAGAGATAGAAAAAAGAAAAAGAGAAAATTGAATTACCAATTGCCATGAGATGAGGAACAGTTAACTCCTTAGCAAGTTGTTCTCCATGATGAGAATTATCATTATTGTTGGTAACATTAGAATCAACTTTCTTCCTTCTAGTTAAGAACTTCCATGAACAAGATGAAGAACCTTGTCCTCCATAATTACTACTACCACTACCCTCTTGTGAATCAACAACAAAACCCATCAAAAAAAATTCCCTCTTTTTTCTTTTCTTACTAAACAAGCAATATATCAAACAATTTATGTGCAAGAAATAGTTTCAAACTTAAGAGTGAAGTGAATAAGATAAAAGAGAGCAATCATGCAAATTGAAGTAAAAAAGAGGGAATGATTATTCCCTTTCAAGTTTATTATTATTATAGTGACATGTGTGGATTATTTGTGAATGTAGTTAAGCTGTAAAAGGAAAAAAACAAAGAAACTGTACACAATCTCTGTTATGAGTGGTCCTTGTGTTGGTTTTTCTTTTCTTATGAACGTGCTTCAATTATCTCCTTTTGTCTATTTCTGATCTTGTTTCCCTTTTTGTTTAGTTATTTGGAAATAATATAAAATCATCGATATGATTATATCGTAATACCTTAAGATTTTTGGGATAATCGATTATTTTGACATGGTATCAGAGCATCTATGACTAAGTGGTTTAGAGTTTGATTCTCGCTCCTCCCACTTTCTAATTAAAAAGTGGAATTTAAGCATATGGTAGGTGAGTCTATGCATTATCCACGCTTCAAGCCCAAGTGGGCTCTTGCATGAGGGGGCGTATTAGAAATAATATAAAATCATTGATATGACTCTATCCTAACACCTTAAGGTTTTGGGATAATCGATTATTTAACATTTTATAGTGTTTGTGTTTGCATTTATTTTGACATTTTAATATTAAGTGGATGATGAACACTTCATATACACTTCTTATTTGGATATGTACCGGTATACGGCTGAATTTGATAAGTTCAAAAACAAATAAACGTCCGTTTGTATTTGATTTATTTTTGAACTTATGTAAATAAATAAAGTTTTGTATAATCATATGTTTTTATCATACATATATATAATATAAAATAATTTTCATGTTTTTACTAACAAAAATTATATCTTTATAAGTTGTTTTCTCATAAACTATATTGAAAAGCTTATAATAATGCATAAAACTTATTTATTTGCATAAGTTGTTTCCCATAAGCTAAAAAATGAATCAATTCAATCAGGTCACAAATGTTGTATTAGTGAACATATTAGAATTATCTACCTTGGTAGTATAACAATACATATTCAAATAAAATGTGTATTGAATAATTTACTCGATTAAAGAGATTAATCGGTATCTAAGATAGTTTAATAAAAATATATTTGAGTTATTAAAATAAAAAGTATTGTATCTATTATGGTATTTTTCCCTTTAAAGTAAGCACTAATTATTTCACCAGGAAAAAAAAACTAAGCACTAATTGTAAAGAATAAATTAAGTGATAATTTTTTATATTTAGAATAAATAAATAATATTAGCTATTGATGAATAATTAATATTTAGGTTTAACTACACATTTGGTCTCTTACGTTTATTTTAGGTTTCAATTTGGTCTCTTACGTTTAAAAAGTATCAATTTGGTTCCTTACGTTTATTTTAGGTTTCAAGTTAATCATTTCCGTCAATTTTGTCACATGTGGCAGCCAATTTGCATATGTGGACTGACACGTGGCACTTGGACACAGTGACACGTGTACTGTTCAAACAGTGTTAGTGACAAAACTAACGGAAAAGACTAACTTGAAACCTAAAATAAACGTAAGGGACCAAATTGATACTTATTAAACGTAAGGGACCAAATTAAAACTTAAAATAAATATAAGAGAACAACTATGTAGTTAAGCCTAACATTTAACACTGATATTTCTTATTTTGAATCACTCAGCACTGCAATTTCAACGTGTTTAAAATTTTATAGATTTTGTCTAACTATTAACTTCCTAATTTTTCCAACAATCAATTCATCAATATTTGAAATTTATACTTTTATCCTCCACAATAATATTTCCCTTCCGCGAGTTTAACTAATTGTTAGTAACATCACATTTTATATATGTAGAGTTGAAGTTTAAACGAAATACTCCACTTATTCTAATGGATAAAAATTATATTACAAAAAAAAATTATTTCAAATTACCTAAAATTATCCAATTTCGATGGGCAAAATATAACATTTACGTTTGAAAGGACAAAAAAGTATTTAACATCAGCCATATATATATATATATATATCATCATATGATCATTCATCCGAGTTTTCAACTGAGATAATTTGGTTGTATTTAAGTTCAAAATGAATTAATAAGAAATATATTTAGGGTGCGTTTGTTTATAGTGTACCGTTTTTGTCTTAAAAAAAATCTAACTTTTTTTTTTATTTATATAAGTTTCAAATGAAAATTTGGTTTAAATAGCTTATCTTAAAATGTCGTTTTAAGTATTTAATCATTTTGTTATAAATATTTTTGAATCATAAAATTTCAAAAAGAAAAAATCTCTAAAGAAAAGCTATTTTAAATAGCTTTTCGTAAATTTAATTTTTAGAGATACTAGCTTTTTTGAAAAATTATGATTTTTATTAAGTTATTGAATGTTAAAATTACTCTTTTAATTTATAAAAAGATGAATTTGAAATAACTTTTACTAATTTTTAACTAAATTATAATAAAAATCATTTTAAAAAATACACAAAAAAACTTTTTTTAAAGCAAAAACAAAGCACTCTTAATTACTTGACCAGAAAACACGAAATATATTTGATAAAAATGTGAAGTTTCATACCTCATGCTCCCTCACATGGTCATTAGAAATAGAATATGAAGACTTTTTTTTTTTATACAAAAGGGGCGGAAGCCAAAGACAAAAGAAACTACAGAGAGATGACTCTAGGGGTAGTAATTCTCATAACACCAGTTAATAACAATGAGCTCAGATTCGCAGGACATTGCTCATACACAAGCATCCTCGGTTCATGGTCGCACCTCAAATTAGCAAGTACATCGGCACAAGCATTTAATTCATGATAAGAGTGACTAATCTTAACTTCTCAATCCATTGCAAGCAACCGTCTAATTTCTTGGATAATTCTTCATCCAACAACATTGTCGTCCTTGTCGCTTTGTAGCATATGTACCATGACATATAAGAATTAATATGCAACGCTATCTTTTTAAACCCTTTATCATAAACAAACTTGAGACCATCAAAGACTCCCCACAGCTCTGCAAAATATGCATTACACCGCCCAGATGATGTGAAAAACCCCCGAACCACTGACCATTCGAGTTTCGAAGCAGCCCCACACCCATATGTATTAAGCATTATCCAGTCCCCTTGTATAATATTAGCTTGCTGATAATGTTGAACCTGACTCATAATAAGTTGTCAAGGTTGACTCAGCCTCCCACTTTCATCTCCATGAGCTTCTTTGTTGCGCCAAAACCAAAGGAAATGACACCCCACAACCTACACACAACTCCACGTGCCTTCTTTCTCTTTCCCAAGGTCTTGATTCAAGTTCAAAGTTATTCAATGTTCCAAATTAGCAGCATAAAATATGTTCCCAACTGAGCCATTCATCAAATTACACCAAACTAATTTGGCTAAAGGGCAGTCTATATATTGAAAAAATTAGATATTACTAAAAATGAGAGGGTTCAAACTATAAATTATATAGAATTATATGGGTATTTTTTTTAAGTCTAGGGGGTTCAGTTGAAATGGATAAGTCAGATGTTCAGGGTTTGAATTTAAGGTTCTACGTATACAATGCAATGTCTCTGGCAATTGAGTTAAACTTTTTTTTTTTGGTTGATAGACGAAATGACAAAGTCATTGAAAACTCACACACAAAGTGGGTGATCGGGATTCGAACCCCGGTCCTGATGTCTGACACTAGTAATTTCAATATTTCCGTCAGTTGAGTTAAAATTTGTGGACATCTGATAGCTAATATGAGGTTCCAATTTCCATGCTTCTCATTGAATAAAAATGGACCAATTATTAACTACCCATTCAATGTGAGTGGGTTAGAGTTACCCAACTTAATTGTGAAAAGCATGTATTGGTCCAAGTATATCCACTTTCTATTGTCATTAAAAACTTTGTAATAAGGAGAGTAAGGTAGTGGCTGGACAAGTGGCACTGACAGTGCTGCTGTGGATAATTTGGCAAAATAGAAATAATTTATGTGGAATGAAGACAAAGCTAATGCAAGACAAGTGGGAATGAAGGCAGCACATATGTGGAAGGATGGCAGCAATACGCAGAAGCACATCAACATGATGCTGTTAGCGAGATGCAACATTGGCAGCCACCTAGTCAAGGCTATTTCAAGTGTAATGTTGATGCAAGCTTTTACAACAATGCTGGTGCAACAGGTTGGGGGTGGTGTTCAAGAGATCGCCGAGGAAGATTTATTATAGCGGGATCTAATGTCATGCATGGAAGGCTCAATACAATAGAAGGTGAGGGCCGTGAGGCTATGGCAATGAAGGAAGCAATTAGTGAATAGTGCGTTTGATTCGTAAAACGATAAGGACTGGACAGAATAGTACAGGACAATACGAGATAATACAGGACAAGACAAAACTATACCAGAGAGAGATAGGGCGATACAATTTTTATATTCGAAAATAAAATGGGTATTTTAGCATTTTTATAGTTGTACTGTGGACAAAAAATTGTCATATGGTTCAGTGGGGACAAAAATTCTTGTTTTGTCGTGTCTCTTGCTACTTAATTTGTTCAGTCCCATAATTTGTCCAATATTATCTTTGAAAGCGATTCACAAATTGTTATTGATGCTATTCCATCTAGTCGACATGGAATAGAAACAAAAAAGATTATGTCTACATAAAAGATTAAAAACATAAAAATAGAAACAAAACCGCAATATATTAAAATGAATTACTACTAAAAAACTTAATTTGTCCTCATCAATCTATAACATTATTTTAAAAGTAATTTCAATTTCAACCAAGTTTACTACTTTGTCCTTATCGACTTTAATAATATTCCAAACTTTCTGCCCTTCTAATTCTACTACTTTAGTAATTTTACTAATTTGACATTGATAATTATAATTTATTACAAAAATCATATGTTTATCAGAAATCAATAGTGTTTGATGTATTTACTGGCCATAAGACCTGATCTTGCATATTCATTGTGCTTGGTGGCTAGATATATGGAGATGCCAACTGAAATTCATGTGGTTGCTATCAAAAAAATCACGAGGAATTTGGTACAATTGTGAAAATAAAGAAAAATTGTTGATACAAGGGTGGACTTATGCAAGTGAATTTGATGATAGAAAAAACACTTGTGGGTATTTGTTCAAACTTGGTGGTCTAAATAAAATCAATAGTTACACTATCCACTCACTGAGACATAATACGTGGCTGCAACTTCTTGTGCTGCTCAAGGAGTCTGGTTGAGAAATTTACTTAGTTAATTGAAGGCTGATCAAGTGAATGATCATGTCCTCCCATGTGATAATAGATCCTCTATCAAGTTGTCCAAAAATCCAGATATGCAAGCATATTGATGTGAGGATATCACTTCCTTAGAGATCTCACTAAGGAAGATGTGATTGAGCTCAAACACTATAACACTCATGAACAACTGGCTGATATGCTTCCCAAACCCTTTAAGCTTAGTTTGTTTTGCAGATTAAGGGAGGACATATGAATGTATGGTTTGTCTACCGTAAATTGATTTATGTTTTGTGAAATTCATTTTTAAGGGAGAGTTTGTTAGATAACTTATGTCATGCGCAACTTTGCTTATCGAGCTTTGCCTTGGCTGAGTGAATCTAGGGGTGTGTTTAGAAGTGTTTATGTATTGAGCCTCTTTAGTTTATGTCTTTGTTTTGGGTTTTATTTTGTAGCCTATATAAGGCATTGTAACTCTGTTTGGAATTCAGGAGACATAACCCACTTTTAGCAACAATCTCTTGAGGGCGTGAAATCTTAAAACATTGGTGAAATTGATTTTATTTTTTTTCCATTCGATGCCTAATTGGAGAATTCCGTCCGTTGTATAAGTAGCGGACATAGATATTTTAGGAATTTAGCAAGGTGCGTGAGAAAATCTAGGAGGTGCCAAAAGAAGTTCACCAAGTAATGAACAAAGTCCAAATACATAACTCAAAATAATTATGTTATCTCTGGCCCAAATACATAACCCTAAATAAAAGATAAACTAACATTGCCTCTTGCTTGTTTTCACTTTTCATATGTGCGGATATTTATGATATAAGTAGCGGACATCGATATTTTAGGAATTTAGCAAGGTGCGTGAGAAAAGTTAGGAGGTGCCAAAAGAAATTCACCAAGTATTGAACAGAGCCCAAATACATAACCCAAAATAATTATGCTATTTCTGGCCCAACTACATAACCCTAAATAAATGATAAACTAACATCGCCTCTTGCTTGTTTTCACTTTCAATATGTGCTGCTGCTATCTCTCTCTCTACTATTTCTTTTTCATTTTTTTTATTCCTTATTCTCTCCTCTTTCTTCCTCATGCTCATAGATCTAAAACATTCATGGAGTTTAAATGTTCGAAGATGGCCAACAAAGGGTTAGAATACTCAGATCTGAAAGGAAAGTGAAGAAATAAAAAAAAATTTGCACTGCGTTTTTTGGACCAGACGATTTTGGGAAACCGATTCCGATTATCTAGTTAGAGTGGTTCCTTCTAGTTCTTACGAGCTCATTTTTTTTTTATCAATTTTTAAGGCAAGCACTTTTTTTTTTTTTTTTTTTTTATCAATTTTTAAGACAAGCGGTTTTAATAATCAGACCAAACCAAATTAGATCACGATTCACGGTTTAACCCGTTTAACCAGCCGGTTTGGTTTTAAAAACATTGGTAGTAAATAGTAGTAACCCATTTTTTTTATTACAATGAGCTGAAGATCAAACTCAATATCTAAAACATACTACCCAAATCTTTCGTGATGAGATGAAACCTGATCGCTGGGTAATAACCCAATTTCTCAATATTCACATTCCACTCTCTTTACTCCATTCAAAACACTATACTTCCCATTTCCTCGTCTTCGCGACTGAGAAACACAAATGAAGATTCCAAAGACGATGACGATGGATGACAGTAGCAGCAATAATCCAAACTCTTCATCTTTTCTAATCCAAAACTCTGACCTAATTCTTCCATGGCTAACCCATCAACAACTCGCTAATCTCTCCTTAACTTGCAAATCTCTCCACAATCTCACCAAAACCATAACCCTAATTCGCATCTCCGATGCTTCTAGAACCTTCGAGAATTTCCCAATCCCATTCCACAACAACAATCACAATTTCCACAATCATACTTATTCTTACTTTCTCTACACACCTTCACTCATTCTCTCTCATAATCTCCCTCGTTATCAACCATGGGGATGGAAGGTTAGTTCTGTAATTTCACCAATTCCGGTTAAAACGGTCGATGAATCGGAATCAGTGAGTTTTGTTGATGTGGTTGGGTGTGAGTGTGGTGAGGTTTGTGATGATGATGATGGGTGTTTGTGTTTTGATGGTGGGGACAGTGATGTTGGAAGAGAGTGTGGGGTGGGTTGTTCTTGTGGGAGGGAGTGTGGGAACAGAGTGAGTCAAAATGGTGTTAGGGTTAGGGTTAAGATTGTTAGGTGTGAAGGGAAAGGGTGGGGTTTGTTTGCTGATCAAGTGATTGCCAAAGGAGAGTTTTTGTTTCAATATGCAGGTTAGTGATTTTGGAATTTCATTATTATTTAAGTGCATGTTAGTTTGATTCTAGAAACATAAGATTGATTGTTATATGTATGTTTTATAGTCTATGAAACACAAAGATATGAATTTGCTATGAAACACGACACTTGTAGGTAATTATAGAATTTCATTATTCTTAAGTGCATGTTTTTGCTTGATTCTAGAATGATGAAGTTGATTCTTATATGTGTTTTAGTGTTTTATAGTAGAAATGGTTCTCATTTGAAGCTGAAATTCGGAGTTTTTTATGTCTGTATAATAGAAGTTGATTCTTATTCTCGAGTTGAATTGATTTTTACTCCGAGAGTTTCTAGTTCAAAACGCAAAACATGTAGATTATTTTGGAATTTCATTATTAATTTAAGTGCATATTTGATTCTAGAATCCTAAGATTGATTGTTATTTATGTTTTAGGATATGAAACACTGACAAGTTCTATAATGATTTGAGGAAATTGAATAATTGAATGTAACCGCACATGTTTATTTCGTGTCGGAACTAGACAGACCTTCAATGTGAAGTGTTGGTGCTACATAGGTCTTGTAAAGGTACAAATTGAATCTTTGACATATTCTTGCGTTAGTTGTCTTTTTGACGTGGTTACAAACAGGTGCCAAGTTGACTCCTTTTTGGGGAAGAAATGATTTTTCCTCCATAATTAACTCTAACTTGAATTTGGAATTTGGAGTTTTTGCCTCCTTAATAGAATTTATAATTGTTTCTACTTTCTAGAATCATAAAGTTGATTTTGAAGTGTTTTAGTGTTCTCAAGTATTTGTTTTTCCCCATGAATTTATTCTAACTTGAAGCTGAAGTTTGAAATTTTTGCCTTTATAATTGATTTTTAACGTGAAATTTGTTGTTCAACTCACTTTTAGGTATGTCTATCTAAATTCCAAACATAAATCATTAATAATTTTACTTTCAACTCCCTTTTAACTTTTAACTAAATTGATGTTTTCAAAACCAATTTTCAACATTACCAAACCATTCAAAAGAAGCTAAATCTGTAATTAAAACAGGCATTGTATCTGTAGTCATTTGCCTCTTCCTGCTGTTAATTTGAATGGTACTTGATTGTGTTTGTTGACGCTAAAGAATAATGTAACTTGTCTCTATTGTCAATATCGCCACCAAATTAGCGAACATAGCGTAGTGCCCTGTTGCATTGAATTTTTTAGTAGCTGATGTAGGCTGTTGCGGCTAAATAGAGGCCCCTACAGCGAAGTTCATGTAAAAATCCAAACATTATGCCACCAACTTATAGTTGTTCCATATTTTGTTTTATTGCATTATATTGAGTTTGCATACTGTAAACAATGTATTTTGATTACTAGTTATGAATATGTCTTTAGGTTTTTGAACTCATCGGTTTTTGAGCTTGTACATGTGTATGGTACTATGGTATGAAATTATTAAGTTGACTCCAAGTCCAACTAGGGGATTCCAGTCCTTCCATCTTTCACTCTTCAGTAATTATGAACCTTGTCATTTGTCAATTTTTCCAACGATTTTAAACATTATTAACCTCTTTTGTGTGTTGAGTTGGGAACTTATCTTGTGATTTGTAAATATGTCTTATCAAATTAGAATTGTTATGCTATGTCTAGCATGGTCTGGTCAAATAAGGTCAACATCTATTTTCTGGTTTTTCAACGGGTTTGAACCTTGTTATTATGATACTATGATTCATGAATTTTACTTCTTACACATGCTATAATGCCGTCTATCCATATTGTCAAGTAGAATAAAATCTCTTTATATTATGAGAACCTTCCCTTGAATGATATGTTAGAGTTCTCACTTCAACCTGAGCTGTATTCTACACTAATTGGTGAATTATTGGATCTGAAATTTCTATGTAAAGAATCTCTTTCTAGGTGCTCGTAGCAATCAAGAAATTTTACTACAGTAGCAATGCGGCTTCTTTGGTTTTGGCCTTTCGGCAACCCACTTGGACGGCAAAATCAATATTTCATATGTTGAGTAGGAATATTTCAAATCCATACATATAAACTGCTTGTAGACTGGTGCTGTGGAACAAACTGATAATTTGAGAACGTCTCCTCTTATGAAGGAGAGTAATGCAAAACAATTTGAATATAAGTTAGTAGTTAAGGTAGGACCTTTGATATTTTGACTAAGATAGGGAATTGAAAGGCACTATATTTTGATGATGGTAACCCTAAGATGCCAAGTTTATTAAATATATGAATGTACTAAATATTTGTCTGAACATTGGAAGAAACTAACTTCTAGTGTTTGCTAAATGTTAAGGTGATTATCTCTGATAGTTTTTTTGATTCTTATGGTTATGTTTTCATGCATGACTTATTCTTTTAATACCCACATGAATGCTTGTAATATTAATTTGTGGTTTCCTGTGTGAAAAAGGTGAACTATTGACAACCAAGGAAGCACAGAGGAGACAACAATATTATGATGAACTGTCATCACGCGGTCGTTTCTCTGCCGCTCTTTTAGTTGTAAGAGAACATCTTCCATCTGGAAAGGCATGTTTGCGATTGAACATAGATGCAACAAAAATTGGAAACGTTGCACGGTTTGTAAATCATTCGTGTGATGGTGGTAATTTAAGCACAAAGCTAATTAGAAGTTCAGGATCTTTGTTCCCCCGCCTTTGCTTCTTTGCTTTGAAAGATATCCAAAAAGACGAAGAGCTTACTTTCAGCTATGGAGAAATCAGGAAAAGGTCCAACGGGTTGCCATGCTACTGCAACAGCCCTTCTTGCTTTGGAACATTGCCCTCTGAAGACACTTGAAAGTTGAAACATGTAGGAATTTTATTTTGGTAATAACTTATAATGACATGCGGCGGGGCCTAATTTTGGGGGTTGATGTTGTGTGTATTAGGAAAAAGGTAGTTTTCATGAATTTGACAATAGTTCATAGCATGCATTGCAGTAGCAGCCATGTAGCACTGACACTATTCAGATTGTAGGTGTGTTATGTGTCCTACACATGTTGGTTTCCGGCACTGACTCAATACTAAAACTTGTGTTCACATTCAATCACTTTCTTTTCTTTAATTATTATTGGAGCTAGTGTCGTATTCAGTATCTGTATTTCATGTAGCAGCAATCGCCTTAATATTCTCATAACAGTTGTAAGAGTATTATTTAATTACTGATATCTTTTTGTTGAGTTTTGGTTGCATGAAATATGATTATCCTCTGATAGTAATTCCAATCAAGGCATTTTTCATTACTGATGAAATTTACTCACAATTTTATGTCTACTCCTAAGAATTATTTAAGTTGATTTAACATTTTGAAGCTAGGATGTAGGACTTGGAAATTATAATAAACCAGAAACGATTTTCAAATGTTTGCTGGATTTATATATGAGCATTATCCTTGAGAATAATGTTATAGGGGATAGATGATGCAATAAAAGAAAAAAAATGGAAACTCATTGATGATGATGATGGTGAAGTAATATTGTTGAAAACTTGCTGAATCATGCTTTCTTTCTTAGTTATCTTCCTCATAATGAGAGAACCAGGAGTTTTGAAAAGGCTCTAAGCTGTGTGATGAGGGTGCCGTCTCCATTGTGGGGTCAAAACCAGGGTTGAAGTTGTTCATGTTCATGAGGTGTTGGTGCAACCATATGAATTGTTGGAATATACTGGCTGCACTGCTACGTTGAAGTTTGGCTGATGTAACATCTGAGGCTGCTGCTGGGGTGTTGTTTGAAGAGCATTTTCACATGTAAATCCTCTTTTCATCAGCTCAGTTTCCATCATTGAGATCTCCGCTTTTGCTGCCACCTGGATTGCCCCCATAAGGTAAGTTATTCAATTTTCATACATGAATAAAAAGTTTTGTGCTTCTTTTTGTTTATAATATTTACTTTTTACCTTTATATTCTGTTTTTTGTTGAAAAGTAATTAAATGGAGGTTAATTTAATCTAGGCATTCAATTTTTTTTATTGCTTTCATCTAAAGTGAATATTCGTTTTAAAGAGTAAAATAAGACATTTCCATTGTTGATGAGAAAATTAGTAGGTGATATTTCAAGACATTTATGACTTATTATGTATGTATATGCAATATCATTTATGTTACTTACAAATTTTAAAATGTCTTATTAGTTATTTTATTTTCAAAAGTGCACTGTTTACTTTTGTAGCACCGACACTTTTGATGGAAAGTGAAGTGTCTGGTATCCAACACCAACACCAACACAATACTGACACATGTGATTACATCTAATTAATCAATTTTGTCGCATTATTATTATTGGTGCTGATGTGTCAATATCAGTGTTATGTTTGTATTGGTGTTTCATCTCAGTTTACTTTTAATTAATTATGAAAAAATATATATGTACCCTGTTTGAAATGTATTGTTAACTTTTTTAGCAGAAAATATATATGTATTCTGTAAATGGTTTATTAAAGGTAAATAGAATCTGCAAAAGCTAGAGATAGATAAATATTCTACTCAACCTGTTGCTGCAAAGCAAGAATGGTGGACACATAACCATAAACCTGATCAGATAGCCTAGTCTGAGCCTCATAGGATATAGTAGCCACTGCTTCGTGGTGGTGGTTTGTTGAAACATTGGACAAGAGCTTCGACACATTGTTAGCATCAAACACTTTGTGCACAGCCGCAAAGCTAGCTGCACCTTGTTCTATACCAAAGTAGGGTGCGATGATACATCCACTAGTACACTTCTTCTTCAAGTACTTGCAAGCCCCACATGACACCGTTATCGCTACCTCTTGTGTTGCTCTTGCATGGCTTGCTATGCAACATTGGTGCCTTTACTGCGCCTAGTTCCCGAACTAACATCACCACCTTGTGACTCAGCCATAGAAGATCACAGACAAATGCAGCTGATACAAAGTTGTAAGACTACATAAAACATTAATCAATGATGTGACTATGTATAGTTGTAGTTGCATATCAGAATTTAAAACATTGTCAGGTGGTTGTTTTTATGTGAAGTTTTGTGAGGAGAGTGAACGTTGGTCATGTCATGTGAATGTGGTTGCAAGGTGAATGATGTGGTGTGTTTTTTGTTATATATGCGAGAAAGAATGAGTTTAAGATTGTTGAATGAGTGTGTGAATAACAAGCGGTAAGGGGGTGTATATGATGCGATAGAAGTACTATTTATTGTCGTGTATGTTAGATTCGTGTTTTTGAGTATAATTGGTTTTTCTTCTAGATTTGATTTTGACATCTTTTTAGAATTTTAGAGTATAATTTTTTTCCTTCCAGAATTGAATCCAACTTGAAGTTGAAATATGGAGTTTTTGTTCTCTGTAATAGAAGCTAGAATTGATTCTAGAATCACAAACTTAATTCCTATGTGTTTTAGGGCCCGTTTGTTATAGATTAAATACTAGAAGCTATTTCGGACACATTTGTTATAAATTAGAAGAGCAATTTGCACATTTATTAACATAGATATTCATTGTTAGAGATTTTAATATAATAAGAATCACATATTTTTCCAAAAAGATATGTCTCAAACATGATTTTAATGCGAAGCTACTCAAAATAGCTTCTCATTTTAAGCTTTTGTTTAAATTTTATTTCCAGAAAAAGTAGTAAAAGGATGAAATACATAATGATTTTTTATGCGAAGCTATTTAAACCAATTTCTCATTTGAAAGCTTTTTTTTAATAAATATTATGACAAATAGAAGACACTATAAAAATCATTTTTCAAAAATGCTGTAACAAACAGGCCCTTAGTGTTTTAAAGTAGAATTGATTTTCCTTCCAGAAATGATTCTAACTTTTGGTGTTACTTTGAATGGGACTTTCTTGTGTTAAATAATGATAAAGATAAAGAATAATGTAACTTTGAGTACTATATATTCAATATAGCAACCGTAGAATCTGGTGTAACGCAACGCCTCCCTGCAATATCATTTATGGTAGCTAAATAGCAGACAAAATCTCTATATATTCAATATACTCTAGAACACTAAAACATATAAGAATCATCCACCCGACAATGTTTTAAATTGTGATCTCCAACCACAAACTATATATAGTCACATCATTGACTAATGTTTTATGTAGTCTTAAAACATTGTATCAGCTGCATTTGTCTGTGATTTTCAATGGTTGAGTCACGAGGTGGTGATGGTAGTTCGGGAACTAGGCGTCGTATATGTGCCAATGGTGCAAAGCGAGCCATGGCGAGAGTAACACAAGAGGTATTGATTACAGTGCCATGTGGGGATTGCAAGTTCTTGAAGAGGAAGTGTACTAGAGAATGCATCTTTGCACTTTATTTTGGTACAGACCAAGGTGTAGGAAGCTTTGCGGCTGTGCACAAGGTGTTTGGTGCTAGCGATGTGTCGAAGCTCTTGTCCAATATTTCATCTAACCACTGCCACAAAGCAGTGGCGACTATATCCTATGAGGCTCAGACTAGGCTATCTGATCCGGTTTATGGTTGTGTGTCCACCATTCTGATTTTTTTGATAAGCGAGCAACAATCTCCTTAATATCCTCATAACAGTTGTAGGAGTGTTATTTAATTACTGTTTTGTTTAGCTTTGTTTGCATAAAATATGATCATCCTGTGATAGAAATTCCAATCGAGGCATTCTTCATTACAAATGAAATTTACTCACAATTTTATGTTTACACATAAGAAGTATTTAAGTTGATTTAACAGTTTGATGCTAAGATATAGGACTTAGAAATTATAATAATCCAGAAATTTTACATTCCATCAAAATTGATGACAAAGGAAAGGGAGCTGATTAATAGTTTTATGTAGAAACGATTTTCTAATGTTTGTTGGATTTATGTATGAGCATTATCCTTTGAGAATAATGTTATGGGTGATAAATGATGCAACAAAAACAGAAATGGAAACTCATGGATGATGATGTTGGAATAATATTGTTGAAAACTACCTGAATCATTCTTTCTTAGTCTTCTTCCTCATAATGAGAGAACCAGGAGTTTTGAAAAGGCTCTAAGCTGTTTGATGAGGGTGCCGTCTCCATTGTGAGGTCAAAACCAGGGTTGAAGTTGTTCATGTTCATGAGGTTGTTGGTGGAAGCATGAGTTGTTGGCATATGCTGGCTGCACTGCTATGTTGAAGTTTGGCTGCTGTAGCATCTGATGCTGCTGCTGGGGTGTGGTTTGAAGAGCATTTGCACAAGTAAATCCTCTGTTCATCAGCTCAGTTTGCATCATTGAGACCTCTGCTTGCATTGCTGCCACCTGGATGGCCATAAGGTAAGTTATTCAATATTCATAAATGAATAAATTTTTTTATGCTTCTTTTTGTTTATACTATTTACATTTTGCCTTTATATTCTGTTTTTTGTTCAGAAGAAATTAAATGGAGGTTAATTTACTCTAGGCATTCAATTTTCTGTATTTGTTTCATCTAACGTGAACATTTGCTTTATAGAGTAAAATAATACATTTCCATTGTTGATGATAAAATAGTAGGTTATATTTCAAAACATTTTTGACTCATTATGTATGTGCATGCAATATCATTTATGTTCGTACGTTAGATTGTCTTATTTTCTTTTTTTGGCACGGACACTTCTGATGTAAGGTGTATTGTGAAGACTGAAGACTAAAATACCATGTATAAAGTAAACATAAATTCCATCAACATACTTAAATACTTAAAAATAGAAAATATCACAAAATTAAAGGGACATTCATACTTAATAATTATAATAACCTTTGTCATTTCCCATCAAAATAGGTTTTAAATGAAGACTAAAACATTCCATCAAGTTCTCCCATTATCCCCAATTGATGCTTCTTTGCTCTTGTTATTGCCACTGCCAACCTATATCAAAGGTTGTCATCAGTAGGCTTAATATAACGCTTAGAGCAGAGTGGTGAAAGAATGAACATAGTAGAGCGATGAACTGCTATCACGCCGCTATTCACCTGCAATTCTCAACTGCTTCTCTAAATAGTGGTTCGCGACCCTCTGGCGCAGCGAAGAGGGGGTCGCCGCTATGCTATACCTCTATAGCACGCTATTCACATCATAGTATATATGTACTATCTTTGAAATTTTTTAACATTTTGAGCAGAAGGTGTTTTTAACACTATTGTATTATTATGGAGTAGAATTCATAAATTCTTTACCGAAATTGGAGTGTTTCTGTAAATGTAGTTGATACAGCCATAGAAAATCAGACAAATGTAGTTGATACAACTATAGTTGTTTAGACTATATAAAACATCAACCAATGATGTGATTATATACAGTTGTGGTTGCCGATCACTATTGAAAACACTGTCGGGTGGATATTTATATGTGATGTTTTGTGAGCGGAGTGAACGTTGGTCATGTGAATGTGGTTGGCAAGATGAATGACGGGGGCGAGATTTTTGTTGTATATGTGAGAAAGAAAGTTTATGGTTGGTGAGGGAGTGTGTGAATAGAACACGGTAAAGGGGTGTTTACGATGTGATAAAAGTACTATTTATTGCCGTGCTTGATTGATGTGTGAATAAAATATTAACGTGATGAGAAAATGATGGTTTGCATGAAGTTTACCTAGAAAGGTTGTCTTTGCGGAGAGTACAAGAACTGCACAGTGTTTGCTTCTTTTACCGTGTAGAATTGAAAAACCAAGACATGCGTGAGTTTTGTTTATGGCTCTGTAATAATTGAGTTTTTCCTATAATTGATTCTGCAATCATAAAACTTTTTGGATATATGTTGCCTTGGCGTTTCTCGCGTTCCAGGGTTGTGGTCATGAATTTTGTAAAGCAACAAATTCAAACTTTGACGTAATTGTGCATTAGTTTTTCTAGCTTCTGTTAATATAGCAAGAACTCAATTATTGCATTACGATGAACGAAACCCACACATGTCTTGTTTTTCCATTCTTCGCGGTAAGAGAGGCAAAGACTGTGCAATTCTTGTACTCTCCACAAAGACAACATTTCCAAGTAAATTTCACGCAAAATATCATTTTCTCATCATGTTAATATATTATTCACGCGATCAAACAAACACGGCAATAAATAGTACTTTTATCACATCGTAAACACCCCTTTACCGCGTTCTATTCACACACTCCCTCACCAACCATAAACTTTCTTTCCCACATATACAACAAAAATCTCGCCCCCGTCATTCACCTTGCCAACCACATTCACATGACCAACATTCACTCCACTCACAAAACATCACATATAATCGTTTAATTCACTTTTGTCTGAAATCTATTGTTGAATTCACTTTTACCTAAATGTATAAAAACATGAATCACTTTCATCAAACTGAATATAATTAAGGAAACTAAATCTCTTTCGTCAAACTGAATATAATTATTTCTTTAACATAAGATATTTAAAACAGGCATTGTAGTCATTTGCCTTTGTGTTACTTTGAATGGGATTTTCTTGTCTTTGTTAATAATAAAGATAAAGAATAATGTAACTTTGAGTCTCTATAGTCAATATAGCCACCATAGAAGTTGGTATAGCGGCTGGTGTAGCGCAACGCCTCCTTGCGTTTTTTAGTAACTGTTGTAGGCCGTGGCAGCTAAATAATAGACAAAATCACTCTATTTTGAAGTAGAATAAAATCATGGTACATTTTGATTTGCCATTTTGACAACCTTTCCTTGAATGATAATGATTGAGTTTTACACAGAGTTGTATTGTATGCTAATCTGTAGCTTGTTAAGATGATGGTCTATAGGTCAAGGGTGAAGTCTTGTATCTAATATTTCTATGTAAAGGATCTATTTTTAGGTGGTATAAGTAATCAAGAGATTTTACTATAAGTGGGAAGGCACATATCTTCAACCCTGAATTTATTATATTTATGTTTACTCATGATAATTAAGTTCGTTTATCTGCTTCATGCTAGCTACGTAGGATTTAGGACATGGAAATTATAATAATCCAGGTATGTTATATTCCATTCCATCACGAGGCTTAACCAAGGAAATTGATGTGATGCATAGTTTGTTGTAGAAACAATTTTCAAATGTTTGTTGAATTTATATTTAACCATGCATTATGCTTGAGAATATTGTCAAGATAAAAGGATGTCACAAAGAAACAAAAATGGAAACTCGTTGATGATAATGGTTAATTAATATTGTTGAAGACTTGCTGACTCATTCTTTCTTTCTTAGTCGTCTTCCTCATAATGTGACAATCTGGAGTTTGAAAAGGCGCTAAGCTGTGCAACGAAGGTGCCGTCTCCATTGTGAGGTCAAAAACCAGGGTTGAAGTTGTTCATGTCCATGAAATTGTTGGCGGAAGCAGATGAGTTGTTGGAGTATGCTGGCTGAACAGATACATTGAAGTTTGGCCTCTGTAGCATTTGATGCTGGTGTGTGGTTCGAAGAGCACTTGCATATGCATATCTGCGATTCATCAGCTGAGATTGCATCATTGAGACCTCTGCTTCCATTGCTGCCACCTGGATTGGCCTTAAAGTAAGTTTTTCATTATTCGTGCATAAATAAAATTATTGTTGCTTCTTTTCTTATACCTTTTTTTTTGGTGGATTAAAGTAACCACTTATATTCTGTATTTTTTTGAAAAGAAATTAAAATGTGGTTACTTTAATCTTGGTAATGCAATTTTTTTTTTTATCTAAAGTGAACTTTTGCTTTGAATGTATTTTCTAACTTTTTTTAAACATTCCGAGCTGAAATAACGTTTTTAGCACTTGTATAATGGATTATAATTCATAAATGCCTTACTGAAAATGGAGTTTTCTGTACATGGTTTATTAAAGGTGAATAGAAGTTGCAAAACTAAAACTATAGAGATAGATTAATATTTAACTCAACCTGTTGCTGCAATGCAAGAATGGTTGACACACAACCGTAAACAGGATCGGATAGTCTAGCCTGAGCCTCATAGAAAATAGTTGCTGCTGCTTCATGGTGGTGGTTAGTCGAAATACTGGACAATAGCTTGGACACATTGCTAGCACCAAACACCTTGTGCACAGCCACAAATCTAGCCGCACCTTGGTCCCTACCAAAGTAGGGTGCAAAGATACACCCACCACTACACTTCCTCCTCAAGAACTTGCAAGCCCCACAAGGAGGTATAACCGATTCATCTCGTGTCGCTCCTGTCATTGCACGCTTTGCAGCATTGGTGTCTTTGTTACACGTGTTTCTGGAACTACCATCACCACGTTGTGACTCGGCCATTGAGAATCAGAGACAAATACAACTGATGCAACTACAGTTGCTATACTAAAACATCAATCAATGATGTTGGTTTCATAACAAAAACACAATTTAAAACATTATATGCTGGGTGTTTACATGTGATGTTTTGTGAGGGGAGTAAACGTTGGTCATGTGAATGTTGTTGGAAAGGTGAATTATGTTGTGAGTTTTATGGTGTGTAAATGAGGAAGCGTTTATTGTTGGAGAAGGAGTGTGTGAATATCACGTGGTTAGGGGGGTCTATATGATGTGTGATAAAAGTAGTAGTTATTGGCGTGTTCGTTAGATTGTGTGAATAAATTATTATCATGATGAGAAAGAAAATGATGGTTTGTGTGAAGCTTACTTGGAAAGATTGCCTTTATGTAGAGCACAAGAACTGCGTACTCTCTGCTTCTCTTACTGTGTAGATTGGAAAAACCAAAGACGTGTGTGGGTTTCATGGTTATGGACTCATCCAAGATTTCTTTTTTTTTTTTTTTTTTTTTTTTTTTTTTCTGTTTGTAGAAATATACAATACACTTAACTATACTTTAGAATCTTTAATGTGTGATAAATATATCAATTTTGCTATTTGTTTTAGCTTCTTTTACAATATTTTTAATAATCTCTCAAACATGATTAAAAAAAAAATCATTAAAATTTCGAAAGATATAAATGAGTTGACATAAGCAGGGATAAAAATTATTGACCAAAAGCATTTGAAGAACTGTTATTTGAAGAATTACTTTAAAAAGAGTAAAACGAAATAATAGATTTATAGCGACCTAAAACCTATTTAGTCCTACTCTTAAATATTGTTTTCCTTTTTATTTATTAATATCTGGTTATTAATGGTCTCATTGATTTGATCTCCAATCTGAGATTTTTAAACTTTGCCAAAAACTAGAGAATTAGTACAATTTTTAGATGAGACATTCAAATTTAGAGAAACTTCCATATCGGATGCGAACTAGAGGTGCATAGAAGATTTATTGTTGCAGATTGTGAGACAAGGTGACGTTTACTGTGGATAATTGCTCAAATTATCTGATGATGGGAAAATTGCTTTTGATGTCCAATAACCAGTATTACCAGTTTTTTAAAAACATTTGTGTGCCCATCACCTACAAACTTTAATATCACCCTATGTGTCCATAACTTCTGTTTATAAACATTTGTCTGGCCAATGGCCACCACCACTAACACAAAATTTTATTATTCAACATCATATTAAAAAAATATCAAACTGTAAAACTGGCAACAGAGAGACCTATCGAAGAATTTATCATACAATAGTAACAAACTAACATTAACAGTCATGATTTTAATCGAGAGAGGGTGGAAGAGAAACATTAATTGTCCAAAATAAGAGCCTGAATACCCAAATTATCTTCACCATGAGCCTTAAGTGACACATAAAGCTGTTGAGCAAGTGTCAACACAGGGAAAGCAATCCCATATTCTCACATTCTTTCAAACAAAACCCGAAATCCTTTACAAAATGACTAACATAAAACCCTGCTTTAAAGGGTGCCAAGCTCGCCCTTTACCCATTAGCCTTTCTCTCTATTACTGCTTTTTTCCATCTTATTACCACTAACATTACCTTCAAAGTGATTTCTTTTTCAAGATATTTTATATTCCACCATGAGGCTTAACCAAGGAAATTGATGTGATATATAGTTTGTTGTAGAAACAATATTCAAATGTTTGTTGACTTTATATATAAGCGTTATTCTTGAGAATAATGTTGTGAAAATAAAGGATGTAACAAAAGAAACAAAAATAGAAACTCATTGATGGTAATGATAGTGAAATAATATAGTTGAAGACTTGTTGAATCATGCTTTTTTTCTTAGTGATCTTCCTCAAAATGAGAGAACCAAGAGTTTTGAAAAGGCTCTAAGCCGTGTGATGAGGGTGCCGTCTCCATTGTGAGGTCAAAACCAGGGTTGAAGTTGTTCATGTTCATGAAATTGTTGGTGGCAGCATATGAATTGTTGGAATATGCTGGCTGAACGTTGAAGTTTGGCTGCTGTAGCGTCTGATGCTGCTCCTGATGTGTAGTTTGAAGAGCATTTGCACCTGCAAATCTTCTGTTTATCAGCTCAGTTTGCATGATTGAGACCTCTGCTTGCATTGCTGCCACCTGGATTCGCCATAAGGTAAGTTATTCAACATTTATGCATGAATAAAATTCTTGATGCTTTTTTTTGTTTATACTTTTCACTTTTTACCCTTATATTCTGTTTTTTGTTGAAAAGAAATTAAATGGCGGTTAATTATATCTAGTAGGCATTCAATATTTTTGATTTGTTTCATCTAAAGTGAACATTCGCTTTAAAGTGTAAAATAAGACATTAATTTTTTATCGAAAATGGATTGTTACTGTAAATGGTTTATTAAAGGTAAATAGAAACTGCAAAAGCTAGGGATAGACAAATATTCTACTCAACCTGTTGCTGCAAAGCAAGAATGGTGGACACACAACCATAAACCGGATCGGATAGCCTAGCCTGAGCCTCATAGGATATAGTTGCCGCTGCTTCGTGGCGGCGGTTAGTTGAAACGTTGGACAAGAGCTTAGAGACGTTGCTAGCACCAAACACTTTGTGCACAGCCGCAAAGCTAGCTGTACCTTGTTCCCTACCAAAGTAGGGTGCGAAGATGCATTCACTAGGACACTTTTTCTTCATGTACTTGCAAGCCCCACATGGCACTGTAACATCACGTTGTGACTCAGCCATAGAAGATCACCGAAAAATGTTGTGATATAAGTATAGTTGTAAGATTATGATATAAAACTTCAATAATGTTGTGGCTATTTATAGTAGTTGTTGTAGATCACAATTTAAAATATTGCGTGTGGATGTTTATATGTGATGTTTTGTGAGGGGAGTGAACGTTGGACATGTGAATGTGGCTTGATGTGGCAGGCAAGGTGCATGACAGGTTGGTATTTTTGTTGTATATGTGAGAACGTGTTTAAGGTTTCTGAGGGCTTTTGTGAATAGCACGCGGTAAGGGGTTGTATATGGTGTGATAGCAGTACTATTTGTTGTTGCCGTGTTTGTTAGACTGCGTGAATATAATATTAACGTGATGAGAAAATGATGGTTTTCTTAAAGTTTACTTGGAAAGGTTGTCTTTGTGGAGAGTACAAGACTGCACAGTCTTTGCTTCTCTTACCGTGTAGAATGGAAAAACCAAGATTTACGTTAGTTTCTTTGATTGCTATGTAATAATTGAGTTTTTACTTCATTATTAGTAGTTAAAATTGATTCGACAGTCATAAAGTGCTTGTTCGGATATATGTTGGCCATCATGAATTTTGTAAAGCAGCAAATTAAAGTTTTGACGTAATTGTGCGTTAATTGGCTTTTTGATGTGGTTCCAAACAGGCACAAAGTCGGTTCCTTTATGGAGTAGTATTGATTTTTCCTCACAATTAGTTATAGGCGAGTGCTATGGTGAAATAGTTGATTAAGTCTTTCACGGTGCAAGACTAACTTTCTCCCTTGGATTAAAATGTTCCTTAATGGTCTCACAACACATGAATTTTCTCTCTCACTAATTTACTTCATTCTCTCTCCTCGTTCACCACCAAATTCTTAGTTCTTACCGTCACTGTTGTGCCGCCCAAAACAGTGCACCGTCCGTAAACTTAAATCTGTCCATCATCTAAGATTAAGATCTTTGAAAAACAAATAAGTTAGATTCAACAAGGTTGATGGTTTTACTTCTTCAGGTCGTGTATCATTTGACTCTACAGATTTGGTCCAATTTCTTTTTCTCATCTCGTTTGTCTTCTGCTTTAGCCATGGCGTGGCTTGAATAATCACAGCCTTTTTCTCATCTTGTTCTTAAGAAATTTCAGTTAAAAAGTTTCTCCACTCTTTCGCTTCACTATCTCTCATTTTATTAATTAGTTTCTTCAATTTGATTAGGGATCCAAAATTTTCATATGGTTGGATATTTATCTTTTTTTCATTAAAAGGATTAATTAGTTTAAAGGGTCTTTTGTTTCATTTAGCCAAATGTAAATGTATTGGTAAACCAGATTCATGACAAAGGGGATGAGTGAAAAAGGGCGGAGGAAGAAGAAGAAAAAAAGTTGTGTGTAGAGGGTGTATCATATTTATGTATAGATAGATCAATCTAATGATTAATATTTACTTGTGCACCATGAAACATATGTCTCACTATTGCACGTTAGCCAAAGCCTTAGTTATAACTTGAAGATGGAATTTTGAGTTTTTGCCTCCATAATAGAAACTAGTATTGATTCTAGAATCATAAAGTTGATTATGATGTATTTTAATTGAATTGATTTTTCTTCATGAGTTGATTCTGATATGTATTATTAGTGTTCTTGAGTCTAATTGTTTTTCCTTCCAAAATTGATTCCTACTAGAAGTTGAAATATGGAGTTTTTGTTCTCCATAACAGAAGCTAGAATTGGAAAGTTAATTCCATTGTGTTTCAGGGCCTGTTTGTTATAGATTAAAAAAACTGATTTTTACTTTTTATTTCTTAAAATGGTTTTTATGAGAGCTTACTCAAAAATAGTAGAAGCCATTTTCAACTCATTTGTTATTCATTGAAAGAGTAATTTTCCAATTCATTAACATGGATATTCATTATTAGAGATTTTAATATAATAAATATCACATTTTTCCAAAAAGATATCTTTGAAAAATTATTTTTACGAGAAGCCACTCAAAATAACATTTTATGTCGGTGATGGTAGGTACCCCTAAGATGGTGAGGTTATCAAATATATGCATGTCAACTAAAGATTTATATTGTGTCAAAAAAAAAAAAACTACAGATTTATATGAAAATTGGTAGAAACTACCTTCTAGTGTTTGCTAATGTTTAAGTGATTATTTTAATCCCCATGTGAGAATTGTTGTAAAATTAATATGTGGTTATCTGTGTGTAAAAGGTGAACTATTGAAAAACCAAGGAAGCACAAACGAGACAACAAATTATGATGAATGGGCATCGCGTGCAAGATTCTCTTCTGCTATTTTAGTTGTAAGGGAACACCTCCCCTCAGGAAAGGCATGTTTGAGATTGAACATAGACGCGACAAGAGTAGGAAACATGCACGGTTTGTAAATCATTCATGTGATGGTAAGCATAAAGTTAATTAGAAGTTCATGAGCTTTGCTCCCCCGCCTTTGCTTCTTTGCTTTGAAATTGAAAGATATCCAAAAAATGAAGCTTATTTTCAGCTATGGAGAAATCAAGAAAAAGTCCAACAAGTTGCCATGCTACTGCGACAGCCCTTTTTGCCTTGTAACATTGCCCTCAGGAGTCACTTGAAAGTTGAAAAATATAGGACTTTTTATTTTAGTTTTAATGAGATGTGACGGGATCCTTCATTTGGGGGTCGATATCGTTGTGTATTAGGAAAGAGTAGTTTTCATGAATTTGACAATAGTTCATAGGCATTGTAGCAGCAGCTATGTAACACCGAAACTGCATATTGAATGTGTGTCTGGTATACAAATCTGACAAGACACTGGCATTTTTGGCTACATTCAATCACTTTTATTTTCTCTAATTTTGGTGTCTGTGTCAGAACCCTGTGTGTGTTTGTGCTTGATAGAGAAACAGTCTCATTAATATCTAATAACAGTTGGAACAATGTTATTTAACTACTAATCTCTTTATGTCTATACTTGTTTAAATGAAATATGATTATCTTCTAATCGTAATTCCAATTGAGTGAATCTTCATTACTATTGCTATCTCATTCTGATATGATTATCTTCTGATAGTATCTTCAACCCTGATTTTATTAACTATATTTATGTCTACTCATGAAAATTATTTAAGTTCATTTAACAGCTTGATGCTAGCTAGGATTTAGGACTTAGAAATTATAATAATCCAGTTATTTTATATTCCATCATGAGACTTAACCAAGGAAATTGATGTACATAGTTTGTTGTAGAAACAATTTTCGAAAGTTTGTTGACTTTATATATAAGAGGAGTGCTAGCAACACACTCTTTAATAAACACACTTCAACACACTCTCTTTTATTGGTTGAAATTCACATGGGTCCCATAAAATTTATATGGGTCCACATTTTTTTATGGGACCCATGTGAATTTCAACCAATAAAAGAGAGTGTGTTGGAGTGTGTTTGTTAAAGAGTGTGTTGCTAGCATTATTCTTATATATAAACATTATCCTTGAGAATAGTGTTGTCGGGATAACAGATGTAACAAACGACACAAAAATGGAAATTCATTGATGATGATGGTGAAGTAATATTGTTGAAGACTTGTTAAATTATGCTTTCTTTGTTAATCATCTTCCTCATATCAACATCCTGGAGTTTTGAAAAGGCTCTAAGCTGTGAGAAGAAGGTGCCGTCTCCAGTGTGAGGTCAAAACCTGGGTGAAGTTGTTCTTGTTCATGAAATTGTTGGTGGAAGCAGATGTTGTTGGAGTATGCCGGCTGCACAGATACATTAAAGTTTGGTTGCTGTTGTATTTGATGCTGCTTCTGGTGTGTGGTTTGTAGAGCACTTGAATATGCATATCTCCGATTCATCAGCTGAGATTGCATCATTGAGACTTCTACTTGCATTGCAGCTACCTGCATTGGCCATAAGGTATGATTTTCATTATTCATGCATGAATAAAATTCTTGTTGTTTCCTTTTTATACCCTTTTGTTTTTCTATTCTGGATTTTGTTGAAAAGAAATTAAAAGGTGGTTACTTTATTCTTGACATTCAACTTTTTTGATTTGTTTCATCTAAAGTGATCATTTGCTTTGGATGTATTTTCTAACTTTTTTTTCTTTCTAAATATTCCGAGCTGAAAAAACATATTTTAACACTCTTTTTTAATGGAGAAGAATTCATAAATGCCTTACTGAAAATTGAGTTTTCTGTAAATGGTTTATTAGAGGTGAATAGGAGATGCAACACTATAGAGATAGATTACTATTTTACTCAACCTGTAGCTGCAAACCAAGAATGGGATCAGATAGCCTAGCCTGAGCCTCATAGGATATATAGTCACCGCTGCTTTGTGGCGGTGGTTAGTCGAAATGTTGGACAAGAGCTTCGACACATTGCTAGCACCAAACACTCTGTGCTCAGCCGCAAAGCTAGCTGCACCTTTACCATAGTAGGGTGCGGAGATACATTCACTAGTACACTTCTTCTTCAAGTACTTGCAAACCCCACATGGCATTGTAACCGCTACCTCTTGTGTTGCTCCCGCCGTGTCTAGCTTTGCAATATTGGCACCTTTATTATGCCTAGTTGCCGAACTAACATCACCACCTTGTGATTCTGCCATAGAAGATCACAGACAAATGCAGCTGATACAACTATAGTTGTAAGACTATGATATAACACATTAATCAATGATGTGACTATATATAGTTGTTGCAGATCACAATTTATAATATTATCACAATTTAAAACATTGTCGTGTTGGATGTTTATATGTTATGTTTTGCGAGGGGCATGAACGTTGGACATGTGAATGTGGCTGGCTAGGTGATGACAGGGTGATATTTTTCTTGTATATGTGAGAAAGGAAGAGTTTAAGGTTTGTGAGGGTGTTTGTGAATATCAATGGGTAAGGGGGTATATATGATGTGATAAAAGTACTATTTGTTGCTGTGTTTTGTTACTTGTTGCCGTGTTTGTTAGATTGCGTGAATAAAATATTAACGTGATGAGAAAATGATGGTTAGCGTAAAGTTTATTTGGACTGGTTGTCTTTGGGGAAAGTACAAGAACTACGCAGGCTTTGCTTCTCTTGTAGAATGGAAAAACCAAGACTTGCGTTAGTTTCATTGAAGGATATGCAATAATTGAGTTTTTACTTCATTAACACTAGCTAGAGTTGATTCTACAATCTTAAAGTGCTTGTTTTGATATACGTTGGCTTGGTGTTTCTTGCGTCCCAATGTGTTGTCATCATGAACTTTATAAAGCAACAAATTCAAGCTTTAACGTAATTGTGCTTTAATTGCATTTTTGACGTGGTTCCAAACAGGCACGAAGTTGGTTCCTTTATGGAGTAGAATTGATTTTTCCTCACAATTAGTTATAACTTGAAGAAGGAGTTTTGAGTTTTTGCCTCCATAATAGAAACTAGTATTGATTCTAGAATTGTAAAGTTGATTGTGATGTATTTTAATGTTTTTTAGTTGAATTGATTTTTCTTCTAGAGTTGATTCTGACATGTTTTAGTGTTCTTGAGTATAATTATTTTCCTTCCAAAATTGATTCCAACTTGAAGTTAGAATCGGAAAGTTAATTCCAATGTATTTTGAATTCATTTTTTATTAATTCACGAGCACTACTATTCTCTACCAATGTCCCTAAATATTTATGGGGTGAAGCTGTCTTGACAGCTGCACATTTAATAAACCGTATGCCATCCCGTGTTTTGAAATTTCAAACTCCTTTGCAAAGTTTCTTGAAATATTTTCCAATTGCTTCAGTTCTATCTGATTTACCACTTAAAATATTTGGATGCACGGCTTTTGTTCACGAACACAAGCATCTTGGTAAACTTGAACCCCGTGCAATCAAATGTGTTTTTATTGGTTATTCATCTTCTCAAAAAGGTTATAAATGTTTTGATCCTAATACAAAGAAAATATTTGTAACAATGGATGTTACTTTTTTTGAAAACAAACCTTTTTTTGGTAATGATCATCTTCAAGGGGGGAAAACAAATGAAGATTCTTCTGAATTGTTTGAAAACTTAATTATCTCAGAAGATGTGTATATATCACATAATTCTGTTCCATGTACATCTGCACCTAAAGAAAATGCCTTGGAAAAATTAGATGAACCTACTCCTTCCATGAGTAAGGATCAATCAGAATCCGAGGCAACAAATCAAAACAATGATCAAACAAATGTTGTTTCTGAAATTAATCAAAATGCACCAAATAAAGATCCTTATAATGAAACAGAAAAAAGATTTGAGGAAGGAAATCCAATTTGGAAAGGCAAATTTTATGTCAGAAGAAACAATGATCAAGTAGTAGAAGACCTTGTTCCTCAACTCAGCCAAGAATCTGAACCGAGTGAAAGTCAACCGACTCAGACAGGTAAATATCTCCTTGATCCTAATTCTTTATATACCGATCTTGATGTCCCCATAGAACTTAGGAAACAATATACTGATCTTAATGTTCCCATAGCCCATAGGAAGCCAGGCAGACCATGTACTAGGCACCCCTTGTCTAACTTTGTATCATATTCAAACTTGTCTCCCTCTTTTGCTGCATTTACTTCTAATCTATCTAGTGTCAAAATTCCTAAGAATGTACAGGAGGCTCTAGAAATTCCAAAGTGGAAGGAAGCTGTTTTTGAGGAGATGAAAGCTCTTGAAAAGAATAAAACTTGGAGTGCCACAACTCTGCCTGCAGGTAAAAGAACCGTGGGATGTAAGTGGGTGTTCACAATAAAATACAATTCTGATGGATCAATCGAAAGGTACAAAGCTCGATTGGTTGCAAAAGGATTCACTCAGACCTATGGCATAGATTACTCAGAGACCTTTGCTCCTGTTGCAAAACTTAACACAATCAGAATACTCTTATCCCTTGCTGCTAACTTAGACTGGCCTCTCCATCAGCTAGATGTCAAAAATGCTTTTCTAAATGGTGATTTAGAAGAAGAAGTATATATGGATTATCCTCCAGGTTTTGAAGAAACCTTTGGGTCACAGGTGTGTAAACTAAAGAAGTCCTTGTACGGATTGAAACAATCTCCGAGAGCTTGGTTTGAAAAGTTTACCCAGTCTGTGAAGAAACAGGAATATACTCAAGGACAAGCAGATCATACTTTATTCATAAAGTCAGGTCAAAATGGAATGATAACTGTTTTGATAGTCTATGTTGATGATATTATTCTTACAGGTAATGATGAGATAGAAATGGAGAGATTAAAAAGAAACTTAGCAGCAGATTTTGAAATCAAAGACTTGGGTCCCCTCAAGTATTTCCTTGGCATGGAAGTAGCAAGGTCAAAGAAAGGAATTGTTGTTTCTCAGAGAAAATATGTTCTTGATCTCCTACAAGAGACAGGTATGAGTGGTTGTAAGCCTGCTGACACACCGATGGACCAAAGTGTCAAACTTTGGGAGAAAGGGGACACACCAGTTGACACTGGAAGATATCAGAGGTTGGTTGGAAAATTAATATATTTGGCTCATACTCGTCCTGACATTGCTTTCTCTGTTAGTGTTGTGAGTCAATTCATGCATGCACCATATGAAGAACACCTTGAAGCAGTGCACAGAATCTTGAGATACTTAAAAGCAACTCCTGGAAAAGGGTTATTCTTCAAGAAGACCAATGATAAAAATGTGGCAATATTCACTGATGCAGATTGGGCAGGGTCCATTATTGATAGAAAATCAACTTCAGGTTATTGCACATATGTGTGGGGGAATCTAGTGACTTGGAGAAGCAAAAAACAAGGAGTAGTTGCAAGAAGTAGTGCTGAAGCTGAGTTTAGAGCAATGGCCCAAGGAATTTGTGAAGGTATGTGGATTCTCAGAGTCCTAAAAGAACTGAAGATAGAGGTAGAACTCCCATTGAAATTGTACTGTGACAACAAGGCAGCTATAAGCATAGCTCATAATCCGGTTCAACATGATCGTACTAAACATATCGAGATCGACCGTCATTTCATCAAAGAAAAGATAGACTCTGGTACTCTCTGCTTGCCATTTATCCCTTCCAATCAACAGACCGCTGATATATTGACCAAAAGCTTGGGAAGAACAACATTTGAATACTTGATCAGCAAGTTGGGCATGATTGACATCTATGCACCAACTTGAGGGGGGTGTTGAAATATTTCCTATTTAGTACTATTTATTTTCTTATTTAAGAATCATTATACTTATTTAAGAGTCATTATATTACTCCTAAAATAAAGGAGCTGAATTTGTATTTTCTCTCCTATAAAAGGAGCCCTTTCCTTCATAATAGATTATTACAGTCAGTTATCACCCATATGCTTTTCTACACGGTACGTACCCCTAAGATGGTGAGGTTAACAATTTTTTGTGAAAATTGGTAGAAACTACCTTCTAGTGTTTGCTAATGTTTAGGTGATTATTTAAAAATTCCCATGTGAGAATTGTTGTAAAATTAATCTGTGATTATCTGTGTAAAAGGTGAACTATTGAAAACCAAGGAAGCACAAAGGTGACAGCAAATTATGTTGAATGGGAATCACATTCTAGATTCTCTTCTGCTATTTTAGTTTTAAGGGAACATCTCCCTCAGGAAAGGCATGTTTGAGATTGAACATAGATGCGACAAGAATAGGAAACATTGCACGGTTTGTAAATCATTCATGTGATGGTGTGGTAATTTAAGCACAAATTTAATTAGAAGTTCAGGAGCTTTGTTCCCCCGCCTTTGCTTCTTTGGTTTGAAATTGAAAGATATCCAAAAAGATGATGCGCTTACTTTTAGCTATGGATAAATCAGGAAAAAGTCCAACATGTTGCCATGTTACTGGAACAGCCCTTCTTGCCTTGTAACATTGCCCTCAGAAGACACTTGAAAGTTGAAAAATATAGGACTTTTTATTTTGGTTTTAATGAGATGGGACAGGACCCTTCATTAGGGAGGGTAGTTTTCATGAATTTGACAATAGTTCATAACATGCATTGTAGCAGCAGCTATGTAACACCGACACTTCATATTGAAGGTGTGTCCGGTATCCAACACCGACAAGACATTAGCATTTTTGGCTACATTCAATCACTTTTATTTTCTCTAATAGTGGTGTCTGTGTCAGAACCGTGTTGTGTTTGTGCTTGATAGAGAAACAGTCTCGTTAATATCTAATAACAGTTGGAACAATGTTATTTAACTACGAATATCTTTATGTTTATCCTTGTTTAAATGAAATATGATTATCTTCTGATAGTAATTCCAATTGAGGCATTCTTTATTACTGTTGCTATCTCATTCTCATATGATTATTATCTTCTGATAGTATCTTCAACCTTGATTTTATTAACTATATTTATGTTTACTCATTAGAATTATTTAAGTTCATTTAACAACTTGATGATAGCTAGGCTTTAGGACTTGAAAATTATAATAATCCAGTTATTTTATATCCATTATATATAAACATTATCCTTGAGAATAATGTTGTCGGGATTACAGATGTAACAAAAGAAACAAAAATGGACAACTTGTTGAATTATGTTCTCTTTTTTAATCATCTTCCTCATAATGAGACATCCTGGAGTTTTGAAAAGGCTCTAAGCTCTGTGACGAACGTGCCGTCTCCATTGTGAGGTCAAAACCAGGGTTGAAGCTATTCATGTTCATGAAATTGTTGGTGGAAGCAGATGAGTTGTTGGAGTATGCCGGCTGCACAGATACATTGAAGTTTGGTTGCTGTAGTATCTGATGCTGCTGCTGGTGGTGTGTGGTTTGATGAGCACTTGCATATGCATATCTCCGATTCATCAGCTGAGAATGCATCATTGAGACTTCAGCTTGCATTGCAGCCACCTGGATTGGCCATAAGGTAAGATTTTCATTATTCATGCATGAATACAATTCTTGTTGTTTCTTTTTTATACCTCTTTTTCTCCTTATATTCTGGATTTTGTTGAAAAGAAATTAAAAGGTGGTTACTTTAATCTTGACATGCAACTTTTTTGATTTGTTTCATCTAAAGTGATCATTTTGCTTTGAATGTATTTTCTAAATATTCCGAGCTGAAAACAGTTTTTAACACTCTTGTATAATGGAGAAGAATTCATAAATACCTTACTAAAAATGGAGTTTTCTGTAAATGGTTTATTATAGGTGAATAGAAGCTGCATAACTAAAGAGATAGATTAATATTTTACTTAACCTGTTGCTGCAAAGCAAGAATAGTGGACACACAACCATAAACAGGATCGGATAGCCGAGCCTGAGCCTCATAGGAAATAGTTGCTGCGGCTTCATGGCGGTGGTTAGTCGAAATACTGGACAAGAGTTTGGACACATTGCTGGCACCAAAAACCTTGTGCACAGCAGCAAATCTAGCCGCACCTTGGTCTGTCCCAAAGTAGGGTGCAAAGATACACCCATCACTACACTTCCTCCTCAAGAACTTGCAAGCACCACACGGGGGTACAGTCGATGCATCTTGTGTCACTCCTGCCATTGCACGCTTTCCAGCATTGGTGCCTTTACTACGCTTGTTTCCTGAACTACCAGCCCCACTTTGTGACTCAGCCATTTCAACTATAGTTGCTATGCTAAAATATTAATCAACTATGTTACTATATAGAGATGTGGTTGCAGATATGAATCAATGATCTTGCTATATATAGATGTCGTTGCAGATTGTAATTTAATACATTGTCGGGTGGATGTTTATATGTGAAGTTTTTTGATGTTTATATGTGAAGTTTTGTGATGGTAGTGAACGTTGGTCATGTGAATTTGGTTGGAAAGGTGAGTTATATTGTGAGCTTTTTGTTGTGTAAATGAGAATGAGAAAGAAAGAGTATAAAGTTGGTGAAGGAGTGTGTGAATAGTATGTGGTAAGGGGGTGTATATGATGTGTGATAAAAGTAGTAGTTATTGACGTGTTTGTTAAATTGTGTGAATAAAATATTACATGATGATGAGAAAATGATGTTTGTGTGAAACTTACTTGAAAGGTTGCCTTTGTGGTGAACACAAGAATTGCATACTCTTTGCTTCTCTTACCGTGTAGAATGGAAAAACCAAAGACGTGTGTGGTTTTCATGGCCATGCACTCATCCAAAATTACTTCTTTTTTTTCCTTTCTTTTTTGTCTTCTCTGGTTTTAGGTGAAGTGACAAACACTGTAGAAACATATACACAAATGTGTGGTCCCAAGTTTGAGTCTGGGTAGTATGCTTAACAATATCAACATTTGTTAGTTAAGATAGGACTCGTGGACTTTGTTTTTACTATTGTAGAGAAAGAAATACACAAATAGTTTAGACTCTCTAATGTGTGATAAATATATTAATTATGCGATTTAGATACACAAAAATCGACATTGTATACAAATGAGTGTGGTCGTTTGACACGATGAGACAAAAAATAATATAAAAAGTCAAACCGTATAAATGTACGGTCGTGATAATGATAGCGTCACTTTTTTTTTGTTTTATTGAAGGAAGTCGCGCACCAGTGCAGTGACGTTACCCGGGTTCACGTTACTAGGTCGGTCAATTCATGCTTCAACGCAATCTCGCCTTGTGTTTTTTTTTCTTTCTTTTTTTCGAAAGAGTGAACGTTGTGCCATACTTTGAGAATGACACTATTCGGGGGAACTCTAACTCATGTGGAGCGAAAATTCCTTTCAATCTTCGGTGTCAAATTGTGTAAAAGAACAATTCTCTAACTATATATGGTATTATGATGTTTTGAAAATCTTATCGAACAATATGATTCAAACAATTGAATTGTGTTTGTATTTGATGTACTTTACCAATTTAAATAAATAAATATCTTTATTTTAGTTAAAAACAAAAACTCAAGATATTCACAATGTGAAGAAACTAAGTATTTTCCTTCTAAGAATTCACCTACCAAAGTATCAAATATATAACTGATGTGGTACATTCATATGATTTTAATATTTTTTAGGGACTGGAATATTTTTTATTTAATGGAAGGTAAATAAGGAATTTAATAAAATAGTTACAATGAAAACAAGAGGGAAATTTGATCGAAGTATCAAATAAGTATCAAATATATAATAAGAGAAAAAAATGATAAGATATAATGGATAAATTCAATTGAAAGTAAATTGTTCGTAAGTCCTAATTTAATTGATAGTATCGAAATTATTAGGTTAAATGTTTTTATCTGAGTTCGAAATAGGAACTCGAATCTTGCTTAGGTTTAATTGAAAGCAATGTGGGACTTCAAACAAAAATCTCCATCAACACAACATCACATTCAACACCAACATTGCTTAGGTTTCCCAAGATGTGAAATGTATAAATATGTGAGGGCAACCTCACCCTTTGAGCTAGCTTTTGGGGAAGAGATCCAAGCATATTTAACATGGTATCAGAGCCAGGTTAAAGACTGCAATGTGGGCACTGGCACAGGACCATGTTAGGCGTGAGGGTGGGGTGTTGAATATGTTGTTGTGTTGTTGGAGATTGTTTGAAGTCCCACATTGCTTAGGTTCCCGGGATGTGAAGTGTATAAATATGTGAGGGCAACCTCACCTTTTGAGCTAGCTTTTGGGGTTGTGATCCAAGCATATTTAACTGTATTCATGTAATTCATATGAAATCCCTTTTGTGAATTTTGGTGTATTTCAAATTTTAAGGGTTTCATTTAATGGTAAAAAGATAGGTTTAAGATCTTAGAGTTTTTGGGTTTAAATTCCACTAATATTAATGGAGAAAGGTATATGATGCATTTTTTAGGTCTTTCATTCAGTGTCTCGAAAGGCATGTAAAGGGCTTTCTTTCACGCATGAGTTATACCGAGTACTAAGTGTGAATTATTGACCACTTCGCCACGACGAACTAAACCAGTGTAAGAAATGTGAAGGGCTTAAGAGTGATGTATAGTGCACACGGTGTAGTTTTTTTTTTTTTTTTAGCAAACGTATAAAGCACAAGTGATTCCCAAACGCTTGGCTTTTACAAAAACTACGAGAAAATCCTTGAAACAAAGCAATATACATTCTAATAATAGTTTCACTATAGACAAACGGAATTGGATTTCCTAAAGTTGAAATCCCCTACAGTTGCCTGCAGTTGTATATTTTGTGAGAGAAAAGTGATTTTTTAATAAAGAGAGAGAAGACATTATTTTATTAAAAAAAAATAAACACAACAATTTAGGCTGAATGCAGGAAATTGCACGGAAATCCAACTGCAGTGGATCCTAATCCTAGACAAACATGTATATTGCTAGCAGATTGCGTTATCATGCAATCATTTAGTTATGAACTTGCTTGTCATGTAAGTGGCTTATGTGGTTAAGTTAAAAAATTTCATTGGTGGAAGTCGATTAGGGTTTAGATAAGCAATAGGATAATTATTTATGAATTATAGATATAGATTTAAGGGTTTTTGAGAGCGTTGAGCACGGACTTGCAACCCAACTCGAAATTGATATAATCGGCAACATATTAAAGTATCAGATCGGGTGCAGGTCGGGTTTTGGGTCAACAACTGTAAAAAATCGGCCATGAATGGTTTTATAAGGGCCGGATGTGAGTCTCTAAAATCTATCTCTTCGTAATTGAAATCGACCGAACAACAATTGAGATGCAAATTAATTATTTTCCTTCTCTCCCTCTCTCTCAATGTCGTATACTCTTCGCTTTGTTGATTTTATCCATCTTTGATATAAGAGAAAAATGTTATAGAAAACCTACAAGTAGGTGTGAAATATATATTTATACTTTTCTTCTACTTGATCTATTATTGTCTTTAGATTTACAAATTTGAAACAAAGTAACAACATCTCACCCTCTTCGTTAGAAATTTTTGGACCGGAGTTTTAAATATAAACAAAGTTTCATTTAAATGTAAACAAAGTTTCATTCTAACCTATAAACAAATTTTTGGACCGGAGTTCTAACCCGTTTTAAATTTAAATAATTGCAATTTTTATCGGTTTTGTAATTTTCGGCCCGAATCAGACTGATGCCCAGGCCTAATTTTTGAGCTTACACTAATTTAATCTATTACTAATATATTAAAATCGATTACCACAAAAGTTACTAATTTATCCTTATTACTTTCAGCCACGTGACAAGTTTTATATCATTCATTGTAATCTCACTAAAAAAAAGATAGAAAGATGATATGCTTAAATATAGGAAAAAAAATATATTATAGATAATAACAAAACAGAACAATCTATACATAAAAATAGAAAAAAAAAAACAATAAAAAATATAGAAAATTTAGTCAATAAAAAAATTATGGAAAGAATATAGAAAAAATAAAAAGAAACCACATTAAAATAGGAATATAGAAATAAAAAAAATACTCTATAAAAAAAACATAAACAATTTTAATTTTTTTTATAAACGAAACATGAACAATATTACTACAAAATTTACTACTAAATACTAATAATATAATTAAGTTAATTAGTATCAAAATTATTGTACTAAATTACACTAAATATTCCTAATATGTATGAACCCAATTTTGATTTGTTGGTGAAGTAAATAAAATGTCCCTCCTACATAAACATAAGTTATCTCTTGTGGGTTTGTTTAAAAAAAAAGTTTATCTTGTGGTGTCTCAATAGAATTGTGGTAATAATGTATTATTATTTATTATACTAGAATGAGTCTGTCCCATGACTAAAATTCAATTGATAGAAATATTATATATTATATTCAGGATAGAAGTTGGAACTAAGAATCTTCCACTTATTATCTCAAGATATTATCTCAAGAGATGAATTTTTAGTTATTAAATCACTTGAAGAAAAAAAAAGAATGAATCTATTCGAGAGAATTAAGAAATAAATAATTAAACATTACAAAAAATGACACATATCATACATTCAATTAGACATTAGTAGCACTAAGCATTTTAAGCATATACTAAAAGATATATCAAAATTAACTTCAAATCCTCTATGTGCATGTTTTGGAAATTTGGAATCACTCTTTCTGATGCTTTCAAACTCAGTTCAAGAGTATGTTTAGATTGACAGTAAATTTGGCAAAACATAGTTTTTTACCGTGACTTCGGTAAAAACCAAACTTTGCGCAGCTTTGACTAAATAACAGTGTCACCATGATTTTGTCAAATTCACCGTCAATCTAAACATGCACTTATCTCACCAACATTGGACATGAAAGAGTGCTATACCGCAATTCCAACCATGTGATCGATACTAATGGAAGTTCATTCGTTGAGACGGTAAAGGCGAGATGGGTGAGCTATCACTACTTAAAGAGTCTCCTCTCCATGCATCTTGGACTTGAGAAGCAAACTGCAAATTCCACAAAACATCTTCTATAGAAGGCCTTTCTTCTGGCTCTTTAACTAAACATCTCACACAAATCTCCATCATTGTCTTCAATGATTGATCCAAACATGCGTTACGAATCGATGAATCTATAATGCTTCTTCTAGCTTCATCATCTGATGTTATGCTTGATTGTAACTGCATCATGATCACATTCATGAAATCAAAGTCATAAAAATTTGCATAGCATATTATATAACTTTGCTTATATATAAGTCTAGTAAAACAGAAAATGACATTTCCACAAGTCCTAGCTCAACTGGTAAAAAATGCCGAAATTGTTAGGCCGGACACCATGACCGGAATGCGAATCCCGACCCCCTCACTTGTGTGTGTGAGTTTATGATGGCTTTGTCATTTCGTCTGTGTAAGAAAGTTTTCTAATTATAGAAAAATATTGAATAAAAAGAAAAAGAAAAAATTTCTTTTACCAAATCCTTCAAAGTGTCCACATTTCTTGACTTTATTGTCCTTCCTAGAATGAGTTCCATCAATATCACCCCAAAGTCATATATATCAAACTTGTCTTCACTTTTTACACTGCAAAAACAAAAGCAATATTTAATTTAGTGATCAGTATAAGTTTTGTGCATATGTTGCTAAATAATTAGATTAAAATGTTATCACACACCTTTTGTTAAAGCTAGGACTTTTGAATATATTTCCTTGACCAACCTGCAATGATAAACAAATAGGAAAACACATTGATTGTTATTTATTTGTTGTTTAAAGGAAGGTAATAGACCAAAATTGTCGAGGAAAAAACGAACTTCTTCTAGGCTCGGATGCATTATAGGCAATAATTTCTACGGTCACTGAAGTCGGTCAATCTACGAGATTGAATGACTCACCCCGTGACTTTAGCAAATTAGAAACTCATAATCTCAAACGTTTGATCTTAATCAACGATCAAGATAATTGACTTAAGTGAGGCAGATAACAAAGAAAGCGTAATTATTTTCTCAATACCTTTCCAATGTTGGATAACAAAGGCATGTTATAACTACTGATTTTTGCAACAAAGTTCTGATCCATTAAAACATCTGTAATTTTGAGATTATTTGAATATACAGAAGGAACAATCTCTGTATGCAAAAATTTGATTCCCTTTGCTACTCCAATTGCAGCTTCTATGCGTTGAGTCCAAGTAAGAGACTTTCTATAATGTCTATCTGTCACATAACAAGTTCATATAGAAGATATCAGAAATTTCATTAGGCCTGTTTGTTTAATCAACTTAATTAAGTGCTTATAATATAAGTCAGCATGTATAAACTATTTCTATAACAAAAGCTAAAATAAAGTCATAGGGTTTCGAATAAGTTATTAGCTGTTTTCATAAACTATTATGGATTGCTTATGAAAATAAGCTAAAAACAGCTTAGTGTCATAAGCTGGTGGAGATGTCATTAATTGTTTTCATAAGCTCTCTCAAACAATTTCACAAAGTACTCAGAAAGAGACAATCTCCACATGCACTTAGTGTTACGACAAATTCAGAAGAAGCGAAAGGAGAACACAGACACATTTTACATGGTTCGATCGAATTTGGATATCTCTCCACCAAAAGTGTATGCAAAAAGACTGTGCAGACACTTTTGGTGGAGAAGATCCATCGGTTCGATCAATGTGACTTACGTCCACAATTCGAATCAAAGAATGAAATCCTAATATTTATTATCAGGATCTAACATTAGTATTAGAAATAGCAATTATCATTTACTATATTTATTCTATATACTATTATCAATAGAAGTGAGTATGGTCTGATTTAGACACAGAAATAATCACAACATTTACAAACTTGTTAAACTAATATATATTGATTATTGTACTAATTAACCACTAAAGAAATATAATTTCATCTGGAAAAAATTGTTACATTTTTACAGTCTTCAATCTAAGAAAGATATTAAATTTGATGAATTACCTGTGATCCAAGTCTTGAGTGATCCATTAGGTACATACTCAAAGACAATAAATATTCTTCTGACATTTGAATCATCTAAATAATGTTCAAAGCAATGTCCAAGAACACTGACTAAATGATGATGCCTGAATTTTGATATGAATTCTATGTGCTGCATGAAATCTCTAGTCCTGCAGCTTTTTGTCAATTTTACACTTCTAATGGCAACTAGTGAACCATCCTTTAGTTGACCTCTGTTCATCTGAAGCATAAAAGAATAAACAAATTTTAGAAAAATAATATACACAAAAAATAATTGGTAGAATAAATATTTTAATTTATAAAGAAACCCAAAAATCAAAAAAATTGAGTTTTACTTCTGACCCCCTGGCAATCATGGTCACCCCATGAAAACTCCATTTTACCCCTCTCACTACTTAGAAAGCGAGTGTATAAATAGCAAAACACATGGGGGGAAAGAGTTCGCTTTCTAAAATTTAAACTGCAATTGAGTTCACTTTCTAGATCTGAGTTGGCTTTCTAGAATGCGAACTTCTTTTTTCAGGATTTTTTCATTCTAGGACAACAGAGTGCAAAAAAAATACTCGCATCCTAAAAAGCAAGATGCAAAAAGTTCAAAAAAAAAAAATTTAACACTTGATTAGCCCAGTTGGTTTGGGCTTATTATTATAAGGATCAGATTGATTAAAGGAGAGTGCCCAATTGTCGTAACCAGGCTTGGGGCGAACACCCAACTTGCATTTTTATTGCAAGACTCAGACCACTCATCATATCCCGTTTCTGCCTGAAGGATCATGAATTTCTAATTCCTCAATCTTCTATTCTTATAGCTATCCAATTAATCCTCTATTGCAATTACATTCGATGTGGGACTATAACGTACCACCATAACAGCACTCAATTCCATGTTCCAACAACACCACTTACTATTATAATTCATGTATAATTCATGTATAATTCAAGAGACAAAGAACAATTAGTATTACTAGTTTATACATTAGGTAGTTATGTAGTTATTGGTAACATCCTTTAGGTCGACTTTAGGTAAACAGTTCATGGGTAATCTTGTTTGGAAGAAGAGTGATGTGTGTGTTCATGAGTAATCTTGTAAACCGGACTGTAGTATTTAAACACAAGTTTTAATCTGTAAATGCTAAGCTTGGTTAATAGAAAGGTATTATGGTCGCTCTGCAGTTGAAAACGTAGGCACAATTAGTCGAACTCAATAATCAGATATCGCGTGTTTTCTGATTGTTGTTCTTTTTTTTTTTGGGTCAAGTAGCTAGTGGCTAGAATTTCACCTTTTTAAGACCTTTTTAAGGTGAATAAGTGGGAGTATCAGGGTTCGAACCCTGGTCCTTGCATGTTACATGCAATGTCCCTATCAACTGAGCTATACTCACATGTGCTTCTGATTGTTGTTCTAATAGTGATACAAGTTAGTACTTACTGATATTATGACATGATGATGATGCAGTAGCCAAACATTTTCTGTTAACAGAAACATTAAATTTTTAACATTCTGCAATACCTACCTTGTACTATTCCTCCCAGCTGTCTTTCGAGTTTGTTAAATAGTACTACTGTTATATAGAAAGGGACCAATGGCATTAACACAAGTTTAATTTGTTCCTATTGGTGGTCCTTCAATGGTAGATGGTAGATTAATTTCCAATCCCTTTCATGTTTCATATAACATTCATTACATTATATGCACTTTGTCATTAATTTGTACTTTCATACAATACAACATAAGCATTCAAAAAACCAAACCATGTGTACAAGGGCACATTTACTTGACCTCATGATTAAAAGAAAAGTGAGTTTATGGGTGACCCTCACCTTACAGACCGATTTGATAAGGCTGTGTTGGGCCTTATCAATAGCTAAGAAGGTGTTAGAACTTATCAAGTCTGTGCGCAACTACCTGTTATAGTACCACTCAGTCACGCTCCAGATGTCTAGTCCTAGGCGTGAGAGAGGTGTGTTGAATTTACAAACTGGTTCTGTAGGGTAGGTTGTGTTAGAACATCAACCCTAGTTCAAAAGAAAACAACTAGGAAAAAAAATGCAAACAAAGACACGAGATTTGCTCACGAAGTTCGACCAATTGTGCCTAGATCTCTGACTGCAGTGCGACTACATTACCTTTCTAATTTTGACCGGACTCAAGCTTAGGGTTTACAAATTATAGTTTGTCCTTAAATACTATGGTCCATTTTATAAGATTACAACCCCTGGAATCAACCTTCCCGCTTATTAGTAACTATGAGTCATAGTCATCAAGTCGAGTCCAATCAAAATTCTAAGATAGTCCATTTAGACATTAACTTAAAATAAGTAGCATACCTGTCCTTGAGAACCTTCACCAATGAAAGAAGTGGTGTCAAAGTTGTTAGTAGCTGCCACAATCTCTTCCAGTGAGAAAGCTCTATAAGGTGGCAGGCCAACAGTTCCAAACTTCATTGCTTTAGGTACATGCCCTTAAGTAGAAGGCAGCAAAATAATTGTCATCTATCTTTAACATGGAAGAATACTACTAAAATTATCAATCAAATTTACTTCTCCTGCGTGTTAAAAAAAAAAATACTTCTTCTGCAAGAAATCATAGCCAAATTGCGGCAATTCATTGATATTAAGATTCTGATAACTCATCTTGCAATTAACATCTATTATCGATGAAGTTCTAGATTCTGAAAAAAACCAAACTGCGACTAATGACTCACGAATTAACTGGACCAGTTCGGTTTGGTTCAGTTCAGTTCGTGATCTGTCACAGTTTGGTTCTTTTCGGCACGGTTCAGTTTCAGAACCACAGCCGGTGAACATAACCATTATACTAGTTTGGTTCCAGACGGACCATTAACAGTTCGGTTTCCTTACTAAACCGAACCATGAACAGAACGTACGAACAAAAAATATTAAAATAAATAAAATCAAAACAATTATGGAGTGAGAGAGTTTCTTACTTGAATCGGTGATTAACTTTCCAGATGCTGCTTTTTCTGATATCAATTTTGTTTTCGAATTCTTCGTCATAATGGTTTTACCATTTCGTCTTCTAATCATAATCATAAAAATCAAAGCAACAAGTGAAATTCCTCCGAAAATTCCACCAATAATCCCAAAAGCTAGAACTGTTTTAGATACTCCTTTATGCTTCTTTCTCTCATTAAGTCCTATTCCAACAGCTATAGCTTCAGTGTGACAAAAGGCTTGTTCATGTTGATTTTGATTTGTTTCCTCTAAACAGTTTCCACCATACAAAACTTTCCGATCATTGGAATTTAACACTAAACATTTTGGTAATCTTCCGGTCAAAAGATTTGAAGACAAATCAACTTCTTCTAGAATAGAATTACACGACAGATTCTCGAAAAGCATTCCTGATAATTTGTTTCTTGAAATGTTGATATAACTAATTGCAGGAAGTGAAAACAATTCTAGCTGAAATGGTCCAACAAAGGCGTTTTCCGAGATGTCGAATCTCTCAAGTTGATAATATGAACTCATATTATCAGGTAAACTAGATCTAAACTTGTTGTTTCTTAGAACACAAGTAACCAACTTGTTATAAGTTCTAGGAAAGTTAGGACCAAAACTATTATCATCCAATTCCAACACTTGAAGATTAACCAACCGGCTCAAATCCGGTACTGATCCGTAGAAACGGTTATGAGAAAGCGAAAGAACTCGCATATTTGTTAAGCTACTCAACGAATCAGGAAGAGAACCGTTGAACAAATTTTGATTCAAATTCAAAACGGTTAACGATGGAAACGAATCCAACCAATCCGGTAAATGTCCTTCAAACATATTGTTATCAAGAATAAGTGCTTGAAGATTTGAAAGCAATGGAAGTTCTTGAGGGATTTTACCATATAGAAAATTTGAACTCATGTTAACAATTTCCAAAGATGATAAACCACTTATTTTGCTAGGAAGTGGACCCCACAACCCTAAGGAAACTAGTGTGAGGACTTTTAGAGTTGGAATTCTCAAAAGTGTTGTGAAAAATGAATCTATTGAGAAGTTTTTTGGAAGTTGTTGAGGTTTTGTTTCACCAACTATGTGTAGCTGAGTTATGGTTTGTTCATAGCATACAACACTTAGAGAAGCTTTTGAATCTGTGTTGCAAAAATCTGTGGTTGAATTCCAAGAGCTTAAAATTGATGGAAAGTTTAAGAGACGTTTGATTCGTAAAAGGGTTCGAGTGTGAGTGGATTGAAGTTGGTTTGTGTAAGAAATTGAAAGAAAAATTGTGACTAAAACTAGAAGCACTTTTGGATAGAGCTTTTTTTCCATTGGTAAGTTAAAGAATGAAACAATAGATGAAGAGAGATTTAGATTATAGTCTTCTCAAAGATTGAAGTTTGGATCTTCGAAATTCCTGCAATTTCAAGGAGTGAATAATTTAATCAATCATAAGATAGTTGAAAGAATATATTTGAATGAAATGAATGACAATGCATTAAAATCCATTGCATAGTTCTAAATTGCGGACACAACAGACAAGTTTTAGAGGTCTTTGCAACGACGTTGAAACTACAATTGCAGCCACATTTACCTTCATTTGTGTGAATGAATTTAATATTTTGAGTTAATCTAAACCTACATTTCTTCAAGGTTCCATGAAATTGATTATTTCATGAGAAAATCACTTAAAGTATAAAAGCACTTAAGAAAGGTTTTGATGTGATATAACTCACATCATAAAAAGCTTTCACCTCAACAAAGTGTACCAAACCAAACCATACAAATCTAGTAAAATGTGAACAAAATATTCACTTCACTAATTATTATTTTTTTTGCACTAAATTCAAAATTTGAAGAACAAAGAAACAAGTAAAACCATAAGAAACCAAGAAAAGTTCAAATACCTTAAGAACTTGTAGCCACTTGCACAATCAACTCAATTGAACAAAATCAAAACTTTTTTGTTTTGTTTTTGCTACAATACATTCATAAACTCATCAAGAACAAATTTTCCTCATATAGACCATTTTTCTCACATGTAAGCTTTTTCTCTGCACACATCAAAACAAATTAGTGACATGGATTGAAAATGAAAGCACAAATGAAAGGACCAAAATTCACACTAGTTCACAAAAGGACACTTCACATTGTCACTTAGTACTAATAATACATGAATAAATGTACAAAGTATTTAAACCATTTTTCTTCACTTTTACTTTGAAAGGTCTTAAAGAGAAGCCATAGTAATTATTATTTCACAATGAAAAGAAAAAGAAAGATTCTTAAAAGTATGACTACCCTTTATTCTTTCATTATGAGTTCTTAACATGTCATCATGTGGAGTCCAAATAGATTTGGTTTAAAGTTGAAACATTAACATGTTTTGTATTATTTTATTATTTTTTAATGATTTTAAGGTAATGTTTTATATGTTTGTTAAAGATAGCTTTAAACTATGAATATTGTGGTTTAAGCTTTCACTTTCATGGACAGATAAGCTTTGGCTTTATTATCTTACTTCAACTTTTTTGAATGTCCCCTTCTTTTGAAGCCTTTCTTTTGTACGTCAGGACATACACCAAAAGCAAAAGAGAACACACGTAGTTTACTCATAATGATAAGGACCCGGATTGGGTGCAGTTGTCACCCATGCAGCCGGTAAAATCAGATTCATCCGATTAAAATCAGAAGATTTCTAATTTAAGGTAAAAAAGTTATATTTTAAAATATTAAAACTAAGTTGAACCCAGAAATATTAAAACTAAGTTAAACATTGAGCCATCTAATGTATTAAAACTAAGTTGAACCCAGAAATATTAAAACTAAGTTAAACATTGAGCCATCTAATGTTTATTAGATGACTCTGATTGGACGACCGCAGCTTGACTCCATATGAAATGACTGTACTGAATCTGAGTTTTAATTCACGATTACGGTCGCATCACAATAATTGATAGTACAGAGAATCACAATTAAATATGTGAGTGATGCGGCTGAACTCACAATTGCATTGCAATTAAGGAAGACATAACAAAATTCTTATGTATCGGCCCTCGATCACAGTCGCAGATCTTTATTTAAAATATGCTTATGAAAATATAGATATTTTTTCTAGAAATGTAAATATTTTAAATTAAAAAATATGTCTGGGTGGATTAGAATTTTGGTCATAAATTAAGAGCATATGGAGATCAAGATAGGGATAGACATGATCCCTAGGGGATATAGCTCATATTATTATTAAAAAGGAAAAAAAAATATATACAAAAACTTGGGGACATAGACATAACCCAGTGTGCCCACACAAATGAGCGTAGGACATGAAAATATACCAACTTCTAATTAATCTTAAAAGACAAAATAGAAGTCCTAGAAACTAAGGCGAATGAACCAACCGTCAACACGGAAGCGGTCCACATAACACTACTCCATGCAGCAAGATCTTGCTAAGCCTCCAAAGCAACCTCTACGAAACAATACAGTCTGAAATCAATGAATGATACGGATATTGAAATATCAACCTCTACGAAACAAGTCTTGTTAAGCCTCCAAAGCATCCTAGAACCATTTGAAAGCCGGATCGAAGGATGGTCGATCAACGGAACTGAGTGCCACAAACAAAAAAACCATCGAACCACTTGGTGCAACGAACGACACTACTGCCAACGCGGCGTATCATGCACCTTACCCTTTCGAGCATTATCAGGCCGAAACAGGAGTTGATGAATCCGGATCCTAAATGTTTACCAACAAAACAACACACAGAAATAAACTACCCAGACTAAAATAAAATTTAAAGACCAAGGCTTCTAGGCTCTGTCTGTTAAGATGAAACAAACCCACAATCATGAACATGGTCATGGTTGTTCGCCTCAATAAATCAAGAAGCAACTCTATAGATCAAAGCTTGGAAGCACCGATCGACTGTTCTGAACCAATCCGCTGTGCTTCATCGATCAACAAATCAATAGTCGGAACCCACTTGGGGTTGGTCTAGTGGTGTTGGCTTGGGTCCTTGGAGTATGCTCCTCTCAAGGTCTCAGGTTCGATTCACCCTGGTGCCAATTTCGGTGGGCTAAGTCCATACAGAGGAAAAAACTCTGGCTTTAAATGGCCCCCCCGCAAGTGGGCGGTGGTATTGGTCCCCTTGGATTAGTCGGTCCTAAGACCATGTACAATGGTTGAATTTGTTGGTGTTGAATGAGTGTTGAGAGGTGTTGAATGATTGGAGAGGATGTGTTGAAAATGATGTGGAGGAGAGAAGTGTTGAAAATTTTCAACTGTGTTGAATGCTGTCGCAGGGGACATATGGCGTGTTCTGGTTCGCGCAAACTGGCGCGTGTAACATGCTCGCCGACAGGGTGCGTGAACGTCAGAGGGATGCGGAGAGATAATCCTGAGCGGGACACATGGCTTAATCTGATTGGTACGCTGGATTTTTATCACATTAAATCTTTAAACTCAATTATTTCATTGCAAATTAATTTTTAATTTTTTAATTTTTTACCAAAATTCATGATTTTTTTTTGCCTATAAATAGAGACTTGGTTCATTTGATTTGTACACAAAAAAAATAACGGATTTTTTCACTATATTAATCTTATTATTATCTTCCTATTAGTGTTAATCTTGAAGTATTAGTCTTTTTTTAGTGAAATGGATCCCAATAATCACTTCAACACCCAAAATTCTTCTAATCATCCCAACAATTATGAAAATCCCAACAATTATCAAAATTCCAACAATTATTTGTATCGTACTAATTATGTTGCTTGCGTGTTGTATTGTATTGCATTTCAAATTATTTGTATTGTACTAAATTATTTAAATAAATTTTGTTTTTATTAAAAAAACTAAAAAATAAATTGTTAAGTATTTATTATTTTAATTTAATTTTAATCGATAATTGTAATTTTATGTAATCATAAAAACAAAAATATAAATTTAAATAAAAATATGAAATTAAGAGTGGTGGGGTAGAGTGTTGAATGAAAAAACTATTGAAGAGGGTAAAAGTTGAATGAGTGTTGAATGATTAGGTGGAAGAAAGAGAAAATGATGTGGAGTGTTGGAAAGTGAAAAAGTTGTGTTGAATGGAAAAAACCATTGTACATGGTCTAAGGCCGGATACCAAGTTTTTAAAAAAAAAAAAAAATAATCAACATTCGGCACTGATCTCTACACTTAACATTCTGCAACTGGCGATCTCAGAATCCGAAATCACAACAATCTCACCAAGAAACTGAAAAAGAACCAGAAATCGCAGTGAGATATCAGATTGCGAATCCTGAGGCAAGGTGACTCCTCTTCAAACCAACGACGGCAGACACATCCACCACCACCGTCGTCTGCTGGTGGCGTCGCGAATCCAAACGGAAACGATCGCACCACCGCAAGGCATGCCTACATCGCGACGTTTTGGAGTGAAAGGAGGTGAGATCGGTTGGAGAGACGGCTGTGCTGCGAGGTTGAACGACAGTAGTTGCGGTCGGTTAGGGAGGAAGAGGTGGGAAGGTGGTGGCTGCGTGAATCAAACCCTAGCGGAGGAGCGTTCAAAATTTGGTCGGCTGCCCATTTTATTCAAATAGTTTAATATTGCTCTTTGATTTCTAATTTTTTTTTCCAAGTAGTTTACTATTTAGAATGTTATAATTTTTCAAGAGAATAATGAATAATTCTGAGTTTAAATTCTAATTCTTATATATTATAATGTTGCTACCAATTAAATTATGTAAACGGAGAGTTCCTTTCGAGTTAACTTTGGAGTTCTTTTATATGATATTGATGGTATATAATATGTATCAATAATTATTAGAAGTTGATATCTATATCCATATATACAAAACTCATTTGTCGGAGACTTGATGGTCTATCTCTTCTATAGGCTCCATTTTTGTAAAATTAGATTATATAATTTATTTATAATGACATCTTTTAAAAGACCACGTGTAAAATTTTAAATTCAAATTCCGACCTATACATATTGCAATATCCCTAACAATTGAAGGAGAATGGATTTCTATTTTATATGTGGAAGTTGTTGGAACAAAATTGATTTAAAAATGTTTGCCCCTAAATCTATTAAGGTTTTGATGATAACAAAGTATTAATAAACAATTGGAAGGACTAAAAATTTAATTTAAGTTTGCAGAACTTAGTTTCAGACAACCTCTGAAGAAAGCTCAGAAGACAAGTCCTCAGAAGTTCGCAAGAACTCAGAAGATAAGAATCTTCAGAAGTTACTTACATCAGAGGTTGAAGACATCAGAACTTGCTAAAGTCTGAAGAGAATCAAACTCTGAGGTATGTCTTGGATGGTGTGAAGATTCGAATTTGAAGGTCAACTCTCCTACCAATGAAGAAAAGGACCTTTCAATCTTGATCAGAACAGCTACTTGCATTTTGTCTGTCCACAATGGAGAATGTGGGTTACCAGACTTCTTAGCTGAATAAGGAAAGTCTTCTCTGCACATGGTCCAAGTTACTGAAACTCTTACTCTGTTTTGGAAACGACCAAACTGCATCAAGACAAGTTGCTTGAAGACAAAAGGTTATCTTCATCAACGGTCATCTTTGCAACGACTCTTTCTCAGTCCTATATATACTAGAAGAATCAAGTTGCAAAGTAATTAACCATTATTACACGCGCTCGAACAATTCTTATTTGCGAATATAAGCTTTGAACCTCTGAACTAGTGTTTTTAACTCTTAGTCCAAATACTTTGTGCTCACTGTATTTGTTTATTAAGGTTCTCTTAAGAGCAGTTGTGTTCATTCAACAACTTTATTATCTCTGTAAGTTTGAAGAAGTCTTAAGCTTGTGTGCTTAAGTGAGAAGTCTTAAGCTTGTGTGCTTAAGTGAGAAGTCTTAAGCTTGTGTGCTTAAGCATAGTTGTGAAGTCTCTTGCTTGTGTGCTTGAGCATTTGTAATCTTGTGTGATTATAGTGAAATCCCTTGGAAGTGCAAGGGGACTGGACTACTCTCGTTTTGTGAGAGGAACCAGTATAAATTGCTTGTGTGCTTTCATCAGTTTGGATGTACTTGTTACATTTTGAACAATAAAGTCCATCTAAAGAAATTTGATGCTAGAGGTTATAAGGGTATCTTTATAGGATATTCTGAATGCTCAAAAGCATACAGACTGTATATTTCTGAAACACATACAGTGGAAGAAACTATGCATGTCAAATTTGATGACAAAGAGCCTGACCAAGTGTCAGAGCTTGTGGAAGGTTTTTCTAAATTTCAGGTATCAGAAGATCAGTATTCAGACATTCCAAACTACTCAGAACATCCACTCTCTGAAGAACCTCTAAACATGATTGTTCCAACAGACTCTGAACATCAAAGTAATGAAGCAGCTTCTGAACCTGCTATTGTTGAATCTGAAGATGATGAACCCCAAAGAAACACTTTCAAATACAAATCATCTCATCCAGAGGAACTGATTCTAGGAAACAAAGATAGTCCAAGAAAAACAAGATCTCAACTAAGAAGTGAGGAATCCTTGGTTGGTCTTATCTCAATAATGGAACCTTCAAAAGTTGATGAAGCTCTGCAAGATGATGCTTGGATAGTGGCAATGCAAGAAGAGCTGAATCAATTTAAAAGGAATGATGTATGGACTCTAGTGCCCAAACCTTCACATAAGAACATTATTGGAACAAAATGGGTATTCAGAAACAAGCTGAATGAGCAAGGTGAAGTGGTAAGAAACAAAGCTAGACTGGTTGCACAAGGTTATAGTCAGCAAGAGGGGATTGACTATACTGAAACCTTTGCACCAGTAGCTAGACTTGAAGCTATCAGGTTACTTCTATCTTATGCTGTTAACCATGGAATAACTCTGTATCAGATGGATGTTAAAAGTGCCTTCTTAAATGGTTTCATTTCTGAAGAAGTGTATGTCAAACAACCTCCTGGTTTTGAAGATATCTCAAACCCAGAACATGTTTTCAGATTGAAGAAATCACTGTATGGTCTGAAACAAGCTCCAAGAGCTTGGTATGATAGACTCAGTAATTTCCTTCTTGAAAAGGGTTTTGAGAAAGGGAAGGTTGACTGCACACTCTTTAGAAAAACGACAAAAGAAGATATTTTAATCATTCAGATTTATGTTGATGATATTATCTTTGGTTCAACTAATGCTTCCTTGTGCAAGAATTTCTCTAAGATAATGCAGGATGAATTTAAAATGAGCATGATGGGAGAATTGAAGTTCTTCCTTGGAATTCAAATTAATCAGAAGAAGGAAGGAACTTATGTTCATCAATCTAAGTACACCAAGGAACTTCTGAAGAAGTTCAATCTAGATGATTGCAAGATAATGAACACTCCTATGCATTTAACAACCAACATGAGCAAAACAGAAGATGAAGGAAAAGTAGATCAAAAGGTCTACAGAGGTATGATTGGTTCCTTACTCTATCTGACAGCCTCTAGGCCAGATATTTTATTTAGTGTTTGCTTATGTGCAAGATTCCAGTCAGATCCTAGAGAGTCTCATCTTACTGCTGTAAAGAGAATCTTTAGGTATCTGAAAGGAACAACTAATCTTGGACTTCTCTATAAGAAATCCAATGATTATGTGCTAAATGGATTCTGTGATGCTGACTATGCCGGAGATAAAATTGAAAGAAAATCCACAAGTGGCAATTGTCAATTTGTTGGTGAAAACCTTATCTCCTGGGCTAGTAAAAGACAAATTACCATAGCTTTGTCTACAGCAGAAGCATAATACATTTCAGCAGCTAAGTGTTGCACACAACTACTCTGGTTAAAATATCAGTTAGAAGATTATCAAGTAAGCAGTCACAATATTCCTTTATATTGTGATAATACTGCAGCCATTCATTTATCTAAAAATCCTATCCTTCACTCTAGAGCCAAACATATTGAAATTAAACATCATTTCATCAGAGATTATGTTCAGAGAGGCATAATAGATATTAAGTTTGTTGATACTGAAAATCAATGGGCTGACATATTTACTAAAGCCTTACCTGTTGAAAGATTTGATTTTATAAAGAAACATCTGAACATGTTTTCAATCTCTGAATAAATTTTTTTTTTGGCTTCTAAGGTGTAAGAGGTTGTGTACCTCAGAACTTCTGCTTCAGAACATCTGAAAACAAAAGCTCTGAAGTACTTGACTCTGATAGAATCTTTTCAACTCAGAGGCTCTGACCTATCTAAGTAGAAAACGTTCAATATTCGCTACTGAACAGTTATTTACTAAGATAGCAGTTACCAAGTAATCTTTTACACGTGGCTTATGTGTGTCAGGTAGTGGGTGGTTTATGATGACTTTTAGTATTCAAATTTTTGTCAATAAGCGTAACTTCCCATGTTTGCCATTTTTGTGTTAACTGTACGCATTTAAATAAAACTTACACAATACACTTGCACACTTTTCACTTTCACAACCTACACTTTTCTTTCTCTCTAAACCTCCAACAAGACTTTCTTTCTCTCTCATTAGCATCAACCCTAACCTAAACCTCCATCATGGCTGCTTCAACTTCAACTTCAACGAACCCTACTACTAAAATTCCTCCGTTCATCTTCAAGAATTTGCAAATAGTTGGGAACGAGATGGAATTCTCAGAATCTCTGTTAACTCTGCTTCCTGAGAAGATGGTCGATTTCGAGAGCTTGAAGGCAAACGGATTTGATGTGAAACCCTATTTCACTTCTCAAGGTTGGGACAAGTACTTTGAGATGTTGAACGGTCCTATTTACCCAGATCTTTTGAAGCATTTCTGGATGAAAGCTAAAGTCTTTACCAAGGTTGAAGCTAAGCAAGAGGAATACCTTGCTATTGAAAGGGATCCTAGTCTGAAAGGAAAAACTAGGAAGGAGATGAGTCTTTTGGAATTCACTGGTACACAGATTAGGTCTAACATTTGTGGTATCAATCTCACCTTCTCTAAGATTCACTTTAATGCTCTACTGGGATTGGAAAACTCTGGTTTGATTTTAGATGTTTTTGAGAAGGACACTACTTTTAGGAAGGATTTGCTGCATCGGATGTGTGTGGATATGCAGCTTAAAGGAAAAGTCAAAGGAATGACTGATGAGTGCAGGGTGCTTTTTAAGATAATCATATCATCTATCTGTCCAAGAGTAGGTGGTACTGATACAATCTCTTGGCCTCATCGTCATCTTATCTACTTCCTTCTAACTGAAAAGAAAGTGAATCTGGGTGATTACTTTTTTGAAAGGATTTGTGAAGCTATCTACTACAGCAAGTCTCAGAGGAGAACAACCATTGTTCATCCTAGGTTGCTGTATGACTTACTCTTTCAAGGAGGTATCATTACGAATCTGCAGAAGTTCTATCCAGAACTTGTTACTAAGAAGGTGTTGCCAGAAGTTTTGTCTGCCAGCTTTCTCACCAAGATGCATCTCATCAATTCCAAGGTGGTTCAACCTTCACAAGAGTTTGAAGTACGTTTGGAAGATCGACTGTATGTAGATGGTTATCCCTTGATCTCTGAATTGGATGCAGAGGAAGTCATTCAGGATTACTTGAAGAGACTACAGGCTGAAGGATTTGCTGTTACCCGGGAAATGGTTCCAAAAGCTCCTGAGAACTTGTATAATCCTAGACAGAGGAAGTCTAAGAGGAAAGCTGATACTCAAGAAGTTAAAGTTCAGCCAGATCTTCTTGCTCAGAAGAAAATCAAGGTTGAACAATCTGTGGCTGAGAAAAGGACAAAGAAGAAGCATGAAGCACCTTCTGAAAAGGTTGCTGAGGAATCTTCTAGGGCTCCTAAGAGGAAGATGGTGCTGAATGTTGATGAAGATGATTCAGAAGAGACTCGTTCTGATGAGGAGACTCTTGCTGATAGACTGAAGAAGAACCCAACTCCTGCTACAAAAGGTAAGACTCCTAAGTATGTCTTTAATGAAGCTGAAATTGGAATAGGTTATACCAAACCCCTTAGAACTATCCATCCTAACGCCATAAACATTTCATCTTCTGACAATTCAGAAGAACTTGCTTGTTCTTTTGATAAATCTCAACAGAAGGATAAACAAGTTCCTTCTGACAACCCTTTTTCTGAACTAGAAAAACACTTGAGCCCTGATTCTTTGAACAATCATCTTTTTACTCATGAAACCACCAAGCCCACATCACCTCCCAAACCAAAATCACCACCAAATCAACCACAACAAGAGACTTCTACCAAACCATCATCTGAACCTCAACCAGATATCACTCCTGCACCCATTAACTCTCCCACCAAACAAACCTCTCCTAGAAAATCTCCTGAACCAACTTCTGAACCCACATCTTCTGAACAAGCCCCTGACCATAACCCTAACCCAGGTGCTGAAAATGTATCTCCTGAACGTGTTCACACTTGTGCTCCCTGTCCTTCAGAAGCAGATGTTGTTATTATTACCAACCCTGCTCCTGAATCACCCAAACACTCCACAACTCCCTATATCTCTCCAACATCATCATCTGACCCTTTTGGTAACCTATCCAATCAGCTTTATGATGATCTTCTTAGGTTGTCTAATATCAAGAACAGGTTCTTGGTTTGTCCTTCTGATGTGGATGTAGAGGTATCAGCTATCAAGGCCAGGATTTGTAATTCTTTGGATTCAGTTGGTGAAGAATTAAAGGCTGTGATTGGTAAGAGGGATTTGGAAGTCGCCAATCTGATGAGGGAAGCTCTGGCAAGGGTTAGTTTGAAGAGGTTAACCATGTTCAACCATGAAGAGGCTGAAAAGGATAAAGTTGCAGCTATATTGGCAAAGGAAACTGCTGATAATCTGTTTTTCAATGTCTTCAAAAATTGTTGGGTGGACTCCAAGTTGTTCAAGAGTTTAGAAGATCATAAGATTGAGTCTGAACGGATTGCTCTAGAGACTGAGAGGATTGCTCAAGAGGCTGAGTTGCTGAATCAACAAGAAGTTCTTATGCTTGGGTTTTCAGAGGATGATGGATCTTCCTCTGATAAAGGAAAGGCTCCTTTGGAAGCAGATGTGGATCAACTGAGTGTCTTGCAGCAGGCTATTGAAAGACAGCGTTCTGATCACCAAGTTCTTGAAACCAAGGTGGATAAGCTGGACTCCAAAGTGGACGCTCTGAATGACAAATTTGATACCATCATCGCTTTTCTTAAGAAACCCTAGGCCTCTAAGCATTTTTTTTTGTTGTTTGTTTTTATTTCTGGTTTATTTTTTTTTACTCTCTGAACAATTGGTTTATAATTATTATGTCTTTACGTATTTTGTTTGCGTAATTTTGATTCGTTTTATTTTCTTTGCTATTGACAAAAAGAAAGAAACATAGAAACACAAGCAGAATTTCATTAAACTTTTTATTAAAATAGCTGATAATGACTTGAATACATTAGCAAAAGAAAAAGAACATCTAATCCTATTCTTGCTCAGAATTCTCAGAGGAAATCTCAGATTTCATCTCAGAATCATCTGAAGAAATTTCAATAGGCTCTGGATCTTCTTCTTCTTCTTCTTCTTCTTCTTCTTCTTCTTCTTCTTCTTCTTCTTCTTCTTCTTCTTCTTCTTCTTCTTCTTCTTCTTCTTCTTCTTCTTCTTCTTCTTCTTCTTCTTCTTCTTCTTCTTCTTCTTCTTCTTCTTCTTCTTCTTCTTCTTCTTCTTCTTCTTCTTCTTCTTCTTCTTCTTCTTCTTCTTCTTCTTCTTCTTCTTCTTCTTCTTCTTCTTCTTCTTCTTCTTCTTCTTCTTCTTCTTCTTCTTCTTCTTCTTCTTCTTCTTCCTCTTCGGGAACATATCCTGCTAAAAATTCAGCATAATCAGCATCAATTTCATCTTCTTCAGATTCAGACTCTGAAGATATGATGATTATCTCTGGCTCTTGTGGTTTCTTGTCTTCTTCTTTCTTTTTCTCTTCTCTTTCCCGTTCCTCATCCTTTCTGCTACGGAACTCTGCGATGCGAGCACTGAATCTTTTCATTCTTTCTTGTGTTCTCTTCTTTGTATATTGCGTTTGATTTTGTTTTTGTGAAGAAGTTTGTTTAACCATAACCTTTTTATAGCCACTTTGGCGCTTGGTTTTATCTTTTGAAAATTAATTTCACCTCCGTAACAACCAACTCCTATCTTTGACCGTCTTGGTTTTCTCATTTTTGACTGCTACTTTTTGATAATGACAAAAGGGGGAGTAGTTACGCATTAATTGATATGTTTCAAAAGGCTGAAACCACGCTTAATATTGTTATGTTATTAAAGTTGTCTAGCAAATATTTGTTTCATTTGTTTTAATGCGGGGACTGAGTATTTTAAACTAAAAATAAATTTCATACGTAAGGATAAGTTAAAAGTGCAATTTTAACTTAACCTTATGAGACTTAGGGGGGAGAGCTTGCAAACCTCTCGTCCTGAAGAAAAATATGAAATTTAGTTTTATTCTAAACTACTTAATCTTATACTAAATTAAAATATCATGGATAAAACTTAAAGCTTAGGCTTTCTGGAGTATCAATCTTAGGGGGAGCTTGCAAACCTCACAAACCTAAGAGAAACATGATAAGTTAATTTAACAACAATTGTCAATTAATACTTATGTTTGTCATCATCAAAAAGGGGGAGATTGTTGGAACAAAATTGATTTAAAAATGTTTGCCCCTAAATCTATTAAGGTTTTGATGATAACAAAGTATTAATAAACAATTGGAAGGACTAAAAATTTAATTTAAGTGTGCAGAACTTAGTTTCAGACAACCTCTGAAGAAAGCTCAGAAGACAAGTCCTCAGAAGTTCGCAAGAACTCAGAAGATAAGAATCTTCAGAAGTTACTTACATCAGAGGTTGAAGACATCAGAACTTTCTAAAGTCTGAAGAGAATCAAACTCTGAGGTATGTCTTGGATGGTGTGAAGATTCGAATTTGAAGGTCAACTCTCCTACCAATGAATAAATGGACCTTTCAATCTTGATCAGAACAGATACTTGCATTTTGTCTGTCCACAATGGAGAACGTGGGTTACCAAACTTCTTAGCTGAATAAGGAAAGTCTTCTCTGCACATGGTCAAAGTTACTGAAACTCTTACTCTGTTTTGGAAACGACCAAACTGCATCAAGACAAGTTGCTTGAAGACAAAAGGTTATCTTCATCAACGGTCATCTTTGCAACGACTCTTTCTCAGTCCTATATATACTAGAAGAATCAAGTTGCAAAGTAATTAACCATTATTACACGCGCTCGAACAATTCTTATTTGCGAATACAAGCTCTGAACCTCTGAACTAGTGTTTTTAACTCTTAGTCCAAATACTTTGTGCTCACTGTATTTGTTTATTAAGGTTCTCTTAAGAGCAGTTGTGTTCATTCAACAACTTTATTATCTCTGTAAGTTTGAAGAAGTCTTAAGCTTGTGTGCTTAAGTGAGAAGTCTTAAGCTTGTGTGCTTAAGCATAGTTGTGAAGTCTCTTGCTTGTGTGCTTGAGCATTTGTAATCTTGTGTGATTATAGTGAAATCCCTTGGAAGTGCAAGGGGACTGGACTACTCTCGTTTTGTGAGAGGAACCAGTATAAATTGCTTGTGTGCTTTCTCTCTCTCTCTTATCTTGTTATTTTGTGTTATTTATCCGCTGCTGTTGTAGTTGAGTTAAGAACTTTGAAAAAGTTTTAACTTGGCTAAAACACAATTCAACCCCCCCTTCTTGTGTTTTCACACCTTCAGAAGTTGTTTGGTGTCCGTCCCACATTGCTTAGGTTTTTTGACTGTTGAGTTTATAAATATGTTTGTACACCGCACCATTTGAGCTATTTTTTGGAAGAGATCCAAACCCATTTAATACTATAAAATATAAGTTCCTCATTACGAAAAATAAGCACATCGTTTTATTATAATTTCCATTAAAGGGTTAATTTTAAAATAAGGTTTGTTAGACCAATTTTTAGACTTTTCTTACACCTCAAGTCCTGCAAAATTTCAAAAAAGTCCTGCTCGAGTCCTAAAATTCCAATAAAGTTTCGAGTCTTAGGATTTGAACGTTGAAAAAACAAAAGCATCCCTAATGTTCAAACCCGTCTCGCCCCCATAAAACTATTTTGACAGAAAACACGTTTGAACTCTAAGATTCAAACAATCGAATTCAAATTTTAGGGTTTCAAATTGTCCAATATACACACGAGCCACGCCACCTTTTCCCTCATTGATGGTGTAACTCATAGTCTTGAATATGTGGTCTTCATTAAATCTTCATGTTCTTTGATCTTCAGATTTTTGTGTCTTCCATTTTCAAGAACTCTCTTGTCTTGACTTTTGTGATGGATTATGTTCAGTTTTTTATTTTGATTCTTCAGTGTATGAGAAAATCTTAGTCTTGTCTTCACACAATTCACAACAATTTTATTCAAGTACTAGTAAAATAGTATCCTAGTGAACCACAACCTTGTAGCAGCAGAAGCACTTAATCAGATTGATCAAGGCTAAGTGGTTATAAAATTCTAAGCATATGGGAATGCTCTGGACACAAACACATATTCTAAACATGTATAATTCTCTAATAATTCATTCACATCCTATTACTACTAATTCTCCCCTTTTTACCGTAATTTGACAAAGGTAAAAATGCAATTCTATTAATAAAAGGAAAACCATACATACGATAAGCATACATCAGGATGGCACATACATCAAAATGAACACTTACAAGTCAAAAATTAAACAAAAGGTAAAAAAACAAAGAGTACAGAGCTTTCCTATGTTAATCAAGCTATGTCCATCTTCAAGTTTCTGGATCAGCTTCTTCATTCCTCTCTTGCTTCACTTTCTTTCTCTTTGGTCATGGACTTGATCAGATTGTCCACGTGAATTTTCCTTTCTGTGCTGGTCCTGATAGTTTCCTCCAGAGCCTTAGAGACTTCCATAAGCTCAGCTAGTACTTCATCGTTGGTGACTTTGGATAGATAACAAGATGTTCCAGCAGAATCCTTTCTTTTGGGTATCACAATTTCTGGGACATGTGATCCAACAAGAGTAGAACTCATCATTATGTTGTTATTGTTGTTGTTGTTTTTGTGAATGTTGATTACATTATTATTATTATTAACCGGTGGCAATAATGAGATATGTGGATGGCCAAACTCAGCTTCAAGTCTCAACATTGCTTTCCTTATTCCAAGAGCGTGACTGCCAAACTTATGTGGAGCAGTAGATGAGGAATTGGGTAATGGATTATGGTATGAGTGTGTATGTGAGTTGTGGCCAATATTCATCGTGCTAGATTTAGGAGAAGGAGGGGACAATGATCTTTTTCCGGAAGTCATGATTGGAACGAAATGAAACAGGATAGTTTGCCTCTAGGTTTATGTCACTATGACTTCTGTTTTATCCCTCCCTCAATTTATACAACTATGAGTTTAGTTTGTTGAGCATGTGAACGTTGTAAATCTAGACATATTTTTAATGCTTTGACCAACTAGAGGAGAAACGTCAAGATTAATTATATTTGATTCTATTTTTAAAGTAAAAATGTTGACGTTTTAAAAGAAGAAACGGTTATGTATTGACTTTTCGGCACATTTTGAATTTCAAGAATAATATTTCCTTCAACCATCTGATGAACTTTTGTCAAAGGTACCAAAATCGTCAAGTAATAATAGTAGTAAAAAAGATAATCTCAACAGGAATTGTGAATTTTCAAAAATAACAATTTAAATAACGAGAATTTAAACGAGAACTTTTTAGATGAGAAAAGCGATTAGGAATTGTATTGAATCCTCTCTTCAACCCTATTTGGTACTCTAGTTTCTAGCACTAAACAAAGAAACGCTAATAGTCACGATGATTTAACAAAATAGACCGAGTTCAAGCTTTCGCTCATCAATCCTGTTTATCTAATATTGAACCCTGATCCCTTAGGCGAAACTGATATTATCAAAAGCTTGAAAGCGTGTTAAATTCTAAATCATACCAATTAATCTTATATCCCTATAGCAATTGTGTTTGACCAACAATTAATTTAGTCTGAGATATAAACCCTAGGGTTAATAGTAATCTTTTACTAATATATTAAAATCAATTACCACCAAAGTTACTAATTTATCCTTATTACATTTAACCATGTTGCAAGTTTTATATCCTTTATTGTAATTTCATTAAAAAAATATTAAAAAAAAATAGAAAGATGATATGCTTAAAAATAGGAACAAAACATATTATAGATAAGAACAAAACAGAACAATCTATACATAAAAATAGGAAAAAATAATAATAAAAAATTATGGAAAGTTTAGTCAATAAAAAAATTATAGAAAGAATATAAAAAAAAATAGCATAAAAATAAGAATATAGAAATAAAAAGAAATAATACTCTATGAAAAAAAAGAAAGAAATATAATCAATATTTATCATAAAAAAAATAAATAAAAGAAATATAAACAATTTTTTAAAAAACAAACGAAACATAAACGATATTAGTACAAAGCTTACTACTAATCATTAATAGTACTCCCTCCATTTCAAATTACTTGACTTTTTAGAAATTTTATTTTTTTCAAATTACTTGTCTATTTGATAATTTCTGTTATATTTTGTCTATTATACCCTCCATATTTTAAATCTTTTTATTGTATTTTTTTTTACTAAACTTCTTTGTATAATTTGTTTAAAAAAAAATTGATACATAAAATAAGGGTATAATAGGAAAATAAGGTGCAAAAATACACTTTCTTAATTTCTTGTTTTTTTCTTTCTAAAAAGTCATGTAATTTGAAACGAAGGGAGTATCAATCTTACTAAATTACCCTAAAAGAATACAGATAGTTTAGTCATAATGATAAGGACCCGGATTGGGTGCAGTTGTCACCCATGCAGCCGGTGAAATCAGATTCATCCGGTTAAAATCAAACGGTTTCTAATTTAAGGTAAAAAAGTTATATTTTAAAATATTAAAACTAAGTTGAACCCAGAAATATTAAAACTAAGTTAAGAATTGAGCCATCTGATGTTTATTATATGGCTTTGACTGGACGACTGCAGCTTGACTGCATATGAATTGACTGTACTGAATCTGAATCTTTTTCTTAATGGTAATGATATAATGAGCAACTCTATTACTCATAATTAAATGGTTCAAAATTACAAGAAATCAAATTTTTAATTCACGATTACGGCCGCATCACAATAATTGATATTACAGAGAATCACAATTAAATATGTGAGTGATCCGACTGAACTCACAGTTGCCTTGCAATTAAGGAAGACATAACAAAATTATTATGTATCGGCCCTCGATCACGGTCGTAGATCTTTATTTAAAATATGCTTATGAAAATATAGATAATTTTTTTAGAAATGTAAATATTTTAAATTAAAAAATATGTCTGGGTGGATTAGAATTTTGGCCATAAATTAAGAGCATCTGGAGATCAAGATAGGGATAGGCTGATCCCTGGGGGATATAGCTCATATTATTATTAAAAAGAAAAAAATAAAATATATACAAAACCTTGGGGACATAGACCTAATCAAGTTTGCCCACACAAAAGAGCGTAGGACAATAAAATATACCAACTTCTAATTAATCCTAAAAGACAAAATAGACGTCCTAGAAACTAAGGCGAATGAACCAACCGTCAACACGGAAGCGGCCCACGTAACCACTACTCCATGCAGCAAGCAGCAAGCGATGATGTTTTTTCATGCAATACAGTCTGAAATCAATGAACTATACGAATATTGAAATATCAACCTCTACGAAACAAGTCTTGTTAAGCCTCCAAAGCGACCTAGAACCATTTGAAAGCCAAATCGAGGATGGTCGGACAACGTAACTGAGTACCACAAACAAAAAAAACCATCGAACCACTTGGTGCAACGAACGACACTACCGCCAACACGGCGTATCATGCAACTTACCCTTTCGACCAACGCCGTGTTGGCGGTAGTGTCGTTCGTTGCACCAAGTGGTTCGATGGTTTTTTTGTTTGTGGTACTCAGTTACGTTGTCCGACCATCCTCGATTTGGCTTTCAAATGGTTCTAGGTCGCTTTGGAGGCTTAACAAGACTTGTTTCGTAGAGGTTGATATTTCAATATTCGTATAGTTCATTGATTTCAGACTGTATTGCATGAAAAAACATCATCGCTTGCTGCTTGCTGCATGGAGTAGTGGTTACGTGGGCCGCTTCCGTGTTGACGGTTGGTTCATTCGCCTTAGTTTCTAGGACGTCTATTTTGTCTTTTAGGATTAATTAGAAGTTGGTATATTTTATTGTCCTACGCTCTTTTGTGTAGGCAAACTTGATTAGGTCTATGTCCCCAATCACCCTTTCGACCATTAATATGAAACAAACCCACAATCATGAACATAGTCATGGTTGTTCGTCTCAATAAATCAAGAAGCAACTCTATAGAACAACGCTTAGAAGCACCGATCGACTGTTCTGAACCAATCCACTGTGCTTCATCGATCAACAAATCAATAGTCGGAACCCACTTAGGGTTGGTCTAGTGGTGTTGGTTTGGGTCCTTGGAGTATGCTCCTCTCAACGTCTCAGGTTCGATTCACCCTGGTGCCAATTTCGGTGGCCTAAGTCCATACAGAGTAAAAAATTATGGCTTTAAATGGGGTCTGCGCAAGTGGGCGGCGGGATTGGTCCCCTTGGATTAGTCGGTCCTAAGGCCGGATACAAAGTTTTCAAAAAAAAAAAAACAACAAATCAACAGTCGGCACTGATCTCTGCACTTAACATTCTGCAACTGGCGATCTCAAAATCCAAAATTACAACAATCTCACCAAGAAACTGAAAAAGAACCATAAATCGCAATGAGTAACCAGATCGTGAATCCTGGGGCAGGGTGACTCCTCTTCAAACCAACGACGGCGGACCAATCCACCACTGCCGTCGTCTGCTGGTGGCGTCGCGAATCCCAATAGAAACGATCGCACCACTGCAAGGCATGGCTACATCGCAATGGTTTAGAGTGAAAGGAGGTGAGATCGGTTAGAGAGACGGCTGTGCTGTGAGGTTGAACGACGGTAGTTGCGGTCGGTTAGGGAGGAAGAGGTGGGAAGGTGGTGGCTGCGTGAATCAAACCCTAGCGGAGGAGCGTTCAAAATTTGGTCGGCTGCCTATTTTATTCAAATAGTTTAATATTGCTCTTTGATTTCTAATTTTTTTTTTCAAATAGTTTAATATTTAGAATGTTATAATTTTTCAAGTGAATAATGAATAATTCTGAGTTTAAATTCTAATTCTTATATATTATAATGTTGCTACCAATTGAATTATGTAAACGGAGAGTTCCTTTCGAGTTAACTTTGGAGTTCTTTTATATGATATTGATGGTATATAATATGTATCAATAATTATTAGAAGTTGATATCTATATCCAGAATATACAAAACTCATTTGTCGGAGACTTGTAGCATATATTTTGACTCGTTTGTGCTCCGTCTATCTCTTTTATAGGCTCCATTTTTGTAAAATTAGATTATATAATTTATTTATAATGACATTTTACTTTTTTATTATTTATTAAAGTTTTTTAGTGGCTAAAATTCATCTTTTAAAGGACTACGTGTAAAATTTTAAATTCAAATTCCGACCTATACATATTGCAATATCCCTAACAATTGAAGGAGAATGGATTTCTATTTTATATGTGGAAGTTGTTTGGTGTCCGTCCCACATTGCTTAGGTTTTTTGACTGCTGAGTTTATAAATGTGTTTCGACAGCCTCACCATTTGAGCTATTTTTTAGAAGAGATCCAAACCCATTTAATACTATAAAATATAAGTTCCTCATTACGAAAAATAAGCACATCGTTTTATTATAATTTCCATTAAAGGGTTAATTTTAAAATAAGGTTTGTTAGACCAATTTTTAGACTTTTCTTACACCTCAAGTCCTGCAAAATTTCAAAAAAGTCCTGCTCGAGTCCTAAAATTCGAATAAAGTTTCGAGTCTTAGGATTCGAACGTTGAAAAAATAAAAGCATCCCCAATGTTCAAACCCATCTCGCCCCCATAAAACTATTTTGACAGAAAACACGTTTGAACTCTAAGATTCAAACAATCCAATTCAAATTTTAGGGTTTCAAATTGTCCAATATACACACGAGCCACACCACCTTTTCCCTCATTGATGGTGTAACTCATAGTCTTGAATATGTGGTCTTCATTAAATCTTCATGTTCTTTGATCTTCAGATTTTTGTGTCTTCCATTTTCAAGAACTCTCTTGTCTTGACTTTTGTGATGGATTATGTTCAGTTTTTTATTTTGATTCTTCAGTGTATTAGACAATCTTAGTCTTGTCTTCACACAATTCTTCACACAATTCACAACAATTTTATTCAAGTACTAGTAAAATAGTATCCTAGTGAACCACAACCTTGTAGCAGCAGAAGCACTTAATCAGATTGATCAAGGCTAAGTGGTTATAAAATTCTAAGCATATGGGAATGCTCTGGACACAAACACATATTCTAAACATGTATAATTCTCTAATAATTCATTCACATCCTATTACTACTAATTCTCCCCTTTTTACCATAATTTGACAAAGGTAAAAATGCAATTCTATTAATAAAAGGAAAACCATACATACGATAAGCATACATCAGGATGGCACATACATCAAAATGAACACTTATAATTGTTGGATGTTCCGGAAGATGTGTGAGACATGTAGGACATTAGGCATTACAAGTCAAAAATTAAACAAAAGGTAAAAAAAAAACAAAGAGTACAGAGCTTTCCTATGTTAATCAAGCTATGTCCATCTTCAAGTTTCTGGATCAGCTTCTTCATTCCTCTCTTGCTTCACTTTCTTTCTCTTTGGTCATGGACTTGATCAGATTGTCCACGTGAATTTTCCTTTCTGTGCTGGTCCTGATAGTTTCCTCCAGAGCCTTAGAGACTTCCATAAGCTCAGCTAGTACTTCATCGTTGGTGACTTTGGATAGATAACAAGATGTTCCAGCAGAATCCTTTCTTTTGGGTATCACAATTTCTGGGACATGTGATCCAACAAGAGTAGAATTCATCATTATGTTGTTATTGTTGTTGTTGTTTTTGTGAATGTTGATTACATTATTATTATTATTAACCGGTGGCAATAATGAGATATGTGGATGGCCAAACTCAGCTTCAAGTCTCAACATTGCTTTCCTTATTCCAAGAGCGTGACTGCCAAACTTATGTGGAGCAGTAGATGAGGAATTGGGTAATGGATTATGGTATGAGTGTGTATGTGAGTTGTGGCCAATATTCATCGTGCTAGATTTAGGAGAAGGAGGGGACAATGATCTTTTTTCCGGAAGTCATGATTGGAACGAAATGAAACAGGATAGTTTGCCTCTAGGTTTATGTCACTATGACTTCTGTTTTATCCCTCCCTCAATTTATACAACTATGAGTTTAGTTTGTTGAGCATGTGAACGTTGTAAATCTAGACATATTTTTAATGCTTTGACCAACTAGAGGAGAAACGTCAAGATTAATTATATTTGATTCTATTTTTAAAGTAAAAATGTTGACGTTTTAAAAGAAGAAACGGTTATGTATTGACTTTTCGGCACATTTTGAATTTCAAGAATAATATTTCCTTCAACCATCTGATGAACTTTTGTCAAAGGTACCAAAATCGTCAAGTAATAATAGTAGTAAAAAAGATAATCTCAACAGGAATTGTGAATTTTCAAAAATAACAATTTAAATAACGAGAATTTAAACGAGAACTTTTTAGATGAGAAAAGCGATTAGGAATTGTATTGAATCCTCTCTTCAACCCTATTTGGTACTCTAGTTTCTAGCACTAAACAAAGAAACGCTAATAGTCACGATGATTTAACAAAATAGACCGAGTTCAAGCTTTCGCTCATCAATCCTGTTTATCTAATATTGAACCCTGATCCCTTAGGCGAAACTGATATTATCAAAAGCTTGAAAGCGTGTTAAATTCTAAATCATACCAATTAATCTTATATCCCTATAGCAATTGTGTTTGACCAACAATTAATTTAGTCTGAGATATAAACCCTAGGGTTAATAGTAATCTTTTACTAATATATTAAAATCAATTACCACCAAAGTTACTAATTTATCCTTATTACATTTAACCATGTTGCAAGTTTTATATCCTTTATTGTAATTTCATTAAAAAAATATTAAAAAAAAATAGAAAGATGATATGCTTAAAAATAGGAACAAAACATATTATAGATAAGAACAAAACAGAACAATCTATACATAAAAATAGGAAAAAATAATAATAAAAAATTATGGAAAGTTTAGTCAATAAAAAAATTATAGAAAGAATATAAAAAAAAATAGCATAAAAATAAGAATATAGAAATAAAAAGAAATAATACTCTATGAAAAAAAAGAAAGAAATATAATCAATATTTATCATAAAAAAAATAAATAAAAGAAATGTAAACAATTTTTTAAAAAACAAACGAAACATAAACGATATTAGTACAAAGCTTACTACTAATCATTAATAGTACTCCCCCCGTTTCAAATTACTTGACTTTTTAGAAATTTTATTTTTTTCAAATTACTTGTCTATTTGATAATTTCTGTTATATTTTGTCTATTATACCCTCCATATTTTAAATCTTTTTATTGTATTTTTTTTTACTAAACTTCTTTGTATAATTTGTTTAAAAAAAAATTGATACATAAAATAAGGGTATAATAGGAAAATAAGGTGCAAAAATACACTTTCTTAATTTCTTGTTTTTTTCTTTCTAAAAAGTCATGTAATTTGAAACGAAGGGAGTATCAATCTTACTAAATTACCCTAAAAGAATACAGATAGTTTAGTCATAATGATAAGGACCCGGATTGGGTGCAGTTGTCACCCATGCAGCCGGTGAAATCAGATTCATCCGGTTAAAATCAAACGGTTTCTAATTTAAGGTAAAAAAGTTATATTTTAAAATATTAAAACTAAGTTGAACCCAGAAATATTAAAACTAAGTTAAGAATTGAGCCATCTGATGTTTATTATATGGCTTTGACTGGACGACTGCAGCTTGACTGCATATGAATTGACTGTACTGAATCTGAATCTTTTTCTTAATGGTAATGATATAATGAGCAACTCTATTACTCATAATTAAATGGTTCAAAATTACAAGAAATCAAATTTTTAATTCACGATTACGGCCGCATCACAATAATTGATATTACAGAGAATCACAATTAAATATGTGAGTGATCCGACTGAACTCACAGTTGCCTTGCAATTAAGGAAGACATAACAAAATTATTATGTATCGGCCCTCGATCACGGTCGTAGATCTTTATTTAAAATATGCTTATGAAAATATAGATAATTTTTTTAGAAATGTAAATATTTTAAATTAAAAAATATGTCTGGGTGGATTAGAATTTTGGCCATAAATTAAGAGCATCTGGAGATCAAGATAGGGATAGGCTGATCCCTGGGGGATATAGCTCATATTATTATTAAAAAGAAAAAAATAAAATATATACAAAACCTTGGGGACATAGACCTAATCAAGTTTGCCCACACAAAAGAGCGTAGGACAATAAAATATACCAACTTCTAATTCATCCTAAAAGACAAAATAGACGTCCTAGAAACTAAGGCGAATGAACCAACCGTCAACACGGAAGCGGCCCACGTAACCACTACTCCATGCAGCAAGCAGCAAGCGATGATGTTTTTTCATGCAATACAGTCTGAAATCAATGAACTATACGAATATTGAAATATCAACCTCTACGAAACAAGTCTTGTTAAGCCTCCAAAGCGACCTAGAACCATTTGAAAGCCAAATCGAGGATGGTCGGACAACGTAACTGAGTACCACAAACAAAAAAACCATCGAACCACTTGGTGCAACGAACGACACTACCGCCAACACGGCGTATCATGCAACTTACCCTTTCGACCAACGCCGTGTTGGCGGTAGTGTCGTTCGTTGCACCAAGTGGTTCGATGGTTTTTTTGTTTGTGGTACTCAGTTACGTTGTCCGACCATCCTCGATTTGGCTTTCAAATGGTTCTAGGTCGCTTTGGAGGCTTAACAAGACTTGTTTCGTAGAGGTTGATATTTCAATATTCGTATAGTTCATTGATTTCAGACTGTATTGCATGAAAAAACATCATCGCTTGCTGCTTGCTGCATGGAGTAGTGGTTACGTGGGCCGCTTCCGTGTTGACGGTTGGTTCATTCGCCTTAGTTTCTAGGACGTCTATTTTGTCTTTTAGGATTAATTAGAAGTTGGTATATTTTATTGTCCTACGCTCTTTTGTGTAGGCAAACTTGATTAGGTCTATGTCCCCAATCACCCTTTCGACCATTAATATGAAACAAACCCACAATCATGAACATAGTCATGGTTGTTCGTCTCAATAAATCAAGAAGCAACTCTATAGAACAACGCTTAGAAGCACCGATCGACTGTTCTGAACCAATCCACTGTGCTTCATCGATCAACAAATCAATAGTCGGAACCCACTTAGGGTTGGTCTAGTGGTGTTGGTTTGGGTCCTTGGAGTATGCTCCTCTCAACGTCTCAGGTTCGATTCACCCTGGTGCCAATTTCGGTGGCCTAAGTCCATACAGAGTAAAAAATTATGGCTTTAAATGGGGTCTGCGCAAGTGGGCGGCGGGATTGGTCCCCTTGAATTAGTCGGTCCTAAGGCCGGATACAAAGTTTTCAAAAAAAAAAAAACAACAAATCAACAGTCGGCACTGATCTCTGCACTTAACATTCTGCAACTGGCGATCTCAAAATCCAAAATTACAACAATCTCACCAAGAAACTGAAAAAGAACCATAAATCGCAATGAGTAACCAGATCGTGAATCCTGGGGCAGGGTGACTCCTCTTCAAACCAACGACGGCGGACCAATCCACCACTGCCGTCGTCTGCTGGTGGCGTCGCGAATCCCAATAGAAACGATCGCACCACTGCAAGGCATGGCTACATCGCAATGGTTTAGAGTGAAAGGAGGTGAGATCGGTTAGAGAGACGGCTGTGCTGTGAGGTTGAACGACGGTAGTTGCGGTCGGTTAGGGAGGAAGAGGTGGGAAGGTGGTGGCTGCGTGAATCAAACCCTAGCGGAGGAGCGTTCAAAATTTGGTCGGCTGCCTATTTTATTCAAATAGTTTAATATTGCTCTTTGATTTCTAATTTTTTTTTTCAAATAGTTTAATATTTAGAATGTTATAATTTTTCAAGTGAATAATGAATAATTCTGAGTTTAAATTCTAATTCTTATATATTATAATGTTGCTACCAATTGAATTATGTAAACGGAGAGTTCCTTTCGAGTTAACTTTGGAGTTCTTTTATATGATATTGATGGTATATAATATGTATCAATAATTATTAGAAGTTGATATCTATATCCAGAATATACAAAACTCATTTGTCGGAGACTTGTAGCATATATTTTGACTCGTTTGTGCTCCGTCTATCTCTTTTATAGGCTCCATTTTTGTAAAATTAGATTATATAATTTATTTATAATGACATTTTACTTTTTTATTATTTATTAAAGTTTTTTAGTGGCTAAAATTCATCTTTTAAAGGACTACGTGTAAAATTTTAAATTCAAATTCCGACCTATACATATTGCAATATCCCTAACAATTGAAGGAGAATGGATTTCTATTTTATATGTGGAAGTTGTTTGGTGTCCGTCCCACATTGCTTAGGTTTTTTGACTGCTGAGTTTATAAATGTGTTTCGACAGCCTCACCATTTGAGCTATTTTTTAGAAGAGATCCAAACCCATTTAATACTATAAAATATAAGTTCCTCATTACGAAAAATAAGCACATCGTTTTATTATAATTTCCATTAAAGGGTTAATTTTAAAATAAGGTTTGTTAGACCAATTTTTAGACTTTTCTTACACCTCAAGTCCTGCAAAATTTCAAAAAAGTCCTGCTCGAGTCCTAAAATTCGAATAAAGTTTCGAGTCTTAGGATTCGAACGTTGAAAAAATAAAAGCATCCCCAATGTTCAAACCCATCTCGCCCCCATAAAACTATTTTGACAGAAAACACGTTTGAACTCTAAGATTCAAACAATCCAATTCAAATTTTAGGGTTTCAAATTGTCCAATATACACACGAGCCACACCACCTTTTCCCTCATTGATGGTGTAACTCATAGTCTTGAATATGTGGTCTTCATTAAATCTTCATGTTCTTTGATCTTCAGATTTTTGTGTCTTCCATTTTCAAGAACTCTCTTGTCTTGACTTTTGTGATGGATTATGTTCAGTTTTTTATTTTGATTCTTCAGTGTATTAGACAATCTTAGTCTTGTCTTCACACAATTCTTCACACAATTCACAACAATTTTATTCAAGTACTAGTAAAATAGTATCCTAGTGAACCACAACCTTGTAGCAGCAGAAGCACTTAATCAGATTGATCAAGGCTAAGTGGTTATAAAATTCTAAGCATATGGGAATGCTCTGGACACAAACACATATTCTAAACATGTATAATTCTCTAATAATTCATTCACATCCTATTACTACTAATTCTCCCCTTTTTACCATAATTTGACAAAGGTAAAAATGCAATTCTATTAATAAAAGGAAAACCATACATACGATAAGCATACATCAGGATGGCACATACATCAAAATGAACACTTATAATTGTTGGATGTTCCGGAAGATGTGTGAGACATGTAGGACATTAGGCATTACAAGTCAAAAATTAAACAAAAGGTAAAAAAAAAAACAAAGAGTACAGAGCTTTCCTATGTTAATCAAGCTATGTCCATCTTCAAGTTTCTGGATCAGCTTCTTCATTCCTCTCTTGCTTCACTTTCTTTCTCTTTGGTCATGGACTTGATCAGATTGTCCACGTGAATTTTCCTTTCTGTGCTGGTTCTGATAGTTTCCTCCAGAGCCTTAGAGACTTCCATAAGCTCAGCTAGTACTTCATCCTTGGTGACTTTGGATAGATAACAAGATGTTCCAGCAGAATCCTTTCTTTTGGGTATCACAATTTCTGGGACATGTGATCCAACAAGAGTAGAACTCATCATTATGTTGTTATTGTTGTTGTTGTTTTTGTGAATGTTGATTACATTATTATTATTATTATTATTAACTGGTGGCAATAATGAGATATGTGGATGGCCAAACTCAGCTTCAAGTCTCAACATTGCTTTCCTTATTCCAGGAGCGTGACTGCCAAACTTATGTGGAGCAGTAGATGAGGAATTGGGTATTGGATTATGGTATGAGTGTGTATGTGAGTTGTGGCCAATATTCATCATGCTAGATTTAGGAGAAGGAGGGGACAATGATCTTTTTTCAGAAGTCATGATTGGAACGAAATGAAACAGGATAGTTTGCCTCTATAGGTTTATGTCACTATGACTTCTGTTTTATCCCTCCCTCAATTTATACAACTATGAGTTAGTTTGTTGAGCATGTGAACGTTGTAAATCTAGACATATTTTTAATGCTTTGACCAACTAGAGGAGAAACGTCAAGATTAATTATATTTGATTCTATTTTTAAAGTAAAAATGTTGACGTTTTAAAAAAGAAACGGTTATGTATTGACTTTTCGGCACATTTTGAATTTCAAGAATAATATTTCCTTCAACCATCTGATGAACTTTTGTCAAAGGTACCAAAATCGTCATGTAATAATAGTAGTAAAAAAGATCATCTCAACAGGAATTGTGAATTTTCAAAAATAAAAATTTAAATAACGAGAAATTAAACGAGAACTTTTTAGATGAGAAAAGTGATTAGGAATTGTATTGAATCTTCTCTTCTCCCCTATTTGGTACTCTAGTTTCTAGCACTAAATAAAGAAACGCTAATAGTCACGATGATTTAACAAAATAGACCGAGTTCAACCTTTCGCTCATCAATCCTATTTATCTAATATTGAACCCTATTCCCTTAGGCGAAACTGATATTATCAAAAGCTTGAAAACGTGTTAAATTCTAAATCATACCAATTAATCTTATATCCCTATAGCAATTGTGTTTGACCAACAATTAATTTAGTCTCAGATATAAACCCTAGGGTTAATAGTAATCTTTTACTAATATATTAAAATCAATTACCACCAAAGTTACTAATTTATCCTTATTACTTTTAACCACGTTGCAAGTTTTATATTTGTAACACCCTTTAATTTTCCCCTTGATTTTTATTTGCCAAAAATTCAATTAATTTATTTCATATAAAAGGTGTCACACCTACTTTTGAATCGAATCCCTAATTAAATAAGGATTAAGCAGCGGAGATAAAATTAAAACCAATAAACATAAGTTCTAAAATTTGAAGTCAAAAATTATTGAAAGCAATAGAATCATTCCAAAAACCAATTGACACTGTTCAAGTCATTTTGAAGAAATACTAATTGAATATATACGTGAATCCCCCAAGACATCCTATCAGAGCGACTCAATTACTAAAACAGCAAGGGACAAGCTCCCCGAACTCGGCAACTATGACTCATCGCCTACCTGAAAATCTACGGTTGCACACCGTAGGGCCAAGCCAGAAAAAGGAAGCAACATGGGGTCAATAATACAATCACAAAGAATATCACAAACGAAACAATTATTAAAAAAATACAATAAGTCAGCAATATCAACATCAATTCCAATTTTTCATCATGTAGGATCAACACCAATTACAAATTCCAGTTTTATATCATGAAGGATCACCACAAATTTCCAGTTTTATATCATGGAGGATCATCACAATTACAACAAGAATCCACATGACCCTATGTACAAAGAGACCATATTGCAACTCAATTACAACAACAGGACCCCTACACAGGGGCGGACCCAGCCATGACTTATTAGTGTGGCTAAATTTTTTAGCATTACTAAAAAAAATTCATCACCATCCCAATAATCAGTTAAACAACAAACAATATATAATATTACTACTAATCCAATATGTATATCCAAAAAAAGAACGCCAATAATCCATAAAATTTCTATTAAAAAAAAAGAAATCAATAAACTAACAAACTATATCCATAAAATCACAAAATTTCTATTCGAAAAAAAAAACTATAACTTATTGAATATATGTTAAATCATGCATATTACTATTGTTTGATACTTCACAAGATTCTACCTTGGAAGAGAATATATGGAACCCAAAATTATACTAGCCTATAGTTTATTTTGATAAACTAATTCAATTAGCTTATAACTTATTAATTGAAAAACTTAAACATATTGTTTTATGTTAATTCAATCGTTAATTTTACTTGGTACTGCAACTTCAATCGGTTATCCACAATTTTTTAACAAACAAAGTCAAAGTTGATTATTATAAACATAAAAATATATAACTTAAAATAATATACCATGTATAACCGATGACTTGAAATCAACAATAATAAACTATAAACTAATATTTACACTAATACTTAAATTAATGTGCACTGAGAGAGACTCGCGATCTTTAATAATAAACTCTAAAGTAATATTTACATTAATATTTATATAAATATGTATAAAGAATAACTTAAAACTATTTATAAAATTATTATTATTATTTTTAGAAAAATTTTGTGCTGGACTGGTGTGGCTATAGCCACACCATGCCTCACTAAGGTCCGCCCCTGCCCCTACACTAAATAACCAAAAACGCAGGTTACAAGCATAGAGGCTAAACCAATAGCAAACAACAATTTCCAGTCCATGAACCAATACACCAATACTTCAAGTACTTGTTTAAACCCAAAAATTCAAATTTTCTTAATAAATTTGATTTCTTTCCAAAACCCTTAAACCCCGTCCTTTTTATGAACTTAGAGGTTAATCTATGATTTAATAGCATACACGAGACAATCAACATCGCAAACAACACAACACCATTAATCCAAGGAATAAAATCACAACAACACAACCACCATAACAAGCACACATCGAGCAAGAAGAAGGAAGAATCAACCCATGTAATTTCAAGAAAAGGATAGAAATTTAAAGAAAGAATTAAACCCCCTTCTTTCTCTTCTCCCTCTCATGCGTCAATCTCTCTTTCTCCCTTGCTCCTCTATTCTGTTTTTCTCTTCTCTTATTTTTTAGTAAAAAGTGGATAGATTTCAATTTGTTTCTAACTTTGTCTAGTGGTTTCCTCCACAAGAAGGAAAAATTATGCTTTTAACTATTAATGGGTTTTCTTTCTACTAAGCCCAATTTCATTATTTCTACTATTATTTCTTACTCACACCCCCTCTCCACCTATTATATAATTTCTACAACCCCGTCTACTCTTTCTTCACTTTTATTTTCAACTTATCATTTCACTCATTTATTCATCAATTATTTAATTACTCGTCACACACAATTAAATAATTAACAATAATCAACACAACAACTCCTACAAAAATTATTAATTAATTCTAAATTCGGGGCGTTACAATATCCTTCATTGTAATTTCACTAAAAAAATATTAAAAAAAAAAAGAAAGATGATATGCTTAAAAATTGGAACAAAACATATCTATACCAATAATAAAGGGAAAACATCTCTTTTGGTGTAGCCTTTTTTTGAAAATCCCAAAATACCCTTATCAATTTTTTTTTATTCACACTCTTCTTTACTAACTTCCAAAACCAACTCTCTTCTAACTTCAAAAACTAACTACTCTTCATTTCTTCTTCATCTTCATATTCATTACTCTTTTCTTTTCTCAATTTTTTTTAAACTTAAATATTTGTCAATCATTTTATATCACTTGAATCTAACATTTCAACATCGAATAATGTGTGTCACTTTCATTAATTCATAACTCTATTCTTCTAATTGTTTGTACATATTTCATTTTTAATTATTTTCTCAATGGTTTTTGTTTCTTCTATAACAATATATAAAGGGAAAACATTGTTTTGGTGTAGTCTATTTTTATTCCAAAATTACCATTCACTGCCTTCCAAGTTTAAAAACTAACCGCATATAATTTAGTAATTTGTATATGGAATAACCACTTAAAAGGAAGGGGTAATTGTTCCCTTCACCAAAACTACAAAACTAACTTCCACGAAGTATAGAAATCATATGAAAGGGAAGATCATAGAACTGTTGCGACAATGGTATTTAAGGCCATATGGGGTTGGTTTTCATTTATAACGTAATTAAATAATACACAATGTTTTTTTTTTGACAAAATAATACACAATGTTAATATTGATATTTTGAGTATTTCTGTCTATTATGGTTCATTTTGTTTTTTACCACACAATTTACAAGTAGAAAATTATGTGTATTTAATCTTATATGAAATGAAACTAATTGTGGTATGTAGTTGTTTATAGTTTTGATTTAATATCAAATTGCTATTTTTGTTTTTTTCTTTATTGTGCGACTTTTAATTTTGGGAGTTTGATTATTGATGAATTTGTGTTACTTTTATGTTGTTGTAACTTCAAAAATACATGTAAGAGACATCATGTTCATGAGGCAATAAATAAGATAAATACTTGGACGAGAGAGACATGAGAAAAGGAAAAGGACATTGTTATATGGTGGTATCCTTGACCACCGTTAAAAAGCAGCGACATAATGGAGTGGCCTCGGGCAGCGTCAACATCTGCATTAACACCAGCAACGTTCTGCAGTCACGGTGGTACAGACTTCCTTTTCTATTTGCTTCCCTTTATGTTATGCTATTTCTTCAATCGTTATTTTGCTACTTAATTCTATTTTTTTTATGAATTATTTAATCATAATTCTTTGTTTTGCTTTTTCTACAAATGTAAGATTGGTTCATAACTTATCAAGACGGTAAGTTTTTGTTTGGCATTCACAAAAGCACGAAACTATTAAAGGAGGATTCATGCAAGGCCTAAAGATAAAGTGAAGATTTATTTTTCATCCGCTTAGTTTATTCTTTTTCTTATTAGTTTTTCGGTTTTCATTATTGGGGTATACATATATTGAAATTTCTAAAAAAATTTGGACACAATTGAATTTTCAGTTATAAAACTTTATATATTGGTAACGTGATTCCAAATTTTAATCAAGAATAGGGGAGAAACATTGATGCTTTTGTTGCGTTTTATTTTTCATGAATGGTGGAATATAAGAAAATATATGGGTGTTGATATGGCTTGAATGAAAAGTTTTATATTTGACAAGTGGGTCAACAATTTCTAATATGGGCAAGGAAGGACGGACACCAAATAAAGATTCTTATAATTTATACTCCTATATACCTTTCTTTCTTTCTTTTTTCTTTGAACGAATTGTTCTTAGTAGTGTATAGAATATCCTTCTTCTTTTTTTTTTTATATAAAGTTCTAAGGAATGAATCTATAATCTAATTTTTATTTTCATAAGACAATCTCTCAAGTTAGCAGAATAAAAAGTGTGGATGGACGGACACATGATATTCTGTCTGCATTTTCTATTATATCTCAGTTAATAGTGCAAGATAGTCCATCTAAAAAGATGTCCGCATTTTCACTTAATGATTTTTACATATAATTCAACGTTTCTATGTGATTTAATTTGTTGTTTTATAAAACCCAACTATTCATAAAAAAAAAATAGATGTATAAAAAATTTAAAATAACTTTAACATAAGTTAGAAGAATAGAAAATACGGACCACACAAACGGGCACGGAACACAACACAACAATCTATACATAAAAATAGGAAAACAAAATAAAAAATTATAGAAAGTTTAGTCAATAAAAAAATTATAGAAAGAATATAAAAAAAAAACCGCATAAAAATATAGAAATAAAAAAAATAATACTCTATGAAAAAAAAGAAAGAAATATAATCAATATTTTTCATAAAAAAATAAAAATAAAAGAAACATAAACAATTCTTTAAAAAACAAACGAAACATAAACGATATTAGTACAACGCTTACTACTAATCATTAATAGTACTCCATCCGTTTTAAATTACTTGACTTTTTAGAAATTTTATTTTTTTCAAATTACTTGTCTATTTGATAATTTATGTTATATTTTGTCTATTATACCCTCCTTATTTTAAATCTTTTTATTGTATTTTTTTTTTTTACTAAACTTCTTTGTATAATTTGTTTAAAAAAAATTGATATATAAAATAAGGTGCAAAAATAGGAAAATAAGGTGCAAAAATACACTTTCTTAATTTCTTGTTTTTTTCTTTCTAAAAAGTGAAGTAATTTGAAACGAAGGGAGTATCAAACTTAATAAATTACCCTAAAAGAACACACATAGTTTAGTCATAATGATAAGTACCCGGATTGGGTGCAGTTGTCACCCATGCAGCCGGTGAAATCAGATTCATCCTGTTAAAATCAAACGGTTTCTAATTTAAGGTAAAAAAGTTATATTTTAAAATATTAAAACTAAGTTGAACCCAGAAATATTAAAACTAAGTTAAGAATTGAGCCATCTGATGTTTATTATATGGCTCTGATTGGACGACTGCAGCTTGACTGCATATGAAATGATTGTAAATCTAGACATATTTTTAATGCTTTGACCAACTAGAGGAAAAACGTCAAGATTAATTATATTTGATTCTATTTTTAAAGTAAAAATGTTGACGTTTTAAAAGAAGAAACAGTTATGTATTGACTTTTCGGCACATTTTGAATTTTAAGAATAATATTTCCTTCAACCATCTGTTGAACTTTTGTCAAAGGTACCAAAATCGTCAAGTAATAATAGTAGTAAAAAATATCATCTCAACAGGAATTGTGAATTTTCAAAAATAACGAGAATTTAAACGAGAACTTTTTAGATGAGAAAAGCGATTAGGAATTGTATTGAATCCTCTCTTCTCCACTATTTGGTACTCTAGTTTCTAGCACTAAATAAAGAAACGCTAATAGTCACGATGATTTAACAAAATAGACCGAGTTCAACCTTTCGCTCATCAATCCTATTTGTCTAATATTGAACCCTATTCCCTTAGGCGAAACTGATATTATCAAAATCTTGAAAGCGTGTTAAATTCTAAATCATACCAATTAATCTTATATCCCTATAGCAATTGTGTTTGACCAACAATTAATTTAGTCTCAGATATAAACCCTAGGGTTAATAGTAATCTTTTACTAATATATTAAAATCAATTACCTCCAAAGTTAGTAATTTATCCTTATTACTTTTAACCACGTTGAAAGTTTTATATCCTTCATTGTAATTTCACTAAAAAAATATTTAAAAAACATAGAAAGATAATATGCTTGAAAATAGGAACAAAACATATTATAGATAAGAACAAAACACAACAATATATACATAAAAATAGGAAGAAAAAATAAAAAATTATAGAAAGTTTAGTCAATAAAAAAATTATAGAAAGAATATAAAAAAAAAACCGGTTAAAAATAAGAATATAGAAATAAAAAAAATAATACTCTATGAAAAAAAAAGAAAGAAATATAATCAATATTTTTCATAAAAAAAAGTAAAAGAAACATAAACAATATTTTAAAAAACAAACGAAACAAAAACGATATTAGTACAAAGCTTACTACTAATCATTAATAGTACTCCCTCCGTTTCAAATTACTTGACTTTTTAGAAATTTTATTTTTTTCAAATTACTTGTCTATTTGGTAATTTATGTTATATTTTGTCTATTATACCCTCCTTATTTTAAATCTTTTTATTGTATTTTTTTTTTTTACTAAACTTCTTTGTATAATTTGTTTAAAAAAAAATTGATACATAAAATAAGGGTATAATAGGAAAATAAGGTGCAAAAACACACTTTCTTAATTTCTTGTTTTTTTCTTTCTAAAAAGTGAAGTAATTTGAAACGAAGGGAGTATCAAACTTACTAAATTACCCTAAAAGAACACACATAGTTTAGTCATAATGATAAGTACCCGGATTGGGTGCAGTTGTCACCCATGCAGCCGGTGAAATCAGATTCATCCGGTTAAAATCAAACGGTTTCTAATTTAAGGTAAAAAAGTTATATTTTAAAATATTAAAACTAAGTTGAACCCAGAAATATTAAAACTAAGTTAAGAATTGAGCCATCTGATGTTTATTATATGGCTCTGATTGGACGACTGCAGCTTGACTACATATGAAATGACTGTACTGAATCTGAATCTTTTTCTTAATGATAATGATATAATGAGCAACTCTATTACTCACAATTAAATGGTTCAAAATTACAAGAAATCAAAGTTTTAATTCACGATTACGGCCGCATCACAATAATTGATAGTACAGAGAATCACAATTAAATATGTGAGTGATGCGGCTGAACTCACAGTTGCCTTGCAATTAAGGAAGACATAACAAAATTCTTATGTATTGGCCCTCGATCACAGTCGTAGATCTTTATTTAAAATATGCTTATGAAAATATAGATAATTTTTTTAGAAATGTAAATATTTTAAATTAAAAAATATGTCTGGGTGGATTAGAATTTTGGCCATAAATTAAGAGCATCTGGAGATCAAGATAGGGATAGGCTGATCCCTGGGGGATATAGCTCATATTATTATTAAAAAGAAAAAAATAAAATATATACAAAAACTTGGGGACATAGACCTAACCAAGTGTACCCACACAAAAGAGCGTAAGACAATAAAATATACCAACTTCTAATTAATCCTAAAAGACAAAATAGACGTCCTAGAAACTAAGGCGAATGAACCAACCGTCAACGCGGAAGCGGCCCACGTAACCACTACTCCATGCAGCAAGCAGCAAGCGATGATGTTTTTTCAAGCAATACAGTTTGAAATCAATGAATGATACGAATATTGAAATATCAACCTCTACGAAACAAGTCTTGTTAAGCCTCCGAAGCGACCTAGAACCATTTGAAAGCCAGATCGAGGATGGTCGGTCAACGGAACTGAGTGCCACAAACAAAAAAACCATTGAACCACTTGGTCAACGAACGACACTACCGCCAACACGGCGTATCATGCAACTTACCCTTTCGAGCATTATCAGGCCGAAACAGGTGTTGATGAATCCGGATCGTAAATGTTTACCAACAAAATAACACACAAAATAAAATTTAAAGACCAAGGCTTCTAGGCTATGTCTGTTAATATGAAACAAACCCACAATCACGAACATGGTCATGGTTGTTCGTCTCAATAAATCAAGAAGCAACTCTATAGATCAACGCTTAGAAGCACCGATCGAGTGTTCTGAACCAATCCACTGTGCTTCATCGATCAACAAATCAATAGTCGGAACCCACTTGGGGTTGGTCTAGTGGTGTTGGTTTGGGTCCTTGGAGCATGTTCCTCCCAACGTCTCAGGTTTGATTCACCCTGGTGCCAATTTTGGTGGTCTAAGGCCATACAGAAAGTTTTCTGGCTTTAAATGGGGTCCGCGCAAGTGGGCGGCGGGATTGGTCCCCTTGGATTAGTCGGTCCTAAGGCCGGATACAAAGTTTTCTGGGCACAAACACATATACTAAACATGTATAATTCTCTAATAATTCATTCACAACCTATTACTACTAATTCTCCCCTTTTTACCATAATTTGACAAAGGTAAAAATGCAATTCTATTAATAAAAGGAAAACCATACATACGATAAGCATACATCAGGATGGCACATACATCAAAATGAACACTTACAAGTGTTGGATGTTCCGGAAGATGTGTGAGACATCTTGTAGGACATTAGGCATTACAAGTCAAAAATTAAACAAAAAGGTAAAAAAACAAAGAGTACAGAGCTTTCCTATGTTAATCAAGCTATGTCCATCTTCAAGTTTCTGGATCAGCTTCTTCATTCCTCTCTTGCTTCACTTTCTTTCTCTTTGGTCATGGACTTGATCAGATTGTCCACGTGAATTTTCCTTTCTGTGCTGGTTCTGATAGTTTCCTCCAGAGCCTTAGAGACTTCCATAAGCTCAGCTAGTACTTCATCCTTGGTGACTTTGGATAGATAACAAGATGTTCCAGCAGAATCCTTTCTTTTGGGTATCACAATTTCTGGGACATGTGATCCAACAAGAGTAGAACTCATCATTATGTTGTTATTGTTGTTGTTGTTTTTGTGAATGTTGATTACATTATTATTATTATTAACTGGTGGCAATAATGAGATATGTGGATGGCCAAACTCAGCTTCAAGTCTCAACATTGCTTTCCTTATTCCAGGAGCGTGACTGCCAAACTTATGTGGAGCAGTAGATGAGGAATTGGGTAATGGATTATGGTATGAGTGTGTATGTGAGTTGTGGCCAATATTCATCATGCTAGATTTAGGAGAAGGAGGGGACAATGATCTTTTTCTGGAAGTCATGATTGGAACGAAATGAAACAGGATAGTTTGCCTCTAGGTTTTTGTCACTATGACTTATGTTTTATCCCTCCCTCAATTTATACAACTATGAGTTTAGTTTGTTGAGCATGTGAACGTTGTAAATCTAGACATATTTTTAATGCTTTGACCAACTAGAGGAGAAACGTCAAGATTAATTATATTTGATTCTATTTTTAAAGTAAAAATGTTGACGTTTTAAAAGAAGAAACGGTTATGTATTGACTTTTCGACACTTTTTGAATTTCAAGAATAATATTTCCTTCAACCATCTGATGACCTTTTGTCAAATGTACTGTAACACCCAAACCCATCATTTATATAATTCTACCTTTAGTAAAAATCTTTTCTGAAAATACGCAACGGAAAATCACAATTTAATTTATAGAATATCGGTTCGAGTATTACATTCTTCAACCAAAATAATACTAATGTAGTTAATTAGTAAAATGCTTGTTTATACAAATCTTTGAATTAAATAATGTATTTATTGATTATACAAAACACCCTAGACAATAGACTTTATATACAATATAAAACCTTTTTCCCGTGTCACAATCAGAGCGAAGCTTCACCGACGACTCAACATCGATAAACATATAACCTGTGAAATCTGGTCCCAAACCAGTCAAATACACAAAACGGAGAGTTAGATAACATAATCAAATATACAGTGTAAGTAAACAATACTTAAACACTACATCACGATTCATGCATATTCATAAACCATAAATATACATCATTATTCACCATTCAATTATAAGTTTCAATACCACTATAATCAAACATCAATCAATCAAATAACAATTAGCACACTTAGCCAAAATTATGCGTCACATACCAATTATCACATAATTGCACATATATCCTAATATATTCTAATGCTTCAACTTCATGCCATGTCATCCTAGACATATCTAATGCATGTGGTATCATCGTCTTTATTAGAGTATCTCACCTCTAATATGCTTCTTTATTAAGTTGATTAACACCTTAATATACTTCTTTTGACATTTAAACAAATATCATCAACACAATGAAAAACAATCATATTCCACAAATATAATTAACAATTCATCACAATACAATTAATCATGGTTATAAACACCTAATTGTATGTTATAACACCCTACTCGCATTTTACAAGTGCCCTAATGCACTTAAAACGATTAATAAAAAGTTGTTGTCTAGTGTTGTTCACTGAGCGAAGGCCTGGCGCTCCGTAGCGAACCTGTCTTGTTCGCTGAGCGAAGGCCTGGCGAGCAGTGGCGAACCACATCAGTGGAACTCATGCTCGTGGCGAGCTGTGGCGAAGGCCTCCTGTCAGGAATGCTCAAACCTTGCATTTTTCACCCAAATTCACCCAAAAATCCCATTTTTCATGTTATAAACCCCAAATAAGTTTATATTCAAGTGCAACAAACATATCTAAACACAAAAGGACGGTTTATTTCACCGATCTACAACATATACATCGAAAAAGTAAAGATTTAAATACTTTTACTCAAAACTCACAAAAACACAATGTTCTTGAGTTTAATCATCTATAAATTCCGTTTTTATCCATTAAATTCGTTCATACATCATGATAAGAGCATGTTAAACATGTTATGAACCTTAGATTTGATTTCCATTAAGAAAAACTCATCTAAACTAAAACGAAAATGGGGTGGTGAAAGTTCGGGTAAGGAGAAATCGACATTCTCCCCTTTCTCGTATCACCCACGAATATGAAATCTACTCTCTTACCTTAGATCGACGAACTCACGAACTTTGCTCTTGGATCTCTCCTTGAAGCTCTTGCCCTAGCTCTCCTCTTCTCCTCCTTATCTCTTCTTCCTCTTCAAAGTCACAAAATGTGACACTTTCTCTCTCTAAGGGCCACAAATAGCGCCCCCTCTCATGAGACAAGGCCCATTGGGCCTCAAGCCCACTAACTATACCCAACTCACGTTAACTCTCACTAACTCGCGCGTTAACTAAAACTCTCGATAAATAACTTAAAGTTACTATCTTACTTAAAAGCCATGTTACCAAATAAATAAACACTTACATAGTGAATAATAAATTTGGGTGGTTACAACTCTCCCCCACTTAAAAGATTTTCGCCCTCGAAAATTACGCGTCTAAAACAACTCCGGATAAGTCCTGTATCCGACCCTCCAACAAAACGCTCAAAACGTTACACATTACTAAGTTTGACAAAATTAGTTTATCCCATCAAACACAATTTTTGTCTATTTATCAAAAAAAGATCAAGGACGGCCAGTTCCTCAATTTGTCGATAGATAGTCAACAATCATGATATCAGCATAAACCATTCTTATCAAACCACTAAAACATCCACTTCGCACGAAACATTCATAGATTCCCATTCTATGGTTCACAACGTTACCCCAAAACAGGTACAACCAATCGAACACACTCCGAAAATACGTGAAATACTCCACAACTCCCCAAATCCTATAAGTCTCTAATTCCCTCATGAATCACTTAACCGTGTTACATCACTTATTCATATTCGAATCTTATTCCAACTTATCACTCGATAATTCAATTCCAACAATCACTTGATGACCAACATTCTCAAATCTTCCTCGACACATCCTAGAAATTATCGTTTATAACCGTCAAATTCCTTTTCTCACATATCTCCAATCATTGAGTCGAATCTCAATACGACTATTCTGTTCCCAAGTAATCTCTTAACCAACATTTGCATTCCTTAACGCAAACATTTTCCAATACCACTTCTCCTTAATCCCTTAGCAATTCTCTATTTCAAAATTAGGCTACCGCCTAAAATTGGTTCTCCAAACAATCATAACTTCTATCTCGTTGATTCCAAAATGACATTTTCAATTCGCCCACAATCCATCTATCCATGTTCCCCATCATCTTGCATTGCAATGTTGGAACAAAATTGATTTAAAAATGTTTGCCCCTAAATCTATAAAGGTTTTGATGATAACAAAGTATTAATAAACAATTGGAAGGACTAAAAATTTATTTTAAGTGCGCAGATATAAGCATCATATAAGCTCTGAGTGAAGTTCAGAGGATGTGAATTCAGAAGTTCACAAGCGCTCAGAAGATGTTGGACTTCAGAGGTTACAACGTTCAGAGGATGAAGACTTCAGTACTTCTTGTCTGTCTACGAGCTTCATCAAACTCTGAAGATCTCTTTGAAAGCTGTGAAGATTCTCTTTACTAGTCAACTCTTCTTCCAATGAAGAAAAGGACCTTTCAAGTCTGATCAGCTCAGCTACCTCTGTTTTGTCTGTCCTATCTTGAGAACGTGGGTCTTCAGTTTTGTTAGCTGAATAAGGAAAGTCCACTCTGCAGTAGTCAAAGTAACTGAAACTCTTTCTTAGTTTTGGATACAACCAAACTGCATCAAGACAGACTGCTTGAAGACAAAAGGTTATCAACTCCAACGGCTCCTTTTGCAACGACTCTTTTCTAGTGGTATATATACTAGAAGGATCAGCTACAACAAGATAACAATTATCAAGAATTGAACGTGCGCTGAACAAACTCTGAACTCTGTGATATACAAGCTCTGAACCTTTCTCAAGTGTTTTTGCACTTTAGCCAAATACTCTGTACTATTTGTATTTGCTCACCTTAGGTTCATCTAAGAGCATTTGTATATTTTTATATACTTTACCATTACTTGAGGAAACTTAAGCTTGTGTGCTTAAGTGTGGAAACTTAAACTTGTGTGTTTAAGTGTGAAGTCTTAAGCTTGTGTGCTTGAGCATAGTTGTGAAGTCTCTTGCTTGTGTGCTTGAGCAGGTGTAATCTTGTGTGATTATAGTGAACTCCCTTGGAAGTGCAAGGGGACTGGACTACTCTCGTTTTGTGAGAGGAACCAGTATAAATTGCTTGTGTGATCTCTCTCTCTATCTCCTTAACTTGTTATTTATTGTGTTACTTTTCCGCTGCTAACGTAGTTGAGTTAAGAACTTGAAAAAGTTTTAACTTAGCTAAAACACAATTCAACCCCCCCCTTCTTGTGTTTTCACACCTTCAATTGGCATCAGAGCGCCTGGTCTGTTACTTTCACTTAACAGTGAGACAGTAAAGATCTTGTGAGAACACTATGTCTGGAGGAGATGATAGTAGTACTAGAACTACTGGTGAAGGTGAGGCCAGTGGAGCTGGTGGTGGTCCTAGAAATGCTTTTGGTTATGACTACTTAAGTAATGAATCACATGAACATAGTGGCAATAGAAAAGCCCCTATATTCAATGGTGATGCTTCATTATTTGAGTGGTGGAAAGAGAGACTGTATAGCAATATTACTGCTATTGATCATGAGTTGTGGGATTTGGTTGAGTTGGGAGTAACTTTTGAAAACTTGAATGAACATGGTAGGTTGTCCATGGAGAATAGAAAGTTACTCACACCAGCTAACCTAAAAATCTACACAAAACATCATAGAGTAAAGGACATTGTTGTTGGTGCTATTAGACATGAGGACTATGTCAGAATAGAGAACAAGTCTACTGCTAAATCTATCTTTGATTCTATGTGTGCTACCTATGATGGTAATGAAAAGGTTCAAGAGGCTAAAGCTAGTCTTTTGATAAGACAATATGAACTTTTCACTATGCAACAAGATGAAAACATTGAGACTATGTTTACAAGGTTTCAAATCCTTGTATCTGGTCTTAAAGCTCTTAAGAGAAGTTATTCTACCTATGACCATGTTCAGAAGATTCTGAGAAGTCTTCCTATTGCTTGGAGACCCAAGGTCACTGCAATAGAGGAAGCTCAAAATCTCAAGACTCTGAGTCTTGAAGCTCTGATAAGCAATCTCAGAAGCCATGAGATGGTTCTGGATGCTGACTCAGAAACTAAGAAGAAGTCTAAGTCAGTGGCTTTACAGTCAACTAAGACTACTTCTAAGGCTCTTAAGACTCAGCTTCTTGATATTGAAGAAGAATCTTCTGCTGATGGTCAAGAGGATGAGATGAATGAGGATGAGTTTGCGTTATTCACCAAGTTTCAGCAATGGAACAGATTTAACAAAAGAAATTTCAGAGGAAACAGCTCCAGAAATTTTGTCAGCAAAAAGGATGATCAGAAGAACTGCTTCAACTGTAAGAAGCCAGGACACTTTATTGCTGATTGTCCAGAAATGTCTGCTAAAGACAAAAGCAAAAGATACAGCTCAAAGAAGCAACAATTCAAGAGTAAATTGAGAAAGAGTCTGATGGCTACTTTTGAAGAGCTATCATCTGAGGAAGAAGTTGAGGAAGAAGAAGAAGCAAATCTAGCCCTGATGGCTTCAACTGACTCAGATGTAGACTCAGACGATGAATCAGAATCAGATTCAGAAGTAACTGATGAGGTATTTTCTGACTGTTCTAAATCTCAACTTATAACTGCACTTAACAAGGTCATTGAGAAACATCTCAGAGTGTTAAGTAAACAAAAAATTTTACAAGAAAACCTTAACACTCTGACTGAACAAGCAGAACATTTTCAAGGTCTATATCAAGAAACTCTGAATAGAGTAAATGATCTTGAAAAGGGTTGTGCTGTGTGTCACAAACCTACTGATGAGCAAGAAATGGCTCTTCAACAGTTTGTGCATCTCAACCTTGGTAAGAGCAAAGCTGCTAATCTTGTTTATAATGTCATGAGACATAGAGGAGAGGGACTTGGCTATGAATATGGTAGAACATATTCAAAGCTAAAGACCTATCCCAAAAAGGTTGGAAAATCTTGGGTTTACTATGTTGTACCTCAGAGTGAAGAAGGAAAGAAATTTGGTACTCTGGAAGATGAGGATAATAATCTGAGAGATTTGGGAAATGACAACTCAGAGGAACCAAGTTCCTCAGGATCTGGGAAGAAAAGCTCAGAAGATAAAAGCTATTCAGAACTTGACAGTATCAGTTCAGATGTTCTGAAAGTTTCAAAATCTGAGGCTTCAACTTCTGGAACCAGAGGAACTCCAGTTCATGAGAAAAGTCAACCTAAAGGCTCAGAAGTTTTTAAAAGAAAGTCAAACCTCAAACCTCAGAGGCAACATAGGACTAAGGTTATTTATGATTCTAGAGTCAGTAAGTATAACCAGTCAAATCAATGGACTGGTGATAAATACAAACTCTGGGAGCATAAACAATCCAAGTCCTGGAATAATAACAGAACTCAAACTAAGAAATATTTTCAAAAGAGTTATTATTCCAAACCAAAATCTTTCTCTCAGACTCAACAACACAGTAATCATTTGTGGACTAACAAGCGTGGACCCAGAAGATGGGTACCAAAAGCTGAAATTATGTATCATTCAGATTTACCAACTAGGAAAGGATATGTCCTACCTAGAGTTTGGAAACAAGTTCTATGCAAAGGAAGAAGGGCTTATGTCCTTGACCAATGGCTGACAAGTTCTCAAGTGAACAATCAGAACTTGATCAATGAAGAGGAAGAATATTGGGATGACTTTATCATTAACTGTGATAAAGAGTTCCATTGTAGTGATTAAAGTTGTTTCTCATACAGCCTATCACTCAAAGAAGTATCATGAATCATTCATGGTATCTGGATAGTGGGTGTTCAAGGCACATGACTGGTGACAAACAACTGTTTTCCAAGCTAACCATGAAAGAAGGAGGTTCTGTTGGCTTTGGAGGTAATCAGAAAGGAAAGATAATAGGTACAGGTACAGTAGGTAATTCCTCCCTATCTATTAATGATGTTTGGTTAGTTGATGGACTTAAGCATAATCTATTGAGCATAAGTCAATTTTGCGACAATGGTTATGTAGTTGTCTTTAATAAGGAATCATGTACTGTGTCTAAACAATCTGATAACACCATGATTTTCAAAGGTCTGAGAAAGAACAATGTTTATAAAATTAATCTTTCTGATTTGAATGAACAAAAAGTGATGTGTCTTTTGACCTTGAGTGAAGAAAAATGGATCTGGCATAAGAGGTTAGGCCATGCTAACTGGAGGTTAATCTCTAAGCTTAGTAAGCTTGACCTTGTCAGAGGTTTACCTAAAATTAAATATCACTCAAACACACTTTGTGGTTCATGTCAAAAAGGAAAGATTACAAAGTCATCTTTTAAACCTAAGAACATTGTCTCTACCTCAAGACCATTGGAACTTCTTCACATTGATCTTTTTGGACCAGTTAACACTGCTTCAATCAATGGAAAGAAATATGGATTAGTGATTGTTGATGATTACAGTAGATGGACTTGGGTAAAATTCCTAAGAACAAAAGATGAAGCTTATGATGAGTTTAGCATCTTCTGCAAACAAATTCAAAATGAAAAAGGCTACACTATTTTAAAAGTTAGAAGTGATCATGGTGGAGAATTTGAAAATGAACCTTTTGAAAACTTTTGTGAAAAATTTGGCATTCTGCATGAATTCTCTTCTCCTAGAACTCCTCAACAAAATGGGGTTGTAGAAAGGAAGAATAGAACTCTGCAAGAAATGGCCAGAACCATGATGCATGAAACAAATGTAGCAAAGTTTTTATGGGCAGAAGCTGTAAACACAGCATGTTATGTTCAAAATAGAATCTATATCAGATCTAAGTTGAACAAAACTGCTTATGAATTGTTCAAAGGAAGAAAACCTGATATTTCTTATTTTCATCAGTTTGGATGTACGTGTTACATCTTAAATAACAAAGTCCATCTAAAGAAATTTGATGCTAGAGGTTATAAGGGTATCTTTATAGGATATTCTGAACGCTCAAAAGCATACAGACTATATATTTCTGAAACACACACTGTGGAAGAAAGTATGCATGTCAAATTTGATGACAAAGAGCCTGACCAAGTGTCAGAGCTTGTGGAAGGTTTATCTAGATTTCAGGTATCAGAGGATCAATATTCAGATATTCCAAACTACTCAGAACATCCATTCTCTGAAGTACCTCTGAACACAATAGTTCCTACAGACTCTGAACAACCAAGAACAGAAGCATCTGCTGAACCTGATGTTGATGAGTCTGAAGATGATGAGCCCCCAAGAAATACTTTCAAATACAAGTCATCACATCCAGAGGAACTGATCTTAGGCAACAAGGATAGTCCAAGGAAAACAAGATCTCAACTGAGAAATGAGGAATCATTAGTTGGTCTTATCTCAATGATGGAACCTTCAAAGATTGATGAAGCTCTGAAGGATGATGCTTGGATTGTAGCAATGCAAGAAGAGCTGAATCAATTCCAAAGGAATGATGTATGGACTCTAGTGCCTAAACCTTCACACAAGAACATTATTGGAACAAAATGGGTATTCAGAAACAAGCTGAATGAACAAGGTGAAGTAGTAAGGAACAAGGCTAGATTGGTTGCACAAGGTTATAGTCAACAAGAGGGGATTGACTATACTGAAACCTTTGCACCAGTTGCTAGACTTGAAGCTATCAGGTTACTTCTATCTTATGCTGTTAATCATGGAATAACCTTATATCAAATGGATGTTAAAAGTGCCTTCTTAAATGGTTTTATTTCTGAAGAAGTGTATGTTAAGCAACCTCCTGGTTTTGAAGATGTCTCAAACCCTGAACATGTTTTTAAACTGAAGAAATCACTGTATGGTCTGAAACAAGCTCCAAGAGCTTGGTATGACAGACTCAGTAATTTCCTTCTTGAAAAAGGTTTTGAGAAAGGAAAGGTTGACTGCACACTCTTTAGAAAGACAACCAAAGAAGACATCTTAATCATTCAAATTTATGTTGATGATATTATTTTTGGTTCAACTAATGCTGCTTTGTGCAAGAATTTTTCTAAGATAATGCAGGATGAATTTGAAATGAGCATGATGGGAGAGTTGAAGTTCTTTCTTGGAATTCAAATCAATCAGAAGAAGGAAGGAACTTATGTTCATCAATCAAAATACACTAAAGAACTTCTGAAGAAATTCAATCTAGATGACTGCAAGATAATGAATACTCCTATGCATCCAACTACCAACATGGGCAAGTCAGATGATGAAGGAAAGGTAGATCAAAAGGTCTACAGAGGTATGATTGGTTCTTTACTCTATCTGACAGCCTCTAGACCAGATATTTTATTCAGTGTTTGCTTATGTGCAAGATTCCAGTCAGATCCTAGAGAATCTCATCTTACAGCTGTAAAGAGAATCTTTAGGTATCTGAAAGGAACAACTAATCTTGGACTTCTCTATAAGAAATCCAATGATTATGTGCTAAATGGATTCTGTGATGCTGACTATGCTGGAGATAAAATTGAAAGAAAATCCACAAGTGGCAATTGTCAATTTGTTGGTGAAAACCTTATCTCCTGGGCTAGTAAGAGACAAACTACTATAGCTTTGTCTACAGCAGAAGCAGAATACATTTCAGCAGCTAAGTGTTGCACACAACTACTCTGGTTAAAATATCAGTTAGAAGATTACCAGGTAAGCAGTAACAATATTCCTTTATATTGTGATAATACTGCAGCCATTCATTTATCTAAAAATCCTATCCTACACTCTAGAGCCAAACATATTGAAATTAAACACCATTTTATCAGAGATTATGTTCAGAGAGGCATTATAGATATTCAGTTTGTTGATACTGAAAATCAATGGGCTGATATATTTACTAAAGCCTTATCTGTTGAAAGATTTGATTTTATAAAGAAACATCTGAACATGTTTTCAATCTCTGAATGAAAAATTGTTTTTGGCAATTAAAGTGTAAGAGGTTATGTATATCAGAACTTATGATTCAGAACATCTGAAACACAAGCTCTGAAGTACTTGACTCTGATAGAGAATTTTAAATAACTCAGAGGCTCTGAATTATTTTAGTGGGAAACGTTCAGTATTCACTGCTGAACAGTTGTCCATTAAAATAGCAGTTACCGAGTAAATTTTCTGCACGTGGTCTACGTGTGTCAGGTAGTGGGTGGTTAATGATGATTTTTGGTATTCAACTTTCTGTCAATTAGCGTAACTTCCCAAATTTGCTATTTTCGTGTTAACTGTACTCATTTAAATAAACTTACACAATACACTTGCACACTATTCACTTTCACAACCTACACTTTCATATTCTCTCTAAACCTCCAACACAATTTCTTTCTCTCTCGTTAGTCTTCCAAACCTTACCCTAATCTCCAACAATGGCTGGTGCTTCGTCTTCTTCTTCAAAAAGGATTCCACCGTTCATATTCAAGAATCTTCAGATTGTTGGGAATGAGATGGAATTCCCAGAATCTGAACTTACTTTTCTTTCAGAGAAGATGGTTGATTTCGATGGTCTACAAGCGAATGGGTTTGATGTTAAAAAGTACTTTATCGCTCAGGGATGGGATAAGTACTTCGACATGCTTAATGGTCCCATTTATCCAGATTTGTTGAAGAAATTCTGGATGAAAGCAAAGGTGTTTGATAAGCATGAAGCTAAGAAGGAAGAGCTTGCTGCAATAGAAAGAGATCCTAGTCTGAAAGGTAAAACTAGGAAGGAAATGGGTTTGCTGGATTATACAGGTGTACAGATTAGGTCAAATATCTGTGGGATGAACATGGCAATCTCGCCTATTCATTTCAATGCTCTTCTTGGTCTACCTAACTCTGGGATAGAGTTAGATGTGTTTGAAAAGGATACAAGATACAGGGATGATCTTCTGCATCTCATTTGCACAGATTTCTCTTTAAAAGGGAAAGTAAAGGGTCTGACTGATGAATGTAGAGTTCTTTTCAAGATCATCCTAGCAGCTATCAGTCCAAGGGTTGGTGGGACTGATACTATCTCCTGGACTCATCGTCATCTGCTGTATTTTCTTCTGACTGAAAAGAAGGTTAATCTTGGAGATTACTTTTTTGAACGTATTTGTGAAGCCATTTTTGCAAGTAAATCTCAGAGGAAAACTACTATAGTTTATCCGAGGCTGTTGTCTGACCTTCTGCATCAAGGTCATGTTGTTCAGAACTTGAGGAAATTCCACCCTGAATTGGTTGAGAAGAGGTTCTATCCAGAAATTCTAAACGCTAACTTTCTGTCCAAGATGCGTTTGATTGCATCTAAGCCTGTTGCTCCCCCACAAGAGTTCACTGTTAGGCTTGAGGATCGTCTGTATGTCGCAGGCTATCCACTTATATCTGAAGCTGATGCTGAGCATGTAATTCAAGGCTACTTGGAAGTGCTCAGACAAGAAGGTTTTGTTGTTGATAGAAGTATGATTCCTCCTGCTCCTGTCAATCTGTATAACCCTAAGAGGAAACCAAAGAGAAAAGCTGATTCTCAGGATGAGCAAGTTAAGCCAGATCTTCTTGCTCAGAAGAAGGTTAAGGTTGAGCAATCTATGGCTGAACAGAGAACTAAGAGGAAGCATGAAGAAACTGCAAACAAGGCTGCTGAGGGAGCTTCTAAAAAGCCTATTGTTATTGAGGAAGATAGTTCAGACAATTCATCTGAAGGATCTACATCAGAAGATGAGACTGAATCTGATGAGGAGACTCTTGCTACTCGTTTGAGGAAAAGACCTGCTCCTACTCCTAAAGATAAAGGTAAGTCTTCTAAGTATGTCTTTAATGAAAAAGAGATTGGATTAGGTTACACCAAACCTCTCAAAACCATCTTACCAACCTCTGATATTTCAACCTCTGATAACCCCCTATCTGAACTTGAAAAACATCTGAGCCCTGACCCTCTTAATAATCACCCTTTTTCTCATGAAACTCAACACAAATCTAGCTCACCTCCAAAATCTACATCACCTCAACCTGAACCTCAACCTGATATTCCACCATCTGAACCTCAACCAGATATTCCTGTCACTAAACCAACCTCTCCCACAAAACAATCCTCTCCACCTCCTGAACCAACCTCTGCACACAAATCTTCTGAACCAACCCCTGAACATAAATCTCCTGAACCATCTCCTGAACATGTTCACCCTGAATCCACTTCTGACATCTCATCATTTGAACCAACCCCTGAACCCCATCCTAACACAAGTGCTGAACATGCTTCTCCTGAGCGTATTCACACTTGTGCTCCCAAGCCTTCAGAGGTAGAAGTTGTGATTATTGACAACCCTACTCCTGAAATACCTACTCTCTCTACCATTCCCAATCCTTCACCATCATCATCCAACACTTTTAGAAATCTATCCACTCAATTTCATGAAGACTTGCTTAGATTATCTACAATAAAGGACAGGTTCTTAGTTTGTCCTTCTGATGTGGATCTCGAAGTATCAAGCATTAAGGCAAGGATTTGCAATGCTTTGGATGTTGCTGCTGCAAAGGTTAAGGCTGTTATTGGTAAGCGGGATCTGGAAGGTATAAGCTTCATGAGGGACAGTCTGGCTAGGGCTGAGTTGAAAAGGTTAACGCCATTCAATCATGAAGAGCATGAGCGTGCTAAGCTTGTTGCTATAGCTGCTGCTGTGAGGCGTATGTCTGAATTCAAAGATTGCTGGGTTGATTCTACTCTTCTGCAACGTCTTGAGGTTCAAAGGATTGAGACTGCACGTCTGGAAGAAGCTGCTGCTAGAGTTGCTGAGTTAGCAAATGAGCTACATAATGAAGATACCACAGAAGAGGATGTACTGAATGTGCTTGCCTCTCAGGATCAAGAGGATGTGCTGATGATAGACTATCCAGAGGAAGGTGAACCCTCTGATAAAGGCAAGGCACCTTTGATTGAAGAACCAGAACCTGTGATTGAAGATCAAGCTCCTGCTATGGCTGATCAGTTGCAGATTTTTCAAGAAGCCCTGAGGGAACAGCAAGAAGGTCTAGAACGTCAAAGAGCTGCTCAAGAGACATTGGAAACCAAGGTGGATGGTTTAGTTTCCAATGTGGGATCTTTGAATGATAAATTTGACCAACTCTTAGCCTTTCTTAAGAAACCCTAGGATTCTATGCACATTTTCTTCATATTTTTATGTTTTGCTTGCTTATTTCCTTGTTTACCTTCTGAACACTTTTTCTGGTTTATCTATTTCAAGATTTTGTTTATGTTTTGATTGATTACTTATTTTAAGTCCACTTGATATCTATATTTTCTTGATAAATAAGAACACAAGAACACAAGATGCTTTTAAAAACGAAAATTTTTATTAATGATCTGATAATGTAGAGTACATTGGTAAAAAGAAAAAGAAAAAGACAACCTAATCCTAATCAGATGGATAAAACTCAGAAGAAATCTCTGATTTCTCCTCAGCATCCTCTGATGATATTTCAATGGGATCTGGGTTTTGCACTTGTTCTTCTTCTTCTTGTTCCTCTTCTGGAACATAGCTAGCCAAGAACTCCACATAGTCAGCATCATCTTCATTCTCTTCAGCTTCAGAGTCTGATGAGATGATTATTATCTCAGCATCTTGTGGTTTCTTGTTATCTTTTTTCTTCTTCTCATCGTCTTCGCGTTTTTCGTCTTCTTTCCTTCTCTTAAAATCTGCGATGCGTAAACTGAATCTTTTCATTATTCCAACCTTCTCTTGCTTCACTTGTTTCTTCTTGTTGTTACGTGAAGCAGGCATGTTAACTTGTTCCTTTTTATAAACCCTTGAGCGCGTTGGTTTTTGTTTTTGAAATTAATTCACCTTTGTAACAACCACTCTTTCTTCTTTGACTGTCTTGGTTTTATAACTTTGTTTTACTTTTTGATAATGACAAAAGGGGGAGTAGTTACGCATTAATTGATATGTTCCAAAACTGAAACCACGCCTTTTATCTCGCTTTTATCTGTTAAATTAAAAGTTGTTTCTTTTAAGTTGTCTTACGTATTTCAATGCGGAGACTAAGTTAGTTGAAACTGAAATAAATTTCATAAGTAAGGATAAGTTAAGAGTGCAATTTTAACTTAGCCTTATGAGACTTAGGGGGAGAGCTTGCAAACCTCTCACTCTGAAGAAAGATATGAAATTTGTTTTATTTCAAAACATCTTAATCTTATACTAAATTAAAATATCATGGATAAAACATAAAGTTCAGACTTTATGGAGTATCAATCTTAGGGGGAGCTTGCAAACCTCATAAACCTAAGAGAAACATGATAAGTTAATTTAACAACAATTGTCAATTAATACTTATGTTTGTCATCATCAAAAAGGGGGAGATTGTTGGAACAAAATTGATTTAAAAATGTTTGCCCCTAAATCTATAAAGGTTTTGATGATAACAAAGTATTAATAAACAATTGGAAGGACTAAAAATTTATTTTAAGTGCGCAGATATAAGCATCATATAAGCTCTGAGTGAAGTTCAGAGGATGTGAATTCAGAAGTTCACAAGCGCTCAGAAGATGTTGGACTTCAGAGGTTACAACGTTCAGAGGATGAAGACTTCAGTACTTCTTGTCTGTCTACGAGCTTCATCAAACTCTGAAGATCTCTTTGAAAGCTGTGAAGATTCTCTTTACTAGTCAACTCTTCTTCCAATGAAGAAAAGGACCTTTCAAGTCTGATCAGCTCAGCTACCTCTGTTTTGTCTGTCCTATCTTGAGAACGTGGGTCTTCAGTTTTGTTAGCTGAATAAGGAAAGTCCACTCTGCAGTAGTCAAAGTAACTGAAACTCTTTCTTAGTTTTGGATACAACCAAACTGCATCAAGACAGACTGCTTGAAGACAAAAGGTTATCAACTCCAACGGCTCCTTTTGCAACGACTCTTTTCTAGTGGTATATATACTAGAAGGATCAGCTACAACAAGATAACAATTATCAAGAATTGAACGTGCGCTGAACAAACTCTGAACTCTGTGATATACAAGCTCTGAACCTTTCTCAAGTGTTTTTGCACTTTAGCCAAATACTCTGTACTATTTGTATTTGCTCACCTTAGGTTCATCTAAGAGCATTTGTATATTTTTATATACTTTACCATTACTTGAGGAAACTTAAGCTTGTGTGCTTAAGTGTGGAAACTTAAACTTGTGTGTTTAAGTGTGAAGTCTTAAGCTTGTGTGCTTGAGCATAGTTGTGAAGTCTCTTGCTTGTGTGCTTGAGCAGGTGTAATCTTGTGTGATTATAGTGAACTCCCTTGGAAGTGCAAGGGGACTGGACTACTCTCGTTTTGTGAGAGGAACCAGTATAAATTGCTTGTGTGATCTCTCTCTCTATCTCCTTAACTTGTTATTTATTGTGTTACTTTTCCGCTGCTAACGTAGTTGAGTTAAGAACTTGAAAAAGTTTTAACTTAGCTAAAACACAATTCAACCCCCCCCTTCTTGTGTTTTCACACCTTCATGCAACAAACATATTCTTCTCTGTTTATTCACCCATCGATTTCTTATTCACCTCCGACCTCTACCAATCATCATCTCTCTATGGATAGCTATCTATAAACTCCTCCTTAGTACATTCGATACCAAAATCAAACTCTTGAATTTAATCCACAAGCTCCAAATATTCGCCATACAATCTAATTCCATCCATCAAATCCTAATATAAGGTACAAGGCCTCTCCAATATGACATCTCTAGAAAATTTCCAAAATTCTCGTCCTAAAATATATTTTAAGTTATACCCCAAATCACTATTGTTCCATCATTCATGATAAAACAATTTAAAATCCTTTACTTCATTATCACCAATTATGACCATACTACACCAACATCCACGATGCATCTAACAACACTAGTCTCCACCGACTTTCCTATTCCATAAATCCAAATTCCTTAGCAAATACTTACTCACTCTTATCTTTTGGGCACTACGAAATGGTCTCCGACACTTACCTTAGGCATCACCTTCAACTCCTTACTATATGTGCTCAAACACAACATCTACTCACATGTGCGGTAATCCTTTTCGCAAACTCTCACCTAACACAAGTCACTTCCAACATGATCTCCTATTACTCATTCTCTGCACGTTCTCCAACGGCTAACTTTCTTATTTCAAATCATTCTAAGACGTTACTACTCACTTAGCTTCATCTCAACCTCCAATACTCTACGTTCTCGTTCAACATGTGACACCAATTGTCCGGTCATTATCCAAATCCAATTACTCTTTCTTCGACAAGCCTCTCAAAAATCCTTCGAATCGTTATCCTACTTCCATCTTCGAATAAACTCGATTATTCATACAATCCTTACTTCCATTAATGATTCAAAAATCATACTCATCCTATCACAATGCCTCTTAATTCCATTCTAATCTCATTTAAGAATTCACTTCTTTTTCCTTGATTAATTAACACTAACGGTTCACTAATCTTCACATCTATTTCTCTAAGCTTTTCAAACCTCTTCTAGAAATCACCTAACACACTAGGCTTAGAACTCCGAATTGTTCAACCAATTCAACCTACTACCATATGCACGACTCACGTAAAACTTCTTACTCAAGAATCCGCTACAACATCCGATCCACTTGGATGACAACTTACTTCAAAATCATCACCTCTCAAGAATTCTAATCACTTCCTCTTCCTCATATTCGACTCATTCCGATCAAACAGGTGCTTCAACTTTGGTCAACAAAAATGACGCCTTCATACTTCTAGTGCAACACACGATCCTCAATCGTCTCGAATGCTCTTCATTAGAGCTGTCAAAACGAGCGGCCCGACCAATTTCGGGCCGGCCCGTTCGGGCTTCGGGTTTCGTCGAGTCGGGCTAAAAAGCCCGGATAAAAAACTGGCTACCAAAATTAGTGCCCGAGCCCGGCCCGGTTCGGGTAGTCGGGCTTTCGGGCGGCCCGGTTTATCTTTTTTTATTTTATTTTTTACTTTTAGTGCTCAAACTCAACTATATAAATAACATTAATAATTCTCGCACGTCCTATTTTTTACTCATCCGCTATAAATATTATATAATTCGCGCGCGCCATATTTTTACTCATCCCCTATCTACGAGTTTCTCGCGTGCCCTATTTTTACTCATCCACTACCTACGAGTTTCTCGCGCCCTATTTTTACGCATCCGCTACTTACAAGTTTCTCGCGCGTCATATTTTTACTCATCTGCTACCTAGGACTTTCTCGCGCGCCCTATTTTTACTCATCCGCTACTACGAGTTTCTCGCGCGCCCTATTTTTATTCATCCACTATGTACGAGTTTCTCGCGCGCCCTATTTTTACTCATCCACTACCTATGAGTTTCTCGCGCCCTATTTTTACGCATCCGCTACTTACGAGTTTCTCGCGCGTCATATTTTTACTCATCCGCTACCTACGACTTTCTCGCGCGCCCTATTTTTACTCATCCGCTACGTACGAGTTTCTCGCGCGCCCTATTTTTATTCATCCCCTACGTACGATTTTCTCGCGCGTCCTATTTTTACTCATCCGCTACCTACGAGTTTCTTGGGTGCCCTATTTTTACTCCTGCTACTTAAGTAGCGGACGGTATTTTATAATTTATATTACAAACTAATTTCAAATCATCTGAAACAAATTATTTATATTTATATTTATATTTTATTTTATTTTTAATTTTAATTTTTTCGGGCTTGCGGGCCGCCCGCGGCCCATTCGGGCTAGCCCATATTTTAATCGGGCTTTGTCGGGCCGGGCTAAAAAGCCCGGAAATAATTCGGGCTAGGATTTTCAAGGCCCGAGCCCGGGAAAAAATCGGGCTTGGCGGGCCGGCCCATTCAGGCTAGCCCATTTTGACAGCTCTACTCTTCATCTTACTTAACCAATCTCACTGACGCTCTTTCGGCTAAACACTTGGTTTGACAACTTCCCTTCTAGTAGCTTCTCACAACTTGTTGCTCCCATTCATTCCACTTCGAACAACGTCACCAATTCTTAAATATTCCGTTTCAAGAACATCTCTACTCATCTCATCTTCTCACGTTCGAAATGTAACGACCCAATTTTCATTTATTCGTTTTTATGTGTTAAAATGTTTTATTGACGTGGCATTTTAAATAAGTTAATAACTTTAGTTATTTATCGAATGCTTTAGTTATTAGGCGAGTAGTGAGAGTTACCGTGTTATTGGGCCAAGCCAATTGGGCTTGAGGCCCAATGGGCCTTGTGAGGAGTGTGTGGCGCCATATGGCATGAAGGGAAAGGAGAGAACATTTCATTTCTTTTGTTCTGTGTTCTTGAGTTGAGAGAAGAGAGGAGAGTTGTGGAGCTAGGGCAAGAAGAAAAGCTAGAGATTCAAGATCTTCGTCGAGTTTTCTTCGAATCCAGGTATGAGAGTAGATTCCTTAATCGTGGGTGACTCGAGGAAGGGGAGAATGTCGATTTCTCCTCACCCGAACTTCCTCCACCCCATTTTCGTTTTAGATAGGAATGGATTTTCTTGATGAAATTCGTTCCTAAGGTTCTTGTTGTGTTTAACATGCTTGTAACATGATTAATGAACGGAAATATTTGCTAAAAACGAGTTTTCTAATGGATTAAACTCAAGAACTTAGTGTTCTTGAGAGTTTTGATGAAATGGTGTTAATCCTTACTTTTTCAATGATAACGATGTAGATCGGGAAAACTAACCGTCCTTTTATGCTTAAACATGTTTGTTACACTTGTATATGAACTCATTTGGGATTTATAACATGAAAAATGGGATTTTCGGGTGATTTGGTGTAGAAATCGCAAGTTTTGAACTGTCCTGACAGGAGGTGTTCGCTCAGCGAACGTGTGGCGAACAGCTCGCCACAGCTCGCTGCAGCTCGCCATGAGCAGGGGACTTCCTGGTGAGGTTCGCCATGTCTCGCTGAGCCTTCGCTCAGCGAATAGTTCGCCGAAGCTCGCCGAAGCTCGCCAAAGCTCGCTATGAGCAGGTGACTTGCTGGTGAGGTTCGCCATGTCTCGCTAAGCCTTCGCTTAGCGAAGGCCTCTGTTTCTGCAACTTTTTGTTGATGTTTTACAGCACTTGTAGGCAATTGTAACTTGGTTTAATGATACTCTTGCATGATTATTGATGCCTGTTGATGCTTATAATGCTCATTGCTATTCGTTGAAGATTGTAATCATGTATGAAGTAATAAATGAAGAATATTAAGGTTTTGTTAAATCTTAATAATGAAGTATGTTGGATAGTGTTCCACATAATAAATGAAGAGCTTATGCTAATTATTTGTGAGTGAATTCATGAACACATATACATGCATTCATGAATTAAATAGGATATTGGATATTCCAATAAAGAAGTATATCGGATTATATTTATCCGATAAAGAAGGATATTAGAGGTGAGATACTCTAATAAAGAAGATGGTACCACATGCATTAGTAATGTCTAGGATTGACATTCATGAAGTTGAAGCATTAGAGTTGCATTAGGTTATATGTGTGCATTACTTGATAAGTGATATGTGACACATGTTTGACTACTTGTGATATTGATAACTGATACTTGATAGTTGGTATTCGATTATGTATTTTGAGAACTGCTAATTGGATTATAGATGTGTATATATATATGTATATGTATATGTATAATTGTGAGGCATGCTTATGGTATTGAAGTAGTGTTTAAGTATCGATTTACTTACACTTGTATTTTGATTATGTGATCTAACTCTCATGTTTTGTGTTATGTGCTGGACCGTTGGGGGTTCAGGTTCTCAGGTTGAGGATCCCGATCAGAGTTAGAGGCTGCTCGTGCTCGTGTAGTGCGCTTTTTGGTGAGGAGTTAGCGTAGACTACTCCTTAGATATATGTTATATATCTTTTTGATGGGTTGTATAGAATTGCTCTGATTAGGTCTTACCGGGTCGGGTTATTCGTTTGAATTGTATTAAGCCCGTGATGGCATATTTAACTTTGCTATTCCTATCTTTTGAATTGTAAACATAATATCCTTTGTTGATATGGCCTAGAGCCTAGGGATATTGTGTGAACAATTATGATCATTGTATGATATACATTATGATAATTATTCGCTTTTAATTCCGCTGTGCTAGCATGATTTTTAATTATGCCGTGGTTTGTATTATTAGCATGTGACGCCTAGATTTTCTTAAGTGTTTTATTTATTTATATTTAATAAATACGCGTTAAGGGCTTGGGTGTTACAATAGTGGTATCAGAGCAAGGTCGGTTCATGTGGAATCAATTAGGAATAGTTGCCCATATATTCAACTTGTGTAGAGATAACACTGTTGATATTACCTTTCTAAGTTTGTTCTTGGATTGGTTGGTTGTTCAGGATCATGGCGGCTAGGGCTAACAATCAGATGGCAGATGCGATAGCTACTTTGACCAACATCGTGGCTAGAGATCATCAACCCGGGAGGGAAGATGAGATGAGGTTAGAGAGGTTCATGAAGCATAATCCGAAGCTTTTCATTGGAGGCTATGCTCCGGAGGCTGCTGTCAAGTGGATAGAAGAAGTAGAGATTGTCTTTGAGGCTATGAGGTGTACCGAGGAGAGTAAGTTGACCTTGGGTACTTATGTACTTCGTGAGGAAGCTAACAAGTGGTGGAAGAATGCTAAGCTGAGGATGGGAGTTGGTGGTGTGGTAATCACTTGGGAGATGTTCAAGGGAGAGTTCTTGAGGAAGTACTTTCCGGCTGATATTAGGAACAAGAAAGTGGTGGAGTTCATGGAGCTCAAGCAAGGGAACATGTCTGTGGCGGAGTATTCCGTGAAGTTTGAGGAGCTATGTGCGTTTAGTCCACACTACAACACCGTGGAAGCTGAGAATGATAAGTGTGTCAAGTTTGAAAGTGGGTTGCGCCCGGACATCAAGCATCTTATCGGATTTTCTCAAATCCGAGACTTTGCAACTTTGGTGGATAAGTGCCGTATCTGTGATGATGATGGAAAGGCCAAGACTAATTACTACAAGGCTGTAACGACCAAAAATTTAGTATTCGTTATTTAATTATTTTATTACGCGAGGGCGTGATTTATAATTAAATTATTAAGCGGCGAATAATCATTTAGCGAGAACGTAAGTTAATGAGCGAGAAGTTATGTTGTTTGGGCCTTTGGGCGTGGAATAGGCATTGGGCCTAAGCCAATTGGGCTTTGATCCATGAGAATAGAGAGAGCTATAAGTAGCCAAGTCAACCATGAATAGTCTCATAACTTATGTTTCATGAGAAAGGAAGATTGAGAGCTAGACCAAGAGGAGGAGCTCATGAGGGAGAGGGAGAGCTCGTGGGAGAGAAAGAGAAGAGCAAGCTCGAGGAATCGTCGAACTAAGGTACGAGAGTTAGATTACATAATCGTGAGTGATTCGAAAGAGGGGAGGATGTCGATTCCTCCATTCCCAAACTCTTTCCACTCTATTTTCTTGTGGGTTTTGTGGGTGATTTTCTTAATGGAAAATGGATTCTTTTGATCCTAACATGTGTAGTGAACTCATGGTAGATGAGGTAAACAACTTTGGGGAGTTGAAAATGGGAATATGTAGATGTTTGATCAATGATTTGCATGTTTATGCAACTTTGCTTATTTTGCAAGAAATTGGCATGATTTTGATTGTTTGATGTATTTGGATGTTTGGAAGGGATGATTAATGTTCCTTGATACCATATATGCTTGAATTAGCTGTTTATAAGAATTTATAACATGTCTAGATGAATTTTTGAGTTGATTTAAGGTTAAACCGCCTTAGAAACTCAAGAACAGATATTTTCTTTCTGGTGTAGTTCGCTAAGCGACCAGGAGTTCGCTGTAGCGAACAGGTTCGCTGAAGCTCGCCGAAGCTCGCTATGAGCAGGTGATTCTCTGGTGAGGTTCGCCAAGTCTCGCTAAGGCTTCGCTTAGCGAAGGCCTCTGTGACAGCAATTTTTGCTGATGTTTATAAGTGTAACTAGGCACTTGTAACATGGTTTAAGGGTATCCTTACATGTTTGTTGATACATGTTGATGTTGTTAATGCTTATTGTTAATCGTTATATGATTGATAAACGTGTATGCAATAAGTTGTAGCTTAAATTGAGCAATGAGATATCTTAGCATTAATTTGCAATGTTAAGGAAATGATGTGTGTTTTATGACATAAGTGTAAATGAAACCTTATGTGTATAAAAATGGTTATGCAGATAATTATCATGTGAATAATTATGATTTGAGTGATAGGATATTGTGTTATCCTAATGTGTTAGATGTTGGAATTGTGTTTCCGCATCAGTGAATGAATAGCTTCGAGCTAGATAGCGTCATGTATTTGATGTGTTTAAAAGTAATCATGCATTCATGAATAATTGTGTTATGGGAATCATGTGAATTCCAATAATTGATGAAAATGGACTATGTTTATGAAAAGTGGCCGAAGATGGGATTATGTTATCCGAGATCTGGAGCCCATATCCAAACATGATATAAAACTGTGTGACTCCTCTTTATGGGAGAGATGGTTGATGATAACCATATCCTACATGATATAAAACTGTTATTGAGCTTATCCAAGGGAGATAAGGTGGTTCGGTAAGTTCCGACGCATCCAACAAGATGTAAAACTGGGTTCATCTTAAATGGGGTGAATAGCAGCATCCTGCATGATGTAAAACTGATGTAGAGTCCGTGCATGACTATAATCTGAACAGTCCGTACATGACTATAATCTGAACAGTCCGTACATGACTGAAAACTGAACAGTCCGTACATGACTGAAAACTGAACAGTCCGTCATGACTGAAATCTGAACAATGTAAATTGGTACCACATGCATTAGTCGTGTCTAGGGATGACATGACATTGGATAATTGGCATTAGATGCATTAGGGTAAATGCACATGTATCTGATAATTGTTAAGTGACATTATCTGATTGGATTGTAATGTGTTTTCCGTGTGTTAAGCTTTGGTATTTACTAATTGTTTAATACTGTGATTGTTGCCATGTCTTGGTATATGAGCAGAGTCCGTCATGACTATAAAATGAACAAGTGTAGAGTCCGTCATGACTATAAAATGAACAAGTGTAGAGTCCGTCATGACTATAAAATGAACACTTTGGTAGTGTCCGAGAAGACGTGAAACTATATGATTGGTGTGTTTGTAAATGAATGATTAATTGGTAGTCGTATTTGACGATGTATGTGCGTGAGTTAGAAATGTATGATAGCGTGTGAAGTGTGTAGTATACTACTCACACTTATATTTATGTTTATGTTTTCTAACTCTCTGCTTTGTGTTAATTGCTGGACCTTTGGGGGTCCAGGTTGACAGGTTATGTGTTAGCCTCGTCCGAGTGCAATGGTGAAGCTCTGCTCTGATTGAGACACGGGAAAAAGGGGTTTTTATATGTTTATGCATGTAGTCCTCTTAGTATACTCTGTTGGTCTTAAGCTTTCATTTGAAAAGTATCCGTTTTGTATAACTAATAACGCATCGTTCGATGCGAGGTTTTGTTTTTAGTTCATTCGAATATTTTACTAGATAAATGTATTAGTATTATCTTTGAATGAAGTTTGTGATATTCAAACCAGCGCTTTATAAATCAGATTTTCAATTTCTCCGCTGCGTATTTTCGAAAAAGATTTTATAAAGGCAGAGTTAATTAAATAACGGGTTTGGGTGTTACAAAGTGGTATCAGAGCAGTTGTCTTCGGACTGTGAGGTTATGTGTCAATCAGAGCCGTTCTGTGCAGTCAGATCGAGTGAGCGTGTGTGCCAGTTGTGTCTGTCTTTTCTTGTTGTGTGTACTTGATGCGATTGATACTTATCATTGTTATAAGTTATCAAGTCAAGTAGTGGTTGTGTATTTCTATGCTTAAAGTTTTAGAAATTTGTGTGGTTTGAACTTTTGGTTCGTAGATGCTTATTGCTAATTGTTGATGATCCGGCATGATGTAAAACTGCATGTGATGAAGATTTTGTTGAAAACATAAGATTATTTTCTTTTGAGTAAGTGAAAATGAATTTTCTCACTAGAGTGAGAAAGGAGTAGGACGTAAGTAGATCCTAATGTGTGTTGTTATATGTTTGTTTATAACATGTGGTAGATTGATTACTAGTACTTAGTGTGGTTCTTTAATTGAACTATGTGAATGTATTCTCATGATGAGAACTTGTTTGAGAACATGCTATGTTTTATACATGTTTGAGTAGATGTTGTAAGTATGCGAACAAACGAAATGTAATGCATGTACTTGACTCGATGTCTTGTGTACATGGATGTTTCATTGTCTTACATATAGTTTAGTTATAAATATATGTATAGACATGTGGTAGTAATTATGTATGCTAGTGGTTACGAAGGTTGTTACATTAGCATAGATGGGAATAGTGTGTTTATGTATTTTGTAATGGTGTGTATGTCAAGAGGACTGCACCGGGGTTTTGAGTAGATGCTTAGATATCTTACCTTATGTTTACCCTTTGCATACGACATGCATGTGAATGCTGTCGGTATTAGATTTCTCTTGGGAGGAATAAATTTGGAATCGATAGGACGGTTAGGTGCTTACACCGAATGTTCTAGTGGAAGTGTAAAGGTGGGTTTGAGATAAGTGGGGGAGAAGATTTTGTCTCTCCAAGATGTTTCGAACGCGAGAAGTAAGGACGAATAGAGATGTTCTTGAAGTGGATTGTTTAAGATTGAGTAGCGTTGTTCGAAGTGGAGTCCTTATTTGGAGAATATTTTGGAGGAAGTATCAGATGATCATTTCGGAGTGAGTCGGAATGAAGTTGTTTAGCCGTAGGGAGAATGTGGCCATTGGGGAACGATGGAGCAGATTGAATGTTAAGTGAACACCGTTGCTGGGAAACGGAGAAGACTTGTGCGTCGAGGGTAAGAAAACCTAGTGAGGATCATACGACGAGTATGCGAATGGTGGATACCTTGAGGGTTAAGTTAAGTGGGAGATTGATGTCAAGGATGGAAGGTGTGGTTAGGGAACTGAAAACCCGATTACAATAAGTGGGACTGGTGGTGTTTCTAGCGGAACTCGTAGCAAGAATGTTCCATTGTTTAGTTGTCTTTCACTTGATGGTTCATCCTCAAAGAGGAGGAAGAGTGATAAAGATGGAAGCTTTGTTGATGAAAAGTTTTCAGAGGAATCTGATGAGAGTTGTGTTGGAATCAACAAGACGGAGATCATGGTTGTTTGGAAATCAACTTTTGGATAGTCACCGAGATTGAATATGGAATTACTAGGTGATCGAGAAGAGCCTAGGAAGGATTTATAGCGGTTGAGTGTGTTAGAATCGAGTAGTCATTTCTTGGAAAGATTTGAGAAGCTTAGAATATAGATGTTAAACTTGGAGAAGCATTAGTGTTGTATAACCAAGGAAAAGAAGTGAGATCTCATAGTAGATGAGAATGGAATTAAGAGATACCATAGTAGAGAATGGTATGAGTAGTAGAGTTATTTCAAGATGGAAGTGGGGTGACAATTTGATGGATTTTGTAAGAGCTTGTCGAGAAAGAAATAATTTCATTTGGATGATGATCGGACGATTAGTGTCGGAGTTGGATGAAACCTTAGAGGTTGATGAGAAGCTAAGTGCGAAGTGTTACCTTTAGATGTTTGGGGATAAGAAAGTTAGCCTTTGGAAACGTGTCGAGCGCGAGCATTAGAGAGACGTAAGAAAGTGACTTATGTCAAGTAAGAATTTGCGGAAAGGACTATCTCACACATAAGTGATTGTTGTGTTTGGAAAATGTGTGTTGAGAATTTGGAAGTGATGCTTGAAGTAAGTATCAGAGATGTTTTGTAGCAATTGGAAAATTATTTATGGAATGGAAAAAGTCGGTGGAGACTAAGTGATGTTGGGAACATCGTATATGTTGGAGTGGTATAGTAATACCATGTGGGAAGGAAATAAATGATTATGGATATTTTCGTCGTGAACGGTGGGATGATAGTGAGTCGACGAGTGACTTAAGGTAATATTTTGGATAAGAATATTTCGACGGGAAATGATATCGGGAAGGTCATGTTAAGGAAGTCAGAAATTGGATAAGAGATTATTTGGAAAATAAAACAGTTATGTTGAATGTTCGACGCAATGATTTGGGGAATTGCAAGGAAAAAGAATTTGACGGTTGGATAGTATATTTTTGGAATGTGTTAAGAACTTTGAGAAGTTAGACAGCAGATGAGTGTAGAGGTTGTGCTACCGAATGAATGGTTGGAGTGAGATTCGACGCAGTTAAGAACTTATGGAATTTGAAAGGTTGTGAAGTATGCAATGGAAGGGTCTTTCGGAGTATTTTGGGTTAAGTGATTTTGTTTTGGAGTGGTGCTGCGAGTACCGTAAGATGTTAAGAGAAAGTTTTAAGTAGTTTGATGAGAATGGTTTATGCCATCATCACGATTGTTGACTATCTATCGACAAATCAAGGGATTAGCTGTCCTTGATCTATTGTTGATGAGTAGACGAGATTGTGTCGATTGGGATTGACTGATTTTGTCAAACTTGGTTTGGTTTGGAGTTTGTATGTTTTGTTGGTACGAATCCGGAAGAAGTGTGATTTTGAATCGGAGTTGTGTAAGAGACCGTATCGGTTAAGGTATTATGACTAGAAAACCCGTTGGTTAGAATGCAAGTTGGAAATTAGAAAGTCGGATGAGGGAGTTTATCCGGAGTTGTGTTTGAGTCGGGTAATTTTCGAGGGCGAAAATCTTTTAAGGGGGGTAGAGTTGTAACGACCAAAAATTTAGTATTCGTTATTTAATTATTTTATTACGCGAGGGCGTGATTTATAATTAAATTATTAAGCGGCGAATAATCATTTAGCGAGAACGTAAGTTAATGAGCGAGAAGTTATGTTGTTTGGGCCTTTGGGCGTGGAATAGGCATTGGGCCTAAGCCAATTGGGCTTTGATCCATGAGAATAGAGAGAGCTATAAGTAGCCAAGTCAACCATGAATAGTCTCATAACTTATGTTTCATGAGAAAGGAAGATTGAGAGCTAGACCAAGAGGAGGAGCTCATGAGGGAGAGGGAGAGCTCGTGGGAGAGAAAGAGAAGAGCAAGCTCGAGGAATCGTCGAACTAAGGTACGAGAGTTAGATTACATAATCGTGAGTGATTCGAAAGAGGGGAGGATGTCGATTCCTCCATTCCCAAACTCTTTCCACTCTATTTTCTTGTGGGTTTTGTGGGTGATTTTCTTAATGGAAAATGGATTCTTTTGATCCTAACATGTGTAGTGAACTCATGGTAGATGAGGTAAACAACTTTGGGGAGTTGAAAATGGGAATATGTAGATGTTTGATCAATGATTTGCATGTTTATGCAACTTTGCTTATTTTGCAAGAAATTGGCATGATTTTGATTGTTTGATGTATTTGGATGTTTGGAAGGGATGATTAATGTTCCTTGATACCATATATGCTTGAATTAGCTGTTTATAAGAATTTATAACATGTCTAGATGAATTTTTGAGTTGATTTAAGGTTAAACCGCCTTAGAAACTCAAGAACAGATATTTTCTTTCTGGTGTAGTTCGCTAAGCGACCAGGAGTTCGCTGTAGCGAACAGGTTCGCTGAAGCTCGCCGAAGCTCGCTATGAGCAGGTGATTCTCTGGTGAGGTTCGCCAAGTCTCGCTAAGGCTTCGCTTAGCGAAGGCCTCTGTGACAGCAATTTTTGCTGATGTTTATAAGTGTAACTAGGCACTTGTAACATGGTTTAAGGGTATCCTTACATGTTTGTTGATACATGTTGATGTTGTTAATGCTTATTGTTAATCGTTATATGATTGATAAACGTGTATGCAATAAGTTGTAGCTTAAATTGAGCAATGAGATATCTTAGCATTAATTTGCAATGTTAAGGAAATGATGTGTGTTTTATGACATAAGTGTAAATGAAACCTTATGTGTATAAAAATGGTTATGCAGATAATTATCATGTGAATAATTATGATTTGAGTGATAGGATATTGTGTTATCCTAATGTGTTAGATGTTGGAATTGTGTTTCCGCATCAGTGAATGAATAGCTTCGAGCTAGATAGCGTCATGTATTTGATGTGTTTAAAAGTAATCATGCATTCATGAATAATTGTGTTATGGGAATCATGTGAATTCCAATAATTGATGAAAATGGACTATGTTTATGAAAAGTGGCCGAAGATGGGATTATGTTATCCGAGATCTGGAGCCCATATCCAAACATGATATAAAACTGTGTGACTCCTCTTTATGGGAGAGATGGTTGATGATAACCATATCCTACATGATATAAAACTGTTATTGAGCTTATCCAAGGGAGATAAGGTGGTTCGGTAAGTTCCGACGCATCCAACAAGATGTAAAACTGGGTTCATCTTAAATGGGGTGAATAGCAGCATCCTGCATGATGTAAAACTGATGTAGAGTCCGTGCATGACTATAATCTGAACAGTCCGTACATGACTATAATCTGAACAGTCCGTACATGACTGAAAACTGAACAGTCCGTACATGACTGAAAACTGAACAGTCCGTCATGACTGAAATCTGAACAATGTAAATTGGTACCACATGCATTAGTCGTGTCTAGGGATGACATGACATTGGATAATTGGCATTAGATGCATTAGGGTAAATGCACATGTATCTGATAATTGTTAAGTGACATTATCTGATTGGATTGTAATGTGTTTTCCGTGTGTTAAGCTTTGGTATTTACTAATTGTTTAATACTGTGATTGTTGCCATGTCTTGGTATATGAGCAGAGTCCGTCATGACTATAAAATGAACAAGTGTAGAGTCCGTCATGACTATAAAATGAACAAGTGTAGAGTCCGTCATGACTATAAAATGAACACTTTGGTAGTGTCCGAGAAGACGTGAAACTATATGATTGGTGTGTTTGTAAATGAATGATTAATTGGTAGTCGTATTTGACGATGTATGTGCGTGAGTTAGAAATGTATGATAGCGTGTGAAGTGTGTAGTATACTACTCACACTTATATTTATGTTTATGTTTTCTAACTCTCTGCTTTGTGTTAATTGCTGGACCTTTGGGGGTCCAGGTTGACAGGTTATGTGTTAGCCTCGTCCGAGTGCAATGGTGAAGCTCTGCTCTGATTGAGACACGGGAAAAAGGGGTTTTTATATGTTTATGCATGTAGTCCTCTTAGTATACTCTGTTGGTCTTAAGCTTTCATTTGAAAAGTATCCGTTTTGTATAACTAATAACGCATCGTTCGATGCGAGGTTTTGTTTTTAGTTCATTCGAATATTTTACTAGATAAATGTATTAGTATTATCTTTGAATGAAGTTTGTGATATTCAAACCAGCGCTTTATAAATCAGATTTTCAATTTCTCCGCTGCGTATTTTCGAAAAAGATTTTATAAAGGCAGAGTTAATTAAATAACGGGTTTGGGTGTTACAAAGGCCATGAGTGACAAGAAAGGAAAAGGTCAAGACCGTGGGAAGCCTTATGGTGACAAGGGGAAGAAGGTTGTTGAGTCTAGTGGTGGAAAGAAGAGAGGTGGTGGACAATGCTACAAGTGTGGTGAGTTGGGTCATAAGTCTTATGAGTGCCCAAAGAAGGTGGACAAGTGTTTCAATTGTGGGAGGCTAGGACACAAGTCAGATGTGTGTCAAGTGAAGGTGACTTGCTTCAATTGTGGTGAAGAGGGTCACAAGAGTCCTATGTGCAAGAAGCCGAAGAAGACTATGGGGAAGGTGTTTGCTTTGAGTGGAGATGATGCGGATCAGGGGGATAATCTCATTAGAGGTACGTGTTTCATCTATAACACTCCTTTAATTGCGATTATTGATACGGGAGCAACACATTCTTTTATATCCGTTGATTGCATGAAGCGTCTTAGTATACCTGTGTCTGAAATGTCTGGTCGTATGGAAATAGAAACTCCTGCTAATGGTTCTGTAACTACCCGTCTCGTATGTCGTGACTGTCCCGTAACCGTGTTTGGTAGACACTTTGGAATGGACCTAGTGTGTATCCAACTTAGTGGAATAGATGTTATCTTTGGTATGAACTGGTTGATATTTAATCGAGTCCATATCAATTGTTGCGAGAAGACCGTTGTATTTCCTAAACCGGAGGAGAGTTTGCATTTGATGAGTAAGAAGGAAGTAGTAGAATCATTGAAGGAACCTGTAGAAGTGTATGCGTTGTTTGCGTCCCTGAAGATGGAAGGTGAAGTTAAGGTGGAAGAGTTGCCGATTGTCTGTGAATTTCCCGATGTATTTCCGGAAGACGTGTCAGATGTACCGCCGAAAAGAGAAGTAGAGTTTACGATCGATTTGGTACCTGGTACTAGTCCGATATCTATGGCACCGTATCGAATGTCAGCGTCAGAGTTGAATGAGTTGAAGAAACAACTAGAGGAACTACTTGAGAAGAAGTTTATTCGACCTAGTGTATCGCCGTGGGGTGCACCTGTGTTGTTGGTTAAGAAGAAAGAAGGGAGTATGAGATTGTGTATCGACTACCGACAGTTGAACAAAGTGACGATCAAGAATAAGTATCCACTTCCGAGGATAGATGACTTAATGGATCAATTGGTTGGAGCTTGCGTGTTTAGTAAGATTGATTTGAGATCCGGATACCATCAGATTAGAGTGAAAACGGAAGATATACCAAAGACTGCTTTTAGGACGAGGTATGGTCATTACGAATATTCGGTGATGCCTTTCGGTGTGACCAATGCACCTGGTGTTTTTATGGAGTACATGAATAGGATTTTTCATTCATTCTTGGACAAGTTTGTTGTGGTATTCATCGATGATATTTTAGTTTACTCAAAGTCCGAAGAGGAACATAAGGAGCATTTGCGGATTGTTTTACAAGTTTTGAAGGAGAAGAAGTTGTATGCCAAATTGTCGAAGTGTGAATTTTGGTTGAAAGAAGTAAGTTTTCTTGGTCATGTGATTTCAAGTGGAGGAATAGCGGTTGACCCAGCGAAAGTTGATGCCGTATTGCAATGGGGAACGCCGGAGTCTGTTTCTGAGATAAGAAGTTTTCTTGGATTGGCTGGTTATTATAGGAGGTTCATTGAGGGATTTTCGAAGTTGGCTTTGCCTTTGACGCAGTTGACTCGGAAGGATCAAGCGTTTGTTTGGGATGGGAAGTGCGAGGAAAGTTTTCAAGAGCTTAAGAAGAGGTTGACTACCGCGCCTGTGTTGATTTTGCCGGATGCTAAGGAATCTTTCGTCGTGTATTGTGATGCTTCGAAGATGGGACTAGGAGGTGTGCTTATGCAAAAAGGTCAAGTGGTAGCGTATGCGTCGAGACAACTGAAGGTTCATGAAAGGAATTATCCGACACACGATCTTGAGTTAGCCGCAGTTGTGTTTTCATTGAAAGTATGGAGGCATTACTTGTATGGATCGAAGTTTGAAGTCTTTAGTGATCACAAGAGTTTGAAGTATCTATTCGATCAGAAGGAGTTGAATATGAGACAAAGAAGATGGCTCGAATTTTTGAAGGATTATGACTTTGATTTGAGTTATCATCCCGGAAAAGCTAATGTGGTGGCCGATGCGTTGAGTAGGAAATCGTTGCACATGTCATCACTAATGGTGAAAGAGTTAGAGTTGATTGAAGAATTCCGAGATTTGAGTCTAGTGTGGGAAGTGACTCCTAAGAGTGTTAAATTGGGAATGTTGAAGCTGACGAATCCTTTTCTAGAGAATATCAAAGAATGTCAAAAGACGGATAAGAAGTTAATGGAGAAGTTGGCAATAGTGGTTGAGGAAGGAAAAGAAGCTAATTTCAAAGTTGACGAGAACGGAGTTGTGAGATTTCATGGAAGAGTGTGCGTGCCCGATGTGCCCGAAATAAAGAAGATGATTTTGGAAGAAGGTCATAGGAGTGGAATGAGTATTCATCCTGGGGTAACCAAGATGTATCAAGATTTGAAGAAGTTGTTTTGGTGGCCAGGAATGAAGAGGCAAATTTCTGAGTTTGTTTATGCTTGTCTAGTTTGTCAGAAGTCGAAGATTGAGCATCAGAAACCGTCTGGTTTGTTGCAACCTTTGTTTATCCCGGAATGGAAGTGGGATAGTATTGCGATGGATTTTGTGGGAGGTTTACCCAAGACTACTAAAGGTTATGAAGTGATTTGGGTGGTAGTAGACCGTTTGACGAAGTGTGCTCATTTTATTGCTATTAAGAGAGGTACCTTGGTGCCTAAGTTGGCCGAGATCTATGTGGAGCAAATTGTGAAGTTGCATGGTATTCCGTCGAGTATTGTTTCGGATCGAGATCCGAGGTTCACTTCGAGATTTTGGGAAAGTTTACAAGAGGCTTTAGGGACTAAGTTGAGGTTGAGTTCGGCTTATCATCCTCAAACGGATGGCCAATCGGAAAGGACAATACAATCTTTAGAAGATTTGTTGAGAGCTTGTGTTTTGGAACAAGGAGTGAGTTGGGATTCATGTTTGCCATTGATCGAGTTCACGTACAACAATAGTTTTCATTCGAGTATTGGAATGGCACCTTTTGAGGCTTTGTATGGAAGGAGGTGTAGAACACCGCTTTGTTGGTTTGAATCCGGAGAGAGTGTGATTCTTGGTCCGGAGATTGTGCAAGAGACTACGGAAAAGATTAGAATGATTAGGAAGAAGATGAAAGCGTCTCAGAGTCGTCAAAAGAGTTATAATGACAAGAGGAGGAAAGACATTGAATTTCAAGAAGGTGATCATGTTTTCTTAAGAGTTACATCGACTACCGGAATTGGACGTGCTTTGAAATCGAGGAAGTTAACGTCGAAGTTTATTGGTCCTTATCAGATTTTGAAAAGAGTGGGGAAAGTGGCGTATAGGATTGCTTTGCCGCCATCATTGGCGAATTTGCATGATGTGTTTCACGTGTCACAATTGAGGAAGTATGTTAGAGACCCATCACATGTGATTGAGTCAGATGATGTTCAAGTGAAGGATGACTTAACGGTCGAGACTGTGCCTTTGAGGATTGAAGGTAGAGAGGTGAAGAAGTTGAGAAACAAAGATATCGCCTCGGTGAAGGTGGTATGGGGAGGACCCGCTGGTGAGAATGCAACTTGGGAATTGGAGAGCAAGATGAGGAGCTCGTATCCGGAGTTATTCTCAGGTAATTTTCGAGGGCGAAAATTCTTTAAGGAGGGTAGAGTTGTAACGACCCAATTTTCATTTATTCGTTTTTATGTGTTAAAATGTTTTATTGACGTGGCATTTTAAATAAGTTAATAACTTTAGTTATTTATCGAATGCTTTAGTTATTAGGCGAGTAGTGAGAGTTACCGTGTTATTGGGCCAAGCCAATTGGGCTTGAGGCCCAATGGGCCTTGTGAGGAGTGTGTGGCGCCATATGGCATGAAGGGAAAGGAGAGAACATTTCATTTCTTTTGTTCTGTGTTCTTGAGTTGAGAGAAGAGAGGAGAGTTGTGGAGCTAGGGCAAGAAGAAAAGCTAGAGATTCAAGATCTTCGTCGAGTTTTCTTCGAATCCAGGTATGAGAGTAGATTCCTTAATCGTGGGTGACTCGAGGAAGGGGAGAATGTCGATTTCTCCTCACCCGAACTTCCTCCACCCCATTTTCGTTTTAGATAGGAATGGATTTTCTTGATGAAATTCGTTCCTAAGGTTCTTGTTGTGTTTAACATGCTTGTAACATGATTAATGAACGGAAATATTTGCTAAAAACGAGTTTTCTAATGGATTAAACTCAAGAACTTAGTGTTCTTGAGAGTTTTGATGAAATGGTGTTAATCCTTACTTTTTCAATGATAACGATGTAGATCGGGAAAACTAACCGTCCTTTTATGCTTAAACATGTTTGTTACACTTGTATATGAACTCATTTGGGATTTATAACATGAAAAATGGGATTTTCGGGTGATTTGGTGTAGAAATCGCAAGTTTTGAACTGTCCTGACAGGAGGTGTTCGCTCAGCGAACGTGTGGCGAACAGCTCGCCACAGCTCGCTGCAGCTCGCCATGAGCAGGGGACTTCCTGGTGAGGTTCGCCATGTCTCGCTGAGCCTTCGCTCAGCGAATAGTTCGCCGAAGCTCGCCGAAGCTCGCCAAAGCTCGCTATGAGCAGGTGACTTGCTGGTGAGGTTCGCCATGTCTCGCTAAGCCTTCGCTTAGCGAAGGCCTCTGTTTCTGCAACTTTTTGTTGATGTTTTACAGCACTTGTAGGCAATTGTAACTTGGTTTAATGATACTCTTGCATGATTATTGATGCCTGTTGATGCTTATAATGCTCATTGCTATTCGTTGAAGATTGTAATCATGTATGAAGTAATAAATGAAGAATATTAAGGTTTTGTTAAATCTTAATAATGAAGTATGTTGGATAGTGTTCCACATAATAAATGAAGAGCTTATGCTAATTATTTGTGAGTGAATTCATGAACACATATACATGCATTCATGAATTAAATAGGATATTGGATATTCCAATAAAGAAGTATATCGGATTATATTTATCCGATAAAGAAGGATATTAGAGGTGAGATACTCTAATAAAGAAGATGGTACCACATGCATTAGTAATGTCTAGGATTGACATTCATGAAGTTGAAGCATTAGAGTTGCATTAGGTTATATGTGTGCATTACTTGATAAGTGATATGTGACACATGTTTGACTACTTGTGATATTGATAACTGATACTTGATAGTTGGTATTCGATTATGTATTTTGAGAACTGCTAATTGGATTATAGATGTGTATATATATATGTATATGTATATGTATAATTGTGAGGCATGCTTATGGTATTGAAGTAGTGTTTAAGTATCGATTTACTTACACTTGTATTTTGATTATGTGATCTAACTCTCATGTTTTGTGTTATGTGCTGGACCGTTGGGGGTTCAGGTTCTCAGGTTGAGGATCCCGATCAGAGTTAGAGGCTGCTCGTGCTCGTGTAGTGCGCTTTTTGGTGAGGAGTTAGCGTAGACTACTCCTTAGATATATGTTATATATCTTTTTGATGGGTTGTATAGAATTGCTCTGATTAGGTCTTACCGGGTCAGGTTATTCGTTTGAATTGTATTAAGCCCGTGATGGCATATTTAACTTTGCTATTCCTATCTTTTGAATTGTAAACATAATATCCTTTGTTGATATGGCCTAGAGCCTAGGGATATTGTGTGAACAATTATGATCATTGTATGATATACATTATGATAATTATTCGCTTTTAATTCCGCTGTGCTAGCATGATTTTTAATTATGCCGTGGTTTGTATTATTAGCATGTGACGCCTAGATTTTCTTAAGTGTTTTATTTATTTATATTTAATAAATACGCGTTAAGGGCTTGGGTGTTACACGAAACATCTCGGAGGGATGCAATCTTCTCCCCCACTTATCTCAAACCCACCTACACTCTTCCACTAGAATTCTTGGTGCTCACACCTAACGATTCTATCGTTCCTAAGCATATTCTCCCCAAGAAGAAACTAGTATCGACATCGTTTACACGCGTGTCGCATACAAGGGACAAAACCCAACCCACGATACTTAAACACTTGCACAAAATCATGCAAGAATCCAAGTAACCTATACTTCCTTCACCTCTCAAAGTTAGGAAATCAAAACAACACAAGAAAAATGAACATTGCATAGCAATAATTCATATTCACATTTATTCTAGTCCTAACAAACACAAGAAGGCAAGAATCTCACATTCAATCAACTTAGGACAAGACATCAACAAAATAAAATTCTTGTCTGGATCCCTCGCTTAGCAAAAGTTAGCGAGCTCCTGGCGAGACAAGTCATAAACTTTCACAGGATTTAGCAGGACTTAGCGAGATTCAGCGAGGTTCATTCTTCGCCTAGCGAGCACATCCAAAAATTTGGGTGCTCTGCTACGGTTTTGAACTTACGCCCACTAAAATCTCGTTTTCTCGACTCACCGATCCACAAAATCCAAAACTTCAAGCATATAATATCATTATAAACTTGAAAGTACAATTAGAATCATACGTCAACAATCACAACATAGGATTATGAGATCTTCATATATTTTACTCATAGAACACATATCAATTCAAATTCCTAGTAATCATCTAGCACATGTTATAAACAAAACATATAACAAACAGATACCTAATCTTCTCACCATTTTGAGAATTTAATTTTCACTTAGTCAAAGAAAATAACTCTATATTTTCACCAAAATTTTCAAGAAATAATATTAGTTTAAAAATTATTTCAAATCATCATCACCACATGCAGTTTTATATCATGTCAGATCATCACATGTAGTTTTATATCATGTCGGATCGTCAACAATTAGCAATAACATCAACAACCAAGTTTAAACTACACAAAGGTTAAACTCTAAACATATACAACTATTATAAACATAGAAGTATATCACTCACACCATTACTCAACCAAAAGAATGGATCGATTAATCCAATTCACACCACTCATAGTTCCTAAATGAACAACATAAGTGATTTCACAAAACAAACACAATAAAATTGTTAGACAAACGCGACTGACACACAATACTCACTTGGTCTGACTGGACAGACCTGCTCTGATCGACACATAACCCACACAGTCCGAAAGCAACAGGGTCCTGATACCAATTGTAAGACCCAAACCCATTATTTATATATTTCTACCTTTAGTAAAATCTTTTTCAAACATGTATAATTTGACATCCTATTACTACTAAACATGTATAATTCTAAACATGTATAATTCTCTAATAATTCATTCACATCCTATTACTACTAATTCTCCCCTTTTTACCATAATTTGACAAAGGTAAAAATGCAATTCTATTAATAAAAGGAAAACCATACATACGATAAGCATACATCAGGATGGCACATACATCAAAATGAACACTTATAAGTGTTGGATGTTCCGGAAGATGTGTGAGACATCTTGTAGGACATTAGGCATTACAAGTCAAAAATTAAACAAAAGGTAAAAAAAAAAAAGAGTACAGAGCTTTCCGATGTTAATCAAGCTATGTCCATCTTCAAGTTTCTGGATCAGCTTCTTCATTCCTCTATTGCTTCACTTTCTTTCTCTTTGGTCATGGACTTGATCAGATTGTCCACGTGAATTTTCCTTTCTGTGCTGGTCCTGATAGTTTCCTCCAGAGCCTTAGAGACTTCCATAAGCTCAGCTAGTACTTCATCCTTGGTGACTTTGGATAGATAACAAGATGTTCCAGAAGAATCCTTTCTTTTGGGTATCACAATTTCTGGGACATGTGATCCAACAAGAGTAGAACTCATCATTATGTTGTTATTGTTGTTGTTGTTGCTAATGTTGATTACATTAATATTATTTTTACCTGATGGCAATAATGAGATATGTGGATGGCCAAACTCAGCTTCAAGTCTCAACATTGCTTTCCTTATTCCAGGAGCGTGACTGCCAAACTTATGTGGAGTAGTAGATGAGGAATTGGGTAATGGATTATGGTATGAGTGTGTATGTGAGTTGTGGCCAATATTCATCATGCTAGATTTAGGAGAAGGAGGGGACAATGATCTTTTTCTGGAAGTCATGATTGGAACGAAATGAAACAGGATAGTTTGCCTCTAGGTTTATGTCACTATGACTTATGTTTTATCCCTCCCTCAATTTATACAACTATGAGTTTAGTTTGTTGAGCATGTGAACGTTGTAAATCTAGACATATTTTTAATGCTTTGACCAACTAGAGGAGAAACGTCAAGATTAATTATATTTGATTCTATTTTTAAAGTAAAAATGTTGACGTTTTAAAAGAAGAAACGGTTATGTATTGACTTTTCGACACATTTTGAATTTCAAGAATAATATTTCCTTCAACCATCTGATGACCTTTTGTCAAATGTACTGTAACACCCAAACCCATCATTTATATAATTCTACCTTTAGTAAAAATCTTTTCTGAAAATACGCAACGGAAAATCACAATTTAATTTATAGAATATCGGTTCGAGTATTACATTCTTCAACCAAAATAATACTAATGTAGTTAATTAGTAAAATGCTTGTTTATACAAATCTTTGAATTAAATAATGTATTTATTGATTATACAAAACACCCTAGACAATAGACTTTATATACAATATAAAACCTTTTTCCCGTGTCACAATCAGAGCGAAGCTTCACCGACGACTCAACATCGATAAACATATAACCTGTGAAATCTGGTCCCAAACCAGTCAAATACACAAAACGGAGAGTTAGATAACATAATCAAATATACAGTGTAAGTAAACAATACTTAAACACTACATCACGATTCATGCATATTCATAAACCATAAATATACATCATTATTCACCATTCAATTATAAGTTTCAATACCACTATAATCAAACATCAATCAATCAAATAACAATTAGCACACTTAGCCAAAATTATGCGTCACATACCAATTATCACATAATTGCACATATATCCTAATATATTCTAATGCTTCAACTTCATGCCTTGTCATCCTAGACATATCTAATGCATGTGGTATCATCGTCTTTATTAGAGTATCTCACCTCTAATATGCTTCTTTATTAAGTTGATTAACACCTTAATATACTTCTTTTGACATTTAAACAAATATCATCAACACAATGAAAAACAATCATATTCCACAAATATAATTAACAATTCATCACAATACAATTAATCATGGTTATAAACACCTAATTGTATGTTATAACACCCTACTCGCATTTTACAAGTGCCCTAATGCACTTAAAACGATTAATAAAAAGTTGTTGTCTAGTGTTGTTCACTGAGCGAAGGCCTGGCGCTCCGTAGCGAACCTGTCTTGTTCGCTGAGCGAAGGCCTGGCGAGCATTGGCGAACCACATCAGTGGAACTCATGCTCGTGGCGAGCTGTGGCGAAGGCCTCCTGCCAGGAATGCTCAAACCTTGCATTTTTCACCCAAATTCACCCAAAAATCCCATTTTTCATGTTATAAACCCCAAATAAGTTTATATTCAAGTGCAACAAACATATCTAAACACAAAAGGACGGTTTATTTCACCGATCTACAACATATACATCGAAAAAGTAAAGATTTAAATACTTTTACTCAAAACTCACAAAAACACAATGTTCTTGAGTTTAATCATCTATAAATTCCGTTTTTATCCATTAAATTCGTTCATACATCATGATAAGAGCATGTTAAACATGTTATGAACCTTAGATTCGATTTCCATTAAGAAAAACTCATCTAAACTAAAACGAAAATGGGGTGGTGAAAGTTTGGGTAAGGAGAAATCGACATTCTCCCCTTTCTCGTATCACCCACGAATATGAAATCTACTCTCTTACCTTAGATCGACGAACTCACGAACTTTGCTCTTGGATCTCTCCTTGAAGCTCTTGCCCTAGCTCTCCTCTTCTCCTCCTTATCTCTTCTTCCTCTTCAAAGTCACAAAATGTGACACTTTCTCTCTCTAAGGGCCACAAATAGCGCCCCCTCTCATGAGACAAGGCCCATTGGGCCTCAAGCCCACTAACTTGACCCAACTCACGTTAACTCTCACTAACTCGCGCGTTAACTAAAACTCTCGATAAATAACTTAAAGTTACTATCTTACTTAAAAGCCATGTTACCAAATAAATAAACACTTACATAGTGAATAATAAATTTGGGTGGTTACAACTCTCCCCCACTTAAAAGATTTTCGCCCTCGAAAATTACGCGACTAAAACAACTCCGGATAAGTCCTGTATCCGACCCTCCAACAAAACGCTCAAAACGTTACACATTACTAAGTTTGACAAAATTAGTTTATCCCATCCAACACAATTTTTGTCTATTTATCAAAAAAAGATCAAGGACGGCCAGTTCCTCAATTTGTCGATAGATAGTCAACAATCATGATATCAGCATAAATCATTCTTATCAAACCACTAAAACATCCACTTCGCACGAAACATTCATAGATTCCCATTCTACGGTTCACAACGTTACCCCAAAACAGGTACAACCAATCGAACACACTCCGAAAATACGTGAAATACTCCACAACTCCCCAAATCCTATAAGTCTCTAATTCCCTCATGAATCACTTAACCGTGTTACATCACTTATTCATATTCGAATCTTATTCCAACTTATCACTCGATAATTCAATTCCAACAATCACTTGATGACCAACATTCTCAAATCTTCCTCGACACATCCTAGAAATTATCGTTTATAACCGTCAAATTCCTTTTCTCACATATCTCCAATCATTGAGTCGAATCTCAATACGACTATTCTGTTCCCAAGTAATCTCTTAACCAACATTTGCATTCCTTAACACAAACATTTTCCAATACCACTTCTCCTTAATCCCTTAGCAATTCTCTACTTCAAAATTAGGCTACCGCCTAAAATTGGTTCTCCAAACAATCATAACTTCTATCTCGTTGATTCCAAAATGACATTTTCAATTCGCCCACAATCCATCTATCCATGTTCCCCATCATCTTGCATTGCAACAAACATATTCTTCTCTGTTTATTCACCCATCGATTTCTTATTCACCTCCGACCTCTACCAATCATCATCTCTCTATGGATAGCTATCTATAAACTCCTCCTTAGTACATTCGATACCAAAATCAAACTCTTGAATTTAATCCACAAGCTCCAAATATTCGCCATACAATCTAATTCCATCCATCAAATCCTAATATAAGGTACAAGGCCTCTCCAATATGACATCTCTAGAAAATTTCCAAAATTCTCGTCCTAAAATATATTTTAAGTTATACCCCAAATCACTATTGTTCCATCATTCATGATAAAACAATTTAAAATCCTTTACTTCATTATCACCAATTATGACCATACTACACCAACATCCACGATGCATCTAACAACACTAGTCTCCACCGACTTTCCTATTCCATAAATCCAAATTCCTTAGCAAATACTTACTCACTCTTATCTTTTGGGCACTACGAAATGGTCTCCGACACTTACCTTAGGCATCACCTTCAACTCCTTACTATATGTGCTCAAACACAACATCTACTCACATGTGCGGTAATCCTTTTCGCAAACTCTCACCTAACACAAGTCACTTCCAACATGATCTCCTATTACTCATTCTCTGCACGTTCTCCAACGGCTAACTTTCTTATTTCAAATCATTCTAAGACGTTACTACTCACTTAGCTTCATCTCAACCTCCAATACTCTACGTTCTCGTTCAACATGTGACACCAATTGTCCGGTCATTATCCAAATCCAATTACTCTTTCTTCGACAAGCCTCTCAAAAATCCTTCGAATCGTTATCCTACTTCCATCTTCGAATAAACTCGATTATTCATACAATCCTTACTTCCATTAATGATTCAAAAATCATACTCATCCTATCACAATGCCTCTTAATTCCATTCTAATCTCATTTAAGAATTCACTTCTTTTTCCTTGATTAATTAACACTAACGGTTCACTAATCTTCACATCTATTTCTCTAAGCTTTTCAAACCTCTTCTAGAAATCACCTAACACACTAGGCTTAGAACTCCGAATTGTTCAACCAATTCAACCTACTACCATATGCACGACTCACGTAAAACTTCTTACTCAAGAATCCGCTACAACATCCGATCCACTTGGATGACAACTTACTTCAAAATCATCACCTCTCAAGAATTCTAATCACTTCCTCTTCCTCATATTCGACTCATTCCGATCAAACAGGTGCTTCAACTTTGGTCAACAAAAATGACGCCTTCATACTTCTAGTGCAACACACGATCCTCAATCGTCTCGAATGCTCTTCATTAGAGCTGTCAAAACGAGCGGCCCGACCAATTTCGGGCCGCCCCGTTCGGGCTTCGGGCTTCGTCGGGCCGGGCTAAAAAGCCCGGATAAAAAACTGGCTACCAAAATTAGTGCCCGAGCCCGGCCCGGTTCGGGTAGTCGGGCTTTCGGGCAGCCCGGTTTATCTTTTTTTATTTTATTTTTTACTTTTAGTGCTCAAACTCAACTATATAAATAACATTAATAATTCTCGCGCGTCCTATTTTTTACTCATCCGCTATAAATATTATATAATTCGCGCGCGCCATATTTTTACTCATCCCCTATCTACGAGTTTCTCGCGTGCCCTATTTTTACTCATGCACTACCTACGAGTTTCTCGCGCCCTATTTTTACGCATCCGCTACTTACAAGTTTCTCGCGCGTCATATTTTTACTCATCCGCTACCTAGGACTTTCTCGCGCGCCCTATTTTTACTCATCCGCTACTACGAGTTTCTCGCGCGCCCTATTTTTATTCATCCACTATGTACGAGTTTCTCGCGCGCCCTATTTTTACTCATCCACTACCTACGAGTTTCTCGTGCCCTATTTTTACGCATCCGCTACTTACGAGTTTCTCGCGCGTCATATTTTTACTCATCCGCTACCTACGACTTTCTCGCGCGCCCTATTTTTACTCATCCGCTACGTACGAGTTTCTCGCGCGCCCTATTTTTATTCATCCCCTACGTACGATTTTCTCGCGCGTCCTATTTTTACTCATCCGCTACCTACGAGTTTCTTGGGTGCCCTATTTTTACTCCTGCTACTTAAGTAGCTGACGGTATTTTATAATTTATATTACAAACTAATTTCAAATCATCTGAAACAAATTATTTATATTTATATTTATATTTTATTTTATTTTTAATTTTAATTTTTTCGGGCTTGCGGGCCGCCCGCGGCCCATTCGGGCTAGCCCATATTTTAATCGGGCTTTGTCGGGCCGGGCTAAAAAGCCCGGAAATAATTCGGGCTAGGATTTTCAAGGCCCGAGCCCGGGAAAAAATCGGGCTTGGCGGGCCGGCCCATTTAGGCTAGCCCATTTTGACAGCTCTACTCTTCATCTTACTTAACCAATCTCACTGACGCTCTTTCGGCTAAACACTTGGTTTGACAACTTCCCTTCTAGTAGCTTCTCACAACTTGTTGCTCCCATTCATTCCACTTCGAACAACGTCACCAATTCTTAAATATTCCGTTTCAGGAACATCTCTACTCATCTCATCTTCTCACGTTCGAAACATCTCGGAGGGATGCAATCTTCTCCCCCACTTATCTCAAACCCACCTACACTCTTCCACTAGAATTCTTGGTGCTCACACCTAACGATTCTATCGTTCCTAAGCATATTCTCCCCAAGAAGAAACTAGTATCGACATCGTTTACACGCGTGTCGCATACAAGGGACAAAACCCAACCCACGATACTTAAACACTTGCACAAAATCATGCAAGCATCCAAGTAACCTATACTTCCTTCACCTCTCAAAGTTAGGAAATCAAAACAACACAAGAAAAATGAACATTGCATAGCAATAATTCATATTCACATTTATTCTAGTCCTAACAAACACAAGAAGGCAAGAATCTCACATTCAATCAACTTAGGACAAGACATCAACAAAATAAAATTCTTGTCTGGATCCCTCGCTTAGCAAAAGTTAGCGAGCTCCTGGCGAGACAAGTCATAAACTTTCACAGGATTTAGCAGGACTTAGCGAGATTCAGCGAGGTTCATTCTTCGCCTAGCGAGCACATCCAAAAATCTGGGTGCTCTGCTACGGTTTTGAACTTACGCCCACTAAAATCTCGTTTTCTCGACTCACCGATCCACAAAATCCAAAACTTCAAGCATATAATATCATTATAAACTTGAAAGTACAATTAGAATCATACGTCAACAATCACAACATAGGATTATGAGATCTTCATATATTTTACTCATAGAACGCATATCAATTCAAATTCCTAGTAATCATCTAGCACATGTTATAAACAAAACATATAACAAACAGATACCTAATCTTCTCACCATTTTGAGAATTTAATTTTCACTTAGTCAAAGAAAATAACTCTATATTTTCACCAAAATTTTCAAGAAATAATATTAGTTTAAAAATTATTTCAAATCATCATCACCACATGCAGTTTTATATCATGTCAGATCATCACATGTAGTTTTATATCATGTCGGATCGTCAACAATTAGCAATAACATCAACAACCAAGTTTAAACTACACAAAGGTTAAACTCTAAACATATACAACTATTATAAACATAGAAGTATATCACTCACACCATTACTCAACCAAAAGAATGGATCGATTAATCCAATTCACACCACTCATAGTTCCTAAATGAACAACATAAGTGATTTCACAAAACAAACACAATAAAATTGTTAGACAAACGCGACTGACACACAATACTCACTTGGTCTGACTGGACAGACCTGCTCTGATCGACACATAACCCACACAGTCCGAAAGCAACAGGGTCCTGATACCAATTGTAAGACCCAAACCCATTATTTATATATTTCTACCTTTAGTAAAATCTTTTTCAAACATGTATAATTTGACATCCTATTACTACTAAACATGTATAATTCTAAACATGTATAATTCTCTAATAATTCATTCACATCCTATTACTACTAATTCTCCCCTTTTTACCATAATTTGACAAAGGTAAAAATGCAATTCTATTAATAAAAGGAAAACCATACATACGATAAGCATACATCAGGATGGCACATACATCAAAATGAACACTTATAAGTGTTGGATGTTCCGGAAGATGTGTGAGACATCTTGTAGGACATTAGGCATTACAAGTCAAAAATTAAACAAAAGGTAAAAAAAAAAAAAGAGTACAGAGCTTTCCGATGTTAATCAAGCTATGTCCATCTTCAAGTTTCTGGATCAGCTTCTTCATTCCTCTATTGCTTCACTTTCTTTCTCTTTGGTCATGGACTTGATCAGATTGTCCACGTGAATTTTCCTTTCTGTGCTGGTCCTGATAGTTTCCTCCAGAGCCTTAGAGACTTCCATAAGCTCAGCTAGTACTTCATCCTTGGTGACTTTGGATAGATAACAAGATGTTCCAGAAGAATCCTTTCTTTTGGGTATCACAATTTCTGGGACATGTGATCCAACAAGAGTAGAACTCATCATTATGTTGTTATTGTTGTTGTTGTTGCTAATGTTGATTACATTAATATTATTTTTACCTGATGGCAATAATGAGATATGTGGATGGCCAAACTCAGCTTCAAGTCTCAACATTGCTTTCCTTATTCCAGGAGCGTGACTGCCAAACTTATGTGGAGTAGTAGATGAGGAATTGGGTAATGGATTATGGTATGAGTGTGTATGTGAGTTGTGGCCAATATTCATCATGCTAGATTTAGGAGAAGGAGGGGACAATGATCTTTTTCTGGAAGTCATGATTGGAACGAAATGAAACAGGATAGTTTGCCTCTAGGTTTATGTCACTATGACTTATGTTTTATCCCTCCCTCAATTTATACAACTATGAGTTTAGTTTGTTGAGCATGTGAACGTTGTAAATCTAGACATATTTTTAATGCTTTGACCAACTAGAGGAGAAACGTCAAGATTAATTATATTTGATTCTATTTTTAAAGTAAAAATGTTGACGTTTTAAAAGAAGAAACGGTTATGTATTGACTTTTCGACACATTTTGAATTTCAAGAATAATATTTCCTTCAACCATCTGATGACCTTTTGTCAAATGTACTGTAACACCCAAACCCATCATTTATATAATTCTACCTTTAGTAAAAATCTTTTCTGAAAATACGCAACGGAAAATCACAATTTAATTTATAGAATATCGGTTCGAGTATTACATTCTTCAACCAAAATAATACTAATGTAGTTAATTAGTAAAATGCTTGTTTATACAAATCTTTGAATTAAATAATGTATTTATTGATTATACAAAACACCCTAGACAATAGACTTTATATACAATATAAAACCTTTTTCCCGTGTCACAATCAGAGCGAAGCTTCACCGACGACTCAACATCGATAAACATATAACCTGTGAAATCTGGTCCCAAACCAGTCAAATACACAAAACGGAGAGTTAGATAACATAATCAAATATACAGTGTAAGTAAACAATACTTAAACACTACATCACGATTCATGCATATTCACAAACCATAAATATACATCATTATTCACCATTCAATTATAAGTTTCAATACCACTATAATCAAACATCAATCAATCAAATAACAATTAGCACACTTAGCCAAAATTATGCGTCACATACCAATTATCACATAATTGCACATATATCCTAATATATTCTAATGCTTCAACTCCATGCCATGTCATCCTAGACATATCTAATGCATGTGGTATCATCGTCTTTATTAGAGTATCTCACCTCTAATATGCTTCTTTATTAAGTTGATTAACACCTTAATATACTTCTTTTGACATTTAAACAAATATCATCAACACAATGAAAAACAATCATATTCCACAAATATAATTAACAATTCATCACAATACAATTAATCATGGTTATAAACACCTAATTGTATGTTATAACACCCTACTCGCATTTTACAAGTGCCCTAATGCACTTAAAACGATTAATAAAAAGTTGTTGTCTAGTGTTGTTCACTGAGCGAAGGTCTGGCGCTCCGTAGCGAACCTGTCCTGTTCGCTGAGCGAAGGCCTGGCGAGCAGTGGCGAACCACACCAGTGGAACTCATGCTCGTGGCGAGCTGTGGCGAAGGCCTCCTGTCAGGAATGCTCAAACCTTGCATTTTTCACCCAAATTCACCCAAAAATCTCATTTTTCATGTTATAAACCCCAAATAAGTTTATATTCAAGTCCAACAAACATATCTAAACACAAAAGGACGGTTTATTTCACCGATCTACAACATATACATCGAAAAAGTAAAGATTTAAATACTTTTACTCAAAACTCACAAAAACACAATGTTCTTGAGTTTAATCATCTATAAATTCCGTTTTTATCCATTAAATTCGTTCATACATCATGATAAGAGCATGTTAAACATGTTATGAACCTTAGATTTGATTTCCATTAAGAAAAACTCATCTAAACTAAAACGAAAATGGGGTGGTGAAAGTTCGGGTAAGGAGAAATCGACATTCTCCCCTTTCTCGTATCACCCACGAATATGAAATCTACTCTCTTACCTTAGATCGACAAACTCACGAACTTTGCTCTTGGATCTCTCCTTGAAGCTCTTGCCCTAGCTCTCCTCTTCTCCTCCTTATCTCTTCTTCCTCTTCAAAGTCACAAAATGTGACACTTTCTCTCTCTAAGGGCCACAAATAGCGCCCCCTCTCATGAGACAAGGCCCATTGGGCCTCAAGCCCACTAACTTGACCCAACTCGCGTTAACTCTCACTAACTCGCGCGTTAACTAAAACTCTCGATAAATAACTTAAAGTTACTATCTTACTTAAAAGCCATGTTACCAAATAAATAAACACTTACATAGTGAATAATAAATTTGGGTGGTTACAACTCTCCCCCACTTAAAAGATTTTCGCCCTCGAAAATTATGCGACTAAAATAACTCCGGATAAGTCCTGTATCCGACCCTCCAACAAAACGCTCAAAACGTTACACATTACTAATGTTGGTGTTTTGATTGGCTACATTTTGCAAAAGCCAACCAGCCAGATGCTGAACTGAGATGCTGTAGCATTATAGTACAGCATACTGAAGCTCTGTTTTCGTGCAGAATTTTTATTTCAAATCTGAGTCAAGATTTGCTTCAATTATATATTCAGGCACGTGCGTCCAGGCAAGACGAGACTTACTCAGCAAGTTTTATTGAAGTCGGTCAAAGGAAAGTGATTTAAAACAAAAATATAATTATATTATATTTTTGGCGTTTTTTTTTTTTGTTTGGTACAACATGAAACAAACAAATTATATTTTTGAAATTAATTTAGGGTTGGGCCGCAATTCTCACAGCTGTACAAGTCTGAAGACCTAACTTGGACATCAAGACAATTGAAGACTATAAATATGTGAAGCCTCAAGCTATTATTCTCATGTATTCTAAACCGTGTTGTTTACAAAGTGTGAGTTTTTAAGGTTTAGAGTTTGTGTCTTTTGTCAGCCTTTCTTGTGTCAATTTGATGCAAGTTTAGGACTGTGTTTTGGTTGTTAATTGTAAGCTACTCCTAAGCTTTGAAGCACGGAGTTAGTGTGTGTGATTCACTCATAAGCTTTTAAGCAAGAGTGTGGTCTAGTTTTTAGGAGAGTGTCTCCATCCTGATTATTATTATTGACAGCAACATGGTACGTGTTGTTAGAGGGAATTTGGGACGGGGTCTCATTATCTAAGAGGTTCTTAGGTAGGATTGCACGGGTAGTGTCTAGGTGATAAGTCAAGTACCGGGTGTTGGTCGAGGGCTTTGAACTAGAGCTATTATAGTGGATTCATTCCTGGATTGGTATCCCCCAGAGTAGGTGACGTTGCACTGAACTGGGTTAACAATTTCCTGTCTTATTTATTGTTCTGCAATTTATTTATTTATTTACTGTGTTCTGCGACTGTCTTGCTGCAACGTGTGCTATAGCATCTTGTGCAGCATTGTGTTCACTGCGTGCCAGATTTCAATTGGCATCAGAGCAGGCACCCTTTCTGGTTTTAGGGTGAGCTCCAGGGAAAATGTCTGGCAACATTGAAAAGGAAGGAGGGCTTGTAAGCAGACCACCGCTTCTAGTTGGTGTCTCCAACTATGATTATTGGAAATCACGCATGATTGCTTTCCTAAAATCTATGGATAGCAAAACTTGGAAGGCTGTTCTGAAAGGATGGGACCCCCCCGTGGTCATTGACAAGGATGGAAAGCCAACACTTAAACTAAAAGCTGAGGAGGACTGGTCTAAAGAAGAGGATGAGCTTGCTTTGGGAAACTCAAAAGCATTATATGCATTATACAATGGGGTAGATAAACACATCTTCAAACTAATCAAAAAATGTGTCTCAGCAAAGGAAGCTTGGAAGATTCTTGAAACTGTTCATGAAGGTACTCCTCAGGTAAAAATGTCTAAATTACAGATTCTTACTACTCAGTTTGAAAATTTACGTATGAAGGAGGAGGAAACAATTCAAGATTTTCATATGACTATTCTAGACTATGATAATCAATTTGATGCTTTGGGGGAGAAAATTCCCGAAGAAAAGTTAGTAAGAAAAATGCTTAGATCACTTCCAAAGAAATTTGATATGAAAGTCACAGCTATGGAAGAAGCCAAAAACATATCTGAGATGAAGCTGGATGAACTGGTTGGATCACTCCAAACTTATGAAAGTGTTGCAAATGGAAGAAGTGAAAAGAAAAATAAGAGCATTGCCTTCTCATCTAAAAATAATGAAGAAGAACTGGAGGATGAAGAAGAATCTAATGAAAGTATCTCTGAGGCCATGGTGTTATTGGGAAAACAATTCAACAAAGTTCTGAAACGAATGGATAAGAGACCCAGATCAAATTTCAAAAACAATGCTCCAAGCACTATGCGCAGCAATGAAAGTCAAGGTAAACCAAAAGGTGATGAAAAATCAAACTTAAACAGAAACATTCGATGTCACGAATGTGAAGGATATGGTCACATCAGACCTGAGTGCCCAACATATCAGAAGAGAGCAAAGAAAGGGCTAACTGTCAGTTGGTCTGAGGATGATGACTCAGAAGATGATACAGCATCTGTAACTGCTAAACATATCTCAGTCTTAACAGGTATTGTTACATCTGATACAGAATCTGATGATGGAGAGGTAACCTATGAAGAGCTTGCTGCATCCTACAAGGAACTTTGTCTTAAAAGTGAAGAAATTTGCAGGGTTATTGAGAAACAAAAGGTAACCATCAATGAGTTAAAAGCAGAAAAATCTGAGAATATCTCAAAAATAGAGGAACTTCAAAAGAAGGTAAATTTTCTGTCCTCTGATCTTGAGATCTGCAGGGTTATTGAGAAACAAAAGGTAACCATCAATGAGTTAAAAGCAGAAAAATTTGAGAATATCTCAAAGATGGAGGAACTTCAAAAGAAGGTAAATTATCTATCCTCTGATCTTGAAGAAGCTAAAGAAGTCATTGAAAAATTAAATACTGACATTTGGCGGCTGAGAAAATTCTCTGACATGTTGTATAAAGATGATGAGCATCTTGACAAACTTCATAAGGCTGATGGACAACTGGAGGAAATCTTAGAGAAAAATGTTCGAAAGCCTAGAAATATTGGGCTTAGCTATGAGAATGTCAACAAATTCAAAAATTACAGTCCTGATCTCATGTACATGGAGCCTAAAGAAACTCAAAAGCAAAGGATGCCTTATCAGAAGCCGCAGCATCATCAGCAGCATCCCATGTCAAGAAATAGAAGAAAGCACCATGCTTGGAGATGTCATTACTGTGGTAGAAAAGGGCACATAAGGCCTTACTGCTACAAGCTATATGGGTACCCTAACAGACGTCCTCAGCACAAACCTGTTTCCACAACTGCCCCTACTCAACAAGAATGGAAACCTAAAGGTGAAGATGAGAAGAAAAGTGATACAACACAACCTGAAGAAGAGATTACTGCTCTGATTGCTCACACATCACTTAAAGCTTCATCAAGGGAAGACTGGTACTTCGATAGTGGCTGTTCAAGACACATGACCGGAATAAGTAAATTTCTTGTCGGGATAAAGTCTTATTCAACTAGCTTTGTTACCTTTGGTGATGGTGCAAAAGGAGAAATTGTTGGGATAGGGGAGCTCAGAAGTAATAGCTTGCCTAAACTAAACAATGTGCTGTTAGTAAGAGGATTGACTGCAAATTTGATAAGTATTAGTCAACTATGCGACCAAGGAATGAAAGTAAACTTCACCAAATCAGAATGTCTGGTTACAAATAACGAAGGTGAGATTTTGATGAAAGGTGTCAGATCAAAAGACAACTGCTATCTATGGGTTCCCCAAGAAGAAGCAAATATGTCAACATGCTTAATCACTAAAGAAGATGAAGTAAAACTATGGCACCAAAAACTTGGTCATCTTAATCTAAGAAGCATGAAGAAAGCAATATCTAAAGAAGCCATCAGAGGACTGCCAAATCTCAAAATTGAAGAAGGTAGCATATGTGGAGATTGTCAGATTGGAAAGCAAACCAAGATGCCACATCCAAAGCTGCAGCATCTTACCACTACCAGAGTCCTTGAACTTCTACACATGGACTTGATGGGTCCTATGCAAACTGAAAGCTTGGGAGGTAAAAGGTACGCATATGTTGTTGTTGATGACTTTTCTAGATACACCTGGATAAATTTTATTAGAAAGAAATCAGAAACCTTTGATGTGTTCAAAGATCTATGTATTCAACTTCAAAGGGAGAAAAACAATGTGGTATTAAGAATCAGAAGTGATCATGGTAAGGAGTTTGAGAACTCCAGTTTCTCTGACTTCTGTGCCTCTGAAGGCATCATACATGAATTCTCATCTCCCATTACACCACAACAAAATGGTGTAGTAGAAAGAAAAAATAGAACTATACAAGAGTCTGCAAGGGTAATGTTACATGCAAAGAAGCTTTCACATGGCTTTTGGGCAGAAGCTATGAATACTGCCTGCTATATTCATAATCGTGTCACCCTGAGATCTGGAACAACAACTACTCTATACGAATTATGGAAGGAGAGGAAACCTACTGTTAAGCACTTCCATGTGTTTGGAAGTAAATGCTACATCTTGTCTGATAGAGAACCAAGAACCAAAATGGATCCTAAAAGTGATGAGGGCATATTCTTGGGATACTCAACAAATAGTAGAGCCTACAGAGTATATAATAATAGAACCAAAACCATGATGGAATCTATAAATGTGGTAATAGATGACACCTCAAGTGAAACTGCTGAAGATGATGCAGCAGATGCTACAGCATCTATAACAGGTGATGTAGATTGTGAAACCACTAATGAATCAAAGAATGATACAGAGGTTACTGCATCTGAACAAATCTCTGCTACTCCAAAGAAAGGACCTTCTACTCGTACTCAAAAGAATCATCCTACAGACCTGATTATTGGTAACCCCAATCAAGGAATTACTACTAGAAGGACACTTGACTTAGTTTCTAATGCTTGTTTTGTGTCTAAATTTGAGCCAAAAAATGTGAAGGAAGCTCTGACTGATGAGTTCTGTATAAATGCTATGCAAGAAGAGCTAAATCAGTTCAAGAGGAATGAAGTTTGGGACTTGGTTCCTAGACCTGAAAATGCAAATGTAATTGGTACCAAATGGGTCTACAAGAACAAGTCTGATGAAAGTGGAACTGTGACCAGAAACAAGGCAAGGCTGGTTGCACAAGGATACTCACAGATTGAAGGGATAGATTTTGATGAGACTTTTGCTCCGGTTGCTCATCTTGAATCCATTAGATTACTTCTAGGAGTGGCATGCATTCTAAAATTCAAGTTATTTCAAATGGATGTGAAAAGTGCCTTCCTCAATGGATACTTAAATGAAGAAGTATATGTGGAACAACCAAAGGGGTTTGTTGATCCAAGCTTTCCAAACCATGTTTACAAATTAAAGAAAGCTCTTTATGGATTAAAACAAGCACCTCGAGCATGGTATGAAAGATTGACTGAGTTCCTTATTAGTCAAGGCTACAGGAAAGGAGGAAATGACAAGACTCTATTTGTGAAAGAAGATCAAGGCAAATTTCTAATAGCACAAATCTATGTTGATGACATTGTCTTTGGAGGAATGTCTAGTGAGATGGTACAGCATTTCGTGCAGCAAATGCAGTCTGAGTTTGAGATGAGTCTTGTAGGTGAACTAACCTATTTTCTTGGGCTCCAAGTAAAACAGATGGAAGATACTATCTTTATCTCCCAAAGCAAATATGCAAGAAATATAGTGAAAAAGTTTGGTATGGAAAGTGCTGCTCATAAAAGAACACCTGCAGCAACCCATCTAAAGCTTACCAAAGATGAAAAGGGAGTTGATGTAGATCAAAGTCTTTATAGAAGCATGATAGGAAGCTTATTATACCTTACAGCCAGCAGGCCTGATATTACTTTTGTTGTAGGAGTATGTGCTAGGTACCAAGCTGAGCCAAAGATGAGTCATCTTGCTCAAGTGAAAAGAATTTTGAAGTATGTGAATGGTACATGTGATTATGGGATCTTGTATACTCATGGTGAGAACTCTATGCTAGTAGGATATTGTGATGCTGATTGGGCAGGTTGTGCAGATGATAGAAAAAGCACCTCAGGAGCTTGTTTCTTTTTGGGCAACAACCTTATATCTTGGTTCAGCAAGAAACAGAATTGTGTATCCTTATCTACAGCTGAAGCAGAGTACATAGCTGCTGGTAGCAGCTGCTCCCAGCTATTATGGATGAAACAAATGTTGCTGGAGTACAATGTGGTACAAGATGCTATGGCATTGTACTGTGACAATCTTAGTGCCATCAATATTTCAAAGAATCCTATCCAACATAGCAGGACGAAGCATATTGATATTAGGCACCACTTTATTAGAGACCTAGTTGAAGAAGGTATTGTGACTCTTGAGCATATTTCAACTGAAGAACAATTGGCTGATATTTTTACTAAGGCTCTAGATGCGGTCCAATTTGAAAAATTGCGAGGCAAACTTGGGATTTGCCTATCTGAAGAGTTATAGCAATTATTGAAAGTGTGGCGTGCAGTTTTCTCTTCAATTTATTTAGTAATGCACGCTGTTATGGGTAATGTTGAAACATCTGAAGATTTGGTAAGAATTGTGTGTTTGTTGATGATAAGGATGTTTCTTGTGGTGAGAAAGTATTTGTCAGAGAAAGTTATGTGGTGTTCTCCCCTACTGTGTTTAACATTTGTTGGTAATGATATTAGCGCTCCAATTGAGGTCAAAGATGACTCTGTGTTGGAACATGTCAAGAAGAGTGTTCCTGAGAAAGATGCTGCACATGATGCTACAACATCTGCAGCACGGGAAAATTTGGATAACATCTTGATACCCGAGTCTCCAGATGATGTTATTGTTCCTGACAAAGAAAAGGGTTCTGAAGCAACTACTACTGATAATGTTTTTGTTCATGATATCTATGTGATCCCTTATGTTGATGATAGTGGTAAAACTATGTCTGTTCCTTTGAATGTTGATGAATCTGCTGAGAAAGATTCAAATGTTATTTATGTGGACAATCTCAACCTTACTGAGAGGACTCCTGCTTCTAGTACTAGGAGGTTAAAGAAGGCTTGATGTGGAAAGGAATTTAAGTGAAGATTTTTTACAATGCTAAAAGCTTGTTGATTTGATTAAAGCAGAAAACTGCAACCGGCTTCAACTACTCATTCCAATACTCTGACTACAGGTTTGGCTCGGTTTATAAATGTTGTAGGGACCAGATCACCTCTTGACCTTGGTTTCCATATTCTTGATGAAACTGTTCTGCATGGTAAGTCATGTGCTGTGAAAATGCCTATAGTTTTCCCTACACTGATGTGTGATTTTATTCTAGCTCAACATCCTGGCATTTGTACTGAGGCTGGTGTTTCTAGTAAGAGAGGTTGTGATTTATCTTTTGATTTTAGACTGTTTGAGTAACACATGCTGCAGACTGTGTTGCATCATCTGTCAATCAGTCAACTGATGTTTTGCCTAGAAAGCAAATGATTGTTGACCTCAAGGTGTTCTCCAATGTCAATCCTGGTGTTCTTAATGATATTGCAGATGGTGATACTAAGGTAGAGGAGGTGGACTCTGACGCAAGTCCTTCTATGTGACCTGCTTATGCTTTATTTGCATGTCCTTTTGGATTTTAATTTGTTGGGCTACGCCCTGATGCTCTCTGGATTGTAACATGCATAATCCATGTCCTTGGGTTCGATACTCCAGGTTTTCTATGCCCTGATGGTCTGTCATATGCACTTTATGAGTTCCTATGCTCTGATTCTCTCTACACTCTATGTTTCTCTATGATCTGACAACTCTGTGGAAGTTCTGCTCCTACTGTGTGATACTGACTTTATTTGTCAGAATTTATGGCTAAAAAGGGGGAGTAATATCTGTTGTGCATGATGTGATGAAGAATTCTAATGATGTGATGAAGAATGCTAGTATAGCATGTTGTTGGTTTTATGTGATATGCATGTTTTGAGGGGGAGTGAAGTTTATGCATATATTGAGGGGGAGTAGGTAGAATTTATTTTTCTACTACTTATGATATGCATGTTTGAAGTGTTCATATAGGAATTTATTTTTCCTATTCTCTGTGGCGTTGCTTAAATTTTAAGGAGTTTATTTCTCCGATCTTGAATCCACTATGTGAGAGTTTATTTCTCTCTGTCTGTACTTTGAGGCTAAGATGTGTTATGTTCCGCTGTTGCATGCCTCTGATGCTTACGTGCTAGCTATCTATTCATCTGATGAATTCTTTTACTTTCTTTCCTAGTTGTGTGCGTATGTTGACTCGAAGGAAAGTTTAAATAGCTTAGCATCGTTCTACTTTCTTTCCTAGTTGTGTGCTTATGTTGACTCGAAGGAAAGTTTAGACTGTATCTCTCTGTGCACTGGCCTAAGGTTGTTTTAGCCAAAATTTGCCAAAGGGGGAGATTGTTGGTGTTTTGATTGGCTACATTTTGCAAAAGCCAACCAGCCAGATGCTGAACTGAGATGCTGTAGCATTATAGTACAGCATACTGAAGCTCTGTTTTCGTGCAGAATTTTTATTTCAAATCTGAGTCAAGATTTGCTTCAATTATATATTCAGGCACGTGCGTCCAGGCAAGACGAGACTTACTCAGCAAGTTTTATTGAAGTCGGTCAAAGGAAAGTGATTTAAAACAAAAATATAATTATATTATATTTTTGGCGTTTTTTTTTTTTGTTTGGTACAACATGAAACAAACAAATTATATTTTTGAAATTAATTTAGGGTTGGGCCGCAATTCTCACAGCTGTACAAGTCTGAAGACCTAACTTGGACATCAAGACAATTGAAGACTATAAATATGTGAAGCCTCAAGCTATTATTCTCATGTATTCTAAACCGTGTTGTTTACAAAGTGTGAGTTTTTAAGGTTTAGAGTTTGTGTCTTTTGTCAGCCTTTCTTGTGTCAATTTGATGCAAGTTTAGGACTGTGTTTTGGTTGTTAATTGTAAGCTACTCCTAAGCTTTGAAGCACGGAGTTAGTGTGTGTGATTCACTCATAAGCTTTTAAGCAAGAGTGTGGTCTAGTTTTTAGGAGAGTGTCTCCATCCTGATTATTATTATTGACAGCAACATGGTACGTGTTGTTAGAGGGAATTTGGGACGGGGTCTCATTATCTAAGAGGTTCTTAGGTAGGATTGCACGGGTAGTGTCTAGGTGATAAGTCAAGTACCGGGTGTTGGTCGAGGGCTTTGAACTAGAGCTATTATAGTGGATTCATTCCTGGATTGGTATCCCCCAGAGTAGGTGACGTTGCACTGAACTGGGTTAACAATTTCCTGTCTTATTTATTGTTCTGCAATTTATTTATTTATTTACTGTGTTCTGCGACTGTCTTGCTGCAACGTGTGCTATAGCATCTTGTGCAGCATTGTGTTCACTGCGTGCCAGATTTCAACTAAGTTTGACAAAATTAGTTTATCCCATCCAACACAATTTTTGTCTATTTATCAAAAAAAGATCAAGGACGGCCAGTTCCTCAATTTGTCGATAGATAGTCAACAATCATGATATCAGCATAAATCATTCTTATCAAACCACTAAAACATCCACTTCGCACGAAACATTCATAGATTCCCATTCTACGGTTCACAACGTTACCCCAAAACAGGTACAACCAATCGAACACACTCCGAAAATACGTGAAATACTCCACAACTCCCCAAATCCTATAAGTCTCTAATTCCCTCATGAATCACTTAACCGTGTTACATCACTTATTCATATTCGAATCTTATTCCAACTTATCACTCGATAATTCAATTCCAACAATCACTTGATGACCAACATTCTCAAATCTTCCTCGACACATCCTAGAAATTATCGTTTATAACCGTCAAATTCCTTTTCTCACATATCTCCAATCATTGAGTCGAATCTCAATACGACTATTCTGTTCCCAAGTAATCTCTTAACCAACATTTGCATTCCTTAACACAAACATTTTCCAATACCACTTCTCCTTAATCCCTTAGCAATTCTCTACTTCAAAATTAGGCTACCGCCTAAAATTGGTTCTCCAAACAATCATAACTTCTATCTCGTTGAATCCAAAATGACATTTTCAATTCGCCCACAATCCATCTATCCATGTTCCCCATCATCTTGCATTGCAACAAACATATTCTTCTCTGTTTATTCACCCATCGATTTCTTATTCACCTCCGACCTCTACCAATCATCATCTCTCTATGGATAGCTATCTATAAACTCCTCCTTAGTACATTCGATACCAAAATCAAACTCTTGAATTTAATCCACAAGCTCCAAATATTCGCCATACAATCTAATTCCATCCATCAAATCCTAATATAAGGTACAAGGCCTCTCCAATATGACATCTCTAGAAAATTTCCAAAATTCTCGTCCTAAAATATATTTTAAGTTATACCCCAAATCACTATTGTTCCATCATTCATGATAAAACAATTTAAAATCCTTTACTTCATTATCACCAATTATGACCATACTACACCAACATCCACGATGCATCTAACAACACTAGTCTCCACCGACTTTCCTATTCCATAAATCCAAATTCCTTAGCAAATACTTACTCACTCTTATCTTTTGGGCACTACGAAATGGTCTCCGACACTTACCTTAGGCATCACCTTCAACTCCTTACTATATGTGCTCAAACACAACATCTACTCACATGTGCGGTAATCCTTTTCGCAAACTCTCACCTAACACAAGTCACTTCCAACATGATCTCCTATTACTCATTCTCTGCACGTTCTCCAACGGCTAACTTTCTTATTTCAAATCATTCTAAGACGTTACTACTCACTTAGCTTCATCTCAACCTCCAATACTCTACGTTCTCGTTCAACATGTGACACCAATTGTCCGGTCATTATCCAAATCCAATTACTCTTTCTTCGACAAGCCTCTCAAAAATCCTTCGAATCGTTATCCTACTTCCATCTTCGAATAAACTCGATTATTCATACAATCCTTACTTCCATTAATGATTCAAAAATCATACTCATCCTATCACAATGCCTCTTAATTCCATTCTAATCTCATTTAAGAATTCACTTCTTTTTCCTTGATTAATTAACACTAACGGTTCACTAATCTTCACATCTATTTCTCTAAGCTTTTCAAACCTCTTCTAGAAATCACCTAACACACTAGGCTTAGAACTCCGAATTGTTCAACCAATTCAACCTACTACCATATGCACGACTCACGTAAAACTTCTTACTCAAGAATCCGCTACAACATCCGATCCACTTGGATGACAACTTACTTCAAAATCATCACCTCTCAAGAATTCTAATCACTTCCTCTTCCTCATATTCGACTCCTTCCGATCAAACAGGTGCTTCAACTTTGGTCAACAAAAATGACGCCTTCATACTTCTAGTGCAACACACGATCCTCAATCGTCTCGAATGCTCTTCAATCTTCATCTTACTTAACCAATCTCACTGACGCTCTTTCGGCTAAACACTTGGTTTGACAACTTCCCTTCTAGTAGCTTCTCACAACTTGTTGCTCCCATTCATTCCACTTCGAACAACGTCACCAATTCTTAAATATTCCGTTTCAAGAACATCTCTTCTCATCTCATCTTCTCACGTTCGAAACATCTCGGAGGGATGCAATCTTCTCCCCCACTTATCTCAAACCCACCTACACTCTTCCACTAGAATTCTTGGTGCTCACACCTAACGATTCTATCGTTCCTAAGCATATTCTCCCCAAGAAGAAACTAGTATCGACATCGTTTACACGCGTGTCGCATACAAGGGACAAAACCCAACCCACGATACTTAAACACTTGCACAAAATCATGCAAGCATCCAAGTAACCTATACTTCCTTCACCTCTCAAAGTTAGGAAATCAAAACAACACAAGAAAAATGAACATTGCATAGCAATAATTCATATTCACATTTATTCTAGTCCTAACAAACACAAGAAGGCAAGAATCTCACATTCAATCAACTTAGGACAAGACATCAACAAAATAAAATTCTTGTCTGGATCCCTCGCTTAGCAAAAGTTAGCGAGCTCCTGGCGAGACAAGTCATAAACTTTCACAGGATTTAGCAGGACTTAGCGAGATTCAGCGAGGTTCATTCTTCGCCTAGCGAGCACATCCAAAAATCTGGGTGCTCTGCTACGGTTTTTAACTTACGCCCACTAAAATCTCGTTTTCTCGACTCACCGATCCACAAAATCCAAAACTTCAAGCATATAATATCATTATAAACTTGAAAGTACAATTAGAATCATACGTCAACAATCACAACATAGGATTATGAGATCTTCATATATTTTACTCATAGAACGCATATCAATTCAAATTCCTAGTAATCATCTAGCACATGTTATAAACAAAACATATAACAAACAGATACTAGGACACATTAATATCCTAATCTTCTCACCATTTTGAGAATTTAATTTTCACTTAGTCAAAGAAAATAACTCTATATTTTCACCAAAATTTTCAAGAAATAATATTAGTTTAAAAATTATTTCAAATCATCATCACCACATGCAGTTTTATATCATGTCAGATCATCACATGTAGTTTTATATCATGTCGGATCGTCAACAATTAGCAATAACATCAACAACCAAGTTTAAACTACACAAAGGTTAAACTCTAAACATATACAACTATTATAAACATAGAAGTATATCACTCACACCATTACTCAACCAAAAGAATGGATCGATTAATCCAATTCACACCACTCATAGTTCCTAAATGAACAACATAAGTGATTTCACAAAACAAACACAATAAAATTGTTAGACAAACGCGACTGACACACAATACTCACTTGGTCTGACTGGACAGACCTGCTCTGATCGACACATAACCCACACAGTCCGAAAGCAACAGGGTCCTGATACCAATTGTAAGACCCAAACCCATTATTTATATATTTCTACCTTTAGTAAAATCTTTTTCAAACATGTATAATTTGACATCCTATTACTACTAAACATGTATAATTCTAAACATGTATAATTCTCTAATAATTCATTCACAACCTATTACTACTAATTCTCCCCTTTTTATAATTTGACAAAGGTAAAAATGCAATTCTATTAATAAAAGGAAAACCATACATACGATAAGCATACATCGGGATGGCACATACATCAAAATGAACATTTATAAGTGTTGGATGTTCCGGAAGATGTGTGAGACATCTTGTAGGACATTAGGCATTACAAGTCAAAAATTAAACAAAAGGTAAAAAAAACAAAGAGTACAGAGCTTTCCGATGTTAATCAAGCTATGTCCATCTTCAAGTTTCTGGATCAGCTTCTTCATTCCTCTATTGCTTCACTTTCTTTCTCTTTGGTCATGGACTTGTTCAGATTGTCCACGTGAATTTTCCTTTCTGTGCTGGTCCTGATAGTTTCCTCCAGAGCCTTAGAGACTTCCATAAGCTCAGCTAGTACTTCATCCTTGGTGACTTTGGATAGATAACAAGATGTTCCAGAAGAATCCTTTCTTTTGGGTATCACAATTTCTGGGACATGTGATCCAACAAGAGTAGAACTCATCATTATGTTGTTATTGTTGTTGTTGTTGTTGTTAATGTTGATTACATTATTATTATTTTTACCTGATGGCAATAATGAGATATGTGGATGGCCAAACTCAGCTTCAAGTCTCAACATTGCTTTCCTTATTCCAGGAGCGTGACTGCCAAACTTATGTGGAGCAGTAGATGAGGAATTGGGTAATGGATTATGGTATGAGTGTGTATGTGAGTTGTGGCCAATATTCATCATGCTAGATTTAGGAGAAGGAGGGGACAATGATCTTTTTCCGGAAGTCATGATTGGAACGAAATGAAACAGGATAGTTTGCCTCTAGGTTTATGTCACTATGACTTATGTTTTATCCCTCCCTCAATTTATACAACTTTGAGTTTAGTTTGTTGAGCATGTGAACGTTGTAAATCTAGACATATTTTTAATGCTTTGACCAACTAGAGGAGAAACGTCAAGATTAATTATATTTGATTCTATTTTTAAAGTAAAAATGTTGACGTTTTAAAAGAAGAAACGGTTATGTATTGACTTTTCGGCACATTTTGAATTTCAAGAATAATATTTCCTTCAACCATCTGATGAACTTTTGTCAAAGGTACTAAAATCGTCAAGTAATAATAGTAGTAAAAAGATCATCTCAACAGGAATTGTGAATTTTCAAAAATAACAATTTAAATAACGAGAATTTAAACGAGAACTTTTTAGATGAGAAAAGCGATTAGGAATTGTATTGAATCCTCTCTTCTCCACTATTTGGTACTCTAGTTTCTAGCACTAAACAAAGAAACGCTAATAGTCACGATGATTTAACAAAATAGACCGAGTTCAAGCTTTCGCTCATCAATCCTGTTTATCTAATATTGAACCCTGATCCCTTAGGCGAAACTGATATTATCAAAAGCTTGAAAGCGTGTTAAATTCTAAATCATACCAATTAATCTTATATCCCTATAGCAATTGTGTTTGACCAACAATTAATTTAGTCTAAGATATAAACCCTAGGGTTAATAGTAATCTTTTACTAATATATTAAAATCAATTACCACCAAAGTTACTAATTTATCCTTATTACATTTAACGACGTTGCAAGTTTTATATCCTTTATTGTAATTTCATTAAAAAAAATATTAAAAAAATAAATACAAAGATGATATGCTTAAAAATAAGAACAAAACATATTATAGATAAGAACAAAACAGAACAATGTATACATAAAAATAGGAAAAAAATAATAATAAAAAATTATAGAAAATTTTGTCTATAAAAAAATTATAGAATGAATATAAAAAAAATCGCATAAAAATAAGAATATAGAAATAAAAAAAATAATACTCTATGAAAAAAAAGAAAGAAATATAATCAATATTTTTCATAAAAAAAAAAAAAGAATCATAAACAATTTTTTAAAAAACAAACGAAACATAAACGATATTAGTACAAAGCTTACTACTAATCATTAATAGTACTCCCTATGTTATATTTTGTCTATTATACCCTCCTTATTTTAAATCTTTTTATTGTATTTTTTTTTTTTACTAAACTTCTTTGTATAATTTGTTTAAAAAAAATTGATACATAAAATAAGGGTATAATAGAAAAATAAGGTCCAAAAATACACTTTCTTAATTTCTTGTTTTTTTCTTTCTAAAAATTCAAGTAATTTGAAACGAAGGAAGTATCAAACTTACTAAATTACCGTAAATATTCCTAATAAAATTTTTAATTTTTTTTTAAAAATATACACGAGACCATTATTTGTCACTTAAATATAAAAAATTTAATAAATAAGTTTACAAGAAATAATTAACACAATAATTCCACTTATATTTTAACAATATTATATAACAAATTTTTAAATATTTAAATTTATTTTCTACATTAATACAGTGATAAACTCAAATATCCAATAAAGGTCATTAGATCGACCATTGCAAATGCACGAGTCTTTAAACTAGTTTATTTCTTATAATAAATTTGAGAGTGATCAAGAATAAAAAAGCGTTAAACACAAAATTAACTAAATAACTATTAGTTTTCATTGAATCGACTACTAACAATATATTAAAAGTAATTACTACTAAAGTACCTAATTTTAATTTGTCTTCATCTATTTTAGTAATATTTCAAATCTTCTACCCTTCCTTTTTTTTAATCGAAAAAATATTATTAATAATAACCGGTCTTTGCACAAGACGAACAGAGTCCGGAAAAGACGAAACTACAAAACAAATGCGCCGAATATAAGCGGAACACCAATGAAAAAGCTAAAAATAGACAACACCTAGTACACACTCCACAGTCACCAGACCACCAAACAGGACCACCAGCCCGCCCCAAAAAGATGCCCTAAGACTCTAACTCCCGATCTCGAATCAAAAGTGATCGGCCCATCAGAATACAAAAAGCAACCTCGCGTGGTCGAAAATTAATGGGACAACGGTAGAATGAAATCCTAGGCAGCTAAGTTCCAAGCTCGTAGTCCGCTCCAAACAGTTAACATTGATGCGAAAAAAGGTCGACCAATTACAAAGAAAACTGCAAATCTCACCAGATTTGGAAACCATCATAGACTCAAAAATGATCCTGCAAATCTCAATAGATTTGGAAGCGGTCAGAGAATCTCGTATCGAGGAAAACCAGTCACACACCGCATCAACCTCCCACTGGTGGCGCCAAATCTAACACCTCACCACCACACCCTCCCAACACCTCAAACTCAGAACCGTCGCATCCGCCACAACACCACCCCCTTCTTAGATCTGACGCAGCCACAACCATCCCAACTTAGAACCGTCACAACCACCCCTCACCACCACATGCTCGCAACACCTCCAACTTAGAATCGTCGCAGCCGCCGCCACACCACCCTCTTTTCAAATTTGACGCAGCTACCACCAGCCCAACTTAGAACCGTCACAACCACCGTACTCCCAGATCTTAACCTGTGTTTATTCCCTGCAAATAGAGACTTCAACAACCATCACCTAACCGGAACAGCGAAGTGGCCACCAGGTAAACAACCACCAACACCAAAATCAAAAACCACCATCGGATCCAGAAAACCCCCATCACCAAAGAGAACACACACCGATTCAGAAACAGAACAGGTACGGGTCAAATAACACCACGTCGAAAAACTCACCGCAAGAACACCAAGACCACCACCGCAACCCAAGACCTCCAGCCACCATCTCCACTTCGACAAAACTCACCACCACCACACCAAGACCACACAAAACCTTCGGATCCGCGCCGAACCACCACACCCGCAGGAAAATAGCCGCCAAAAACAGAACAGCAGACACCAACACCAAGATCTGAACCAACCAAGCTCATATCCGCAACAACAACAACAACTCCGCCGCAGAGAGGACAAGCAGGCAACGATAGCTCGCCGGAAAACGAAAGAGAATGAGGTATAGTACATAAGAGTGAGAGAGCTCGCTGGAAAGATGGGTAACATGGTGGTGTGAAGTGAAGAACTCCACGCACTACCAGCCATGGAAGTTACATCTTGAGAGAGGGAGGTAGATTTGGATATTAGGGAGGTAGGCAGCGGTTGAACTCTAGAGAGTAGGCAGAGAAAAAAAATTTAGTGAGGGAAAGTTTTTCTTTTAAGGTCTGTTTCATTTACATCACACATGTAAATCTTCTACCTTTAAAGTTTTTCTTTGTAAATTTCTCAATCACTATTAAAGGTTTTGATGATAACAAAGTATTAAAGTTAGCAACAATTTTTAACGCAAGAGACCAAAGTGACTAACGGATTGCAGAGTCAAGGACTATTTTGTATTTTTTTCTTAAGTCAGAGACCATAATAACAGCGAGTTGCACATTCCGGGACCAAAATGGTTGTTTCTCCGTCCCTCGTGCCAACTCAGCAAGCTGACGTATGTCCAAAAAAATGTCACATCAACTTTTTTGTTGAGTTAACAGTCAAACTTAATAACAGAGACCAAACTGACTAACGGAATGCAGATTCAGGGACTATTCTATAGTTTTTCCTCAGTGGGGGACCAAAATGACAGCGAATTGCACATTTAGGGACTAAAATGATTATTTCCTCTTTTAGAAACTAGGGTTCTTCATTTTATAATAGCTTATTATCAGATTATTTAAAACAAATATTTGTTTTTATTTAATTTTATTAGTTAATTATATGAAATAAACTAATGACGTGGAAAATAACATGTTCTAGTCAACCTTGCAATGTCAACGTCATCTTCCATCTTTATAAATTATGAACTCATCCAAGCCTAATTCACTAACCCTAATCTTCCACAAACCTAATACCAAACCTAATAACCCATTTTTCCAAACCTAGCTAATACCAAACCTAATTTCAACCCTAAGTTTTCTCTCTCTTTCTCGGAACCCTCTTCTCACTTACTTCCTGCTTCTTCATTAATGCTCAAAAGCCATGCAATAATCCATGTGTCATCTAATTCTAATTTCTCCCTGTATCTTATGTTTTGTTCTTCCTCATTAATTACTCAAAACACATGCAATATTCCATGTGTCTTCTAACCATTGTTTTGCTCATTAAAATGCTCTCTCATCCTTTGATCAATATATTGAGTTGTTGAGGGAATTACAAGTGTGCTGACAACCTTTGGCATGCATTGGCCATTGTATTCTATATAAATCCTATTTTTCCATAAACCAAATCATCACCATCTTTATTCCAGATCAAAGCAACGAACAGAAGAGAAACAACCTCTATTCTATGGACAACCCATCATTTTGAAAGCATCCACCATCAAAAGAAACAATAACAATAGCCATAAAAAAAATTAACAAAATAGAATTCAAGGAGGGGGAAGGTGATTGCCGCCGCCATCGCCGGCCAATAATCACCGCAGCCGCATAACATCACTGTCACTATCACTCTTCACGCACTATCTCTTGGTTTGTCCGTTGCTATTTCTCTCTCTGTTTCACGTTTTGCTCATTTTAAGTATATTTATGGTTCCTATTTTGTAGGCATAATCATTCATATTGTTACTAACTCTCCTCACACATCACACCCAACTCTCCTTCGTTCTTCAAAAGTTGTTTATTTTGTTTTGCATATGTAATTTTGTTTCTTCCCTATTAATCTTTGCCATAAACTAAGGTATTTAGATTTTGTTTATTCTTTCTCTTTTATATCAAACCCTAAGACCCTAGAAGATGGAAAAAAGGGATTTTATTATAAGTTAAAAGAAAAAATATATGTAAGAAATATTTATGTTTTTTTTTTTGATAAGCAAAAAATGAATTATAAGGAGTACAAGGGGTACTCAACCCTTACAATTCAGAATAGATCACTTTAGATGCGTTGAAAACAATCTAAAGGATTATTACGTCATTCAGAAAAAACTAAACTAACATTGTTCTCTGTTGATCAGTGCATTTTAATGCACATTCTTCTACTATTGTACTAGTGTATTCCTATGGTTTTATTTACTATTTTCACTATTTTAAGGTGTTTTTATATTTAAGTTTATTTCTAACTCTATTTTATTTTCGCACTTAATTTATGAATAAATAGCACTTTGACACCCTTCCGGTCCGCAGGTCATAACTGGAGTTACAAGTATCGGATTGTGGCGCGGGAAGATGCGTTGGAAAGCTGAGATCAAGAGCTACGACTTTCATGTTGAGGCCAAAACCCAGTTCGGAGCTCAAGTGTGTCGAATAATTGAGTTTATGTTCCAGACGAATTTAATTCAGCACAACTTTGTATTTTTCTGCCCAATTGTTTTAAGGCCCGTTCCATGTATTATTTAAACCGAAAAAAGGCAGCTAGGGTAAATTCATTCACTGTTCACGGAAATTAGAAAACCCTAGAGCAGCCACCACTTACATGGAGAACTAAATCTTTCTTTCAATTCGTTGGTGCAAGGAACTCGTTTTAAATTCTTGAGGTCTGTTTTAATAGCAATTCCCGTTTTATATTTATGTTCTGTTATGTCAATTTCATGTTCTTTCTTTCAGTATGAAGTTGAATTATAATGATGCTTAATCACTTTAATTCGATTCGCACCATGTTATTCAATTAGTTTATCGCTTGCATAGATTACATTGAATAGGAATTGACATAAACTTTGAGCGCTTAGCAAAAAGTGTTGATCGAATTCAGTAAGGATATTATTTTGTCATTAGTAACGCTTGTTTACTATTGCCTATGATTAGTTGAACGCATTTGACGCTTGTTTGAATGGAATTCGTATAAAATTGGTAACGCTTGTTTAATTCGGTTTTATAAATCAACCAGAACATAAGCATATAACGAATTTATTCTTTGTGAACCCTATGATAGAATCAAGAACGAGTTACCTAAAGCCAATGAATTGATCGTTTTAAATCAATTAAATTTCACATTTTTCTTACGTTCTGTTAACAAACCAACCCCCCCCCCCCCCCCATAATTTACAGTTTTTGAATTGTTTCTAACATTGTTAATCCGATCGTGAGTCCTTGCGAAACGACCAAGGTCAACTGCCTTGTACTACTTATTTTAAAATTATTTTGATCACGAAACGACCGTGATCAAATTGGCGCCGTTGCCGGGGACTCATAATTGTGTTATTCAGTATTAGAATTGCTAGAATTACTTGTTTCTTTTGTTATTGCGCGTCTGCCGTATAAAAAAATTAAGAGACGATTTAGGGCGATTTTGTGTCTGTTCTGCTTTTTGACCATCCCATTCCCTCAGAAAAAAATCAGGGTTCAAAATCCCATATTTTGAAACAAAATATGGGACACCACCCTCTCAGCCCCAAATTCCTTGTTTTTCTATTTTATTTTAATTTTTTACTGATTTCGTATTTTCGAAAAAATCCAAAAAAATTTGTGTCATCTTTATTTTAGTTAATTAGAATTTTCGTGCTATTTTTAAATTTTTTCTCATTCAGTTTGACCTGTTTTCTATTTTACTCACCTATTTTCGTTGTAGGGACATAGTTGGAATTACCGTAATTGTTGTTTATCACCTCTTGCATGACCAGGTCTGCTGGACAGTCCCAATTAGAGCTTCCTGACCCTGAGATAGAAAGAACACTCCACGCACGCAAAAGGCTCAACCGAGCTAATAGCGTGCATTCCGGTAACATTGATTCTAACACTATCTCTGATTCTGAGTCTGACTATTTCCATACTTTATTTAATTCTGATTCTGAACTTGAACATCAAAACATGGCTGCTGAACAAACATTGAGGCAGCTTGCTGCTCCTGATGTTAATTACAATGGTTTGTGTATTGAATATGCTGAAGTTGATGTACCTTTTGAACTAAAATCTGGTTTAATACACTTGTTGCCAAGGTTTAATGGTCTTGCAGGTGAGGACCCGCACAAGCATTTAAAGGAATTTCAGGTTGTGTGCTCCACACCATTGAGGCCCGAAGGTATCACGGAAGACCACGTCAAGTTGAGAGCCTTTCCATTCTCGTTACAAGGTGCTGCTAAAGACTGGCTCTACTACCTTGAGCCAAATTCTGTTTCAACTTGGAATGATCTGAAGAAGGTCTTTCTAGAGAGATACTTTCCCGCTTCTAGAGCAGCATCAATCAGAAAAGAAATATGCGGCATTAGGCAAGGAAACGAATCATTGGCAGAGTACTGGGAAAGATTCAAACATCTAGTTTCAAGCTGTCCCCAACACCAGATCACCGAGCAATTACTCATCCAATATTTCTATGAAGGGTTGCTACCAATGGATCGAAACATTTTGGATGCTGCAAGTGGTGGAGCACTTGTTGATAAAACTCCAGCTGCTGCAAAGGCCTTGATCGAGAACATGTCACTCAACTCGCAACAATTTACAACCAGAAATAATTCTGCAAGTGTGAATGAGATTCAGTCTTCCTCTTCCTCCATCAAGGCGCTCGAAACCAAGTTTGATGCTAGAATTGATGAACTCACTACCTTGGTGAAAAAGTTGGCAGTTAGCAAATCTCAACCAGCAAAAGTATGTGGCATTTGTACTTCTTCTGAGCATCCGACTGATACATGCCCCATTCTACAAGATGAAACAATAACTGAGCTTCCTCAAGCATATGCAGCAGCAGCAGCCCTTTACAATCAAAACAGGTACAACAATCCTGACCTCTCCACCAACAAATATCACCCTAGTTGGAGGAATCATCCAAACCTCCGATATGGGAATCAGTCACAAGCTGCAACCCCTGCTGCCCCACCAGCCACTTCTTCACTGGAAGACCTTGTCAAGCAACTGGCACAACGAACAGATGCTAGCATTCAGAACCTGACAACGCAGATGGGACAAATGGCCAATGCAATAGGCCAACTACAAGCTCAAGGCTCCGGTAACCTTCCTGCACAATCAGTTCCGAACCCAAATGGGAATGTGAGTGCAATCACTTTACGATCCGGAAGAGTGACCGAACCAGCTCCAGCTCCAGAGAAAAGAAAAAAAACCATTGCAACATCATCTGTTCCTGAACCTGCTGAACCTTCTGCGACCGCTGAGACTACTGAGACTGAAAGAGCATATGTGCCACCAATCCCTTTTCCTCAAAGGGTGCAGAAAAATAAAAACAAGGCTGAGGAAGACAAAGAGATTCTTGATGTATTCAGCAAAGTAGCAGTCAATATTCCCCTCCTTGATGTGATCAAGCAGATTCCGAAGTATGCAAAATTCTTGAAGGATTTGTGCACAAACAAGAGGAAAGTAAAGGGAAATGAGAGAGTTAATCTGGGCCGAAATGTTTCAGCCCTCATTGAGTCTAATGCTGCACTCGAACCTGTGCCTGAGAAAGCTAATGTTTCAACCCTCAATCAGGCCATGCCACAGAAATGCAAGGATCCAGGAACTTTTTCTATTCCATGTACCATTGGGGATAGAAAATTCGAAAATTGCATGTTAGATTTAGGAGCTTCTATCAATGTCATGCCTACTTCTGTTTTTAACAATCTTGATCTTGGTCCTTTGCAGCATACAGGTCTTACTATTCAGCTGGCAAACAGGAGCAATGCTCGCCCTGTTGGAGTGGTGGAGGATGTGCTAGTTCAAGTTAATGACTTGATTTTCCCTGCAGATTTTTACATCCTTGACATGGCTGGAGAAACAGAGTCAAGCAGATCGCCGATCATCTTGGGCAGACCATTCATGAAGACGGCAAAGACAAAAATCGACGTTGATGATGGGACCATGTCCATGGAATTTGGTGACATTGTTGCGAAGTTTAATATTTTCGATGCTATGAAATACCCTTTGGAAGAGCACTCTGTTTTTCAATTAGAACTACTTTCTGAAATTGTTGATGAATTTCATTCTGATTTGTGTTCAGCTGATGATTACTCATGTGATGTTTGTACTGATACTAACCTTTGTGTTGGTTGTGCTGAGTTTAATTTGCAGGGCGAAGGTGAAGTTGTCAATGAGGCTGCCAATGAAGTTGTTTACGCAGTTGAAACTCTTGACATCCCGACTGTTCCAACAAAACCATCCATAGAACAACCACCATCCTTGGAGCTTAAACCACTTCCTGAAAATTTGAAATATGCTTACTTAGAGGAAAATGAAAAACTACCTGTGATTATTTCTTCTAACCTTGATTGTGAACAGGAAGAAAAGCTTTTGGAGGTTTTGAGGCAGCATAAGAAGGCAATCGGATGGACCTTAGCTGACATACCAGGCATTAGCCCCACAATGTGCATGCATCGTATTCACCTTGAGGAGGGAGCTAAGGTGGTGAGACAACCCCAAAGGAGACTCAACCCTTTGATTCTTGATGTTGTGAAAAAGGAGGTAACTAAATTGTTACAAGCAGGTATTATTTATCCGATCTCTGACAGTAATTGGGTAAGTCCGGTACAGGTTGTGCCTAAGAAATCTGGACTCACTATGGTGAAAAATGAAAAAAATGAACTTGTACCCACTAGAGTCCAGAACAGCTGGAGAGTTTGTATCGATTACAGGAGGTTGAACCAGGCAACTAGGAAAGATCACTTTCCCTTGCCATTCATTGATCAGATGCTTGAACGGTTGGTAGGTAAATCACATTATTGCTTTCTTGATGGTTTTTCAGGTTACTTTCAGATTCATATTGCACCCGAAGATCAAGAAAAGACCACTTTTACGTGCCCCTTCGGCACATTTGCTTACAGGAGGATGCCTTTTGGTCTTTGCAATGCACCTGGCACATTCCAACGATGCATGATTAGTATTTTTTCTGATTTTATTGAAAACTGTATGGAAGTGTTTATGGATGATTTCACTGTTTATGGTACTTCTTTTGATGCATGTTTGACTAGTTTGAACTTGGTTTTGTCAAGATGCATTGAAACTAACCTTGTCTTGAACTTCGAAAAATGTCACTTTATGGTCCAGCAGGGAATTGTCTTGGGTCACATAATTTCAGAAAAAGGAATTTCAGTTGACCCTGCAAAAATTGATGTGATCTCTACACTACCTTACCCATCTTGCATTCGCGAGATTCGTTCTTTTCTTGGTCATGCAGGTTTTTACAGGCGTTTCATAAAGGATTTCAGCAAGATTGCCCTCCCGCTGTCAAACCTGCTTAAAAATGATGTGACTTTCGAGTTTAATGATGCATGCAAAAAGGCGTTTGATTTCTTGAAGAGAGCACTGACTTCTGCTCCCATCATTCAGCCCCCTGACTGGAACATTCCTTTTGAAATCATGTGTGATGCATCTAACTATGCAGTGGGAGCAGTTCTTGCACAAAGGGTGGAAAAAGCCGCCCATGTTATTTATTATGCTTCTAGGACTTTAGATTCCGCACAAGCTAATTACACCACCACTGAAAAGGAACTTTTAGCTATTGTTTTTGCACTTGATAAATTCAGATCATATTTGCTAGGTTCCAAGGTTATTGTTTTTACTGACCATGCAGCTTTAAAGTACTTGTTAAAGAAGCCTGAAGCAAAACCGAGGCTGATTCGGTGGATGTTGTTGCTTCAAGAATTCAATGTGGAAATTAAGGATAAAAGTGGAGCCGAGAATTTAGTAGCCGACCACTTGAGCAGGATTGAACGTGATGGAGATATCTTCCCCATTCAGGATGAATTTCCTGATGAGCAGTTGTTACTTCTACATGGGGTGACTCCTTGGTTTGCTGATATTGTTAATTATCTTGTTGCTGGTGTTTTTCCTGCAGGTGCATCTAGGACACAAATTCACAAACTCAAGAGTGATGCAAAATATTATGTTTGGGATGATCCATATCTTTGGAAATTTGGTAGTGATCAGGTGATTAGGAGGTGTGTTCCCGACTGTGAGATTGAATCTATTTTGCATCTTTCTCATGCTTCTCCGGTAGGGGGACACTTTGGCCCTCAACGAACTGCTAGAAAAGTCCTAGACGCAGGTTTCTATTGGGCCACAATTTTCAAGGATGCTTATGAGACTTACCGCACTTGTAAGGAGTGCCAAATAGCAGGCACAGCTATCACTCGAAAGAGTGAAATGCCTCAGCAACCTATGCTTTTCTGTGAGGTATTTGACGTATGGGGCATTGACTTTATGGGCCCTTTTCCTGTATCATTTGGTTTTCTCTACATTTTACTTGCTGTTGATTATGTTTCAAAGTGGGTGGAGGCCATCCCCACTAGGACTAATGATTCTCGAGTTGTTGCAGATTTTGTCAGGTCCAATATTTTTTGCAGGTTTGGAATACCCCGAGCTATCATAAGCGACCAAGGCACGCATTTCTGTAACCGCACCATGGAAGCTTTGCTCCGGAAGTATGGAGTTGTGCACAGAGTTTCTACCGCATATCATCCCCAAACTAATGGGCAAGCTGAAATCTCGAACAGGGAGATTAAGCAAATTCTAGAGAAAATGGTGCAGCCAAATAGGAAGGACTGGAGCCGCCGTCTAGAAGACGCACTTTGGGCTCAGAGAACAGCTTTCAAGACTCCAATTGGGATGTCCCCCTATCGACTTGTGTTTGGTAAGGCATGTCACCTTCCTGTAGAAATCGAACACCGTGCTTACTGGGCGGTGAAGAGCTGTAATATGGAAATGCAAAAAGCAGGTATGGAAAGAAAACTTCAATTACAGCAGCTTGAAGAGCTTAGGCTAGAAGCCTACGAAAGCTCTAAAATTTATAAGGAGAAAACAAAACACTTTCATGATAAAATGATTTCTAGGAAGGAATTTTCTGTGGGCCAACGGGTTTTATTGTTTAACTCCCGCCTAAAAGTAATGGCTGGGAAACTTCGATCCCGGTGGATTGGCCCTTTTGTTGTTACTAATGTTTTCCCTCATGGTGCAGTAGAAATAAAAAGTGCAGGTACTAACAAGGTATTTAAAGTAAACGGACAGCGACTGAAGCTGTTCCATGAAAGCTCGGTGCCTAAAGAAGAGGGACATGTTGAAGAGCTCTCCTTGGAGAAGCCGTTCTACCCAGCAGCTACACCGTAGCCCCTCGGGTGTGTTCCTTCCTTTACTCTCACTTTGTGTTTTATTACATTGCGGACACTGTCTGGTTTAAGTGTGGGGGAGGGACATTTTACATTTTTGTGTTAAAAAAAATAATAAAAAAAATAATAATAATAAATTAAACTATCATGAGTAGTCACATGTTCTAAGGCTAGGGCAGATAGCTGTAGGGTCAGTGAAATTTTTGGAGTTTTTTGTTTTGATACTTGACATGATAGTCTTTGCAACTTAATGCACAACTGCATGAACACTGTCAAACTTAGTAATGTCTAGATAAATCTCTGAAATACTTATTCTTTAGACTAAGTTCTCTAATTTGAATATAATGGAGGTATGATTAGAACTAAGTGTGGGGGAAAGGCTAGAGTAACAGATAGACCGATCATTGCTATTAATTGAGAAAAAGGGAAACTGTTTAAGAGCTAAAACTAATGAATATAATAAGTTCCTGTGCCCGAAACTGGAGGAACAAGTGCTGTGTAGGATGCTCTACTCTGAGTAACAGGTTGGACTTATTACAAGTAAGATCCCGTCAGGTGAAAAGGTGGAGTAGTACCTAAAGCTTAAAAACAATAAATAATAATAAACTATAATAAAGCTTGAAGATAGTTGCCCCTGAGTTGATGTTGAAAAGCTTTGGATCTCTTGAAAAGAAATAGCCCCCCTAGTCTGAAATTCTGGTTAAATCCAAAATTATAGGAAAAGAATGACAGCTTAGCATCTAGAATGGTAGTTTCAGAGAGGGATCTTGACATTACTTTGGTTGACAGTGGGAGACAGTACACACACACACGCAAGATTGTTATTGAAAGTTGATAGATAAGAATTGTGCCAATCTTTGAATTTTGACCCAAGGTTTGAAGCTTGAAACCTGGAATATGTTGACTGCTTGCGATTTGTTTTTAAATTTTTCATTTGAGTTTTGCTCGGAGTGCAAAAGTTCAAGTGTGGGGGAATTTGATCAGTGCATTTTAATGCACATTCTTCTACTATTGTACTAGTGTATTCCTATGGTTTTATTTACTATTTTCACTATTTTAAGGTGTTTTTATATTTAAGTTTATTTCTAACTCTATTTTATTTTCGCACTTAATTTATGAATAAATAGCACTTTGACACCCTTCCGGTCCGCAGGTCATAACTGGAGTTACAAGTATCGGATTGAGGCGCGGGAAGATGCGTTGGAAAGCTGAGATCAAGAGCTACGACTTTCATGTTGAGGCCAAAACCCAGTTCGGAGCGCAAGTGTGTCGAATAATTGAGTTTATGTTCCAGACGAATTTAATTCAGCACAACTTTGTATTTTTCGGCCCAATTGTTTTAAGGCCCGTTCCATGTATTATTTAAACCGAAAAAAGGCAGCTAGGGTAAATTCATTCACTGTTCACGGAAATTAGAAAACCCTAGAGCAGCCACCACTTACATGGAGAACTAAATCTTTCTTTCAATTCGTTGGTGCAAGGAACTCGTTTTAAATTCTTGAGGTCTGTTTTAATAGCAATTCCCGTTTTATATTTATGTTCGGTTATGTCAATTTCATGTTCTTTCTTTCAGTATGAAGTTGAATTATAATGATGCTTAATCACTTTAATTCGATTCGCACCATGTTATTCAATTAGTTTATCGCTTGCATAGATTACATTGAATAGGAATTGACATAAACTTTGAGCGCTTAGCAAAAAGTGTTGATCGAATTCAGTAAGGATATTATTCTGTCATTAGTAACGCTTGTTTACTATTGCCTATGATTAGTTGAACGCATTTGACGCTTGTTTGAATGGAATTCGTATAAAATTGGTAACGCTTGTTTAATTCGGTTTTATAAATCAACCAGAACATAAGCATATAACGAATTTATTCTTTGTGAACCCTATGATAGAATCAAGAACGAGTTACCTAAAGCCAATGAATTGATCGTTTTAAATCAATTAAATTTCACATTTTTCTTACGTTCTGTTAACAAACCAACCCCCCCCCCCATAATTTACAGTTTTTGAATTGTTTCTAACATTGTTAATCCGATCGTGAGTCCTTGCGAAACGACCAAGGTCAACTGCCTTGTACTACTTATTTTAAAATTATTTTGATCACGAAACGACCGTGATCATCTGTTCGGCCTATAAACCAAAACCAAGAAAAATAAACAATTTGATCCACTAAAGATGATATGTTGACACAGTCTCCTCTAAAAATAATGTTATTACGCGTACGCCAAATACTCCATGTCGTCGCCAGCCAAATTATATGACAAATTCGCTTGCTATGATTGCCTTTTGCTAATTCACCAAACAAAGTGAAATGGCTTGTGACGTCCTCAAAAGGGATCACATTAGTGCCCAACCAAACAAATATTTTCTGCCAAATTTGTGAAGTAATGCAGCAAGTGAAAAAGATGTGTTGTATGTCCTCTACCTCTTTGAAGCAAAAGACGCAACTTCTCATGATTATTCGTGATAATACCTTTGCAAAATAAAGCCTCCCGGGTTGGTAATTTTTCAAGTAACAACCGCCAACCGAAAACGCTAACTTTTGATGGAACATTGTTCTTCCATAATCTTTTCAATACTGCCACTGTATTTGTATCAAGAGTAGTACCTACACGCTTGTCCTGCAAAACCATGTACGTTGATCGAACCGAAAAAGAACCATCAGAATTTGATGACCATCTTCGCCTGTCGCTAGAAGCTCTGTTAGGCCGAACTTGTTCAAGCAATTGATGCAATTCATTGAGGGATTCAATATCTGCTTCCATCCAATTAAGTTTCCAAGACCACATGTTGTTATTCCATATCCCCATATTTGAAATGCAAGCATTTTATGAGTTGATTTTTGAAACAAAGATGGATACAGTTCACTTAACGGTTCCATTCCTAACCATTTTTCCTTCCAAAAAGTTATATTGTTACCGTCGCCGAGAATGCTACTAATATTATTAACAAACCAACCCCCTTCCTCCGCACCTCCTGTTTTCCACATATCCCGCCACCAAATTGAAGCATGTTTGAGACTCTCCCTCCCTTCCCCATATAAGAAATTAGCGGCAAAAGAACCATAACGAAAATGCAAAAGATTGAACCAGGAAGCAGACAAATCATTCAGACACCGCCACTTCCATTTACATAAGAGTGAATCATTAAATGACTCCAAATTTTTTATGCCTAACCCTCCTTTATCCTTTGGTTGGCAAATACTATCCCAACTAACCCAACATATTTTTGATCTATCCATTCCTCCACCCCATAAAAAATTCCTTTGAATGCTCACCATTTCCTTCAACACACAAACCGGTGCTTTAAAAAAAGAGAAGAAATAGAGAGGTAAACTAGAAAGAACTGAATTTATGAGAGTGACTCTCCCTCCAATAGATAAAAGACGACTATTTCAAACACCAAGTCTCTTTTTCATGGAATCAATAATAGGTAGCCAAGTAGCCTTTCTTCTCGGATTAGCACCTACCGGTATGCCAAGAAAGCGAAAAGGGATAGAATCCACACCACAATGCAAAAAAGACGAAGATGCGCGCAAAAAACTATCATCCAAATTAATACCGTAAAGCTTACTTTTGAAAAAATTTACCTTTAATCCAGATACTAATTCGAAGCTTCTCAACACCGTTTTAATAGTCCAAAGGTTGTCCCACTTGCCTTCGCCTACTATAATGGTATCATCCGCGAATTGCAGAGTATGAAACATTAAATTATTGTTTACCTTGTAACCATGAAAAGAGCCGCTTCCAACCGCTTTATTCATAAGTCCTGAAAGACCTTCAGCAACAATCAAGAAGAGGAACGGTGACATTGGGTCACCCTGCCTCAATCCTTTACATGTGAAATTCGTGTAGACATACATGTGGTAAATTTAACATAACTCTCTGAATATAAGTCATATTCTAATTATTTTTAATCCGCTGCAAAGAACACAAAATTTCCTACAGTTTCGTCACCGAAAATGTTAAATCCCATTAATTATAGTAGGAGAAAAGCTACCTACAAGTTTGAGAAAAGTTTCAGTCCTGTTTCTGTACCAAAACTCAATCTTTTGTTAAACTGGACTAATTGAATTGTTAAACATAAAAACAAAAATTATATCTGTAATCTTGACATCCTAAGCTTTTCAACGAGTGGTCGTTTACTCAAAACGGATATCATTTGATATTTTAATTAAATTGCGAAATTTAAGGTGTTATTGCTATGTTTGTACCCAATCTTTTGTTAAACTGGACCAATTTAATGGTTAGCCCTCAAAACAAAAATTATATCTGTAATCTTGACATCCTAAGCTTTCCAACGAGTGGTTGTTTTCTCAAACTTGATATCGTTTGATATTTTAATTAAATTGTGAAAGTTAAGGTTGTTGTTGTTATGTTTATGCACTAGATATGAACTTAAGTTTAAGGAACGGTATGCACCGTAAACTAAAGTATTTAAATTTTGCTTAGCTCTGTATAGTTTGTTTGTTCCCTGTTAATTTTTGGCCATAAACTAAATTATTTAAGTTTTGCTTAATTATTTTTTCCTTGCTAGATTGTTGTAAGTGAATAGCACTGATACTACTCCTATGTAATGGCTAACAACAATTTCTCACTACCAAATGATTCATCTTTCATCAAGAAGATGTCAGTTTATAATATTTATTCTGGAACTTTAGTATTCATATGCTTTTAATTTTATTTTTTTTTGCAATTTATCCTGATGGCCTTTATAGTTCCTTTTTATTTACTCATTCCATCTTTTTTTTTTTTCTTTTTCAGATCTTACCTTGGTATGGATTTGGTGAATTTGTTTTTGCCTTTACTCATTCAAATATAGTTTTGGTCGATTGTGGAGGTGAACGCTATCCTTGCAAGTTGACTTTTGGTGTTGATCCTGATGGTAAACTCACATGCAAGGTATCCGGCGGTTGGGTTGATTTGTGCATCATTCATGGCGTGAGTCTCGACGATAATGTTACCTTTTGTGTTCCCGAACCTTCCTATAATTATGTTATGTATGTTTCCCTTGAGCATAAGCACCCTACTACTTCTCATCTTTAGTGTTCAATGTAATTCCCCAAATCAAAAGAAAGACTATGGTTCTAATTTTGTACATATGTGGTTTTTTTTTTATGCACTACATATGAACTTAAGTTTAAGGAACAATATGCACCATAATATTTCCATATCCACCATCTTATAAAACGTTCACTATATTACTAGCAAAATTTACTACTAAAATTCTCGAAAAATTATCGACTACGTTCCATAGTCACTTCTAATGGTGTGTGCAAAATTATTAGCGCTAACAAATTCTACTATAATATATACACCTTAACACGAACAAATTACAAATCTCTTTATCAATACTTGGAGGTCGAAGTATCACGCAAAAATTAAAACATTCTTATAAGTGACGCGTAAAAATTATAAACTTATATATCGATATTTCGTGGTTGACCTAGCGCAAAAAAATTAAAAACTTCTCTATAAGTATCGGGGAGATGACAATTTTTAGTGTTTTTTAATCCATTTATTTCAGTTTATTTTCTTTTTAATCAATTGATATTTGTCCTTTAGAATCATATTAATTGCATAAAAAAAGGTAAAAATTAATGTAACTAAGTAATCCAACAATAGCATCGTTCACAATTGGCTAGAAAACAAGGTTAGAAAAATGGTGAGATCATGTTTTTTTTTTTTTGTGGAAACAATTGTTTCTCACAAAAAAGAAAGACATATCTAAAATCACTATTACAAATGATTACTGCTAAAAAATTATAATACACGGGGAGATGACAATTAAATATTATTAACGATAATTAACGATATCTAAAAAAAAATTATAAATCACAGGGAGATGACAATTTTTACTGCTAAATTATAAATTTATAAATCACTATTACAAGTTATTAATAATAAAAATTATTATTCATGGGGAGATGACATTTTTTTATCATTGATAAAAGTTTTTAAATCACTATTATAAGTTATTACTTATAAAAATTTATAATTCACGGGGAGATGACAATTTTGTTTGCTGATAAAAGTTTTTAAAATCACTATTATGAATTATTACTGATTAAAATTTATAATTGACTGAGCGATCCAACAATATGGTGGTTCACTTTTGTATTGTACTTATTATGATTTGGTTTTTAAGTTTGTTTACACTTTTGGATGTAACGATTATGCAATGTACTTCTTAATCTTATTATCAATGATTATATGAATGATTTTTTAATTTCATCATGTAAACGTACTACTCATAAGAAAATTTGACCAACTTAATTTATACATGTCACGGGTCTTGAAAGCTCCACCATAAAATTTGGCATCACTTTTGTGAACCTTTATATTATCCCTTGAATATTACTATTTAGTCCACTTAATTATGTTTAATTTACCATGGTCAACAACATCCATAATTGACAACAACCATGATTGACATATAAATAACGTTCCACAAAACCCCGTGCAACGCACGGGGAGCCGACTAGTTTAAATAAGAGGGAGACCATAAAAAATGTTGACTTTTAAAATAGAAGACCAAAAATTTGAGTTTTAAAATAGAGGGACCATTGTATCCAAAAAAAATAAAATAGGGGGGACCATTAATGACGTTGAGAATTAATTAAGCTGAGATAACATTTTTAATGACGTTGGAAAGTTATGAATTTGAATGTTGAGTCTTGTTGAATTTTTAATTAGTTATTTGTTAATTGACGTGTTTGTGTATTTAGTCGGTGTCCTCATATATGCTAAATTGTGTTTTGGTCCCGGAGTGCCTTAACTCCTTTATGTGTTTGTGTTTTCTTATTCCCTAATCTTGTTGTGTTAATACACCGTTGTCTTGTGTGAATATATTCTCACTCGTTTCTTGTTTGTGTTGTCCGGCTTGGCTCTGTGATTGTGAAATTGCAGTATTAACAGGTTGTCGAGTTTTCGAGTTCGAGAAGTCCGTTCTGATTGTGACACTTGGGAAGGAGTCTCAGAGTCTTAGGAGTCTATAGTTATTCTACTTTATAAAAGTAAAAATTTATTCATACTTTTAAGCAGATAAAGTCTTTCTTTTTAGTTATTTAATTTTTAAAAATTCGGGTTGTTACAAAGTTTTAAAATAAGAGGACCAAAAATTTAAAAATATCAAAATAAGGGGACCGGAAATGCATTTAAGCCAAAAAAATAAAATAAAATTATCCCAATAATAAAAGATTAATACAAAAAATAATTAATATTGTTGATCAAATCAATGTCTTTCCGGTTGTGCAAAGTCAGTCACAACAATCAGAAAACAACAAAATTCCTAACCTGAGGTCAGGAGTTATAAAGTCTAAAGAAAAAGGAAAATGGTAAAATCATATATATCTTACTGACTGAGTGAGGGTTAAAAAGCTCTTTATATAATCTCACTTTACCACCATACGAAATGCGCAAAATTTTGGAAACAAAAAAAATACGTCAAGATTAATGTCTCTTAGGGTCCGTTTAATCTAAAAAATATAAATACTGGACAGAACAGTACATGACAGAACAGTACAGGGCAAACGTTTAAGGTATTGAACAAACTTTGTGTCGTCTGATGTTTAGTGGACAAAAGGTTATTTTGGTATTTTAGACAAGTTGTGCTAAGGACAAAAAGTTGTCCCGTGATTTTGTGGGGGACAATTTCAATTTTTGTCCTGTCCCTTGGCCCCCAGTTTGTCTAGTACCAAAAACATATTTAAAATCAAACACAGTACAACAAAAGTTGCCTTGTCCAGTCCCTTATTTTTTAGCAGATCAAACGCACCCTTAAAGTGTTTTTACAAAATAACGTTAATAATGTTGAATAATTTCATATATTAATGTGAAAATTTACAAAGACGGTCTATATAATATAAATTTAAAATTTAAGAAATATTTTTGTAAAAAAAATATGTAATCCATAAAAAAATATATGTATTCTCTTGGATTATAATATTACTTCTTGAAACATATTTTTTTTTTTGACAAAATTCCTGAGACATATTTATATTTTAATAACAATGAAATATACATATGTATAATGTGAACATATAATTATTAAATTAAACTTTTTAACATTAAATGCAATATGGAAGCAAAAGGGTAAGATGGATGAGGGGAAATTGTGTGTATATGTTTGTAATATGCACATCAAGAAAGAACATCTTCTAAGAGGGTGTGCTAGCTATGGAATACATGTAATTGAATGTTGATATGATCTTATAGGGAATTAATTCTCTATAATTGGAGGACCCAAATATTCAATCCCATCCATTTGAGAGTTTTCTGGCATCTCAATTTCTTCTAACCATCCATAACTTTCATTTTCTTCTTTCAACTCAGCAATCTCTCCATCTGCAGTAAGACTCAATAATAATTAGAATAAAACTAAGCCTTGTAATCTTCATTTTTAATTGAAGTTTTATTCTTGATAGTGGCTGAGTAGGCCGACTAATTAATGAATGCATTTTTCTATAAAACAAATAAAATCCGTATAATTCAACTAATTTAAAGAGAATTAAGAGCGTCTCCAATTGTGCAACCTATGGTAGAGTCGCTTAACTCGCTTTTAGTGGGCGACCCTATAATCCTACATGAAGTTTAAGCATTTTAGCATTTTTTTTCCCATCAAATGTGATTGTTCTTTACACATGGACCACATGTACAAAGTAAGAATACACTATTAGGGTCAGGTTCTCCTTTGGAGAGTTTCAAAACCCTAAAGATATAGTCTTCACTTATGCTCGGGGAATTTATTTCGATCACACCAAGAAGCCGCTGGCCAACTCCTAGATAAGGTTGCAATTTAATCACTTCTATATAATGACTTCTATATTCTCAAATTAAATGTCTCCACTTATGCGCATATAATCACTTCTATTTAATCATAGAAGGGATTCAGTGGCTTTTGAAATCATCCATATAATCACTTCTATATTCTCAACTTAATATTGGTGCCTATGTATCAATGTTTTTGTCATGTCTAGTGTTTTTGTCCGTGTTTCATATAATCACTTCTACTTTTTTGTCAAAAAAAAAAACACTTTTTTTTGTCAAGTAGTCTAATGACTAGAATTTGAATAAATGAGATATCGGTGTTCGAAACACATTCCTTCATATTACATACAATGTCCCTACCAACTGAGTTATACTCACGGGAATGGGTCCATAAAATACTTTAATTGGATGTTCAAAATAGCGGTTCTCCAAGAATAATCTAGTTTTAAATCTTATACTATATAAACATTATGTCATAAACTATATAACTATATATATGTGCCTTGGTGACAATTCTTATATAAGAGCTATCTAAAAATAAAATGTTGCTTACTAGGAAAAGAAGTGTAAGGGTGATCTCTATAGTAAGAACAATCTCTGCCATCATCTTTGGAATAAGGAGGTCCAATGACATCAAGAACAGCACAAGGTGTTATGGCTGTGAATTCATGGATGTTCCCTCCAGTTTTTGGATACAACACTGAAGTGTCACATGGTGATGTGAACACTTTATTAGCTTTTAACTTTGCCAACCTCACTGCAAAAAGTAGCAAGTGTGCAAGATTAAATTTCTATCAACAAAAAGACGAGAAATATTATCAACACACTTTTTAACACATTATTTATTATCGGATAAAATTCATATTTGTATCACTAAATATGAAGCAGGGTCCACCAAATAATTTTGTCTATAATACGAAGTTGGGACTTAATAAATATACAATTGTAAGTACGATACACTAAACTTTTTATTTTTTAGAAGCAAAAGCATAATGACATCAAAGAAAATAGAAGACAAGACATCCCAAGTATTCGTGATAATAACACAGGTGCATAGTCTAAATATTTTGTTTCAATAAAAAAAAAAAAAAAAAGACAGGTGCATAGTCCTAAATTGCGGTGCACAATTGCAATTGCATTCACAATAAGGCCATGTTTCATTGCAACATAAAGTTTGCAGTGTATAACTGCAAGTCTGCAACCCCATTTTAAAACCATAGGCAGGTGTTAGAAAGAAAAGAATGAATTTAAGAAAATGTTACTATATACATACATTGAGATGGTTGCTTCAACAAGTTGTGTGAGACATCAGGATCAACCCAATCATAAGATTTAATGTGCATTTGTCCCAATAGAAGCTTACTGAAAACAGTCATTCCTGGATGGTTATGAAGGGGAATCACTCCTTTTGCAGGTAAGAAAAATATACATAGCTGCATGTACACACAAAAAACATGTACACTTAAATTATATATAAATATATTCTATATAGTAATTGCATTTGTAAAAATTGACTAAAATAATATAGAGTTAAATAAATTTTTTGTTCCTATAAATATTTTAAATTTTGTTTTTAGTATCTATAAAAAATACGAAATTCCCGCAGGTTTTGGTGCCTTAAATATTTTCCGTCACAAGTTTCGCTACTTGCTTTTAAATCAAGTCATGTGTATCATTCCTCACTTGCAAAAGGTTAATTTTAAAGAGATTAATTAAATATGAATTCTAAAATTTTTAGTACTTAGAAATTCATATCTAATTCATTTTTTGTTAAAAAATTATAAATTTTTTTTGTAGAAGAGATTCTTATAATATTATGAACATAAATACAAAAACTCATTCAAAATTTTGAAGAGTATACACGAGGTGCTTAAAGGCAAGGATTAAAAGTTGTAACGTCAAATATTATATAGACCAAAACTTGCTGAAATTTTTTATACAGACTAAAATCAAAATTTAAAATATTTATAGTGACAAATACTTATTTAACTCAATACTTACTGAGAAATTATCACACTTGTATATGGTTGTATATGTGACCCTTGGATTCTCTTTGAAAATGTTTTCAGGTTTGAAGAACTGTAGATCTTTACATAGTCCTACATCTTCTGGCTTCATGTTATCTGGTTATTAAAATAATGAGAATTCAGAAATCAGAACAATACTTTGGAATTCACAATCATGAATTAAAATTTTCATTTTTGAAAGAAAAAACATGCATATATTAATTTATTCAAAAATCAGCATTGAATTGTGTAGAATCATTGTACTTCTAGATAAGGTTATCTTATCTATTTATTCAACCAAGAGGGGAAATTGTTTATTGTTATCAAATTTTCATGTTCTATTGAAAAAAAAGTTTCACATTGGATAAGATTTTATTGGAAAATGTGTTTATAAGTGACGGTCATTATTCCTTACAAATCGGTTTTTTAGGTCTACATTATAAGTTTAACTCAAATTCTAAGATCATCGATATCATAGCTATTCAAAATTTGTTGGGTTGCCTACTATCAAGTGTGTGACACCGCAAATGTCTAATTTTTAATGTGAAAGGTGTGTGTTGAGAAGTGTTGCATCAGATAAAATATGATCACTCGAGTAATGTTGCATATATTTAAGTGTGAGGGGGTGTGTTGAAAAATCCAACATTTAATGAGATATGATATTAAAATGCGTTAGTTTCATGAGAGTCGAATTAGGCTCAACCCAAATTCTAAAATATTTGTAAAATAAAAGAGGTTTAAATATTCCCTTTCTCTATCTTGTGGTGTATTAGAAATTTGAAACATGTTATTTTTATTTTTCAATGGGAACTAGAGAAAGAAGGTATCAATCAATCAAATACTCAACTTAACTAGAAAATAAAAATGCATTAACCAAACAAATTGTAACAAATTAACAGCTTGATGTAAAGAAAATGAAATGAACCCTTGATGTAGTGCAAAAGCTACATTAAAATTTAGAAGCAGCATCTTCCCAACAATATGAAAGGACAAAAAATACCAAAGACATTAAAAATTAGACATGCAAATGAAGATAATCTCCAATTCCAAAGACATGAAGAAAAAAAAATGTAACACTAACATATGATATATAATTGGACATTAAACCTAACAACTAAATTAAATATCACATTTTATTATCCAATTAAACACTAAATTTCACAAACTTATAAAAAATACCAATTAAAAAAATTAATCATACCAAGAATGTGACATAGTTTGTGAATATATTTTGGTGAAGGAACAGTGTGAGGACCCTTGAATGTCTCCTTGCATGAGACAAATAGCTTTTGAAGTGCTTTATTAGAGATTGGCTTCTTAACATTGCTACTATGGCAATGTTTCCTTTTTTTGACAATGACCCTTTTCACATAATCATCTTTTTCAACATGTCTAACTCTTTCTCCATTTTTTTCTACTAAACCACCCTCCATTTTCATAGATACATTCCCAATATTTTCCTTCATATTTTTAACACAAAATCTTCTATGTCACAACTTATAATAAGCCTTTTTGAGTCAAAAAAGAACTTAATAAGCCTTTTTACCTTTCAAAAAATCAAACTTCACATCAACAAGATCAAAAGATCATCATGTTTTGATTGCTAATGTTGATATTAAGAAAAAGAATATGCAAGAAGTGAGAATGAGAATTTTGGAGATGTAATGGTAGACAAGTTTGGGAGAAAGATGGGTTCTTATTATCATTATCATATATTTTTTTGATATATTTAGAACATATAAAAATATATCAAATGTTGAAAACCATGGGCCATTTGGCATGGGATTGAGGTTTTATTTTGACAAGTGGCAATTGTCACTGGAAATCCTATATATTATTGCTAAATTAAAATTAAAATAATCATATCATAGGTAATAAAGTTCGATAGGGTTAATTTAGTGAACCATGAGGGGAAAAAATATTTGCCAATCTGTTTTTTTTTTTTTAACTCTCTAATTTTTTTTGGAAAAAGGTGTCTCATTAATTCATAGTTCGGCCATAATAAAAATAAAATTTGGTCAAAAATTATTTATATCAGTAATTAAATTTCGGTTCTCTCGGACGATTCGTCTTACTGAGTATCTGTTTTAGTATGAGTTTAAAAATTTGCTATTAAAATATAACAAATTTAGTTTTTTGAATAAAAAAACTTTACTAAACTACTTTTACACCCATTGTTATTAAGGAAAAATAGAATAAAAATTACAATTCTATTGAAAAAATAATTCATTTATAGTTTATTTAACAGTATCTAATTCAAATTATAAATGACTTATTAGATTGGTTATAATTATAGTATCTACTACTTGAATAAAATATAATAATTTTAAGAGGTAGGTCACTGATTCATACCATATAAAGAATAAATTTGTTCAATAAAAGTTTTATTTTTGTGATATGAGGATAACTATGAAATTTAATAGGAAAGAAAAAATGAAAAGCAGTATTTTGATGAACTCCCATAGATTATTTGGAAACCAGCGGTTACCAGAGACCCCTGTTTTGACTTATTGAGGTGGCAACCAATGTGAAAATTATCAAACTACTTATTTACTTTGGAATTGGATGTGGGATGGTAATTTTTTGTTTATTGTGCTATTCACTATGGCTGTTTTTTTTTTTTCTACATCTGGAATGAGAATATATATCAATTGGCATTGTAGAGTATAAAGATAAATTAATGAATGTTAGTTGGTTAAGTGATTATTGTTGTTGGACTTTTTAAGGAGTTGGAATTATTTAATATTAAAATTGACCGATATATCAGATTAGGCGATTCAGTCGGACATTAATGGTAAAAACAAAGAAACAAATAATAATGAATAAAGAAATAGTTTAATCGTTATTTTATCATTTAGATATATGTTGTAGTAATATATATTAGATTAGAAAGAAATTATGAATTAAGCCACTAGATTTGGTCTAATGATGAGGGATTAGGGTAGTACGCTACAGGTCATGGGTTCGATTCACAGATCATTATAAACCAAAAAAATTATGAATTTTATCAAAAAAAATAAAAAAGAAATTAAGTGGTTGAATTCGAACCAATAGAGAATGTACCCACTTTAAATTCTGACTGAAATAATTATTTTTTAGACTTTATTTACGTGTAGTAGAATCTTAAGATATGAAAATTATCAATATTATGACACATAACAAAGCATATTTTAGCAATATGCACCTTAGCAATGCTTAGTTAACAAATATTTAGTTATGACTTTAGTCAAAAACAATATCTAGTGATCACTTGTCAACACACTTTTTTTTAAAACATAAGTAGGTGTATATTTTAGCAAATATTTATGAGTTTTTAATTTACATCCACTTTTAATTTAAAAGGGGCATATCAATAATATGCACTTTAGGTTGACTGTTGACTTTTGTGTTTCAGATGCTTCGATTTCTTTTTCTATAAATTTGAGTTTTTGACTTCGATTTGTTTGCCGATATGCTTGTTCTAATGGCGGTTTCCCTCAACCCTTCACAATTTTATTGATTTTTGTGTGATTTTGGGTGGTGGGTGTGTGCATTGGTTCTAGTTGGGTGCTCAAATTCAAATCAATCCACTTAAAAACTGCGAACCAATCCAAAAAAAATCGAAAATTGCCAAAAATGAATAATTTTATATGTATTTGGATGTCGTTTTGTAAAAAACGCTTCATTTACAACCAGTCATATCACAGTTTACATTAAGATCATAAATAATTAACTTAATCCCAACACAAGAGAGAGTTGAGTTACACATATCCAAGAGTAAAGATTCCCTATGGCGGAAAACCACTCCTTCGTCCTCTCCCTTGTGTATTTTGTAGTTCTTTACAAAATTGAATGCTTTTCTTTGAGCCTCTATTTATAGGTGAGAAAAAATATATCCTCGTTGATCGAGCATCCGTTCGCTCAGCGAACCCAGCTTTCATCATGGGAGGGAAATGATAGCTCACAGACAATTTGCCAACTTGTGCTTTTGTCACCCTTGCTCGCTCAACGAGTGATATGCTCGACGGACAAATGACCATTGATTCACAAACCTAGATTTGCTTCTTGGTTTACTGGAGCAAAGTGTTGGCGAATAGAAATGAGTTGTTTCTGACTTTGTTCGCTTGACGATTGTTGGAGTAAAGTCCTGGAGAGCAGGGATGTAAATCTCCTGATTTGGTTCGCTCCTAGTTTTCTTTGGTGAGGCTTCAGGCGAGGAAAAAGGTAAGTCTGCTTCCATGATTGCTGAGTGAAGGTCCTTTAGCCGGAGTTTCTTGTTCTTTTTGCTCCAAGTCCTTCCAACAACTTGATTACCTATAAAAATAAGGGAATTTAGGAAGAAATACATAGAAATGCATAGAAATGGTTGATTTAACATTTCAAACCAATATTTACATTAAATTGAATTTTTCTAATTAATTACTTATAAAACAAGTTAATTAATGCTAAAAATGTATATGAAAATTAAGTGCTAGAAATGTGACATTGCATTGACAAAAAGGAAAAGTAAAACTTTATGTTACAATTGAACCAAATGACCAATTTTTCTTCTCACAAGTAACCAGTTTTGTTTTTCCATGCAACTATGGCTTGGCCATAAGCAATTTTTTATCTCACAAAAGTGTCAAAATGACTTGGTTGGCTGCAATATAACTAGTTAAAATCGACTTTAGTTCAGTTACATATTAAGCAAGGGTATTTAAGTATTTTCCAATGCAATTAACTCTTTTATATCGTATAGATTAATAAACACACTTTTTAACAAACACACTCCAACACACTCTTTTTTATTGGTTGAAATTCACATGGGTCCCATAAAAAAATATGGACCCATATAATTTTTATGGGACCCATATAAATTTTAGGGAGCTTCTATGGTGAAGTCACATAATTGACTTCTTTGATGAAGTTGCTGATCTGGCCCAATAAGAAAGCAATGTTGACTTAGTCAGTGCCACATAAAATTATACGGTACACATATTTACTATGTATCTCTATGTACCCTCATAGATCAAGTGAGTGTTAACCGTTTGATTTATGACATGTGGCATAATACAAGAAGAGATTAAAACATCAAAATTATTATTTATTCAATAAAAAAAAAGAACATAATATTAAAGAAAAAATATACAACAACAATTTCATGGTCTCCTTCCTCTCATTATCTCACCACCGCTGCTCCTCCCTCTTTCTCTCATCGTCGCCGCCAGTGCCACTGTTCGTGCCTCCTCCCCTTCCCGTCTACCTTTCGTAACCGCTTCTCCACACACGTTTTCCCTCGCCGCCATCGTCACGAGCGATCCTCACCGTCCTGCCACCGTCGTGAATAACACCTTGATTTGAGTTTTTATAAACTGTTTTAAAACAATTGGGGTCACTAAATTTGATTAATCTTATGTAATGAACAGTGTTTCATATTCAATTTTTGAGATTTCAATTATTGGGTCAATGAGAGTGGATGTTATAGAGAAAAAAGTTTAAGTTTTTAGAATTGGGTTTTTGAGATTTCAGTAACTGGTCAATGGGAGTGGATATTATAGTGAAATTCAAATAAATTAATTTTGTTTTGTTAGTTGTTCTCACTTCGTTGGAATTTGTCTTCGTCGGGAAGGAGAGGGTCGGCGGCGGCGGAATGGAGAGAGGTGAGAGTAGCTATGCAACGAGAGAAACTGTTTTTTTGTTTTTTTAAATATATTTTTCCGGTGATCGTGGCGGAGAGAAACGACGGCGCACTACTAGAAAATTCGGTTTTAGAGACCGATTTAGAGACCGAAATAATTCGGTCGCTATAGAGACCGAATTAGAGACCAAATTTCAAGTTTCTAAGTTAAAAAAAAAATTGGTCGCTAAATCGGTCGCTAAGTAATTAGAGAGACCGAATTAGAGACCGATTATTAGCGACCAATATTTCGGTCGCTGTTAGAGACCGAACTAGAGACCAAAAGTTTTAGCTTCAAAGTAAAAAAAGATTCGGTCGCTAAATCGGTCGCTAAGGGATTTTAGAGACCGAATTGGAGACCGATTATTATGAGCGACAGTAGTTCCGACGCAAACTATTTTTTTTTGCCAAATCACCCAGAAGTTTATTTAATTTAATCCTAATAATAAGAATTATTAAATTAAATTAATAGTAGTATTGTTTTATAGAACAAAATATTATTATCATTATCAATATTATTATTATTATTAAACTTTTTTTTTAGACTGATTATTATTAAACATAAAAAAAAATTGCAACACCCAGAAGAGAACCCAGAATTTATATATTCCATCACTCTCAAAACTAAACTAATTGACTCAGAGCTTATCAAAAAAATAAAAAAACTAATTGACACAGAGAAACTAAAACTTTAGCTTTGAGTGTGGCGTCCTTTCTTCGAGTTCGGGAAGATGACGAAGAAACGAAACCCTTCGAGTTTGATTGTGCCGTTCACCACCAAATTCCTCTACGTTGGTTACTTCAAATCCTCAAATCCCTATGACTGTTGCCTCAAATCTCATTCACGGTATGGTTAATCGCGGAAAATTGATTTGAAGTTTCATAGATTGAAGCTCATGTGCACTTTAATCGTTCCACCTCCCATTGCGAAGAACAATCGATAGCTCAAACAAACGGTTCTGACCCTAGCTTCAGATCCAAACCCTAGAATGTAAGTTTCCTTTTCTTCATCTCCGACCTTTTGATTTGATATTTGTCTAGCTTTAATTTTTCAGTTTCTAATCGATGATCTTAGTAAGATATCTTGTTTTATGGGTGAATGAGTGATCAAAGAGTACAATATTTGATTTCACTTTGAAATGGTTCTATCTATGGTATGTGTTAATTGTTGAAATTTGGTAAGAAATTTGAATCATGGTTCTAGGGTTTTAATTTTGAGGATAGAAGGTATGTTTTTGAAGAGATAATTTAGTATTGGTTTCTATAATTTTGTTACATTTAGATGCATATGCAGATAGATGTTATGCTCTAATTTTGTTACATTCATATTGTTGTGTGTATGTTTAATTGTTTGGTGTGTATGAAATAGCTTTAGAGATATTAAATTAGTTTTTAAAATATTGCTTTCATGTGATTGCAAATTGACAATATTAATAATAATAAAAAAAAATCATTAGAGACTGAAATAGAGACCGATTTTTCCACACAGCGTCGCATAATCGGTCGCAAAATTAGTCGCAACGAACAGAGTACATAATTTCAAATCGGTCACTAAATCAGTCGCTAATATCAGTCACTAAATTAGTCGCTATAGCGTCGTACAGTTCGTCGCAACCAGCGACGCAAATTAGTCTCTAAGCCAGTCTCTAAGTTCGGTCACTATTTCAGTCTCTAAAATCAGTCGCTAAAATTCGGTCGCTAAAATTCGGTCGCTAGCTTGGTCACATCGAAGTAGCGACCAGGGTCGTTGATGCTGATTTTAGTTGGTCGCTAAATCGGTCGCTAACGGATTTAGAGACCGATTTTGATGAAAATCGATCTCTAAATCGGTCGCTAAAAGCAAAATTTCTAGTAGTGGCGGTGAGAGAAAGAGGGGGAGACAGAGGTGAGGAGGAAGTTCATTTGTTGTATTTGAGGATGAAGTACAGAGAAAAGCAATAACCTTTTTAATCTACAATATATTAAAAGAAGATACATATGAAATCACCAATTTGCCCCTATTTTATTTTTTGACACATAATCATTTTCAAGGGTATTTTTTGTCTTTATTAAAAAAAGTTAGTAGAAAAATGCTAAAAAATTTCTAACATTTCTCAGCAGGATTTGAGCCCTTAACCTTTTAGTTACACTCCTTATTATATTTATCACTAAGCCATATGAATTGATTTGTTATATTTTTGGAACCATCTACAATATATCTACAATATATTAAAAGAAGATACATATGAAATCACCAATTTGCCCCTATTTTATTTTTTGACACATAATCATTTTCAAGGGTATTTTTTGTCTTTATTAAAAAAAGTTAGTAGAAAAATGCTAAAAAATTTCTAACATTTCTCAGCAGGATTTGAGCCCTTAACCTTTTAGTTACACTCCTTATTATATTTACCACTAAGCCATATGAATTGATTTGTTATATTTTTGGAACCATCTACAATATATCTACAATATATTAAAAGAAGATACATATGAAATCACCAATTTGCCCCTATTTCATTTTTTGACACATAATCATTTTCAAGGGTATTTTATGTCTTTATTAAAAAAAGTTATTAGAAAAATGCTAAAACATTTCTAACATTTCTCAGCAGGATTTGAGCCCTTAACCTTTTAGTTACACTCCTTATTATATCTACAATATATGAAAAGAAGATACATATTTTTTTGAAGGAAAAAAGAAGATACATATCAATTAACTGGGCATCGATAAATCCTATACAATCTACTATATAGGCGAATTAATATATGCAGTATTAATTTTGTTTTGCTTACTCAATTTAAAACGTTTCTTTACCTTAAAAAAAATAAAATAAATAACATATAGAAATCCGCATAAAATTAATAATTATGACCGATGAATGAATATAATGACACATCTACAATATATGAAAAGAAGATACATTTTTTTTTGAAGGAAAAAAGAAGATACATATGAAATCACAAATTTTCCCCTTTTCATTTTTTGACACATAATCATTTTCAAGGGTATTTTGTGTCATATTTGAAAGTTAATAACTAATTTCAATATTTTAATAATACAAGGATCTAATTTTTTGTGGGATTTCTGCGAGGCATGTGTTTTTACTCTTATTAATGAAGTTTTCAGTTTTTTACTATTTTTTGTGAGACCTATATTTATACTCATATATTAATACGAAAATCTACTATTTTTTGTGATTCTCAAAGAACTTGTGTTTTTACAAATATATTATGTTGTCTATTTTTTTTAATAATTTTACGGGCTATATTTATATTAATACGGGAACCTCTTTTTTTTTGTTATATCTACGAGCCTTATATTTTTACTCCTATATTAATAAAGTTGTTTGTTTTTTTTATTTATAATTTTACGAGTTTTACTCATATATTGATACGGAGACATAATCTTTTGTGTGAATTATGCGGGACCTATATTTATCCTCTTATTAATAAGTTTTCTGATCTTTAATAATTTATGTAGAACCTAAATTTATACTCATATTTAATACGGTGACCTAATTATTTTGATGATTGTTGCGAGACCTATATTTTTACTAGCATATTAATAAGATTGCTTATTTTTTAATAATTTTTACAGGACTATATTCATACTCATATATATATATTTATTACAAGGACCTAAGAAAATAAGATACATGTGAAAATCTCATGTTACCCCTACTTAATAATTTGACACATCATCACTTTCATGAATATTTTGTGTCATATTTGAAAGTTAGTAAATAATTTCAATATTTTAAAAAATTTCTTGAGGTGGTTAATTCCATCTTAATATTTTACTCCTTCCATTTTTTTATAAGTGTTCAGTTAGAATGATAACACTTAATTAATAAAGTGGATTTTTGCACATTATCTTCCTATTATACCCTCATCTTAATCCAAGAATAAATTCCTATTTTTTTGCACTTTTTCAAATAAATTTTTGTTTTCAATTTTTTACTATTTTTTTAGAGCTATATTTATAATCATATATTAATACGAGAACCTAATCTTTTGTGTGATTTTTGGGGACCTATGTGTTTTTTTTGGTACACGGGGACCTATGTGTTTTACTCATATTAATAAGCTTGCCCATCTTTTATAATATTTGCGGGACCTATATTTATACTCATATATTTATATGGAAACTTTTTTGTTTGCGTGGTTTCTACGGGACTTATACTTTTAATTATATATTAATTAAGTTGTTTGTAACAAAAATAAAATAAAAATTAAGTTGTCTATTTTTATTTTCTTTTTACAATTTTACAGGTTATACTCATATTTAATACGATGACCTAATTATTTTTATGATTATTGTGAGACCTATATTTTCACATATGATTGCCTATTTTTTAATAATTTTTAGTGACTATATTTATACTCATATATTAATACATTGACATAAGTTTTTTGGTGATTTTTCCAAGACCTATGTTTTTACTAATATATTAATAAGATAGCCTATTTTTTTCATAATTTTTACATTATCCTTATTTATATTCCTATATTAATATGGAGACCTAAAGTTTTTTGGTAATGATTTTACCATTGTTCTTTTTCTATTTTTTTACCAAATATTATATCCCTTCTATTTTTTTATATTTTAATCAACTTTCCAATAAATTTCATCTTACCAAATGAGGAGCGGCAACGCCGCGACTCCCGTGCGGACGCACGGGTGTCATACTAGTTACTGTAAAAAAAAAAAAAACCTTTTAATTACCAACCATTGGATTTAAGTTTGGCACATGTCACACATCTATAAAATGGGAGTAAAGTTGTATTTGTAACACTAGATCTGACTTCATCAATGAAGCCATTTTGGTGACTTCACGCTAGAATTTTCCTAAATTTTAACCAATAGAAAAAAATGTGTTAGAATGTGTTTGTTAAAGAGTGTGTTGCTAGCTCTCCTCTTAATTGTATAGATGGCCATGGACGTAAAACTATCACTGTATATATTTAAATAGTACTAGTATCTTTCTTTGTAAAAAAAAAAAATAGTAGTCACTTTCACAAATTAAAATTACGGATAAACATGCCATGTCAAAGCACCTGGAATCATAGTAGCAACCAACACAACAAAGCTTATCTTGCTTTTTTCCAATTTGGAATGTCTCAAAGTAATTTGTGTTCTGAAAAAAGTAGTTTATTCGATTTTTTTGACAATTAATTGCACTGTTCGGTAAGTGCAATAAGCTAGCTTATAGCTTATTGAGCTAGCTTATAAGCTTGTTTGAAAAAAATGTGAAGTGTTTGGTAACGAGCTTCTCTAACTAGCTTATAGCGTTTTTTGAGATGCTATTTCAAGTAGCGTATGAGCTTATAGCTTATAGCTTTTTCATTTTATTCCATATTTACCCTCATTAATTTTATTTATTTATTTTTTAAAAATTATAATAACTACCCAATAACACTTACAAAAAAAAAAACTACCCACTAACCATGTATTTTTATGTCATTTTGTACTTACAACAGCTAAATTTGTCAAACACTTTAATTTTATTCTACTAGCTTTTCAGCTATAAGCTATCAGCTATCAGCTATAAGCTAGCTTTTCAGCTATCAGCTAGCTTATAGCTTATTTTTACCAAACAGAGCCAAGATCATCTACTAAATTAAAAATGTTAATATCATGAGAAAATGTTAACGAGTGCTTCCGGAATAATCTTTAAGCATAAATAGTACAAATATCTAGATTTCTTGTAATGGCCTCCCATGATATGCTTTGTATATCTTTCAACTTAATTAGAGGATTTAGAGTTCAAATTCGTTAAAACTCTTGAAATTAAACTTGGTTGTTTATTATAAGAGTATGTAACAACTTTAGTGGACATATATATGATATATTGAAGAAAAAAAAATATTTTTGAGATTTATTGAAAAAATAATGTATCTAATATATATTATTGATAAGATACATTTAAGAGTACTCCCTCCGTCCCAAATTATAAGGGGAAAAACAAAAATCATATTTATTAAGAAAAACCAAAACATAATAATTTGGAGTATGTGTTTTTGTATTTTTCTTGAAATAAGTTTCATGAAAAAATGTATTAATAATTTTCATTGGCTATTGCTTATTGATAAAAGTGGAGAGAGAAAAAATTAAATTCAATTTTGCATTTAATTTTATGATAATAAGTGAAGTAATTCTTGGAAAAGAGAAATTTTGGTTTTTTTCTCTTATAATTTGGGGTAAAAAAATTGAGTTTTTTTTCATGGAACTAAGAGTTATGACACATCTGTGTTTAGAAAATTGTCCAGGATCAGAGAAATTCAAAAACCAAAATGTGTCCAAATTACAACTAAAACTAAGGTAGGGAAATTTGTTTTGATGTGTTCAAAACTCAATTGATTTACAAGGGAAATAACATACACAATTCAGTAGATGGACTGAATAATATGATAAAATTATTAAAATAAGATAAGATGGTATGAGAAGTATCCGATTGAAGGAACTAGATTTTCAATAACATCAACAAGCTTGGTATCTGATCTGTTGCATGCTAGAAGATAACATTCATGACCACTTGTTGGTTATTGTGGACATGGAGAAACAAAGCTATTTTTTAAGATGATTTTAAACAACCAAACAATCCTATTTTCCACGACTCTGATGGGAGATGGATTAAAGACGACATTAAGAAGATTGGTGTAACGACCCGATTTTATTATTCGTTATTTAAGTGTTTAATTCATTGTTGTGATGACTTTTAACTAATTTAGTGGCGAATAGTTATTTATCGAGAGCTTAAGTTAACACGCGGGTTTATGAGTTTTAACGCGAGTTGGACCGAGCAATTGGGCTTGAGGCCCAATGGGCCTTGGACACACATGGGGGACACTACTTAAGCCCTTTAGAGAGAGAAAACATTAATTTTCTTTGTTTCTTTGGAGAGTTAGAGAGAAGGAAGATAAGAGGAGAGCTAGGGCAAAGTTTGGGTATAGATTTCTGATTGACTCTTTGCAAGTGTACAAACTTCGTCAATTGAGTAATAAAAAGATATCGATCCTCAGGGATTGCGTTGCTCAATCAAGGTGATTGTGTCTATGAACATACTAAAATTAAAACACATTTTTGGGGGTTTGTTTGAGTAATTGGTTTGTAAGAAAATGTTTGGAAATCAAATGATAAACGAGTGAGGTTGGATCATCGAAACTCCCTAAACTATAGCAATCGCATGCAATCAATCATATCGTATTGAACCACTCAAGTGTCACAACTAGATCAACAATATGGTGAATCTCAATCTCTTGATAAATCCACCATATCCTTTACCGATACTTCTCCAATCTCTTGGATGGAAGCTACCGGTAACGGAGTATTTGAAAACGCGTTGATCGTGTGTTACACTCTATGTTTCAATCTCTCGACCGGAAACACTCAAGTGCTCCATGAATTCATGTCGGATTCTAACTCATATTCTCATACATAATCAGAATCTAAAATCATTGCAAAGTTGATCAGAAATTGAAAAGCATTAAGCATTGATATTCATGGAATAACACTGTTACAGAGAGATTCAGTACAATTAAGATAGATTACAAGCAATTACATAGTTTAGTTCATCTCTAGATCCAATCTCAATGAGGGGTTTAGCTCCTCATGGTGAAGTGCACAAATCCAAGCTCCAACTCCATAAGAATGGCTCCCATGATGTTGAACTTCTTGAATCTAGCCACTGAAATGCAGGATCTGACTCCAATTGATGCACAATAACTCTCAGAATCAAGTATGAACTTCCAAAATTCGAACCCTTTTCCAGAAAATGAGATTTCAATATATACAGATCGCAACCACGCCGCGCGTCAGATCTATCATGCCGTGCGTGGTTGCTCCTTTTCCACTACGCCACGCGTGAAACTGCCTCACGCCGCGTGTGATCAAGGTAGAGGAGAACTGATCTTCAGCAAACGTTATTATGCCGCGCGTCGTTGTCTTTACGCCCCCGGCGTAGTTCATTTCTACCTTCACACCGCGCGTGATTAAGTCAGTGGTAAATTCATTTTCTTTCACGGTATTACGTCGCGCGTGGACAGGTCCCCACGCCGCGCGTAATAGAAGCAGGGGAAAATCTTTCTCTGTTAAGGTCATTACACTGCGCGTGATGCTCCACGCCCCCAGCGTAGTATAAATATATCTTTTACTGCATAATTCCCTGCTTTTCTTGTAATCCAAGTAATCTTACTTCTGAGCTGATTTCTCTTGTTTATTCACTAAAAAACCTCTAAAAAGAGTCTAATGTCCCTCAAATAAGCATGGATATAAGAGTGTGACGATAAGTCATCAATTTCAAGAGCAAATCATTGAGTTTTCGTCAAATCCAGAAAAGAGAGTAGATTCTATATTCGTGGGTGACTCGAGAAAGGGGAGAATGTCGATTTCTCCGTACCGACTTTCTCCACTCCATTTTCGTTTTGGATTGAGGGATCTTTTCTAAACAAAAGTGAAATCTAATTTTCATAACATGTTTATTATGCTCTTACCATGTTGTATGAATAAGTGATTATTGATGTTAATAAGTTGCTTATAAGTGTTTCTGAACATATATAGACGTAGTATATGCTTGGTATATGTTCTGGAAGTAACAAAGTGATTTTGGGGTCAAAATAAGTGCTTTTACGTTCAAAATCGCGTTTCTAGGTCCAGATCTGCTTTTGGAGCACCACGCGCAGGGGTCCGGCGCACCATGCGTAGAAACCTTGTTTTCCCCTGCCGCTAGCGCTCCATGCGCCAGTTTTGGGCGCATCATGCGCAGCTTTCAGGTTTGCAGTCAACCTTCGTTGACTTTTGACAATTTTTGCCCCGGGGACCTATTTTACTCAGTTTTTTGCGTGGATTCCTATTCCGGAGTTTGTTTTGTGAGATAATGCATGTTTAATATAATTTTCTTATATTATTAGCATTGTGTTGAAATGTGAGTAAATGCATTATATGTGATAATGATGTGTTGATGATTTTTGATAATGTTTGTTTAAATATCAAAAAAGTATATTAAAATGTGAATCAACTTAATAAAGAAGAATATTAGGAATTTAATACTCCTAATAAAGAAATGGCAAATGCTAACATATGCTCCAAGGGCACATTTTAAGGTGCATTTAATGAACTAATATCCCACTTAATTTATTTCAAAAATAGCAATAATCAACTTTATTAATTAAAAGATATAGTCCACTATATTTATTACCTATTTAAAAGAATTGAAAATGCAAAATATGATATGCTGCCAAATTTGATTTATGATCACGCGCATGGTAATACGACCATAATTATATGCATCCAATTTTTTCTTGGTTTGTTAACAATCGGGCTTATAGTACTCCAGGTAATACTTGATTTATGCTAACTTGTGTTTTTTGTTTTTTTTTTTCGGTGAACAAAATCGAGTATTATAGTATTATGTTGTAATGGTAACGATTGTTAGTACTATTTTAGCTTTTGAATTGCTAATATATTTTAGAATTTTATAATACTTACTATAATTTGTTTTCACTTAAAAAGAAAAGTTTTGTAGCAAAAAAATTTGACCAAGCGCGTGATCACACATCAAGTATTTGGCAAGTAAATTTTTTTTTTTTTTTTGTAATTAGGCAAGTACAAGTTGTCTAAAATGCCAAAATACCATTTTATTAACAAAATATCGTATAAGACAAAAAAATGTTCAATATCCCAAAAGTTTCTTTTGTGCTGTTCTGTCATGTGTTGTGTTGTTCTGTCAAGTACTTACCCTTTAACAAATCAAACACACCATTTGTCTATGCAATTTTCTTAAAAGGGTAATAAATATAGTGAACCATGTCTTTTGATAAATAAAATTGATTATTGCTATTTTTGAAGTAAATTAAATGGGATATTAGTTAATTAAATGCACCTTAAAATGTGCCTTTAGGGCACATGTTAGCAGAACCCTAAAGAAATATATTAGAATTATATTATTCTAATAAAGAAAGATATTAAGGTATAGTGTTATCTTAATAAAGACGAAATGTTGGATAGTGTTCCACATTATAAATGAAGAGCTTAATGCTATTGATTGTGAGTGAATTCATGAAATACATACATGCTAATACCAAAAAAAAAATATGAAATACATACATGCATTCATGAATTATATGTGATATTTGATATTCCAATAAAGAATGATATCGAATTATATTTATCCGATAAAGAAGGATGTTAGAGGTGAGATACTCTAATAAAGAAGATGATACCACATGCATTAGATATGTTTAGGATGACATGACATGAAGTTGAAGCATTAGATTGCATTAGGATATGTATACATTTTGTGATAATTACTATGTGACACATAATTGGCAATGTTTGATGTTTGTGGATTATGATTGATATTTGATTATAACTTCTTGTAGCTTATAATTAAATGAGATTGATGATGTATGCTTATAAATGAAGTGTGAGTACAATTATGTTGTAACTCCCAATTAAACAAGATTAACGAAGTGTATGCATGAGTTAGAATATGCATGAATTGTGATGAAGTGCTTAAGTATAGTTTTATTTACACTTGTATATTTTGAGTATGTTATCTAACTCTCTTTTATGTATTATGTGCTAGACCTTTGGGGGTCCAAATCCACAGGTTACGTGTTTATCGATGTCGAGTCATCGGTGAAGCTCCGCTCTGATTGTGACACGGGAAAATGGTTGTATTTAGTATATAGTGTCTTTAATGACTTATTGTATTTATTGGAAAAATGTATATTTATAAAGAGGATTTATTTTGTATAAAAGAGTTTTACTAATTAATTACATTAGTATTATTTTGATGAAGAATGTAATACTCAAACCATGACTTTTATAATATCAAACATTACTTTTCTGTTACTTTTCTGTTACGTCATTAATGGTCCCTTCATGCTGAAATGTGGGGCATGTACCAAGAGATGGAGATGGTTTGGAGAGAGCGTATTCCGCAACTCATTATGTGACGCAAAACGGAAGCACTAGGTTAGCAAAACGCTAAAAACCTAAATGATAATGACAAGCCGCCAGCACAAACTTGTCAAAATAGGATTTCAGAGTTCACCGAAGGTTGAGAAGAAACTCGAATATTTTTATTGAATGAAAAAAACTTCCTGTCAATCTGCAACTGTTTAGCTTAAATAGGGAAAAGACAAAACCCTAATGGGCCGAAATTAACAAAGCGAAAAATAATAATAAACTGGCTAAAATATTAAATTGCTAAATAAACCCACCTCCCACATCATTATGAAAAGTGACTCAAAAATTCTAATTAATATGGTTACAGATAACTACAAGTCTATTGGGACGATCCCTACTTTGGTGCGTTGTAGTCACAACCTTTTGGCTTTGGATTGGCATGTCTAATTTTATCATGCTTGGAGGGAGTGCAACCAATGTACTGATTAGCTAGCTAACTTTAATTTGTCTATAGATTCTTTTGATTGTACTACCATGAAGACTCCGCCTAATCAACTCTATAAGTTGATTTTTTATGATAATTACGGAGCTTGCATGTCAAGAAATGTCCATTTAGTTCTTTAATTCTTGTTTGAACCTTTCGCCCTCTTTTGTATAAAAAAAAAAAAAAAAAAAAAAAAAAAAAAAAAAAAGAGCAACTCATTTATCAATAAAAAAAAAAAGAGGGCGAGAGCAACTCATGTGAGTCAAAATTAGTTTGTAAAGTTAAATATAATAAAAAATGAACCTCAAATTTGGATTTTCTAAACTGCTACATTACAAACAAGTTACAAACAAATTGCTTATAGATGTGACTTATAGATTTGTTGGTTTCGGAATTTTTTTTCATCCTTCATATAAGCAACTATACTAGAGAATAAAGGTTATGCTAAGTGCAACATTTGTGGCTTTTCAATTGTCTCAGCGGAACGTTGCACTGCGATTCCCAGAAGCAGGAAATGCTGCACGCCTTCTACCTTGTTGAAATTGTTTAGTCAAATCACTTGGTTGTCCCTCTCCGATTGTTGGACGCTTCTTCCCACCCGAGTCTTTTTTCTCAGCGCGACCATCACAATTTTGGGAGGATGGATCCTTCTTTTTTTCTCCAAACTTAACATGGTTCATTGCTGCTTCATAATCAAATGGCGTCAGCTGCAATAAGCCACTAGCTTGTTCAGTTTTCTTTGGTTTTCCGGTTTTGTTATTTTTTTTGTTAGACTGAAAGCACTTTTGAAAGTTTGACGACAGTTCCGAGAGAGACGTTGGCTCATCCTCATCTGAAGTGGAGGCACTAGAATTTTTCTCCCTATCCTCCTCTGCACCTGTATCGGTCTCCAGCATTATAATCTCATCTAGAGGGGAGGTGGAAAGATCAGAAACAGGTTTCTGTTGTTCTGATGCTACACTAGGAGTTGCTACTACAGTTTTTGCCTTGTCACTGCTACCCGAAAATGAATGGAAAGGAAGAGTGACTGAAGATCTAATTTTCTCTAGCTTGATCTCTTCTTTTCCCTAAGAATATCCAAAAAACAGTGTAGAAATAGAGAACATCAATAAGGTTGAATGCACAAATGGCTAAAAGCAAATGACAGCTACATAGAGAAAGCGGTGTTTCTGAAGGGGAAAAAACCGCACCTTTTTATCAAGACCAAGCTTCCTCTTTGAAGTGTTCCCTAGAAGTGCCCCAAAAGCACCACCAGGCTTTTTAAGAACCTGAACAGTCGCTCCATTTCCCTATGAAACAAAATAGTAAATATTAGATTGATGTTGCTCACTAGGAGATTTAACATTGAAACAAGTAAAAAATTTGCTACCTTCAGTGTAGAGAGTGCACCAACATTTGCATCCCTTGTCTGCTCTGAAATAGTGAGACTTTCCCTGGGGATCTCAGATGTGACATTATTGGGCTTCAACTTTATTTTTATTTCGGTATCTTGATGCTGAAAAGATTCCTGTTTATTTATGATCAAAAGGAAAAATGAGACTTCCGAAATATTATATGATGGCGGCAATTTCAATTCCAAATTATGCTTTAATTGCAAGTCCAACCTTTGGGTTCTGTGTTTGGAGTACAGGTTCTTCAGTTTGATCGGTAACAGGTACTGCGTCCGATGCCTGTATAGTGATTGTCATATAAATTAATCAACAAACAAAGATAAGAAATTAAAACCAATGAAGTTAAAACATCAACCCACAAAGCTGTTTGAGAACTCAGCGGTTAAGCATTAGTTCCAATAAAACCAATCATAGAAAATTTAAATGATCATACAATTAGGTCCCGTTTGGATTAGCATATTTTTGAGCTTATGCAAACAGCTTATGCAATATAAATTATGTTTTATGCTATTTTATAAGTTCACACTAGTGAAAATTGTATTTTTATAAGTTATTTTATCATAAACTACCTTGACAAACTTATAATAATACATAAAAATTGCATAAGCTGTTTGCATAAGCTCAAAAATAAGCTAATCCAAACGAGCCCTTGGTTAATTAGAATACTCAACCTAGTGTGATTATCACTTTTAGCCTAACATTTGGGAATGGGTCATTCATAGTAGACCTGTGCATATAGATGATAAAGTGGAGCCCGTTATCATACTCAGGTACATAGACATGAGTATACGAGACTTGTTGATCAACTACATTGTTTCACTATTATAATTGTATTATACATTTGTTATCTGTAATGTAAAAAGTCAGTTTCTGGAGGCTCTTTTTGCCCTCCAAACAAAGTTCTAACTCAGATGCCCAACTATATGCTTGACAGATTTTAAGTTCCATTATAGGATCAATTGTCCAACTAGAAATCTCAGAAATTGCAAACAAATTGGATAGATATTGAATAAAAATAATTGTCAAACTTACGCAAATAAGAAACTATTAACTCGTACGTCAATAACATGTGAATTTCTTCATGATAATCAATTTATAATCATACGAAGATTATTGATGCTGAACTATATAAATGCGTGGAAGTGAAGCCCAATACAGAAATTAACTCCTGCTCAATCATTCCAAAATGAAGGTTGTAGAAAATACTACTTACAGTGCTGGCTTGTCCTTCTTTCAATTGTTGAGCAACTACTTCAAAAGCAGCAGCATTCTGAATTGAATGCCTGATGACGTTAACAACAGAATCAAGATTGTGTTCAAGATATGGGTGCTTTGACTTCACCAATCGCCGTAGCTTGTTTGTAGTAACAGGCATATGCTTAGCTTTTAAATTAGTAGAACAAAGTAAGTTGACATGTCTCATTCAGCTAAAAAGAAACATTTTTAAAAAAAATGATGACACAAGTTTGTAGAAGTTTCAATTACCAATTTCAAGAACAGATTTATTTGGCAATACATATCCAGTACTCTCATCCTCTGAACGAGCAACAATGTCCCGCCATTCACACAGGCCCTGCAAACCAATTGAATAGTGTGTGAGCTATGGTAGAAGTTCAGAATTGAGAAGAAATCCAAAGTGAGTGCAATAAACAATACAACCATATTCTTTTAGTTTTAGAAATTTGGTTGGGCTTTCGTTATTTGGTTCTTTGGATATTTTTGGAATAATGTAAAAAAACTTCTAAAAAAATCTGATGGCATATAGGGCAAGCATATCTGTAAAGCCAACCCAAATTGTTTCATGATAGAAACCAGTATGCTAATTAAGCAAGATAACCATTCTAAAAACACAAGATGGCGATCAGATGATAGATAGCAATGTAATAGGAAGCTGCAGCACTATTATTGAAGTAACTGGAGCAAGGGTGATAATCACAGTAATGAAGGAGGTGAAAATAGAAGCAATAACTACAACTGATTTAGGAGCAGAATATGCCTCTTATAAGATAAAGAGAGTTTACCAGAAGCTTGTTCAAAAAAAAAAAAAAAGAGAGAATTTACCAGAAGAGATTCATTTACAAAAATTCATGACGTAGAAGATTGGGAGGTAGTGATCAGAATTATGCGATATTGAGATTTTCACAAGGATATCATGTATATTAATTTCATTCGTAAACTAAATTCAGAATTCAAGACTGTTATCACAGAGTTGACCAAAATAATTCAAATATCCATGTACAAACATGTATCACATAGAATTGTATAGTGTGAACCATTTTCCATAATAGGCGCCATAAAATTGGTGTGGACAAAGTACAAATCAGAAACCCTTTGTTCCCTTGTAAGTAATTCAAGATCGGTGCTAAAATTAAGATATTAAACAGAAACTTACTGAAACGATGGCAAGCTGTTGAGCATTAAAACCAGCACCTTGCAGCCTACACAAAAATAGTTATTCAGTTTTGCTTAACATTTCTTAGCACACATTATATGCAAAGTGTAACTAAAAACACACCCTCTCTCTTTACATAAAAGAGACAATTTTTTTTGAAGAAGCTAAATCAATCCACCCAAATTGGCACCAGCGGGAATCGAACCTGAGACCTTAAGGAGGAGCACACTCCCAGGTCCCAAGCCATAAAAGCTTGGAAATTTTTTATTTATATATAATGCTAAATTAGTAAAACAATTACAGTTGAAAAGGAGACATACCCATATATATGAAGGTAGGAGTTTTCTGTCAGAAGTTCTTTTTCATATAACTGCATGCAAACATCATAACTGCGCTTGTAGACCTGTTGGTGAGAGGAAATTTCAGTTAATAGAGTAAAAATAGGTCATTAAACCACAGCTATTTGGTCATGTTGTATTGTAAAAAATAATATGTAGAGCAAGAAAAGGTCAGACAGGTCTAACCAACAACAGCATAATTGCAACACACGTAGTTCAGACAATCCTGACAAATGGTCTTAGGCTTTGTTTGCGAAATAGTTTTTGGAGGGTTTTGGAGAGCCAAGTTGATAGTTATGACAGATTTTATAAAAGGAAACGTGGGCAGAAGGATACAGCTAATCATTCCCTTATAGCAATGTTTCCTTATTCAGCGAGGGAAGAGAAAGTAAATCTAGATCTGATTGATTAAATAGGAGAGTGTTTCCCTGCCATTGTTTTTTATGCATGATTTGAGTGGTGAATTTTACCCTAGGAGAGCTAAGGCCTCTCGAAGTGCCTCATTTATCATTTACAGCTTATTTCCTTACATTTTAGTCTTCTGTTTGTATTGTGAGCTAGATCCTACATGAACTCTAGCTATTTCCAGCAATAAGAATTTCTATTCACTACTATATTCTACTGTTTTATTTTATTGATCAATGTTTAATCGTAATCGAGATCGAGTCCTATCAATTGGTATCCAGAGCCTTGGTTACAATCCAAAATCCAATCACCAAATAGAGAAACGTGTTGATGCGTTAGAACAAAGGATGAGCAAAGCTGAAGTTGCAGTTGAGCAGCTTCGTCAGTTGGTTTTGGAACAACAATCACGACCGCCACCAGTCACGGTGGAGCAGATTCGCGAGCTCATCCTAGAACAACGGGATCGTTGTAACCGTCGTCGGGGGCGACCACGGGAAAGAGATCACCACTATGACGAAGAAGAGGAATGGACCGATAATAGCACGTGGTCGTGGGACTCACAATCTCAACCACAGCAAACTGACGGTGGTAATGATCAGAGTTTCTGTGACGTTGAAGAAGGAATTCATCTCAACAAATTAGAGTTTCAACCAGAAACAGAATTGAAGGTTTGTGAAACTGCGGTGAAGGTTGTGACAGAGAAGATGAGGGTGCTATGTACGACGGAGGAGAACGATTGTGCACCTACACCAGCTTTGCAGTCTCGAACACCACCGCTGAACGTCGTTCGATCTACAACGGCACTAGTACGGCAAGTTGCGCCGCCCAAACCTCCGGTGTCCAAAAACTTCCAAATCATTGAAGCACCGGTAGCGCACACACAGCTACTAGAGCCAGACCCGTCAGATTCCAACCAATCAGTGATGGTCCTTCCACAACGAGTTCCACTACCTAAACCTCCCGATCCGGAAAATTATGTTCAGGGGAATGGGTCGTTGGCCAAGCTACCACCATCATCGCAGTCACTGACCACCGATTCAGGAGCAGAGATAAGTCCACCACCACAGGCAACACCGGCGAAGATGACCTCTAGATCGACCGAGCAGATCGATCTCACTTCAGTTGAGAAAAATCTGGAAAGACGAAGGGCAAAAAAGGTAATTTCTATATTGGGAGGAATTTTAGAAAAACTGGGGGCAAAATGGGGAATCTGTGAATTTGGTACATCTTTTAATCTAATGAACCAGACCCATGTTAATGAGGTTTTGCTTTTTGAGATATTCACCAATTGGGCAGGAGCAAAAATAATAGAGTTGGCCCAATTCAAAACTAACAACTTGTGGGTTCAGAAAAAGGGAAATTCACATATCCCAATTCAAGGGACAGAAGAAAGGTTACTTTACCTTCCTTGTGGTCTTGGTTCACTACTAATAGTGATTAGAGATGTCAAAGTGTTAGATGTGTTAAGGATGTCTACATATGTCATTTCCCAGTGGCAATATAAAGATGTCAAGGCATTAGAGGTGCTACAGATGTTGACATATGCAATAGCCAAGTGGGCATTTACATGTGAGTATGCATGGCATGCAGGGAAGAAAATAGGTGTTCATATTTTCATTCCAAATCATTATGTTGGCACATTGAAGGATATCAATGTTACCAAGGAGCTAAGCAGACCTGTCGTTGTATCTATGGGAGTGGGGAATTCTAATCTAATTAGGATTGATTGTTGGCTCAAACAACACAATAACAAAGTTATACTATCTACTTGTGATGCAATTCAGTCGGGAGCTATTAAACAATTATGGGCACTTGCAATTATATTTCAAACATATGTATTAAAGAAAGGTCATGCCAAAGATCTTGTTGGTGTGGCAAAGGAAGCATGTCAACAGGCCTCTCATAATGGGTTAGATGTGGTTCTAGTTGATATAGCAGAACGTAGACATGATTATGAATATTTTATCTGTGATAACATGCTTGAGTTCAATTCAAGTCTTAAAGACATGGATAAAATTGGGGGTCAACCAATGTTGGTGAAAAAGCTCTTAAATCCAACTATGGACAGCAAGAACAGAGAAAATGGCATAGCACCAGCAGCAATTGTTTTTCATTTAACCATTTTCTCAATAAAGGATGCAGTCTGTGATTTTATCATGCTTCTTGATTTTGTAGAAAAGACGCCACTGGATATACTGATTACTGACAAGTATAGTGGGCCATCAGATGTCAAAAAGTTGAGGCTGAAAATGATGACCGCAGTTGCAAATGAAAGTAACACAGGTGAGATGGTGACAGAGCAGCGTGAATATGATGCCAATGCAGACATTCCAATTGCGAGGAAATCAATTTGGGTGGTTGTGAAGATGGTATTGCAACAGTATGATGTCAAGGTTGTTGTTGTTCCACTTATTCAATTTCTTGAGATGGAAAGGGGCTATTTTATCTCTAAAGCTTTGATGTTTGCAACTATGATATTAAATTCATCAGTGAGGATAATACCATGGGACCCCGGGAAATTCAATGTGTTTAAGGCTAAAGTTGATTGTGAAAGTTGTTGGAGAAAATCTTATTCAATCTATGGTTTGCTTAATTGGGTCTATGGCAAACATAATCATTTCCAACCTTTACCAACTAGTTTGAATGAAGAGTGGCAGCTGAAACCAGAACCTGAAGAAGCAATAGATACCAGAAGGAATGCAAGTGGGGAGGTTGAAGTGTTAGTCACGCGGAAAGGACTTCTAGGTGTTGAGAACTCTTGGGAACTAGCTGACAAGATGAGAAAAGAGTTTCCCAGATTCCTCCTTGAGGTCAAGGAGAATTTTGAAGGGGGAGGTATTGATAGTTATGACAGATTTTATAAAAGGAAACGTGGGCAGAAGGATACAGCTAATCATTCCCTTATAGGAATGTTTCCTTATTCAGCGAGGGAAGAGAAAGTAAATCTAGATCTGATTGATTAAATAGGAGAGTGTTTCCCTGCCATTGTTTTTTATGCATGATTTGAGTGGTGAATTTTACCCTAGGAGAGCTAAGGCCTCTCGAAGTGCCTCATTTATCATTTACAGCTTATTTCCTTACATTTTAGTCTTCTGTTTGTATTGTGAGCTAGATCCTACATGAACTCTAGCTATTTCCAGCAATAAGAATTTCTATTCACTACTATATTCTACTGTTTTATTTTATTGATCAATGTTTAATCGTAATCGAGATCGAGTCCTATCACAAGTCTATATTTTTATGTATAGTTAACATTTTAAAATAATTGAAAGAACATGATAAATGATCATATAATACTTCAATCACACTTCATTTTATAGTGTTAATTTAAAAAAGAAAAACCCTCCCCTCAAAATACCAACGAACAACAATTCGCAAACACAGCCGTAAGGGAAACAAAGGACCGCCCTTTGTTTGTGATAAATACCCCATAGATCACATGCTCATCCAGTTTAATCTCTAGTTCTCAACCTCGCATACTTCGAAGAAATTAAAAACTAGGACTGGGTACATGTTTGGATTAGCTTATTTTGGGAGAGAAGATTTAACAGCTTTGAAACAAAATACCCCAAACATGCACTGTACCAAAATGAATAAACACAAAATTGGCAACAAACAGTAACAAGCATAAACAGGAAAGTTACTTTCTGCTTTGCTACTAGTAAATGTATCAATGTGCATAATTGGCAACAAGCATAAATCGGTAGACCTTAGATAGAAAGGAACAAACAGTAACAAATTTAAACCAGTTGGAATAAATTTATTTACTCTATAAAAGACATTAAAGGCTGATGCTAAGCCTAATCAACTCTGATAAAGTGATCTACCGTATATATTTCAGGGGTAGTAAATAGTTACCTCGACCAGAGGAGCATCAGAACTTTCAGACGCCTTTGGCAAGGCAGATAAATTAATCCTCATTGAATCATATATATACAGCAGATAGTGTGTATCTTCTCTGGCATATCTATCAACAACAACATTTGAGATCATTAGATTGTATCGTTGTAGCAACTAGTTCACCAATGCCAGAATACTAAATATAAGACCATATTTTTGGTTGGGACGGGAGGTAGGCAATCAAAACACAGTAATATTCATGGTAACAAAATAAATCTGCAATGAAAGTGACAATATCAATTTGCTTATTGCAGGTTGGATTCTGCAAATTATCCTTTGAATGAGTTATAGGTCAACTAAAAACAGCGGAGTGAAGGTAGAAGATTACATCGAAAAAGATTAAGGTGGGAAAGACTAAAGATAGATAAGATGGATTGGAGAACAGGTGAGCAAAAAATCTGAAACAATTATCTAGCGATCTTAATTTCAAAAACAAGCGTGAGAATCGAAGAAAACAGCTAACAAATAAATTTGATGTGAAGGAACCAAGCAATAACCTAGTGCGTAATTTTCAAACTATTAACAGTCTTGTACACTATTTTCATTCTAATTGCAATAAAATCCAACGGGGAGGAGGGCAGGGGATCTAATGATCTGTTAACAATAGTGGACACAAATTTTCTGTAATCTTCCAGTTAGTTGGGCCGCTATCACATCCCCCATATAAAACAAACACTATATTCTTAGAGTCACTATAGCATCCTCATGTGCAGGTCAGACAAAACCATTCCATTGTAGCTACAACATTATATTCTTAGAGTCACTATAGCATCCTATAAATTAATTAATTACTCTACGTATAAACACCCTACATATCCATAATTGTAATATTCCTTAGTCATATCCCCAGAAACAAATACCTAGACACTAATGTAATTTGGCCACAAGTCCCGACTTTCCTGATGAACCCTGTCTGATATCTCTATTAGTATTCTCTCATGTAAACTCAGGTCAAAGTAAACTATCTCATCTGAACACCTTGAGTGTTGGAGACGCTAACCACAGAACATAAGTTACGCTGCGAATTATGAAATGTCTTTGTATAGATCCAGAAAATGTGATTAGTTATTAAACTATATACCAAATTTTTTAGTTGCGGGTGCAGGTAAGCGCCACCTGATTACAATGGAAATGGAAAACAATTTAACCTACGTCTGGCAGATTCTATAGAATTCTAGACTAATGAGCAGTTCAGCGAAGCCAAATCATTCATCATTGGAACTAATCTACTGAAAGAAATAAATCAAACCATGGCACATTAAAAATTCAACAGTGCTAAAAGAATAGATTTATTTGGCAAAATCAAAAACAAAAATTATACCTTAACATCTCATCAGGAATTGGGCGCAGTCGCCAATCAGCATTTTGGTATCTGTAATGGATTTATTTGTAAACCTTCAGGAATGTAGGTAAAGAAAAAATAGTTTTTCAAAGGCTAAATTGCAAAATTAAACTTGAAATTAAGACAACATACTCTTTGTTTGCTGAAACCTCGCAAAAATGGTGCAGAAGAAACTCTAAACTATTTCGCTCCAATTGTAACACCTTTGAAGCCTAATAAACCATTTAAAATAGGTTAGTCTTATAAGAAATCAAAGGAAGAAGAACTTCAAAAGCTTGTTTCACCATTTTTTCAAGACACAGAAGAAACCAGTTTATTTTGAATTTGAATACATATAAAGCTAGACGCTAAAATCCTACATGAATATGCAGCACCAATCAATCAAAGAAACTGTTATGCACAAAGAATAATAATATCATACAAATTTTATTTCCATAAGTAACGTGGGAAATAATGTCAATATTTAATAGTCAGTTTTTTAAACAAACCTGGCCAGTGTCAAACAAATTACAAACATAAATGCCAAAGTCTCGTTGAAGCCACACAATATCTTTATCCGCACCATGCATAACCTGTTTAAACATAAAAACAGTTAATAGAATAAGGAATATACGTTGCATTAAAAGAAAAAGCAATTTTGTAGCACTGACCTTTCTCTTGGAAGGGTCCTTGAAGAGTTCCCTAAGATGGGGCCCAATATGAATGCGAAGTTTCAAAGTGTCGACAACGAAATCTTCAGTCCTTGTTGAGATTTGCATCAGGCAAGTCAAACCTTGGAATGACCGATATTGATTATGTTCCAAATCAACCTAAATATTTCAAGAAAATACCAAATAAAAAATTCAGAAGAATGCAACAAAAGATGGAAAAGGGAAGTGACAGCAGGGAATGTACAATATCAGTTCCACAGTCAATAAGAACAGACAGCATGCAAAGGAAAATAAAAACTTGAAAAACTATATCCTCTAGATAACATGCAAAAATAAAATAAATAGACATGATATACTAAAGTTATATTGAAGTTTTTGATATTGAAGTTGTTTTTGAACAATATTAAAGTTGTTTAGTATTTAGGTTTTTTGGTTGGAATGGCAGGACAGCGCTTCATTCAATTTACACCTTATATCCAAAACATCACATTTCTGCAAGTTTGTGTCAAGAACAATGCGCTTCATACAGTATGCAATGCAAGAATAATGAAATATTCTTAGAATTCTATCTCTGATGAAAGCAGGATAAAATGAAGTTAATATACCTAGCTACCAAAAATGCACAAGTATTTTTGCTACTTAAGACTAGGATTTTAAGTTACTAAGAAAATTTTAATAACTTATCATGTAGCAATGCAGTTACACATATCAACTGAAAGAATCTAGTTGTATAAATTGTCATGAACGGAGGGAATTGCAGGATAGCCCTTCACTCAATTTACACTTGATATCCAGAACATCATGTTTCTGAGAGTTTGTGTTAAGACTCAAAAACAGTTCAATATGCAGAAATATTGAAATATTCTTAGAATTTTCTCTCTGATCTGAAAGGAGGATATAATAATGAAGTTAATATACCTAGCTTCTAAAAATGCACAAGGATTTATGCTACTTAAGAATAAGATTAAGTTACTAAGGAAATTTCAATAAATTATCAAGTAGCAATACAGTTACACATCAAATGAAATAATCTAGCTGTATAAATTGTCATATACGAAATTACCGAGTAAAATTTCACAAATAGATATCATATTTTACCGCAAATTCATTAACAGAACGCAGCTTAGCAGCCATCTCCTTCAAATCTTTGACTTCTTCTACAAGCTTGAAAGGGGTGCTTTCTAACGAGGGAGGCTTTTGGGGCACAACATTCTCGGAATCTTTATCAACAAAATCCAAAACAGAGAGCTTTTCCTGGAATAATAAATTAGTAATTGATTAATACGAACAAACAGAAAAGAAGACAATAAAAACCACCCAACCTAGTGATGTAAGACAAGGTCCGACAATCAAAAGTTACTTCAACCAAATGCCAAAAATGCATGACTGTCTATTTCTAAGATAAGATAAAACAAGATCACTAAGATAAGATAAAACAAGATCAGACAGCCAAGATTTGTTCTTGTCAAGATTCAAATGACAAACAAATCATTATCCTTGGATTTAGTCTATCTCAAAAAAGGATATCAACATTATGAGGAAAATGTCACACTACCCAGTTACTTTCAAGTTCTACATATAAATACAACTTGCATGGATATTCTGGACAGGAGGGTGCTAAAAAACTAAATGCTAATAACCTACTAGCATTATCTCCTCATAATTGAAAGGCAGTGTTATGGGTAAATAGCTTAGCGTCATTAAGTATCAATTAAATAATCACTTATATCACATAAGAGTTTATGCATCACAATCAAAGAGAAAACACGGCCAGCTCGGTATAATCTCCGTGTAATCTGTTTCTATAAGCTACAAGCTATAATCGAAGCTTATGAAGTTAAGCTAAGCTAAAAACAGGACATCATAAGATATTTTCATAAGCTCTTTCTCATAATGTATTAATGTTATAAACTAGGTCAATAAACTCTTCCAACCACTCCAAAGTCTAAATATTAAAACATAACATAATAAAAAAACACAAAGAATAATGCAAATATCAAGTTTAATATCATAGCATAGTACCATATGAAGTTTCATGAAAACTTCCATTCATATTCTCATAAAGATCAAATCTTTCATAAATTTCTCTCCAGTAAAAGAACTTACCAATGGATGAACAAACTTCTGTCCATCATCACTCCTCTGCAACCAAACATGCTCAAAGGGCAAATTTGAATTATTAACAATTATACTATACTCATCCTGTGGCCTCCGAATCGTTGGTATATGAAACGGAATCTTCGCCTTCGGCCCCAACGTTTTCTTATCCTTCATAGCCACCTTAACACCATCCACCACCGGAATCTCCGAATCCTCCACCACAACCTTCCCTCTACCACCTTTCTTTTTCTTACCACAAACCAACTCAAATCCATCTTCAACCATCATACCCTCATTCACATTTACACGTCCACTCTTCTCCTCCTCTTCTCGAACCTTCCGAAACTCGTCTGCCGACACATCAAACCGCTCCAAAACGTCGTCGTTTACATTCACAAGCCAGTCGTAACCATCATCTATATCATCCGGAAACGCTGCATTCGCTGCAACACCAATTGCTTCCAACATCGACTGCGATTCACGCGAAATCTCATCGACTGGAACCTTGAATTCGTTGAAGTTGCGGTAGAAAAAGTAGTCTCTTTCGGCAGGTATGCAACGTGAAGATGCGGCGAGTTTCGCTACTGAGGAGGTGAGTGGGCCTGCTGTTAGGGTTTGTAAGGCTTGTTGTGCCTTTGCGGCGGCGGTGGCGGTGGTGTGAGGTGGTTGATCGTGATCGACGTTCATGGCGTCGAGATTCAATTGATTAGGGATTTTTGGGATTAGGGTTTATGAAATTTTATTTTTGATAGAGTCGCTACTAAAGTGTTTTTTCTTTAATTAATTAATTAATAAAAACTTTACCAAAAAACAATATTAATTAATAAAAAAATGTGACAAATTGAGTGGGAGATTCTGTGACAAATTGAGTGGGAGATACTTGTAGTTTTTTTTTTTTGTTACATTTATTTATTGGGTCATGCTAAATAGTGCTCCTGGGACACTAGTTAAGCATACTAAAAAAGGAAACAACTGATAAAGTTAATGATGAGAGAGAATAACTTTTCACATCATTAAAACATTGAATGCACAATTTACGAGATAAAACTTCTATATTTGTATCCTTAACTAGTGCACCGGGGGCACTGTTTAGCATTTTCCTTATTTATTTATTTTACTTTTTCCTTTTGAAAAAATTTTATTTTTTATTAAAGATATTATAGTTTGTTTTTTGGGTACATGAAGAGGTACTATAATTTTGTTTTATTTTAATTTTATTAGCGGCCAAACAGGCGCGTTGTGTCTATTATGCAAATTTATATAAAAAAAGTCATGAGTTAGTTAATAAAAGATTGTTACTGTTAAAAAAACAGACATGTCTTGTATTTTTGTAAGTTTGTTAATAACAAATTTTTACTGCTAAAGAAAAGTTAAGGATATTATTGGTATTATGAATAGATAAACAATTATTTTTTATATCCTCTTTATTTTATTTTTTTATGTCCTCTTTATTTTATTCTTTTTATTATAGGCATAGAATAGATAAAACTATTGCTTATTTTTTTATGGGTGCTTTGAAAAAATATAAATAATTGGATTTGGAACCATGAGAAAGACCAAGGACAACAACTTGATGTGAAGGCGATGAGACTTTGGTTTTATGTTGTCTAAGTTGTCTATAGCAGTGGTGAAGAGCACGCACATCAGATGCGCTAGTTATGGCATGCTCCACCTCATGGAAAGCTAAAGTGTAATGTTGATGTGGGTTTACATGAAGCGGCAAGAAAAACTAGTGCAGGATGGTGTGTTAGAGATTATAGAAGTCAATTTGTCTTAGGAGGAAGCTCTTGGATCCATGGAAGATGTTCAAATGAAAGAGAAACATTAGCATTATTAGAGGCGATGAAGGAACTACAACAAAGAGGCTTTAATGAGGTTATCTTTGAAACAGATGCACGTAATATAGTGGATGCTCTTCGTCATGGAAACTCCATAGTGTCCGAGTTTAGCTCTATTATTCATAAGATTCATAAGATTAAGGTCTCGTTTGGCCCTACTTACTTTCCACTTTTTTCCTTCTCCTTAAAAATAATAAATAAGTAAAAAATTGTGTTTGACCAAACTTCTCCTTATTTTCTACTTTTTTACTTTATTTCTCTAATTCTTTTAAGGAGAAATAAGTCTAATAAAACTTTCTACTTCTCTATTTCTTTTAAGGAGAAGTATAAGAGTAGAAAATAAATAGGGCCAAACGGGGCCTAAGTGTATGTTGTCCTTAAATTCCGGCTTTGAGGTGAAGCCTATTTGTCAACGTATTTTTAATTTGATTCCACCTTGTATTAACAACTTTTTATATAATAAAATGATATCAATTTCCTTTTGTAAAAAAAAAAAAAAAAACTCTCATGATCATTAATGCTCGTTAATTTTACAACATTAATATCATTTTCTTTTCCCTTTTTCTTTTTGAATAAATTAATATATATTTTTGACTTATATGATCAAATATTAAATACATCCTTTGTCTAAATAAAAAATAGGATTAATTGGATATTTATGTTAAATATGCTTAGATCTCATCCCGAAAAACTAGCTCAAAGGGTGAGGTTGCCCTCACATATTTATACACTTAACCGCCCGGGAACATAAGCAATGTGAGACTTCAAACAAACTCCAACAACACAACAACATATTCAACAATTTAGTCTCTTATGTTTATTTAGGTTTTAGTTTGGTCACTTATGTTTAAAAAGTTTTAAGTATTTTTTTTTTACAAAACACGACATTCACTCATTCAAATTGATAGAATATATCGAATAATACAAATTCGAAATCAAAAAACTGAAAAAGGTGAATATGCGAACAAACTCACAGCATCCGCGTTAATACCATACAACTATAAAATACCTCAGATTCTGCAACGATGATGACGCCAAAGTCATTGATTGCTGAACCGAACAAACATCACACCAAGACGGAACAACAAAATACTGCCACAACAAGAAGACGCAACACAACGTCGCACTAAGACAATGAAATCAGAAAAATAAAAACTAAATAAATGTGAGAATAACTTATTTAAATGAAAATGAAAGAAAAAATAATTTAGAGAGGTGATTTTGGATCAAAAATTGACCCTAGAACCACCCCTCCTCGATGAATGAAAAAAATAAATAAACTAGGTTTAAGGGGGTGGGGGGAGGCGGCTGTGAGAAGAAGAAGCATGAAACAAAGTTAATATCCCATAAAATTCAAAATTTAAATTTTATGAAATGTTAACTTCTTTTTTCATACAACTTAAGTTTTCAGTTGGTCCCTTATGTTTTTTTATGTCATAATATGTTTGTCATTTTCTTTAAATTTTGAGTTAAATTCTTCTAAAATTTTCGCATAGTACCCTCTTAAGTTGTGCGCGTAAGCAAATTAAGAGCCCGTTTGGCCTAGCTTTTTTTCCTCTTATTTTGAGCTTATGCAACAGCTTATGCAATTTTTATGTATTATTATACGTTTTTCAAGGTAGTTTATGATAAAATAGCTTATAAAAATACAATTTTGACTAGTATGAACTTATAAAATAGCATAAAACCTAATTTATATTGCATAAACTGTTTGCATAAGCTCAAAAGAAGAGGGAAAAAAGCTAGGTCAAACGGTACATAGATTGTTCAAACAAAAATTTGACTAAAATGACCAACTTGAAACTTTTTAAATGTAAGGGACAAAATTAAAACCTAAAATAAATATAAGGAACCAATTAATATGAGATTAAGCCTTAAAAATATTCCACGGACAATTTTTTTGTATAGGATGATACTTTTTTTTTGTACTAATGGATAAGATGACACAAATCTATCTCAACTTAATTAATATTGAATTGTCTTTCAATGGATCTAACTTCAGCCAACTCTAACAAGAAAATTTCTCTTTTCACACCTCATGTTTCTTCTAGCTCTTTGAAATTTCAATTTTGCCCTCATAAATAGTTTTCAGATAATTTTTTTTGGATAAGATGACACTTTCATTTTTGCTACCTTAGGTCTAGCATAAGCCCAACCAAACATAAAAGCCGAAAAATGTTTGGCATCATGGCGTTCACCACACTAGTCCGGCATCCGTCATATCTCTCAAACAATTTTAACAAAGTTAGTTAATTAAAATAAGTTTTTGAAATTTGAATATAATAATAACGATCACACAACATAATATAAAATAAATAAAAAAATACTTCAAATTCCTTGGTTTCTCTCTTCACACCATAATAGACGAACGCTTATAATTCTTTCTTCATCACTCTCCACCTCACACCACAATACAAAAATCAAAGTTTTTTTTTCTTCTCCTACAATGTAACGGAAATCAAATTATCGATTTAATTAAATTTTGACATTAAAGGCAAAAAAATGTACCTTAGCATCCACAAAACCATTTTATTGCACAAAACAAAACTCAACATCAACAAATGCTTGCACAAAACTTGGCTCCACATCAAAACATGCCGTAAGCCGAGAACCCTGTACATATAAATGAAGGTCCATGGTCACTTGTTAGACGTCGAGAACGCGTATTAATTATTTTATGGTTTATATATGTGTTATTGTTATGTCTGTCAAACAAAAACAAATGCAGCATTATGTGATTCATAGAAAAAAAAAATTATTTATTATATTATAATAACGTTGATAAAGTATCCTGTTTTGATGTAATAACTTTGAAAATCTTATTGTTGTATTCATTATACAAAAAAAATGTTATTGTTGTATTATAATAATGTTCATAATTGGTAGTTTTTGAAGCTTGAAGTGGATTAATATTACTGAAATTAATAATTGATCAGAAAGGCACTGCACAAATAAATATCGATGTCATGACCTAATTGCATATAGTTTCAACTTCAAATTCAATAAGCAGTATGTTGATGTCATGACCTCCAGAATTGTAAATATAACAATTGTTGTTGATGATATAGGGTGCATACGCCACGTTCCTACTATGACTCATTGTATGAGATCGTGTCCTTCTTCTCACGAATTCCCTAGATATCTTTGCCCAATTTTCTAGGCCGAGTTGATGCAACTCTTGGAGAAAGGCACTGCACAAAGAAATATTAATTTCAGCAACATTAATCTACTTCAAGGTTCAAATATTTACAATTATGAATATTATTATAATACAATAATAACAATTTTTTTTGTTTAATGTATATAACAATAAGATTTTCAAGTTATTACATCAAAACTGAATATTTTATCAATGTTATTATAATATAACAAATAACATTTTTCGCTTTGAATCACATAATGATGAATTTTGTTGTTGTTTGACAGATATAACAATAAAACATATATAAAGTTCAACATTTAAGACTAATTTTCTTGTAAAAGCATGTTTTTTGTATTCTCTCCTCACTTCGCCTCATCTTGTAAGTTGTGTTGAGTGTCTTTGAAGTTCAAACAAAATGGCAAGAATTCTTCGAGGTAAAGTTCAAAATATTCCTATGAGATGTTTCATCATATCCCCTAATGATCTTTATTACAGGTTATTCTTTTTTTATTCTTTTGTGAAAAAAAGATCCATTTAATTCAATTATTAAGTATGTGTTTGGTAACGCGATAGAACCCCAAAAACGCGCGTTGCAAGCTCTGAAACGTGATTTTACTTTTCTGCAAGATGTTTGGGAAAATGATATATACTCGATTTTACTTCTACAAACTCGATTCTAGTCGAAGCTAGTAGTCGGAGCTTCTGCGTTAATTGGAATCGTTTTTGGAATTTTATCACTGTGTGTAACAATTTTTATCATCACTATGCAGCAAATATATTCCCTTTGTTACCCCTTGCTCTTACGGCTGCTCTTAGCCAGGTTAGTAGAAACACAATTTGGGCTAAAATGTATTTTTGGACCCGACCGATTTAAGTTTGTCAAAGCCTCAAATACACTAAAAGTTTTTTATTTTAGTTATTAAGACGCTTAATATTTTTCTACTTGAGTTTTTTTTTTCTTCTTTCTCCTTATTTTTTTTACTTTCTACTTTTTTTTTAGAATACTTATTTTATTTTGGCAACAATTGCTATTGCCAAAAAATTGCTATTTATTGCTTAAAAAACCTGTTATTTATTTTATTGCTTACAAAGTCAAAATAACTAAATGAAAAAAAAAAAAACTACACTAATACCCGTTTCGGTAATTAGACATCTATAAACAATTTTGAGTCAAATCATCCAAACAACATACATTTATAAGAACCAATTTTACACAAATGTTGTCTAAACAATAATAGCAGAGAAGATCGATGTTCTCAAGAAAATAATTGATGAGTTATTTTGGTACCAACGAATAGAAACATTGAAGCATTGAAGAATTTCTCAAGCAAATAATTAATTTGGTACCAACGAATTTCTAAATTATTTAAAAAAGTACTATTGTGCAACATAACTCATCAATAATTTACTATGTTGAAGAATTTCTGGTGAATTTGCAGCACCAGATTATGGAGCATAAGGTTCTGGCACATATCCTCCATTACCACGAGATTTTGGATAATGATGTGAAGTTTCAGGGGCTGGAGGATTAGGAATCCGAGTTTGTGCGTGTATTTCAATTGGGATGAAGGTATTTAGGGATGATGATTGAAGAAATTGAAGAGAAAATATCAAGTTATCAATTGATGAGTTATTGTACCAACGAGTAGAAACATTGAAGAATTTCCGAGGCAAATAATTGATGAGTTATGTTGAAGCATAATATTTGATAAACAAGTGAATAAAGAGAAGAAGAAAAAAATCATAAACAAAGTCGCGACATAAAGGGTTTCAGGAGAGTCTCACACAATCCCAAGGGTTTTGGTGAGATTGTTTGATGAGCATTCGACAGAAAGGGTTTCAGGGTTTTGGTGAGATTGTTTGATGAACATGTTGTTTATATTTTTCACTAAAAAGTCTAACAAAATCCACTTCACAAAAGAATCTATCAAAATCTATGTATTTTTGAATACCAAGAGACATTTTATAAGTCGTAAAAAATCTCAATTGAATACCAACAGATTTTGTTAGCCTAATAAAAAAATCTTGATTGTCTTAATTGAATACCATAAAATTTATTCATATATTTTATTAAAATCTTGATTGAATACCACAAGATTCTTTTATAAAAAAAATCTTTTAAATTCCATTGAAATCTCAATTGAATACACCCCCTTATTATGTTAGTTTCTATGCAAACAAAACAAACGCTAAGGACCTAACCCTAAAAAGAGAGAGGGGAAATTCGAAAACAATAAAAATAGAAAGCACGCAGAGAGAGACAGAGACAATGGCACCACCAAAACGCCCCGCTGATGAATCTGCTACAAAGGATAACTCGCTTGACCGCAAAGAACTTAACTGCTAGATAACTCAATTGAGACAATGGCACCACCAAAATGCCCCGCTGATGAATCTGCCACGACAAGGATAACCCACTTGACCGCAAAGAACTTAACTGCTATTGTCGAAAGAAATTCTCCAAAAAAGAAAGGCAGAAAGAAAGGCAATGAAGAGACTTCGGTAGAAGAGAATATTGAACTTGCTAGATATTTCGCTTTTCTTTTTACCATTTTGTCATCATAGAGAAGTATAAGCATGCTATCATCATAGAAAATTGATATTTCACTTTTTTATTTTATTTATTTTCTACCGTTTTGTCATTATTATTATTATTATTTTCCAAAATGAAGTTTATGATTTGATTGAAAAAGTAATCTACGTTTTTTCGGAAATGAAGTATTTATTTTGTTGGCTGGCTGAAACTCTAGTTTTTTGTAGATCGGATAATGAAAATCCGCCAGCGAAGCCAATTGTTAATGTTGAGGATAGCGGAAAGAAACACAGAAAAGGCAAAAAGAAAGACAATGCAGAGGATTCAGTAAAACATAACATGGAACTTGTTAGGTATTTCACTTTTTTTTTTACCGTTTTTTCATCATAGAGATGTATTTCGCTTTTTTACAACGTGGAAGCATGTTATCATCATGTTTGTGAGCTCTTGTTGGAGTGTGATCGTTATTATTATATTCAAAGTTCAAAAACTTATTTTAATTAACTAACTTTTATTAAAATTGTTTGAGAGGTGTGGCAGACGCCGAGCTAGTGTGGCGAATGCCATGATACCAAGCATTTTTGAGCTTTTATGGTTGGTTGGGCCTATGTTAGGCCTAAGGTAGAAAAAAATGAATTTTTCTCTTTAAACCCCAATATTTTTTCCAACCCTCTGAAATTCTCAATTTGCCCTCATTGTTTTTGGAAAACGTTTTTCAAAATTAATATTTTCTCGGAATCTATTTTCCAAAATAAACTTAAATGTAGTTTTAAGATCTATTTTTTTTCACTCACATTCTAGTGTTTCGGATTCTATTTTCCAAAAAGTTAACTATTTTGAAAAATGTTTTTCCGAAAATTCAAATATTTCGGAACGCCAAATCCGACATTTCTTTGGAAAATATTTTCCAAAGTGGTTTTGGAAAATGTTTTCCGGCATCCTGTTATATGTGATTACAACCGCAAATTTGTTGTTCTAACCTGATTTTTTTATCAGTCTTAATCATTTTTTAGTCTAAATGTTTATTAAACTTTGTCTCTATCTTTCGCAAGCTTCTCACATGTTCGTTATTTTGTTTAATTAATTCAGGCTTGTTGCAAAACATCATGCTCTCTGCACGTGTACATAACTCACATCAATCAACACAATTGTATTTTGGATAATGTTTGGATACTGATTAGTGTTAAAAACATGATTGAGATTGATAAAAAATCAGGTTAGACCATCTCCAATGGTATAGTACCTATTAGGTACTCATATTACTTATTAGGTACTACCATTGGAGCAATATTCATTTGAGTACCTAATAGGTACTAGTTCTACAATAAGCAATAGTACATATTTTATTTTTGTGGGTCCCATTTATAATGATGTATAGTTATTGGTGAGATTTGTTATTGGTAGGGCCTGTTTAGAACTTTTTAAGAAATGTTGGGTTGGAGGGATTGAGTACTTATTAGGTACTATTATTAAAAAAATATAAATGAAATAAATGTACACGTGAGACCCATTTAGGTACTCAAAAATGAGTATCTCCATTGTGGATGCTCTTAGACCAGCAAATTAATTTGTGGTTCTTATCACAGATAACAGGGTTTCGATAAACGTTTTCCAAAATCATTTTAGAAAATAATTTTTAAATAAGTATTGTTGATTGGTTTAATTTTTAGAAGAATAAAATAGGAATATTATATTAATTTTTATATTGTTTCTTTAATTAAAAATGGTCAAACTCTGGTCCGACATTTAATCCTTAAACCATAAATGTCGGTTCAATGACTAGTATGGTTATGATTACCATAATTAAAAGAGATTGATTATTTATAACATGATGAATTAAAATTAAATCAAACATTTCAATAATTTAATAGTATATACAACAAATAACATAATTTATTAAATTACTTAAAAGTACACATAATTTGAAACGATTGTAATTAATAGGCATAATAACTTCTAATTCATCATTAACTTCACCTTGTCCACACTTTCTTTAAGTTAGAAATGTACTAGTCTCACACCCGTGCGATGCACAGGTGTTATGTTGTATTTTATATTATAATGTTGAAAAATTATTCGTATAAATTGTAACAATAAGTATTGTGAAAATGAAAATAATAATAATAAAAGTGATGTACTTATCACTTCCTCCAACCAATATATTTTCAACCTTATATGTTGATACTTCTTCAACCAATTTTTTTATCTTTGAAACCAAACTATTTCCCACAGTAGCAAGAATCTTATCACACTGGATGATCAAAGTAAAAAAAGGGAAAAAGTCAATAATAAAAAAAACATCAATAGAGATTTTGTGAAAATGTGAGAAGTATATCAAGATAGTACATCACTTTTTCATCAACAAACAACATATTCATAGACGTAACCTTGGTTTGTTTTTGTCTGTTACATTCCACGTAGATAGGAGCTATGGTTTGAAAGAGTGATTTTTTTTTAACTAAAAACTAAACTCAATAGAAATGTATGCATGGATAAAGAAGTAACTGTTATACTGATTATATATACCTATATGTATAGAGAATGAGTAAGGACCATCAAAATTGAATGAAATATGATAATGATAATGGTTATATATTTCAATCTCATAACCTAACTTTTTGCATAACCTTCACTCTTCTCTACAATTATAATGTAATTAAGTCAATAATGTATACACACTTCGTATTTTTTTGTGTGACTAAATTATAAACTCTTTGTTGTTTCTATGAAAACGGTTGACATTTAAATGGGATAAATGTTGAAAGAGAATCCAACTATGCTCATCTTCATTGTCACTAAGGAATGTTATAATCTATATATAATGTGTGGTACTAATTATTATTATTATTATTATTATTATTATTATTATTATTATTATTATTATTGTTGTTGTTTTGGGTTATTATCCATTTTAATTTTTTTTATTATTATTTTGTGTATTTTATTGTTTTTTGTTCAAAATAGTTAATGTTTTTGCTAATAATCTTTTGTCCATTCTTTATTTTATTGTTTTTTGTTAATCAAAACTGTAACATCTTGTGACATCAATTTTTGGATAATTAGAGAAGCATAATTCTTTATTATTTATTATGAGATTGATATAATATAAAAAAAAATAGAGATGAGAATGATATAATATAAGGAAGTGATGTGGCATTATTGTGTGATTTAATTGGATGTAAGTGGGTGATGTGGATTAGGGTTAAGATGGATAGTAGGAGAACTATCTAGGAATTAATCTTTTGTCCATTCTTTATTTTATTGTTTTTTGTTAATCAAAACTGTAACATCTTGTGACATCAATTTTTGGATAATTAGAGAAGCATAATTATTTATTATTTATTTTGAGATTGATATAATATAAAAAAAATAGAGATGAGAATGATATAATATAAGGAAGTGATGTGGCATAATTGTGTGATTTAATTGGATGTAAGTGGGTGATGTGGATTAGGGTTAAGATGGATAATGGGAGAACTATCTAGAAATTATATATATAGATTTGTTAACAAACTTAAATTTTAATATATCACCAGTTTAAATTTGTTCGGGTATATAATATCATCTATCAAGTTCCTATCTTAGTAATATCCCTTATCAATATATCACATGCTACCATAAATTTGATGTGACTGTATAATGTAACATTGTCAAATCCAGATGCTTTGATGAAGTCACCAAATTCACCACTGAGTATTTGGAAAATATTAACAACATAAAATTAGAGTTAATCTTAAAAGTATATTGTAAATGGAATAAATAAATTTAAAAATATTTAAAAAATAATTAAATAATCGAGAATCAGATGATGTATATTAAGTGAAAACCATGGTCTTTCTGTCATTCATACGGAAATCATGACATTGATCATTGCTATAGAAATTGCACACAACAAGAATTGGAACTGTCTTTGGCTTGAAAGTGATTCAAAAGTTGCACTCCTTGCCTTTAGTAATATAGAAATTGTGCCATGGGACTTGCGTAATCGGTGGGTAAATTGTTTAGCTTGTGGAGTCACTTTGCAATGGTCACATATTTATCGTGAGGGTAATTCGTGCGCCGATAAAATTGCCAACTTGGGGCATGCTTATAACAACTTGGAATGGTGGGAGTCATTACCATCTTTGCTACGTGATGACTTCTTGCGGGATATGCTTGGAATCCCTCAATATCATACTATTTAATATCATTTTCTTTGGGATAAGGCCTAGTCCTCCCATGTATATATCTTTTTTTTTTTTTTTTTTTCTATTTCTATTAATACATATGTGCTAATAGATAGAGGAAGGGGATAGGTGGGGGTGCCAACATAGTTGGGATGTCCACTTATAACTTGATATCTAGACGTTCTTAATTTATCTAAAAAAAATGTATATTTTTTTTTGAGCAACAGATGATGTATATATATATATATATATATATATATATATATATATATATATATATATATATATATATATATGTTGTAAGAGTGACATATGCAAAAAAAGTTGGATCGTCTAAAGCTTGTTATTACGTGTGATTTGATGACAACTTTTAATGGATCTGTAGGCTCGTGAAATTCAGTTGTATGGAAAATGTTATCTCAAAAAATAATTGAATAAAATCATCTTATTGTCATTGATATGAAGAAGAAAAAAATCTTGTGTTTGGCCAAACTATAGGAGTAGGTCTAAGATATTAAGCTAAACTCAAGGCTAGCCATCTGATTCAAGTAAAGAGAATCATCAAGTATATAAATGGAACACGTGACTATGGAATCCTCATACTCCCATGATCCCAATCCAAATAGTGGTAGGGTATTGTGATGCAAATTGGGCTGGAAGCATAGATGATAGAAAGAGTACATTAGGAGGATGGTTCTTTATTGGCAACAACCTGATCTCATGGTTCAGCAAGAAGCAAAATTGCATATCATTATCCACTGCAGAGGCTGAATACATTAGAACAGAAAGTAGTTACACGCAGCTACTCTGGATGAAACAGATGTTGAAGGAGTACAATGTCGAACAAAGATGTCATGACATTATTTTGTGACAACATAAGTGCTATCAACATCTCAAAGAATCTTGTCCAACATAGTAGAACCAACCACATTGACATTCGCCATCACTTCATCAGTTAACTTGTGGAGGACAAAATTGTGAATTTGGAGCACATAACCACTGAAAAACAGCTGACAGACATCTTCGCTAAAGCTTTGGATGCAACCCAATTTGAAAAGTTAAGGAGTGCTATTGATGTTTGCATTTATGAAGGTCTGTAAACAACTACAGACCAAGAAGGCGTGCAACTAACATAAAAAATAATGCACACGGAGTATTAGAGAGAGAGAAATAAAATCATGAAGGAAAGGATGGTCTCATTGTATTTTCTACCCTTTGTATATAACTAGTTACCTTTCTCAAATTATGACAAAAAGGAGGAGTAGTAGTAATCAGTAATACTTATATGTTAGTAGAAATTAGTAAGTGACCGCTTATATGTGGATTATTATGATTGTTATGTTGTATAGAGCATATTCATATGCTTAGTAAGCTCCGAGCATTTTTATATGCTTAGTATCTGCGATGTGTGTCTAGAGCATTTATATGCTTACTATTGCAACTACTTATAGCCTTGATCACTCTGATTAAAGTGCTTATACTGCTACAAAGCTTCGTGGGTTGCTAGGTTACTAGGTTACTAGTTTACTAGTATTGTTATGAATTGTGCATGCGTGCATTGAAGAGAAGACTGAGACTATCTCATGCACTAAAGAAACTGAAGACAATCCCTCATATAATCAATATCGAAGAACTCTTGAAGACACATAAATATAAAGATCAAAAGAATACATGAAGACATGTGAAGATCACAAATTGAAGATTATGAGTTGCACATCTGAGTACCGAAGATTGAAGACTGAAGACTATGTGTGCACATCTGGTAAAGTTGTTTTAGCTAGAATTTATCAAAGGGGGAGATTGTAGTTCATTTTGGATCAACTGCATTAAAGCTAAAACATGTGAAGGACAGATGTGCTAAGTGCAACATGTTAAACAAGATGTCCCAACTTGAGTATGACATCTTGCCCCAGAGCTGCAGGCTGAAAATGCGAACTTATCTTATGGGCGCGTATCTCTCTTAAATTTGTTACAATGCAACATTTTCAAGTACGAACAATATTTGATGAATCTATAGATTAGAGCTAGTTGCGAGTCAAGTACTTATGTGTTTACACAAGTTATACCGACTCTAGAACTTAGGTGCTAAAGTTTAGAGTTTAGATTATTGTTGAATGGTCTGTCAACATATCATCGTCATTACTAAAGAACTAAATCACCTGGGCTAGGGATTGAGGAAAATGAGTGGGTTCTCATACTTAGGGGGAGTAAGCTATTAGGTAGAAGATACACTAGGATTAAGAAACGACATATGGAACAACATAGGGGTTTGTTGTTACTTTTAAGATTAAGTATTAATTCAAAGTAGTGGTTTTCCTTTCATGGATTGGTATCCCTCCAGAATAGGTGTGCTTTTCACTGAACTGTGTAAACAACTGACTGTGTTCTTTATTGCTTTCCTTTGTTATTATTGTTGCGTCATATTGTTCATCACGTTGTGCCAGACATCGTGTAAGACATCTTTTATCTGAAGAACAAAATTTCAATATATTGACTCAAGTGGTTAATGAGTTCTCCTAGGACGAATTGTTCGAGATAACTCAAGTTGAATTATTAGTAAAAACACATATTGATGGTCCCATAAGTGTAGCCCAAATGATAGCTACCAGGGCCATTATTGGAGTGGCTGGAGTTCGAACCCCGGATTTCATATTTCTCCATAATTAAATGTGTGGGAGTCTAGCCACCAGACTACTTGACAAAAAAAAAAAAACATATTGATCGGACTTTACTTATCTTGTAATTGTACTCTAAATTACCAAACCTCTTTGGCGGAAATCAGAAGATAGGTTTTTTTATACATTAGTCTGTAATTCTTCGATTCTTCTTCGAGGCTCCCACTCTGTGAATAACTTTGGTGAAAGTCCTGCTAACATTTTTTAATTAAAAAAAAAGGTGTAAAATGTAAATATAGAATACCCCTCTTATAAATAGATTAAGGAACAAAAAACAGAACAAGTGACGACGACTCATCAAGTGACGACGACGACGACGACACAGACACTCACTCACATTGCTTTCACTTCTTCGCTCCCACTCACCTGGAAATGAGGTTTTCTCCCTTTTCTTTCATTCTTTCTTTCTTTTTCGTTTTACTTTTGCTGAAATCTCAAACTTTTACATGTTCTGTGTGAAGAAAAACTATTATTACTTAATTTTAGCACTACCCTTTTGAATTTGATGTTATTATTGTCTTTGCTACATTTGTTTCAAGCATCAAAATCATATCTTTGTAATAATGAAACAATAAAATGGAGATTTTTGAAAATTTGTTATTGACCCATTTGTTTGTAACATGTAAAGTTTCAATATTTATACTCATTTAAATAATTTATGTTTATTATGTAATTGAAATGTTGGTTATTATCGCGATATTTGATATTGCTGAGAATTGCACTGAAAAGGGTGCTGATATGGTTTCAATGATGTCCGCGTTGCGGTTGCAGAGACATCAAAAACCCTTGATGCCGCGGCACATATTGTAGTCATGTAAATATTTGCAAAGCCCTATAAAAAGTCTCATTATTCTGAGACATTATTTTTATTAAGTAATTGAATGTTGGTTTTAAATCAAAGTATTTGATATTGCGGAAAATCACATTCAAAAGTTGTTGACACGGTTTCTATGATGATCGTGTTGAGGTTGCGGTTGCAGATATTGTGATTGCAGAAATTTTTGTAAAACCCTATGATTGAAAAGTTATTGTTGTTTATTTTAAATTTGATTTTTGGTTTGTGTGTAGTCGTCATCCAGAAGTTCTTTGGGCGCAGCGTTCTGATAAGGTTTACCTGACTGTTTCTCTACCTGATGCAAAGGATGTTTCTGTGAAGTGTGAGCCTCATGGTCTGTTTACTTTCTCTGCTTCTAAGATTCAACATGAATCTTACAACTTTAGCTTGGAACTTTATGGATCAATTGCACCTGAGGTGAGTGATTGTAATTACAACCGCATTTGTCTACATTTTTCCGCAATATCAAGGTTTGTATATTGAGTCTTTGAGTCTTTCACTTTACCAATTGTGGTCTGCAATATAAAGGTTTAAGAAGCCTCTGCAACTACACTGTGCTTGCAATTGTGGTCGCATTTCTCTGCATTTTGCGAAAATATCAAGGATTGCATAATCGAGTCTTTGACTCCTTCACTTGACTAATTCTTGTTCGTGTTATAAAAGTTTAGGAGCCTCCATAATCACATTGAAATTATAATTGTGGCTACATTTGTCTGCATTTTTCGACAATATCAACGATTGCATATCTAGTCTTTGACACTGCCAGTTTACGAATTGTTTCAATTTTGTTTTTCCATATCATGTTTTGAAAAGGTTGGACGGTCCTATCTGAAAAGTTGTCATTATGGTTTGTAGGGTTGTAAAACTAAAACTAGCTCAAGAAACATACTATGCTCAATTCAGAAAGGACAAAGAGGTTGGTGGAAAAGACTACTGAAGTCTGAAGCGAAACCTGCACCATACCTGAAGGTTGATTGGAATAAATGGTGTGATGAAGATGAAGAATCGGATTGTAAGTTTTCATAATCATAAAGAATATTTTAAATGCAATGTTATTTAAATGGCCTTAGTCCTAATTGTACCGGACTTGGTCTAGAATGCTAGTAGAAATAAGAGCATTAAAATAGTCTTTTACTACTCTCAAGTGTCCTCATCGCGTAATCTTACTCATGGAAAACTCTCTAACAAAAGGATTAGAGAAATCCAATTTAATTGTCGTTACAACAACTAACATCATATCACTTGAACGTAAATTAAACGTTCTCCATCTAGTAACCAAATGAGTAAGTACAATGTAAAAAATAATGAATTTGTGCGTTCTCTTCCAATGTCATGATATTGTTTACTTAAGTATGTGAAAAGGCTTAGTCCAAAAAAAAAAAAACAAGTATGTGAAAAGGCTGAGGGTGTGGTTGAGGCTTGAATCCTAGTACTCGGCAGTTTATTTTCTGGCCTGCATCGAGTTTCAAGCTTCCGTGATCAAAATCTGATTAGTTCTGAGCTAGTGATCATATATAATTCTAACCTAGATTCTGAGCTCATCAGATGTATAGTGTTATTTCCTACGGCGTTAATGTTAAATGAACTCTGAAGCCTCACCTATCAGCTGCTCTGGTTAGTAAAGGGGCTGGTAGAGCAGGTAGATGAGAAGGACATACGAGGTGGTGGTTGTGGTAGCATAAATGGTTGTATTGGTTGTTGCAGAGGTGTTGATGATTGCGCAGAAATGTGCCTATCTTTGTTATTTATGTGGTGAAGAATGATGTTATAACAACAAATCCAGATATTAAGAAAATAAATAAGAACACACACAAGAACACAAACAATTTGTTAGGACTCAGATTAATGAGGAAATGCCACGTGAACCAGTAATTCATCAAGGCATTGGGGGACCTAGACCATGGCTGGTATATTCTAGAAGGAAGGGTACAAGGGTCAATCATGATTAGTTTGTTAGAATGATGTGACGTGTCTAGGAGTGAGGGAAGCACAACACCTCACAGTCCACAATATAAGGAGTAGGAGGGATAGAGAGGAGGTACCTTGGATTGTAGTAGTATTCTAAGAATGAATAGGAAGTATTAACTTCCTATAGGAGCTTAGCTCTGTGTCAGATCTGAGATTGACTCTTTTCTGTATTCCTTTCCATTAATCTTCATCAATAAAGTTCAATATTCATTCTGTTCGTGTTTTTACTGTTTTATTACTTTGTATAGTTTTCTGGTACGTATCAACTGGTCCGACCTACCGGATCTTTGACGACAGAGCCAGTGAATGCCACCGAAGAAAGTCACGTTACCTGCGTTTAAGGAGATGGAGGCTAGGGTCGAAGCTTTAGAGAAAAATTTTGCGGGTATGCAATCAACACTTGCTGATGTGCAGAATACGGTGAAGACAAACCACACTGATTTGATAGCGATGCTAGAGAAATGTTTGGGGAAGTCACTGACGGAAGATGGAGGAAGCGCGAGTGCAACAGGTCAAAACTCGGCAGCGAGGTCCGGTGTGACGGAGCCAAAAACTCAACAGATTCCGATCATCAATCTTCATGGCGATGCGATGACGGAGTTCCGTCAATCGGCGAAGAAGGTCGAACTTCCGGCATTCAACGGTGAGGATCCCGCTGGATGGATCTCACGAGCTGAAGTGTATTTTCGTGTCCAGGGTACAACACCGGAGGTGAAGGTGAACTTGGCTCATTTGTGTATGGAGGGCTCTACGATCCACTTCTTCAATTCTCTAGTCGGAGAAGAAGAGAATCTGACATGGGATCGTTTGAAGGAATCGTTGCTGGAGCGATACGGCGGTCACGGAGAAGGTGATGTTTACGAACAACTCACAGAGCTGAAGCAAGAAGGGACGGTGGAAGAATATATTACGGAATTTGAGTATTTGATTGCTCAAATCCCTAAATTACCAGAGAAACAATTTCGTGGGTACTTTATCCATGGATTGAAAACAGAGATTAGGGGAAAGGTGAGGAGTCTTGCAGCAATGGGTGAAATGAATAGAACAAAATTGTTACAAATCACCAGGGCTGTCGAGAAGGAAGTAAGGGGTGGAAATGGGTCAAAACATAACCATGGATCCAGGTTTGGAAGTGGGTCACATCGTTCTGGGTCATATGGGCCTAATAGAAATAGATCTGATTGGGTTATGGTAAGAAGAGATGCTAGCAACAATGGGGGTGCAAATAGTGGGTCTGGTGAATTCAAAGGTGATAAGCTAGCCCAGGGAGAAACAAGACGTAATGGGCCTCGTGATAGGGGGTTCAAACACCTTACTTACGGTGAATTAATGAATAGAAGACAAAAGGGATTGTGTTTCACGTGTGGAGGTCCTTTCCATCCCAGGCATCAATGCCCCGAAAAACATCTTAGATTATTGGTGGTGGATGATGAGGAGAGTGAGGATGATGAGGAGAGGATATTGGCTGTGGAGGTGAACGAGGAGGAAGAAGAGAAGGGAGAGATGAGTATCCTGAACTTGCATCACATTGCTCATGAGACTAATAACACTATGAAGTTTCAAGGATCAATACATGGTGTGGAAGTGTTAATTTTGGTGGATAGTGGTGCGACACACAACTTTATTTCCCAAAAGTTGGTGCATCAAATGGACTGGCCTATTGAGCCCACTGCTCAAATGAATGTCAAATTGGGGAATAGGGTGCAGATAGCAACACAAGGGAGGTGTAAGGAGCTGGAAGTGTACATTGGGGATTTTAAAATAAAACCAGATGTGCATTTATTTGAATTAGGTGGAATTGATATTGTTTTAGGCATTGAATGGTTGAAAACCCTGGGGGATACCATCATCAATTGGAAACAGCAAACAATGAGTTTTTGGGCATTTGGCAAGTGGGTGACACTTAAAAATAAGGGAGGGTGCAAAAGATCTAATGTAGCACTACAAAGTATTTTGGGCAAGCCCAAACCCAAGAAGAAGGGGTTGATGTGGGAGATAGAGGGGGTCGAGCCTAAGGTGGTCCGAGAATTAATCAAGTCCGAAAGCCCACACTTGGAGTTGGAGGAGGTGTTGGGTAAGTACGCTGATTTTTTCCGGACAACTTGTGAATCTGCCTTGTCTGAAAGCCAACACCAGGAGTTGGAGGTGGTGTTAGGTGAGTATGCAAGCGTTTTCCAAACGCCTTCGAGCCTACCCCCTAGAAGAGAAAAAGAGCATGCTATTAACCTCATTGAGGGACATGGAGCAGTGAGTGTACGCCCTTACCGGTACCCTCACCATCACAAGAATGAGATCGAAAAACAAGTCAAAGAAATGCTGCAAGCAGGGATAATTCGTCACAGTACGAGCTCTTTTTCAAGTCCAGTTATTCTAGTGAAGAAGAAGGATGGCACATGGAGAATGTGTATCGACTACAGAGCTCTAAACAAGGTAACAATTCCTGATAAATTCCCTATACCCATTATTGAGGAGTTGTTAGATGAATTACATGGAGCAAAATTCTTTACTAAACTAGATTTAAAATCTGGGTACCATCAAGTTAGGGTGAAGGAATCAGACATTGAAAAAACTGCATTTAGGACACACGAGGGTCATTATGAATTTTTAGTAATGCCCTTTGGTCTTATGAATGCCCCCTCAACCTTCCAAAGTTTGATGAATGATGTGTTTAGACCATTATTAAGAAGGCATGTGCTAGTATTTTTTGATGACATCCTTATATACAGTAAGGATTGGAAATCTCATATGAAACATTTGAAAGAAGTGCTGGAATTATTAGCTGCTCATAGTCTGGTTGCTAATAGAAAAAAATGCAATTTTGCTCAAAATTCTGTGGAGTATTTAGGCCACTTAATCATAGGTGAAGGGGTAGCTGTTGACCCTAATAAAGTGATTAGTGTCCTCCAATGGCCACAACCTAAGAATGTTAAAGGTGTTAGAGGATTTTTAGGCCTCACGGGATACTATAGGAAATTTATCAGAGATTACGGCAAAATCGCAAAACCCTTGACTGAATTGACCAAGAAGGATAGTTTCAAGTGGAATGAGAAAGCTCAAGAAGCTTTTGAAGTGCTGAAACAAAAGCTTACTACTGCTCCAGTTTTAGCCTTGCCAGATTTCTCTAAAAGTTTCGTAATAGAATGTGATGCTTCAGGAACTGGTTTAGGAGCCATATTGATGCAGGATAAAAAACCAGTAGCATATTTCAGTAAGGCATTGGGTGTGAGAAATTTAGCGAAATCAGCTTATGAAAAAGAATTGATGGCAGTGGTCTTAGCAATTCAACATTGGAGACCCTATCTACTTGGGCGAAAATTTGTAGTGTCAACTGATCAAAAAAGTTTAAAACAATTGATGCAACAGAAGATAGTCACTGCAGAGCAGCAGAATTGGGCAGCCAAGCTTATGGGTTACGATTTTGATATTATCTATAAGCAAGGTAAATTAAACAAAGGAGCAGATGCCTTATCTAGGATACATGACGGGGCAGAGTTCGCTGTATTGAATTCAGTGGTGAAATGGGCACAAGAAGAGCAGATCAAAGAAGAAATTCTTAAAGATGAGAAGCTGCAGAAGATAATCACAGAATTACAACAAGATCCTATGTCATGGCCTGGTTATTCTTACAAACAGGGAGTTTTGTTCTATGAGGATCGGCTGGTTATCTCAAAAACATCCACATTAATCCCTACTTTGCTAGAAGAATTTCATGCTACACCACAAGGAGGGCACTCAGGTTTTTACAAGACATACAGAAGGATGGCTGCAAATGTCTATTGGATAGGCATGAAAAGTGCAATTCAGGAATTTGTAAGGCAATGTGACATTTGTCAAAGGCAGAAATATATGGCTTCTTCACATGGAGGTTTGCTCCAACCTCTCCCAATTCCAGAACATATATGGGAAGATATCTCTATGGACTTTATCACAGGATTACCTAAGTCTAAACAGTTTGAAGCTATACTAGTAGTAGTTGACAGATTATCAAAGTATTCTCATTTTATTCCTTTGAAGCATCCTTACACAGCTAAGAGTGTTGCAGAGGTATTTTGCAAAGAAATAGTCAAATTACATGGTATACCTGTGTCCATAGTTAGTGACAGAGACCCTATATTTATGAGTAGTTTTTGGAGAGAAATGTTTAGAATGCAAGGAACTAAGCTCAAGATGAGTACGGCCTATCATCCAGAAACGGATGGACAGACTGAGGTGGTTAACAGATGTTTGGAAACGTATCTTAGATGTTTCATAGCTGATCAGCCCAAGAATTGGATTTCATGGATACACTGGGCAGAGTATTGGTTTAATACGCGTCAACAGAAAAGACACCCTTTGAAATAGTGTATGGGAGACCTCCACCAACATTGGTTAAGTGGGTACAAGGAGAAACCAGGGTAGCAAGTGTGGAGAAGGATTTATTGGACAGGGATGAGGCCTTAAAACAATTGAAAACTCAGTTGCTAAAAGCCCAAGAACGAATGAAAAACTTAGCTGACAAGAAACGCGTTGATAGGAACTTTGTGTGTGGGTGTTTGTGAAGTTAAGAGCACATAGGCAACATTCAGTGGTCACAAGAGTCAATGCAAAGTTAGCTGCTAAATACTATGGTCCGTATCCTATAATAGAAAGGATAGGAGCTGTAGCTTATAGACTTAAGCTACCTGAAGGGTCAAGAGTTCATCCAGTTTTCCACGTCTCATTGCTTAAAAAGGCGGTGGGAAATTATCAAGAAGATGAAGAACTGCCAGATTTAATGGAGGAATCAATAGACATGTATGAACCTGAAGCAGTGTTGGCCACAAGGAAAATCAAACAGAATGGTGAGGAAAGTAAGCAGTTATTAATTCACTGGAAGGGTAAGAATGTGGAAGAAGCTACATGGGAGGATGAATTGATGATTAGGAGTCAATTTCCAAAATTTGACCTTGAGGACAAGGTCGATATTGAAGGAGGGAGTATTGTTAGGACTCAGATTAATGAGGAAATGCCATGTGAACCAGTAATTCATCAAGGCATTGGGGGACCTAGACCATGGCTGGTATATTCTAGAAGGAAGGGTACAAGGGTCAATCATGATTAGTTTGTTAGTATATTCTAGAAGGAAGGGTACAAGGGTCAATCATGATTAGTTTGTTAGAATGATGTGACGTGTCTAGGAGTGAGGGAAGCACAACACCTCACAGTCCACAATATAAGGAGTAGGAGGGATAGAGAGGAGGTACCTTGGATTGTAGTAGTATTCTAAGAATGAATAGGAAGTATTAACTTCCTATAGGAGCTTAGCTCTGTGTCAGATCTGAGATTGACTCTTTTCTGTATTCCTTTCCATTAATCTTCATCAATAAAGTTCAATATTCATTCTGTTCGTGTTTTTACTGTTTTATTACTTTGTATAGTTTTCTGGTACGTATCACAATTGATCATGGAGTTCGGCCAATTGTGAGTACAGTGGTGTTGTGATTTTCGATAAAGCAAGATTACGGTTACAGATTACAATGTGAGTTTAAATACTACAATTCAGTTTTCAAGTTCATCCTTGAACTGTATTGTTGGGAGGCTTCGCCCCCTGCACCCTCCTCACCATAACCAACAATAAGATGGGGCATGGGCCAACCTCAAAGGGATGACGCTGTCATATGAGTCCATACGACATACACAACAAAGGCGATATTAAGAAAATATGTTGGAAGTTGAATCAGAACCTACACATTATCAAGGCTAACATTATACTGTCATGTAGTCACCCGAGAGTACCTTATCTAGATCTGCTCCTATGACCTTGCCCTCAATTTCTACGATATTAGATATTTCTACTTTCTTCGCTGCTACTCTTGACCTGATTAACATTTAACATATACACTTGAGTGAGTGCTAGAGAATATTGAGCTGAAATATCTCGTGTCATGTGCTTTATTTCTTAGTAATAGGATATAAGGAGACTAACAACGGAGTTCTTCGTTTTCTCTATCAATTCAAAAGTGAAACTATTATAAGCTTATTTTTCCTCCAAAATTGTTTTCTGTTCATTTTCTGTTTTGATTTTTAATTACAAAACGTCACATCATTTCAACAATGCTTCTTGTTTACAAAGATATGTATAGAACAAAATGTAAACAACTTACTGTTTTCTGTTTAAATTGACTACTTGTGAGTATTTCACTTGTCTGATTAACGTTTCTGTTGGAATTATTGCAGCTGAATTGATATCTGATGATGATGGACAGGTAAGTTAACTTTTTTCGCTTTTCACATGTAATTTTGTGTTGCTGAGTTACCAAACCTCGAGGTACTTAATCATTGCGTCTTGATCTTTTGCAGTTTGCTGGTGAAGATGATGAAAGCAGTGATGATGATGGAATGTTATGTGAGTAATCCATTACAGCTCTCTACTTTAGTTAGAGTGATTTTTCAATTGCTTACCAAAATGATATTTATTGGTAATATTGATATCAGTGTAGAATATATGCTCGGCTCAGTTTGGATAAGCAGTTTAATTAAGCGCTTATGCTTATGTATAAGCTATTTTTAAATTCATAACAAAAATAAGGGTCATGCTAAACAGTGCCCCCACACAATAGTTAAAGATACAAAAATGGAAACAAAAGCAAAAGTTTTAAGTAGAAAAGATTCTTTTTTTAACATTTCAAGACATTGAATGCACTACTTTCAATATTATATTATCATTTTTGTTTCCTTAACCATTACACTGGGGACACTGTTTCGCATTTCTCATAAAATAAAGTCAAGTTGTTTTCGTGTAGTAGTAAGCTGTTTCCATAAGTTATCCTCGAGAGTTTATGGAAGTAAGCTGAAAATGGTTTTTGAACATGTCATAAGTTGCTTCCATAAGCTCTCCCAAAAAGGTTGACAAGTGCTTAGGCTAGTTTAAACTCAATAATTCAATCCAAATAGACTCTTAGTTTATTTTGCAGTGTATCTTTGTCAATATTTCATATTAAAAAAAAAAAAGGAATGAAGATCTTTCCTCACAATTTACTTTTTTGTCATTAGTTAGACTTAGCAGTATCCTTGTAATCGAACAATTGTTTCATTCTTTTTTTATTTCAAATCCATTGAAAATATACCATTTTGTCGCGTCACTCAACATTTTTAAGTGTATTATGAAGTATAGATCTCTTATTGGATGTCAGTGTAATACTGATGTACCGTGACAGTGTATGTCTATTAAACTCTTTAATTATTTGGGATGCTCAGTTTATGCATCAGTTGTGATCTTCTCACCTTACATGTGACATAAATGATTATTATTTGCAGATCTCCCTGATTTGGAAAAGGCTAGAGGAAAGTAACTCTTATAGTACTAACAAAGGTTGAAGAAGCTTCAAAAAGATGGAGTCATATGGAAGTGTTAGATAGGTGTAGGGATAGTCTACTTTATGAGAAACAATGATGTATTATTGTAGCTATCCTGTATATAAAGTATGAGTGGTGCTTTGGAATCTGAAAACAGTCTTGTTCTTCTTTGATTACTTGCCACTAATTCTAGTGTGGTTTCTTAGTAAGTGAATGTTTGTTGCATCACATAATCTAACAAATTTTATTGAAAACCTTTTTAATTTTTTGAGATTATACAAGAAACAGAAAAGGAAAACCACCATTTTGATCCTTGAAAGCAGAATATGTTTTTGTTTAGTCAATTTAGTCCTCAAATATGTTTTTGTTTGGTCAATTTATTTCATAAAATTATTAACAAAGAAACATTGAGAATGTGTTTGTCATTTCGATAAATTCAAAGATGAGTTACACTTCCGAAGACGAAAATAGTCTTTTTCCCATCGTTGTTAACCCAAGTTTGCATCTTTGACCATAAATGTTTTATTTCTTTCATTTTATTTTATCTTGACACAATGGGATATCATTTGACAAATGAATATTTTTCACACATTTACTTTTCTTAGCATGTATTTTAGTATACACATTATACTGTATAAAAAAAAAAAGAAATTAAAAAGTAGACAAACAAGATTTATCATTTTATATTATGGGACAAAAAATACATCCACTTGGTTTCAGACTTGGTACAACTCAATCATAATTCTATTTGATTTGCACAACCAAGAGATTATTCCGAGAATCTAAAGGAAGATAAAATGATACGAGATTGTATCAAGAATTATCTACAAAAAACAATAAGAATATCATCTAGTGTCGAGGGAATTGGACAAATAAAGGAAAATATAAGTGTGAAATTTTGTCATGTAACATTAGGAGAAAGATATTTCTTAAAATGAATATGAAGACTCTGAAAATAATTTCATTTGACATCTTTGATGTAATCTAGGTTTTCTGCGTACAAATATAAGATTTACTGCAACCCTTCATTAAATAGAAATGTGTAAAATAAATAAGCTCTTGTGATCTCCCACAAAATTACACAAAAGAAAGCAAACACAATCTCAGATGACTCTGCTACATACACATCATCACAATTAAGAGGTTTTTAACCACACACATTATGCTTAATTGACATCAGAAACAGTACTATACACAAAATGGTTCACAAAATTATAATAAATAGTAATATTGCAATTTTATTTCACCAGATACATTTTAAAAAAATCAACAAACCATACAAGCAAAGACTAAATATGCACAAGAAAAGCCTAAATTGGCTTCCTCCTTGCAATGACATGTTAGAGAAGATCGTCAACAGGCACAACCATAACATCAATAAACGCCCGGTTGTACAACTTCGTGAGCAGCAATTGTTAAGTACTCTCGAAACATGACAACTTTCAACTTCTTAAGTTAACTCATCTTGATATTCTTTAACCACATCCCCACTTCTCAGTTTTATTATCTTCACTCTTCAGTCCAAATATTATCTGATTGCTCCAAGCAAATTGGCACCGTCAAGTCTTGCTCCTTCCAAATCCTGATTAATAAAAAATGAACGAAAAAATGTTAGATTATCATATTTTGAACATGAGAATAAACTTGCCATATTTTTCCCACATACTATTTCCTCCGTTGGCTTAATTTATGCTAGTCATCTGAAAGCTAACAATAAGAGGACAACAGAAACTAGAAAATACACGTGATTTAGCCAAAAACACGGTATTTAAAACATAAAATAAACAAAAGGAGCGTAAAATTAAAGAGAAATGAAAACTTTGAATGTGATTCTACATGGTAGGTACTTTTTTAATGGGTGTTGACAACCACAGATAGCAAAAATAGCAGTTTGTTCAAATTCTGCTATTTTGCAGCCACTATCTGATAACACTGTATTTAACTATTCATTCTACTGCCAAAAACTCAAGCTGTTTCAGCTGTTATATAGAATTCTCCATTCTACGTGATTTAATTAATTAGTTCTATGCCAATACAGAAGGATTTCCCAGTTTTGTAGGGTGCCAAACTGTAGTGTGTTCAACTTGTTTAATTATGTTGCGTCTGTCAATTGTTACAAACTGCACAGGCATCCACTAACTATTGGCAGACACAACGTAATTAAATACCCGACAAAGTTCCCCTCAGAAAATCATATTAATAGGAATTGGAATTTTCAAAATAGCAAAATCAGGACCACATCAGGTGGACATAGTAAAAACAAAATACTGATTAGCTGATCAAGAATATGATAAATATCAAAGAAATATTTAAAAGCAATAAAAAAATTCAGCTCATTTACATACTGTATCTCGAAGATTGACATGGCGCAGATAAGCTCGTTGAAGGTTAGCACCCTTCAAGTTGGCATTGATCAGCTTTGCACCCTGAGATATAGGGAATTGATTTCAATCAACTAAGCCATTGAAATTATTTCATTGAAGAAACTCAACTTACAATTAACAGTAATTATATAGGTTTAGCCTTATGTTTAATGAAATTACAGGAGCGTTTATTTTGAAAATTAAACAAAAAGCCCCTATTCATATTTGCAAAATTACAAAGACCTCCCTTTTGACATTAAATATCCTCCTTAATGATTCATTTTACGAATGGTAAACGAATTTCAAACAAAAAGGAACATCTTTCTGCAATTTTGTCAAACCTCAAGGGGTTCGTGTATAGAAAGGGTAACGCAATGAACAACACTCCTATCATTATGACTGGGGAATGTTACCGCCATGAGAGAAGAGACTGTTTCTATGATAATATACTGTGACCCCCAGTCTCAATGCAGTAATCTCATTGTTGTGCAATGTTGATAATTTACTTGAGATAAATGAGCATGATTTATATGTTGAGCAATGATACATATATGGTGCATGAATGTTATAAATAAGCAAATCTTGCTAGTTGCTACAAATACCAGTCCCAAAACTTCAATTCCAAAAAATTATGTTATCCAATATTTGCATAGGTACAGGTAGACAGAAAATACATCATAAGGAATCTTGGTCTAGTGTAAGAGTACACAAGTGTGTACTAAAAGAAAAATAGGAATGCATAAATACTCTTAACAATATACAGTGATAAATGATAATCTTCTAGGCAAGTAGTGCAGAAATCATCGACACCTTTTATTTTATTTTTCACAAAACATCTGCACTTCTATTACTTTCACCCATATAGGTTCTCGATATCATACCTTTAAATTAGCTCCTTCCAGATTAGCTCCCTCCAGATTGGCATTAGTAAGATCAGCATTCTGTGGTGTTAAAAATTAAATGAATGTGAATAACTACTACACTAGTGCTGCTTGTATCAAGCTTAAACCCATTTCTTGAAATAAAAATTATCCTCTGGAAAGATATTATTTAAATATACTTTCGCTTGCCACTATACATTTAATAATTAAATGAATGTCAATAAAGATTTCACTAAATTAAGGTGGCCAATCCACCACTTAATTGATTTATAAACAAATTTCATTGACTCAAAATGTTGTCTAAGCATTACAACAATAGTCTATGGGAGAATAATGGCCAAAGCTATGTAGGCATGGATAATCAGTTACAGTTTTGGCTTTGAGAATACTTGAAACGACGTTCCAGACTGTTTCTAATCCATAATTTGTAGTAATGTAATGTGCCTTGTCATAAAATGAGGTGATAGACATCTCGTGTATTGATCTAATTATATCAAATACATAATTGACCACCTTCGTTAGGACAACAATTCATTTCAAACTAATGAAATTATAGTAAGATTTAGATTCTGTTGCAGTTTACAATTCCCTCAAGAAACCTAATTCTTCAGGGGTTAGAGGCTTAATGCTGACAAAAACCCGCAAAAGTATACAAGAATAATGGAAGTTGTATAGTAAGAGAAGCTAACTAGCATCTTAAGGGAAAAATTAATGCAATGTCAAAGCTCAAAATGACTTCACAATACCAGAGAACATTTTTGAAAAATTTATAGCTGTGCCTTGTCTTGTAGATACCATTTGATCACCGGGGTAATATTTAAAATGTTGAGTAGGGCAAGGCAAACAAAGAAAATAAAACATAAGTTAAGTGGTTTAGAGATAGGAGGATCATAGCTCAAATTTAAAGCGGAACGGGACAATTTTAATTTATCAATTGCACCACAAGTAGGATTAGGGATGACTAAACACACAAGAAAATAGGTTTATTTATGAATACATTGATGAGAAATTTGGGATGGCATCCATTGCGGAAAAGATAGTAGAATATTGCCTTATGTGGTTTCTATATGTCCCAAAACCTCAATAAGGAGAATAGATTATATAGGAGTAACAATTAGGAGCTAGAGAGAGACCAAGAAAAACTAAAGGCCAAATCGTTTAGAATGATTTAGATCTAAATGTTGTCAATAGATTGATTTATGAAATTGATAAGATTTTATTTTCATTTGATTCATGCAATTGACTATACCTAGTTGAAAAAGGCTTTTGTTGTTGCTCTAAATCTTAGGAGTAGTTAAAGGAAGACACAGTGTTGATGTTAGTTTAGACGCTCCACTTCTAATGACAATGACAGACACAAGAATACTCTGATGAACCTCTCACATAAGAAACAAAAAATGGCACAAAAATGAAAAGCTTTTAGAAAACTAAAAGAACAGCATGAAAGATATAAACAAATTTGAATTATAAATTATAAATCATATAAAGATTCAAACTTTGCAAACCTGTAGATGTGCAGATCGCAGATCTGCCCCACAGAAGCTACAATATACTAAACAAGCATCTGCAAAATAGCAGTTTTAAACAAATGAAATACATTTATGGGAATACTGTTCAATATACTACTACAAACAAATGCATGGTGTCCACATTATGTTTCAGTCAAAACAAGAAAATTACTAGGACATTGCAAACCAAATTATAAAAATTATGCCGGATGCCATAGAAAGGTAACCTCAAAAGTTGGACTTGGTTTTCAAACTGAATTGTTTCCTATTTGTTCACATAAATATTAAGAAATATGAATGCACACAACAATGCCACAGTACTGACTGTTATATTTGTTAGAAATAATATAAAACCATTGATATGGCTCTATCCTAACGACTTAAGCTTTTGGGATAATCGGTTATTTGACATGGTATCAGAGCGTCTATGACTAAGTGGTCTAGAGTTCGATCGCCGCTCCCCTCACTTTCTAATTAAAAAGTGGAATTTAAGCATATGGTAGGTGGGCCTATGCATTATCCATGCTTCAAGCCCAAGTGGGCTCTTGCGTGAGGGGGCGTGTTAGAAATAATATAAAACCATTGATATGACTCTATCCTAACAGCTTAAGCTTTTGGGATAATCGGTTATTTGACAGAGCCTATATAGATCCATTTGTTGTGCAGACCTCCCATGTTTGGGCCACCCGTTGTTGTTGATTCCACATTCCAGCTTGTTCAGTTCATGATGTGAGGGGGTGTGTTAAGAAGTCCCACATCGGTTGTGAGATGACCTGAATAGGTGTTTATAAAGTAGAGGCAGTCCTCACCTTACAAGCCGGTTTTGTAAGGATGAGTTAGGCCCAATACCCAATTCTAAGATGGTATCAGAGCCTCTCCACGATCTGTTGGGCCACCTGATATCAGGTTTCCGCTATCGGGGTACCCACCGTTTATATCCACACACTAAGCCCAATAGTGCTGGACGTGAGTGTCACGAATATCGAGGCCTAACTCATCCTTACAAAACCGGCTTGTAAGGTGAGGATTGCCTCCTCTTTAGAAACTCTTCTCAGTGCACAATCTGTTGAATGTGCTTTTCTTGGATATTCTTCTCATCAAAAGGGCTTTTTATGTTATGATCCTAATAATCGTCGAATTCGGGTGTCTAGAAATGTAATTTTTCAGGAAAATAAATATTTTTTTGCAACACATCATGACACTCCTTCTACGGTTTCTGTTTTACCATTTTTTTCTAACTCTATTATAAGTCAGTCATCCTCTAAGCCCCTTTTGACCTACCAAAGACGACGTGTTGTCACTCAAAATCAACCAGCTGAATTCCACGGGCCCCCTCAAGATAGTTCCTTGACTGCTGATCCAATACAAGAACCAGAACCAGAACTTGAACTTTTACGACGCAGCTCACGCATTCGTAAGCCCCCAGAAAAGTATGGTTTCTCTAATCCCTTATCCTTGACAGCAACATTATCTAGTGTTTCTATTCCTTCTTCTTATAAACAGGCAATGGAGCATGTTTGTTGGCAAACCGCTATTGAAAATGAACTTCTGGCCTTGGAAGAAAATCAGACATGGGACATAGTGCCTTGTCCTCCGTATGTTAAACCTTTGGGTAGCAAATTTGTGTTTTCAATAAAGCTGCGTCCAGATGGATCAATAGATCGTTACAAGGCTCGTCTTGTAGTTCTTGGAAATAAGCAAGAATATGGACTAGACTATGACGAGACTTTTGCCCCGGTCGCCAAGATGACTAGTGTGCGCACTATTCTTGCTCTTGCTGCATCCCAGTCTTGGCCACTACATCAAATGGATGTGAAAAATGCATTCCTACACGGTGATCTTAAGGAAGAAGTTTACATCAAACTTCCCAATGGTATGCCCACATCTTCCTCTAATACTGTTTGCAAATTAAAACGCTCTTTATATGGTTTGAAACAGGCACCAAGAGTATGGTTTGAAAAGTTCCGATCCACACTACTTGGTTTTTCATTCATTCAAAGTCAATATGATCCATCACTTTTCCTACAAAGGACTCCTAAAGGCATTGTGGTGCTTCTGGTTTATGTGGACGATATAGTGGTGACGGGTTCTGATCAAGAGGGCATCTCTAAAATTAGAGAATTGTTGCATTCATCTTTTCACATGAAAGAGTTGGGCCGCCTTACTTACTTCTTGGGTTTGGAGGTACATTATCAATCTGAAGGCATTTTTTTAAATCAACAAAAGTATATTAAGGATCTTGTGCAACTTGCTGGACTCACAGATTCAAAAACTGTTGACACTCCCATGGAAGTTAATGTTAAATATCGTCGAGATGAAGGTGAACTTCTTGATGATCCAACTCTTTATCGCAAGTTGGTTGGTAGTCTCATTTATGTAACAATTACCCGCCCAGATATTTCTTTCGCTGTGCACACTGTAAGTAGGTTCATGCAAGCACCACGACATTTACATTTTTCAGCAGTGCAGCGTATCATTAAGTACCTCCTTGGCACTTCAAGACGTGGTTTGTTTTTTCCTAATGATTCGACACTCCGACTTCAAGCATATAGTGATGCTGATTGGGCTGGTTGTCCAGACACAAGGAAGTCTACTACTGGCTGGTGTATGTTCCTAGGAAATGCTGCTATTTCCTGGAAGTGTAAGAAACAAGATTCAGTTTCAAAGTCATCCACTGAAGCAGAATATCGTGCAATGTCTGCTGCTTGTTCTGAAATAGTATGGTTGCGCGGTCTTCTAACAGAACTTGGATTCTCTCAAGCACAACCAACTTCATTGCATGCTGACAATACTAGTGCTATACAAATTGCAGCAAATCCAGTTTATCATGAACGAACAAAGCACATCGAGGTTGATTGTCACTCTATCCGAGAAGCCTATGATCGCAGAATCATCAATCTACCACATGTCTCCACATCAGATCAGACAGCTGACATCTTTACTAAATCATTGACACGTCAGCGACACAATTTTTTGGTTAGCAAATTGATGCTAGTTAATTTACCAGCATCAATTTGAGGGGGGATGTCAATAGGTTGAATGTCTTAATGGCAAATTCAAATGCTATGCATTTGTAACTGTTATTTTGACAATAGTAACTACTATTAATTAGTATATATTGTATAATAAATGTAGATATGACAGCTACAGATTTATTGGGCTGATTCAAATGTAATTACATTGTATTTATATGAGACTTCTCCTAGAGGAGAATATACAGTTTTCAGATCAATACTTCCATGAGTCTAACATTCTTTAAGTTTAACAGTGAGGGGGGGTGTTACGAAGACAGTCCTCACCTTACAAGCCGGTTTTGTAAGGATTAGTTAGGCCCAATACCCAATTCTAAGAATATTATTAATATTTGACTTATCTTTTATGAAGTTCATCATTGCATCTTAAATATCATTTTCCAAAAAGCCAAGCATAATGCTCATTCAAACTAACCTAAATTCATATTGGATGATGAAAAAATAGAATGAAACAATATAATTCATAACAGGAAACAGTTTCTGTCCTTATTATGCGAATAAGGCATTGCATGTTCTGTCAACCATCTAATATCAGTAAGGAAGAACAGAAGATATATCTTGATCTGGGCAAAAACTAGTGTGCAAACTCATTGAAGTGTAACAGAAGACTTCACTAACAAGAATTATGTTTCGAGGATTGACCAATTACATAACCTTTTAATTTGGTATTGGGTATACTTACTAGGAAACTCCAAGAGCTATTTTCCCACAATGCATGTTTCTTGTGGATTATATATTCCTTGGTGATGAGCTGAGGAGTAAAATTCTAAACTTGGGTTGGAGAGGGTGGCTTTTGGTAAATTAGGAGTGAGATGGAGTGTAGGGAAAGCTACTTTAATAAGATTGATCCATGCAATAGTGAGATAAGTTTTGGTTGTTATTTGCATTATGTCGTGGTAATACCCGTTTGATTTCAAAGATCAGAATTAATAATAAAAAACATATATCCATATAACATTAACAAACCTTGTAGATTTGCACTTTGAAGGCATGCACCAGCCAATAAAGCACCACGAAGATTTGCCGAAGTAAACTCACATCTACCCTAGGAAAGATGAAATAATTAAGAGGCCTGCAACCATGTGTGCAATTAAATAGAATAAATTTCTGTGTGACTTACTCACGCAAATTTGCATTGTGAAAGATGGAGCCCTCAGCATCAACATCCTATTAAATTATATCGGTTTTAGGTCAAATTGTAAATTAAAATCAAATCTAGATGGTGATGTGGTCAACAGGCACCAAAATATATAATTTCATAAACCAACTAAACAGTACAAGCATGAATGCAATCTTAAAGCTTTCAAAAAGTAACCAAGAAAATATTTGGTGATCGTTAAATACTATACCACTATCAATCATTTACATTTGAAAAGTAAATAAATAAATAAATAATCAAACATTTACATCAATATATTTATGCTAAGGACGTGTATCTTTTGGCTGGACTATAACCTGTGTTAAAACTATTGAAAGTCTAAACTCACGAATGGCCTTGAACTAAATTTAGCTCAAGCTTCGGAAATTTTAAACCTGCCTTGCCTTCTGTTATTATATATACGGCTGAATAAACTGGCTAAATGGACATCCCCAAGTATGACGACTGGTTAATTTCATACTTACCCGAAACTTTGCACATTGAAGATTTGCTCGTGAAAAGAACACATTTTTAAGACAAGCATAACTGAAATCCACATATGATAAATCCTGAAAATCCAAAATTCAAGAGATTAATGTAAGGGTTGATGTTAGTGGACATATTATCCTGCATAACTTACCATTTAAAAACTCTATTGAATATGATGACCTAGATCTCTGTCATACATTATTATAATGTCTAGAAAAATGGTTACTGAAATAAGTTTTTCGACCTAAGTTAACACATTAATGCCATCCCCTGGAGCATCCTTCAAATGCCCCAATTGTATAAATATTTAAGATTTAAGATAAATATGAATACAAGTTAATCTTGTTCACATATATGAGCTTACAACTTCCAAGTATTGACAGAACTTAAGTTACAGAACACTAGATAGAGCAACCAAAACTCATATCCAAGTAATAATAACCTTTGTTTTACAAGGACACTGAGATACATAGATTTTATATAATATATGGTCCAAGAGTTTACCAGTTTACAGAGGTCGATACCATACCAGTTTAGAGAGGTCGATGCCAGAAAGATTAACCCCTCGAAACCTGACTCTCTCAGATTGTATACACTTGATGATATCAGTACGAGTCAATTCTGTACGGAGCTCATCCTCTTCCTTCCTCTTATTAAGGACATCTTGGATTCCATCTATAAGCCCCTAACATTTTGCAAATGATCATACGTCTTAGGAATTTCATATGGCCAGAAGTTTCAGTTTCTTTTCCATTTAGTAAAGTAATTGGAGAGAATCCAGGAATAAGGTATATAAGAAACTTAAAGTATAATAACAACATGGAGTAAAGAGCTAAGTAAGATATAATAGCATGCAAGTGTAAGTATCAAAATATATATATTTATGATATAGTAAACGATGGCTTTGAGTTAAGATGGGGAAAATTTCCATTGCAGATTGCTCTTAATGATACAAAAAGTCAACAATCAAAACAACCGTGACCCTTGTGCTTAAAGTTGTGATCTGGACTATTAATGAAAAACAACCCGGGGCTTGTTTACTTAAAAAAACATTTTCAGTTTGCATTTTCTAAAATTTGTGGAATATAGAATATAGAAGGATAGCTAGGGAGAACGCGTTTCAGAAACAATGAAAGCAGTATTTTGTCATTTCCAAAATTTCTTAAAGTGTTGAATCTGTTTTAAAAAATTTTAAAAGAAAATGGTGAGGGGAATTTTTAGTTTAAGTGAATATGAAAACATGAAACATATATAGTAAACACGCCCTTATGTTAACAATCTAATGGCGAAGCATGGCATCATCATGGTGCTGACATTCTCATCACAAACAAAATTGGCAAGACACAAACAATGATGACAGTGCTAGCTAGCAGAAAACCAAACCAACATGATAACGCCTTGCTCTATTTCTCTGTTAATACCTTCCCTACTTCTCTCAATTAAATATTCCTCAATTCTGTCTACTATTCAAGTACAACTAACCTAAATCACAAGCTACATTAAAATCATACTAACAAAACAATTAAGTCCTTGCCAAAGTTATTTAAATATCACCTCAAGCTCTTGATTAATGTCCATATAAAAACTCTACTCATGCGAGAATTGCTACATGCTAGAACCAAAAAATAAAAGAAAGAAAGAAAGAAAGAAGCTGTGCTCACAAGTAGCTGATAGTACTCAGCTTCCCTTAACAGCTCTGAATATTCAGCTTCCTCGAGAATGGGAACCACGCCGTCCCTTAACCAATTGAGAATGTGTCGGAAGTGCGTACCATCCCTATCAACAAACACATACCCCTGCAATGCAAACACAAATTACCACTGTCCCCAAAATCAACAAAGGTAACAAAATGTCTCATATGATAATCTCATCATATGCTTTTAATTTAATTACCATAATAATAAGTAAATATCCAAATTGGTCGTGACAAAAAACACTAAGACCTATTTGGTCTCCAAGAACTAACATTCTCCAAGACCTATTTGGTATGATTTTTTTCCCCGAGTTTATTTTTATGCACCATCAGTGTAAAAAGTTTTACATTGTCAGGCACATCACAGTCAATCATGTGAATGACTTTAGAAGTGGTCATGATAAAAACCAGACATTCATAATGATCACTGTTATAAACTTATTATTATTGACAGTGTAAAAACTCCTTACTCTGACAATGTATATAAATTCTTGGTTTAAATATAATTTTAGTTCCTGTAAGTTTTTTGCTTGGGTTCAGCCGTTGCAAATTTTAAAATTGTTGCATTTAGTCTCTGACGTCATACATGGCCATTTATAATCACACCATGTGACCCAATAAGTTGACGTTTGAGACTAAAAACAACAATTTTTATGTTTGGGTTCCTGTAAGTTTTACATGATTATCATGACCACTTCTAAAGTCATTCCTGTAAGTTTTACATGATTATCATGACCACTTCTAAAGTCATTCCTGTAAGTTTTTTAGTAAAAAATTATGAATGTCTGGTTTTTATCATGACCACTTCTAAAGTGATTCACATGATTGACTATTCTATCAATATTTTAGTTCCTGTAAGTTTTTTGTTTGGGTTCAGCTGTTGCAAATTTAAAAATTGTTGCTTTTATTCTCTGACGTCATACGTCGCCCTTTATAATCACACCATCTGACCCAATAAGTTGACCTTTGAGACTAAAAACAACAATTTTCAAATTTGTAGGAAGTAGGAACAAATCCAAACAAAGAAACTTACAAGAATTAAAACCATTTTTCTTTCAATTCTACACTTCATTTAAACTATTCTATCAATAATTTTGGCATTCTTACTAACTTTTAGTGTAACCATACAATTTTAGCTATACTTTATTCAAAATTTTGTCATTCTTACAAACTTTTGGTGTAACAATACAATTTTAGCTCTAAAGCTTATTTGGATTGACTTATTTGAACTTATCTATGGACATAAGTTTTGTGAAACTGCTTGAGATAACTTACAAAAACAGCTTAAGACAGTTTCAATAAATTGTTTTCAACTTATTTTCATAAGTTCTCCAATATAGCTTATGAAAACATCTCGTAGCATATATAAAAACAAGGGTAAATAGATTTTTACCCCCTGCAAAGTAGGCGAGTTTTGGTTTACCCCTGCAATTTTTTTTTTTTTTTGGATCACCCCTATACTGTGAAGATTCTCCGGTTTGCCCTCTCATGGAAAATGTTGACCTAAGATTCCACAAAAGTGATGACGTGGCAAGGTCAGTCAGGGGTAAACCAAAACTCGCTAACATTACCGAGGGCAACATGACAGAATCTTAAGTCAACATTTTCTATGAGGAGGTAAACCAGAGAATCTTCACACGTAATCCAATTTTTTTTTGCAGCGGGTAAACCAAAAATCGCCTACTTTGCAGGGGTAAAAACCTATTTACCCTAAAAACAATTTACCTTTTGCTATAAAAAAAATAGCTCAGATAAACTTATACATAAACGCTTGTGATATAAGTTGCAAATAAGTTGTTTATCCAAACAGACTCCTATTTTATTTACAATTTTGTGTTCATTCATTCTTTACCTAAAACAAAACTGAAAAAATGCAAGATAGTGATTAATAATAGCAATAATAATTGGGGAAAAAAATGCAAGTTAGGGATTGGGATAGTGCCTTGTGAGGATCTTGAGAGAGAGTATGGCGACCACTGAACATGGCGGCGAGCATTGAATCTGGCTCCCGCTGTGTAACTGTATCGATCGTCGTCCAGAATTTCTTCCCACCTGCGAAATCAAAACGGAATGAAACGGTGTCGTTTAGTGTGAATTTGTGGGATTGTGAAAAAGAAATGAGTTAGTTAGTTAGTTAGTTAGTTAGTTAGTTACCGATGTTGAGACGAAGCGCGGAAGAGAAATCGTCCTTCATTGCTCAGACTGAATGCTGATGGACGGTAGAGTTTTCTCAGACCACCGGTTACCGGATGTATCAAATCAATTAAATTAAGGTGTATACTTTTGTTTTTTTGGTTAATAAAAGAAAATTGTTGATGTTCTTGAAAAAAAAATGTTAATGTTAAAAAGGTAAAATGAAAAACCATTCTTAATTAATATATGCAGTTTGTAAAAAATAACGGACAGGTAATAAGTTAGCTTATATCGGATAAATTTATAGTTTTTTTTCCGACTTCCATATCAGTTTAATCTAGTTCGGGGTCAGTTTTGACATCAAGTAGTTCAAGTCCCCTCCGATCGCAGTTGCGGGCTTATATCTTTTAGTTTATAGCAAATAAGCTAGCTGATTGAATTTGTAGTGTTTGATAAAATTAGCGGTTGAACTAGTTTATAAATATGAAATAACATAAAAAAATATGTTTAATTAATACTTAAGTTTTTAAGTAAGATGATAGGGGTAAAATTGGAAGAAGAAATGATAAACTATAAGCTCATAAGCTACTGGAAATAAAGTTTTAAAAAATAAGCTATAAGCAAGTAAAATAAGCTATAAATTTTTAAAATAAGCTATAATCTATAAGCTAGCTTATTTATCTTTTCAAACTTTAGTGGTGATTGATACTGAATTTTATAGAAAGACCACAGTTTGTGATGAGGACACGTTGACATAAGTGATGCAATCCAAAGGTTAGGAGGTCCTATGACAAGGGCATGTGCAACTTAATTCACTTCATGATCAAATCAATAGAAGGTCCGACCAAAGTTGAAGAAAATATGATCCAAGTCGAAGAAAAAGAACCTAAATTTATAATTATCATCCAAGCATGTGATAGTGACATTATAAAGAATAAGCAAAGTAAAAAATAAAGAGTTTCACTAAGCATATTGTTCTGGGCCGAGCTTAGAAGCTCGGTACACAATCCAACGAGCTTGTGTAGTCGAACTGATCCTTAACCACCGGGGACATCGTAAAATGCTCGGGATACCAACGGCTACTTCTCCATGGCTTCTGTAACGTCTAGACACCGGAATGATGAGCATTAACTGCACATCATGGCTCCTTAGCCGTTTTCCGGCAGCCACTTGATGGCCATTAATGCCATCAAGGGCCTTAGCCCAGCGCTGGGGGCTATATATATGCATCTCCACTTCATTTGCAAGGTATGCATTATTCTAGCTAAGAAAACCTTCACATACACAAACTGACTTGAGCGTCGGAGTGCCTGCAGGTACACAACCCCCCTCCGCTTCAACAGGGGTCTCAAACGCTCTCAACCACTGCAAACGCCGGCGAAGTCGCATCATCCTGGTCAACACGATCAGTGGCGCCGTCTGTGGGGAACTATAGTTTCCCTGTTTAACCAAACCAAAAACTAAAAACTTCCTTCAAAACACTTCTTTCACGACCAATGGCTGGCGTTAACAACCACCAAATCCCGGAGCACGTGGCGGAGAACCATGGAACACCAATGGACTACGCGCCGTACCACCCGCTGGACGGCCAATTCGCCTCCGTAACGGAAGATGGCCAAGGAGGGCAAGACGAGCATTACGAGCCCTACAACCCAGAAGAACCGCAGATCCCTGTGGCTACCCCGCCACAGGCGACTCCGACAATGGCTATCCCTCCGGGCGTTCCCATGCAAGAAATGATGGCTGCGCTGGTCAATGCAATCAACCGCCAGTCGGACTTATTACTGCAGCAGAACCAGCGATACGAGCAGCAAAATCAAAGGCTCGAGCAGCAAAGCCGTCGCATCGACGCAATCGCTGAATCGAGGGTCACGGCGCAAGCTCGCCCAGCTCGCCGTTCACCCACACCTGTGAGAAGCAGAACCTACTCCAGGTCACGCTCACCACCTCGCCGCAGAAGCGAGAGAAGGTCGAGCCCGAGGAGAAACGAGGCAATATCTCGAAACTCCACCCCACCGAGGAGACATTCCCCTAGAAGGGACAACCCTCCTCGCCGCCAAAAGAATCGATCCCCGGAAGAAAGGGACAGCCACCAAGGCCCTCTTTCCCGAAGGATACGAGAACTCCCCCTACCGGTCGGACTCGAGAAACCACCGGCAATGGATATCTACGATGGCTCGACAGATCCGGACGAGCACATCGAAAATCTTGAAGCTCTCCTCGAGTACAGAAATGTACGAGGCTCTATCAAGTGCAAGCTCTTTCCCACGACTCTGAGGAAAGGCGCTATGGCTTGGTACAAGAGCTTGACGCCAGGATCCATAGATTCTTGGTCGGACCTGTGCGCCCGCTTCCGGGCTCACTTCACTTCCTCGAGGCGTCATCCAAAGACTGAAGCGACCCTCGAAGCCATTATTCAAGGCGAAAACGAGCCTCTAAGGGCCTACCTCGAACGGTTCAACAAAGCAGCCGTAGAAGTGAAGGTCGAGGAAAGCATGAAGCTGTATCTCCTCGACAGGGGACTACATCCGGACAGCGACTTTGCTAAAGCTGTCGGTATCGAAGAGCCGAAGACGCTGGATGCGTTCTTCGAAAAGGCGAAGAAGTACATCGCCTACGAGGAGAAACAGAGGGCCAAAGATCTAAGGAGGCCTAAAAGTCAGGAAAAAACCAGGAACCACGAGAAAGATGAAGCTGGAACCTCGCGAAGAGGTAATGAAAAGCAAAAGGAGGAAAGGATTAAAGATTCCAAACCTCCTCGAGGAAAATTCACAACATACACTCCACTAAATGCGTCAAGAGATCGCATTTTCGCCGAAGTCTCCGCTGCGGACTTCAAAAAGGCTGGGATCCACTTCCCAAGACAGCAGCCCATGAAGGCAAATACTGATAGGACGAAATTTTGTCGCTATCATAAAAGCCATGGACACGTTACTGAGGACTGTGTCCACTTAAAAGACGCTATCGAAATTCTGATACAAAAGGGTTATGCCCGAAGATACGTTCAGAACGACGAACAAGCACAACAACAACAACAACAACAACGGCGGGAGCCTCAAGAGGTCGCAATGGCCATTGATGTTCCCGAGCAGGAAAACAGAGGCATCATCCCTCAGGCACTGGCCATCTCAGCACCTGAAATCCCACTCCCATCCCCGGGGTCGGACGAGGGAGCGCTCATGAGGCATTTCAACGCCCACCTGAATGGCTCATGGGAAAATTTCCCAAAAGCACTGGTGATAACAGGGGGAGGCCTAAACAAAATCACCCTCGGATCGGTAAAAAGAAAGTTCGAGGAGCTGGAAAACGTTTGCTCGGTAACTCCCATCACCGTCACCAAACCTGAGGGAGACTCCGACCCGCTGGCCTTCTACAAATCAGAAGTTCCTGGGGGCTCGCCAAACTACCAGATACCACTGTTGGTGAGGGCTCGCATGGCAAACTTCGACGTCCACCGCATCCTCGTAGATCAGGGGAGCTCGTGCGACGTAATGTACTCGGGGCTTTTCAAAACTTTACAACTGTCGGAGAAAAACTTGGTTCCTTATGTAGGACCCGACCTTCAGGGGTTCAACGGGTCAACTACCAAGCCTTGGGGATATGTGGACCTCATCGTCACCTTCGGCGAGGAAAAAGCTATGAAATCCGTGAGGACACAATTCATGGTCGTCGACTGTCCCTCGTTGTACAACTGCATCATCGGCAGAACTACTTTAGCAGAGCTGTTTGCTGTGTCGTCCACCGTTCACTTGAAGCTGAAATACTACACACTGGACGGACAGGTCGCCACCATCAACGGCGACATAGCTGCTGCGAGGAGATGCTTCGAGGCTGCGGCAAAAAATCTGAGCACCGTGGCAACCCCCAAGAAAACTGAAAAGAAAAATCCGGGGGTAAACACTATTGGAGGTTCCGTCGACATAGATGCTCGACTCACAAAAAAGGAGCATCAGGAAGAGAAACAGAAGGACCTCACCAACGCTGAAAAGAAAATCTACCGCCCCATCCCGGACGGAGATTTCGAGCTGGTGCCCTTGGGCGAAGACCCCCTCAAAGGGATCAAGATTGGAACTGGGCTCCCCGACTTGGTCAAAAAACAGCTGATCGCCTGCCTTAAAGACAATGCTGAACTGTTCGCCTGGAGCGCTGCAGAGATGCCCGGTATCGACCCAGAGGTCGCTTGTCATCAATTGACTTTAGATCATAGGGCTAGTGCCGTTGTTCAACGGCGTAGGAAGCAGTCTCCCGAAAAAGCGGAGGCTGCTGAAAAAGCTGTAAAAGACCTCCTCGAGGCAAATTTCATTTCGGAAGCTAGGTATACCACCTGGCTATCCAATGTTGTACTTGTTAAGAAATCGAATGGAAAATGGCGCATGTGTGTTGACTATACCGATCTTAATAGGGCTTGCCCTAAAGACGCTTACCCTTTACCTAACATAGACAAATTAGTAGATAATTCATCCGGATTTAAATTACTATCGTTTATGGACGCGTACTCGGGTTATAATCAAATAAAAATGGCTGAAATCGATAAAAAGAAAACAACATTTATGACCGAATCAGGTAATTATTATTACAACGTAATGCCTTTCGGGCTTAAAAACGCAGGCGCCACATACCAAAGGATGATGAACAAAGTCTTCAATAATGAAATCGGTGACATGCTCGAAGTCTACATGGATGATATGATCGTCAAATCCGAAGAGGAAGTCGATCATACAGCCCATCTAAAAAGAGTATTCGACCAAGCGAGAAAGTATAACATGAGATTCAATCCTGAAAAATGCACGTTCGGCGTAAAAGCTGGGAAATTCCTCGGGTTTTACTTAACCGAAAGAGGAATCGAAGCTAACCCCGATAAATGCAGAGCATTCTTTGAATTCCCTACGCCGGACTCAAAGAAATCAATCCAATCATTAAACGGGATGCTCACAGCCTTATCTCGTTTTGTCGCAAAATCCGCTCAACACGCGCTACCTTTATTCAAATTACTTAGAAAAGAATCCGCATTCGAATGGACAAAGGAATGCGAGGATGCGCTACAACACTTAAAACGAGCATTATCCGAACCCCCAGTCCTAACACGATCAAACGAAGGGGAAACCCTGTACCTTTACCTCGCCGTAGCATCGGAGGCCATCAGCGCCGTTCTCATAAGAGAAACCGAGCAAGGGCAAAAACCCGTCTATTTCGTAAGTAAGGCTCTGCAAGGACCAGAACTCCGATACTTACAGATTGAAAAAACGGCCTTAGCAGTAGTCATGGCCGCGAGGAAACTAAGACACTATTTCTTAGCTCACTCCATCGTTGTCCGAACTGGTCAACCGATTAAGCAACTCCTTGCGAGGCCAGACATGACAGGACGAATGCTAAAATGGTCGCTCGAGTTGTCCGAATTCGAAATCTTTTTCGAAAGCAGAAAGGCTTTAAAAGCCCAAGTGCTAGCAGACTTCATAGCCGAAATGACCATGCCATCTACCCCGGATAAAAACAAATGGACCATCTTCGTAGATGGATCCTCGAATCCACAAGGGAGTGGCGCAGGTATCATACTTGAAAGCGGTGAAGGAGTGCTCATAGAAGTTTCACTCGAACTCGCCTTTCCAACCACAAACAACCAAGCCGAGTACGAAGCTTTCTTGGCAGGATTAAGGTTGGCTCAGGATATGGAAGCCGAGGAAATTAAGATATTCACGGACTCACAGCTCGTCGCATCACAAATAACCGGGGAATACCAAACAAAAGACGAGCGACTCACGGAATACTTAAACTTGATCAAAGAAAAATTAACCAAATTCAGACAAACCGAAATCAAGCACGTTCCTCGCGAACACAATGCAAGAGCAGATATCTTATCAAAGCTCGCAAGCACTAAGAGAAAGAAAGGCGGAAATCAATCGCTTATTCAGGAAACGCTATCCAAACCAAGCATAGTGAAACCCACCGAGGTATTCCTGATATGCGAGATCAACGCCAACAGCTGGATGACACCTGTGTTCAAATTTTTGAACACTGGAGACCTCCCACTTGATAAGAAGGAAGCAGCTAAGGTTAAAAGAAGAGCCTGCGCATACGTAATCCTAAATGGAAAAATGTACCGCCGAGGATTTTCCATCCCTCTACTAAGGTGTGTCGAGGAAAGCGAGGTAGCCTCGATCCTCGGCGAGATCCACGAAGGAATAAACGGTCAGCACATTGGTGGACGCTCCTTGGCCAGAAAGGCCTTGCGAGCGGGATTCTATTGGCCTACCATGCAAGCAGACGCAAAAGAGCATGTCAAAAAATGCGACAAATGCCAACGTCACGGGGATATGCACTTGGCCCCTCCAAACGAGCTAAAAACGCTATCGTCCCCGTGGCCGTTTTCTTGGTGGGGGATGGATCTCTTAGGACCGTTTCCAACGGCAGCAGGACAAAATAAATACTTAATAGTAGCTGTCGACTACTTCACAAAATGGATCGAGGCCGAGCCTCTCGCCAATATCACTACATTCAATGTGTTGCGATTCTTCAAACGCAACATACTTGCAAGATTTGGGATCCCTCAAGTTGTCATTACAGATAATGGGACTCAATTCACAGACAAAAAAGTGCGAGAGTTCATGGCAAAGATAGGTACAACCCAACACTTCACCTCTGTCGAACACCCTCAAACGAACGGTCAAGCCGAAGCTGCGAACAGGGTCATATTACGAGGACTCAAACGAAGGTTGGATGAAGCAAAGGGAAAATGGACAGAAGAACTACACAGCGTACTCTGGTCCTACCGAACCACTCCACATTCTACAACGGGAGAAACGCCTTTCTGACTGACATACGGAACAGAGGCCGTAATTCCAGTAGAAACCGGAGCATCCTCCTTCCGAACGGAAGTACCCCTCGAAGGGGAAGACAACCATGAAATGCTCAGAGAGGAGCTCGACCTCTTGGAGGAACTCCGAGACGGTGCAGCCCTCCGAGAAGCTACTTTAAAGCAAAAAATAGCAAAACGGCACGATAAAAAGGTCATTAAGCGAGAATTCGACGTTGGGACACTAGTACTACGACGTAACCAAAAGGATTCCCGCGAGGGTAAACTCGCCGCAAATTGGGAAGGACCTTATCGTGTCCGAGCCAAAACCGAAAACGGTGCTTATTATTTGGAAGATCTTTACGGAAAAGAAATTCCTCGACCTTGGAATGCCGAAAAGCTCAAACAATACTACAGTTGAGGGAAACTCAAAGCAGTCCCTCGACAAAGGCTGTGTCTTCGCCCATGAGAAGCACGCCTATACAACGGAGGAGTGCTTAGGTACGGGCATGAATCTTAAAATATAAAACAAAGTCGAGACATTTTTGAACTCGATAATGTTGGCGAGGATAGTTCTAGACCACGGAACACCATCGCCATAGTACACGCCCGGTAGAACCCCAGCTCGCGATGGGATGTTCACACCCCGAGGAGGAAAGCTTAACAACAGCCCCTCTCCTCGTCGTTAGTTTGGATAAACATCTCCAAACACTTGGAATGGTTCCCCACACCTTCTAAGCCCGGCATCAAATGGTACCAGCTACCACCACGATGACCACCATCCAAGCACACACTAGCGCGAAGAAACGAATAGTTCGGCGTATAGAATGTTTGGAAGATTATCAAGTTAAAAACCTCAAATTTGGTCGAGCGCAAACAAAAAGACAGCAAGTATGCAGGTCGTCACAATGAAAAGACAATCAAAGCGTAGGCTTAAAAACGTTGAAGCATACAAACGATCGATTCGACATTCAGAGGAAATTAAAAACATCGCCATACAAGGCCTAAGTCTAGATATGAGATAAAGGCGAAAAGGCAGGAGAATAAATTAAAGTACTGATATTTAAAGACCCCGAAGGGCCATAATTGTCAATTACATCAAAAAGGGCAAACGCCCAAACAAAGCAAATAAAAAGAGAAAATAAAATTACACTTCGTCATCAGGGGGGTAAGGATGGCCCCGTCACGCACTACTTTATCCTCGTCCAAACCCTCCAAAGTCAGATCCTTGTCAGCATTCAAAAGCTTTAACTGCTCCACGGCATTGGTGAACTGAGAACTCGCAGCATCAATCATGCTATCATTCAGCTCCATAATCGTCTGTACCAGACGGGCTCGCGAGAAATCAGCATAAACACCAGCCGGATCCACATCCTTCTCTTCCTCATCAACAACCTCAGGGACCACTTGCTTGGCACACGCCTCCAGTTTCAACTTCAACTCCCGAATCTGACCTTCCAGCTCTTGAACCCTCGCCATGGACGCTTCCCTCTCTTTAGGGACTCCTGCATCTCCAGTTGCAGAGCATACTGCTTCTGGTAGTCCGAAAAAGCAGCTTGAGTCGAGCTCAAATGACCAGAAACCTCCTTCAGCTTGGTAAGAGCAGCATCCCTCTCCTGCAAATAATGGCACTCTCGGCCATTCAGGAAAGTTACCATCTCCAGAAGCTTGAACATCGCCACCGAATGCTTGGCGATTTCGGCTCTGATGGCAGTTGGTCCCAAAGAAGAGAGGATGCCGGAGTCGGGCTCGGATACAGAAATTTCCGTCTGATCGTCGAAGATTGGGTCGTGAGCATACACGGGAGGGAAGACAAAATGGGCTGCAGGTTTGCCGGGCTGAAGCTTGTGAAGACCAGATGTCGAGTTCATGAGATCATCAACATCATCCACCCTACGACGCTGGCGAGAAGAATTTGTGTCCTCGGTATCCCCTTCACGGACACGTCTCTCCGCTGAGGTTCCAATGATTTCAATGGAAGGACTGGGATTTTGCTGAATCGAGGAATTGGCAGGCATTGAATGCGAACCACCAGCAGCCTCCATAATCTTTTTCTTGGCAGTTTTAGCCTGGCGAAGTCTTGCCTGAGCGCTCGACATCTCAACTGCACAAACAAAAGAGGAGAAAAATCAGTAAAGTAAACCAGATAGAAAACTAAAACAAAATAAGGGCATAATAAACGAGCATACGGAAAAAAGCGGCCACATCCCCATCAGTTTTACAGGCCAGCAGCCTCTTGGTATCGATTAACTTCAGAATTTTTTTCGGGCGGCCTGCCTCGTCCCGGATAAGATTACCGTTGCTATCCTCCAAGGAAACCTGCGGAAAAGAGCCTACATAATCCTCCAACTTCTTATAGTCCGCCACCTCCTCTGGGCTCAGGTCGGATTTCTTAATGGACAAATCCCGGGGAAGAAGGTCATAATGACTCTTATTCCAATAGAAGGGAAAACTCCCATAGTCCACCTCCACCGCTGAACCGCTCGGGTCCCTGATTATCTCCCCGTTTGCATCTTTCTTAGGCCCTCGATAGCAAACGCGCTTCCATCCCTCCACGCTAAGGGGACGAACGGCATAATATCTCTCCTTGAAACCTCGGATCGAATCCTCATACATCCGGAAAAAGCTCTTCCTCTGACGAAAGGACACCCATCCGAACTTACCACCCTCCGTCACCTCGCCACTTCTGAATGCCTTCCCTTTGGCTTTTTCGCCCTTGGGACACGAGCGTTGGAGGAAGAAAGCATGGAAAAACAGTTTCAAGGTGGGGGCAATGTTCAGAAATTTGCACGTTACTTGGAAAGCCCGCAGAAAAGCCATCGAGTTCGGGTGAAGCTGCGATGGGGTCACCCTCAAGTACCGGAATACGGCAACTTCGAGGTCGTTAAAGGGAAGCCGATACCCCATATGCTCGAAAATTATTTGGTATACCGGGATCGTTCCCCAACCCCAATTAGAGCAAATCCTCCTTCCAAGAGGGGGCACCCTAATCTCCCAATTGGAAACACTGGGATCCTCGACCTCGTAAAACATCTCCTTGTGGCCGCCGGTACACCCTGAGAAAATAGAGGGCGTCTCTCGAACCTCATTCGCTACCCACGAAATATCTACGGACACACGCGGTAAGCCCTCGTCTGGCCTGGGTTGGTCGCCCTCCATCGAATACCTGAAAGCAGAGGAAGGAAATGTGAATTCGACATTCGCAACATCAAATCCACCCTTCCACCGCCAAATCAAGTGAAAGGGCGTGGGTAAATGCGAGCGCGTGATCGTTCACACGCCACAATCGTAAAACAATAACAAAAGGGGTAAACTTATCAGAAAACCCTAAATACGAGCGCAAGAAAACCCAGACAAGGATACACTGACAGCCTAAAGCCTCTTAAGGCACTACGCTAACAACCTAAGGCCAAGGCAAAAACATGCAAGTCTAAAGCAGTTTAATCGCTAAATTCTTGCTTAAAGACCTTGACAAACCATTAAACAACTATCCTAACCAGAAAAACAAAACAGACGAACCATTCAAAACGGAGAAAGTAAAGAACACTTACTTGATCGATAGAAAGGATGGAAAAGCTTCAAAGAAGGAATGATCAGAGGAACACACCAAAGAAACAGCCAAAAAAAAAAAAAAAAAAACTCGCAAAGCCTGAAGTTTGGAAGGTGGGGAGGATAGGAGAAAGAGAGAAAGTGAGGGAAGTCGCAAAGAAACTGTAAAGTTTCAAAAAGAAGACTCTTCCTCACATATATAGGCGAAAACGACTGTACACGCCAAATCGCGCCACCCCGCATCTGGACCGTCACTTTAATCCAACAGATGCGATGGGAAACGATCCAACGATCCAGAAGCACCCTCTCGAAAAACCAAAAGGCGCGAAAATCTAACGGCCCTGATAAGGCCTCGAGATCCAAAATAATTCAAATAGCCACTCGAGTGCTACCTTGATAGCCCCACACGTGGCGCAAGGAAACGAAACGACTCGTCCCTTCAAGTCACCTCCACCTGCACGCAAATCTCGCGAAAACCAACACGCTATGATCTCGGAGGATAACGTCCAATGCGCTTGCCGAAATTTCGGGCACCATCTATCCGAGATTTTCGGCAAAACTAAAGGAATCTCTTGCGATACCTACGGAATTGGTAAACGCCCGAAGTGAGACACTTGCTCGCGATAAAACGTGCAGTTCGATAATTGTGGACTTCGAAACTAAGTGTACGCTCGTGATAAAATGTGCAGTTCGACAATTGTGAATTTCGAAAGAAAAAGACTAGGAACAAGCAAAACTTTTATTATTATTATAAAAGGCAAAGAGCCAGAGTACAAAGCAAGAAACAAAGGCAAAAGGAGAATGAGCATCTAATGCTCGTTATCCGAATCAACCTCCACTACGACTACAGGCTTGGATTCCACCGTCTTCTGAGAGCCTTCCTCGCCGCTAGAAACTGAAACTTGAGGGTATGAGTCCTCAGGCTTATACACCTTCAGAAACTCAGCATAATCTTCATCAGTCTCGTCCAAGTCAGAAGAATCGGAAGAAAGTACGATCACCTCAAACTTGGCCTTTCTGGGACGCCTCAAACGAGCAGACCGGCGAGGGGGTTGAGACCTGGGAGGCATGGTTCCCTTGCCCACGCGAGAACTCCTCTTATCAGCAACTTCTTTGGTATTCTGCCGTTCCATCTTGCTTACCTGAAAACACGAGTAAGGGTTAGAAAAGGCAGCCAGGTATTTATAAGAAAAACTTGCCTCTTTCCAAGAAAGCCCAATACCTCTGTTAAAAGGCCCACAACAAGAGAATGGGCGGCCGCAATTCCCAAAGATTGACCCATCTGACGTGCACAAGCTTCGGAGTTGACTGTCTTGGAAAATAGCATGGATTCACCTGAAAGCCTTGACTATCGACCAAGCGGATCATGGGAGTTATCACTCCGGTTTCCTCAAGGAATCAAGCAAACGCTTCTGAAGTACCGTTTCCCTCGTACAGCATCAGATGGTGTGACTCCAAAGTTATTATCCTCAGTTAAGAGCATAACAACTTGGGGGGCTCCTGTTCTGGGCCGAGCTTAGAAGCTCGGTACACAATCCAACGAGCTTGTGTAGTCGAACTGATCCTTAACCACCGGGGACATCGTAAAATGCTCGGGATACCAACGGCTACTTCTCCATGGCTTCTGTAACGTCTAGACACCGGAATGATGAGCATTAACTGCACATCATGGCTCCTTAACCGTTTTCCGGCAGCCACTTGATGTCCATTAATGCCATCAAGGGCCTTAGCCCAGCGCTGGGGGCTATATATATGCATCTCCACTTCATTTGCAAGGTATGCATTATTCTAGCTAAGAAAACCTTCACATACACAAACTGACTTGAGCGTCGGAGTGCCTGCAGGTACACAACCCCCCTCCGCTTCAACAGGGGTCTCAAACGCTCTCAACCACTGCAAACGCCGGCGAAGTCGCATCATCCTGGTCAACACGATCACATATGAAAGTGGTGCACCAAACAATCAAAGAGCACAACTATCATGATAATTAGTGGCCGAAATTTTTTTATTTTCTTAGGAGTTACTTTTTGCTTATTAAATCATCATAAGTGTTTCCTATATAAAGGAGACATGTAACTGTTGCCAAAACAAGATTTGGATTTAGTAAAAATATGAGATTTAATCTCTTTGATTTTATGCATCTAAATTTTAGTTTATTTGCTCGTCGTAACGCTAATCTTTGACTTATCAACCGAGTCTTCATAGCCGTTCGTGACGTTCTCACGACTTATCAATCAGTTATCCATTCTGATGGTGGCGTCTTTCCACCATATCCATCGTAACAACTCTTTGTTTTGTTCTTACCGCTTTGCGATTCTCATCGGTTTGAGGGGGTTGCAACCACCCACCTAAAAAAAGTCAACAAAAAAAGTGTTTATTTTATTTATCGTTTAGTTTGTCTCTTAAACCATGTGGACCCCACGTAATAATTTTTGAGAATTTTTCTTTTCTTTCAGCATCTTTCTCTTCCTTGTTCTACGCAACTCTCTCTTCCTAAAAATCTCATCCTCTTCCTCACACAAAACCACCCAAAACTCCATAACCAATCACCTTTATCGAAAATAAATTACATATTTCTCATCCTCTCATGATCCTCTTCTACATGTCTATCTAACTATATTTGTTTAAGGAGCTAATTTTTCTGGTATGTTATTCTCTGTTTAGTGTTTTTTTTTTCGCTATTTTTTTTATATGATTTTTCGTATAATTTCTATTTGATATTATTTTTATTTTATCATATATTTTCTTTTCTGAATCTGTATCTATTTGTTTTTTTCTAGATCAGAAGTTTTATCTTAAGACATGACAAATTGATATTCTCTCGGTAACATTTTATAAACAAATTTCATCTTTTAGATTAATTGAATAATTGATAATTATGCAAATTTGTTGATAAAATGTCACAGAGTGATTAGTTTTTTATTAGATAATAATTGTGTAAACTATATAGTGCCTGTTTGCTACTATTTTTCTTTCTTTTGTTAAGAGTATGAAAGAAAGGGCGGAGGCGGGGTGGGGAGAGAGAGAGAGAGAGAGGGAGAGGGTTAGTTAAAGCTGGAGATTTTTTATTTTTTATTTTGGATTTCACAGCCGGTTTAATCTGGTTCGGGGTCAGGTCTGGTTCCAGACTCTAATGATTGATAGTTAAAGGTAGAGATTTGAAACATGACATCAGAAACCATGAGAGGATCCATTTCCGTTTATTTATAGTGATTAATTTGTTAGTAGCAGATATGATCTTGAATCTCATTCGTTATTCTCCTTCACCTCGCCATCCACTATCGGGAACGGAAAAACTGTATATAGTTGGGGCAATGCATTTCCTATTTGTTTATAAAGAAAAGAAAATCATATTCATATCTCGAAAGGGAGACTTATATAATTTTTCTATGACATTGTCATTTTATTTTTAATGCAGTTTTGTTGTTATCGTGTTCTGCTATAATGTTCATGAGATATTATTTTGGAGGCTTCATGTTGTGTTACTTATAATGTGTATTTTTATGCGTGAAATTCATCTGCTAATGTTTTATTTATAGTGTTTTTTAGGTTTTTAATGCATAAATATAAGTAAATATTTGTGATTTCTTGCAGTTAAAGTGATCAGTTAGTTTTCATTCTGATCTGAAGCTGTTTTCGCTGGTGATTTTCATGTTCGTAGTGAGTTCTGTAGTATCGTGAGATTTATCTTTTAAATCCAATAATAATCGGATGGATCAGAAACATCACATAGCAATTTTTACTACTGCTAGCCTTCCATGGTTAACGGGAACCGCAGTGAACCCTCTCTTTCGTGCGGCATATCTTTACAAAGCTGAGGAAAGGAATGTCACCTTAGTAATCCCTTGGTTATCTTTGAAAGATCAAAAATTAGTATATCCAAACAATGTTACATTTGATTCTCCTGCCGAGCAGGAGAAATATATCCGCCAATGGCTTGAGGATAGAATTGGATTTGCATCTGGTTTCAACATAAAGTTTTATCCAGGAAAGGTGATAACTTCTCGTTAATGTTTCTATGTTTTCCATTAACAAGAAATATTGTAAACTCACACACGAGACCACAGGAATATGCACACATCATGAGAAAAATGTTATTTTACTAAAATAGTTGCTGATGAATTAGGTTTGTAATGGGGACTTGCAACTTTATGCCACCAATGTTTTAACAGTAATATGTTTTTCTTTGACATGAGTCCATAGTTTACGCAATTTATCGGTTTATAATATTTTATATTTCTGTTTTATTTATGTCATGTTTACTTGTAATTATGAGCTATGAAGCACGGATACTTCTCGGATTAGGCGTTCCCGGTGTTGGACACGCATCGGTGTTGGACACCACGACACCGACACTTATAATTACATTGAATTGTTTCATTTTTCAAATTATTATCGGTGTTGACTGTGTCTGTGCTTCATTGATTATGAGAGGCCTGAGTGTTTTTATCCAATTGACATCATGCTACCTTTTATTATTATGTAAGTAATGCTAATTTGTGATATGCTTACAATGTAGTTTTCTAGAGATAAAAGGAGTATTCTTGGCGTTGGCGATATTTCAGAAATTATCCCCGACAAAGATGCAGATATTGCTATTCTAGAGGAGCCTGAGCACCTGACATGGTATCACCATGGGAAAAGATGGAAAACTAAATTCAGGCTAGTTATAGGAATTATTCACACAAATTATTTAGAATATGTGAAGAGAGAGAAAAATGGAAACTTACAAGCGTTTTTACTGAAATATTTAAACAACTGGGTTGTTGGTATATATTGTCATAAGGTAAGTTATTCTTTATCATTTACATAATAATAAATATGTATCGGATGTTTACCTTCGCATATTTATTTTTACTTCTGCAATAAAAGAAGCTAGAGTAACTGGTTACAACCAACCAGTGCATGCTTGCTCTGTTGTAACTGGCTAGCTGTATGTATGATTGCAGGTAATCCGACTATCTGCTGCCACTCAGGATTACCAGGGGTCCATCGTCTGTAACGTTCATGGAATTAATCCAAAATTTCTTGAGATTGGCAAGAAGAAAAGGGAGCAACAAGAGAATGGAGACAAGGCATTTACCAAAGGTGCCTATTTCATTGGGAAGATGATATGGAGCAAAGGATACAAGGAGCTGCTCGAACTCCTTAAAGATCATCAAAAGGAATTAGCTGCTCTTGAGTTTGATTTGTTTGGAAGTGGAGAAGACTCTGAGGATGTTCAAAAAGAGGCTAAAAAGCTGGAAATGACAGTTAGAGTTCATCCAGGTCGTGATCATGCCGATGATCTATTTCATGAGTAAGTTTCATACTTACCGCTCACTGTATTTTGTTTTTGTTTGAATGATGTGTTAAAGGTCTTTTTTTTCTATTTTTTTTATTCATAATAAGATAAGATGCTCCAGTATTTTACACTTTAACACTTTATTGCCTGTGCCGCAGTTTCAAATTGTTTCTTAATCCAAGCACAACAGATGTAGTTTGCACAACAACAGCAGAAGCTTTGGCAATGGGAAAAATTGTTGTGTGCGCAAACCATTGCTCAAATGAATTTTTCAAGCAGTTTCCGAATTGTTGGACATATGATAACCACAAGGAATTTGTTGAACTCACACTGAAGGCATTCTCCGAAGAGCCCGCCCAGCCCACCGATGCTCAGAGACATGAACTTTCATGGGAGGCTGCAACAGAACGTTTTCTTAAGGCTGTTGACCTCGACAAGCCGTTCGAGAGAAAGGTATTGTCAAGAACTACCTCAAACTATATGTCTACTTCGATAAATTTTCAACAGTCAGTAGAGGATGCATCAGCATATGTACATCATGTCGCATCTGGGTTTGAAGTTTCGCGAAGAATATTTGGTGCCATTCCAGATAGCTTGCAACCTGATGAACAGCTACGCAAGGAACTCGGGTTTTCTAATCCTGCCAATAAGTAAGGTTTAAAAATTATGTATTATTAAATAACAGTAGTTAAAAATTACTCCCTCCGTCCCTTTTTATAAGACCTAGTTTGACGAAACACGGATATTAAGAAAGTTGGTTTTAGTATTAAATTGATTGACAAATTACTTTGATTTTCCATGTTTACCCCCTTACAATTAATTGTAGTTATTTGTATCAAACAATAAATAATTTAATACTATTCAAAAAATTATGTAAAGTAAACAAGGGTAAGTTTGGAAAAAAAATAATTAATGTCATTGACAATTGCAAAAGGTCTTATAAAAAGGGACAAATTGTTTGTCAAACTAGGTCTTATAAAAAGGGACGGAGGGAGTATTGTTTATTTTATTCCTAAATTGTGAGGGTGGTTTGCTCATTCAAAATGCTCTCTTATAGTTATGATAGGAAATTAAAGGGTTTGGTGCCTTGAATTAAGGTATCTCTGTTTAGCATCAGACTAGATTACAACTTTGTGAAACCATTGTCTTGACTCTTGTGATATAAACTGATCCAAGAGATTGAAATTGCATGAAAAATTTATTGAACCAAATCCATTTTTCTGAAGTTTGTTGTTATTTATGAAGCACAGACACATACTCGAACACTGACACCAATAATAATTTGAAAAAATGACATAATTCATTGTAACCATAAGTGTAAATGTCGTGTTGGTGTCAGACACTGTCACATGTCCGACACCTGACACGCCCAATCTGAGGAGTGTCCGTGCTTCATAGGTTGTTATGATATAAGTTTTATTATTTTGCCTCTTGTATTTTTGTTAATGTATTTTTTATTATTTTATTTTAGAAGTCCAGGTAAGTTGGATTCCAGGGACTCACTAGGGTCAGGGCATACCTCAAGGCTCAAAGAGCGTTTACAGAGGTACTTACAAATCTTCCACCAAAAAGGTCCTCACGCCGCCGGCAGCAGCAGGAGTTAAACCCATGTCTTGGAGGGTATGGACTAACTCTTTTTTACCAATTGAATAAACCTTCATTGACATTTTTGTTAATGCTTTGCCAACTTGTTTAACTCATTATAATATCATTGAATTTAGTTGGATTGGTACTTCTAAAACAAATTTGCCAAAATTTTCAACCTGTAACATAAAGAATCGTGACACCATTTATCTTTTAACAAATACATGCATATCATGTTACAATGTTTGAATGGAAATTAAACTATTTTCAGCTTGCAAGGTCTTCATCGTCAAGATTGGAAGCTCCTGCAGATGTTATCTCTACAAAAGAAGAAGAAAATGAACTCTTAAAACAATGAATCATCTTATGTCCAAAATTCTAGTAGATGTTATTATTTGTCTAGCAAGAATATTTGAAGATATGTTGTATATAAGATATATTCTGTTGAGAAAACAACTCTATAAGATTAAGTTTGTTAGTTTATTCATTCATCCCTATAGTTAGTTGTATTCACTTGCTTATAAATAATAACAGGCTGTGAGTATTTTCTCTCAAGCAATTCAAACTATCTAAGTTAATAATATCTACCATGTGGAAGATGCTAATGTCTGCAAATACACATTCTTGGTCTAAATACCTTCACTGGTTTTGAGATATGCATAATAGAAGGGAGCAAAGTGGGATATGCAACCCTTTTTAAATGGTTCTAGAGATAAGATGACAAAACTTAAAGCAAAGTTTGCCAATGTTAATCTAGACCTTGGTCACTTATAGCTCTTGGTAGTAAATTGCACGATAAAATATGTTTTCTGTTCATACTTTTATAGTGAGTTTTGATTTTTGTCCCTGTAAAATAAAATCACTTGTATTTTTATTTTATTTTTGTTTTTAGTCCTTAATGGGCAAAACTTTGACATTCTAATTTCAATATTATGATATTTTTATGTTCAAAATGATCTATATTATGTTTATATATCATGTTAAACCTATATAATTTATATTATGTTAAAAAAATGTCATACATGAAACTAAATCGAGTAATTTGTGATCATACATGAAATTACCAAGAAAAATAGTAATTAGATGAACCAAAAGAATAAATTGTTTTTCTTCTATTAGTTTGAATCCCAGTTTATTTCCAAAGTTTATGATCAAACAACAAACCATGAAAAAAACCCCTTGCATTTTAATTTTATTAATCCTAAATTAATTTAATTATTTTGTCGAGATTGAAACAATTCCTGTGGATACAAACTTTTATTTTATTACTTGACGACAATTTAGTACACTGGCTAAATTTCTATCAATTACCAAAAAAAAAGTTCTTGGTTTAATATATTGTTTGGACATGCAACAACGTTATATTTCTTAGGGAGAATTTGCCGACCATTTCAACTCACAAGACTTGAGGGATTAATTTCTATAATTGTGGCAGAGGATATCTGATTTTTTAAAAAAAATTATAATTTCTTTGAGTCACAACAAATATAACCAAATATTGCACCAAAAACTTTAAAATTTGACACCTCCAATAATTATTTACCAGATAATCGTTTTACAAAATCGACCGTTGAATTGAAAGATACTATAACTAGATATAAAATATAACATTAATCGGAAATCATTTGATATGCCAATGAGATACATCAAAATTAATTCATTTTTTGAATGTTCGTAAGACGTTAATTTTGATGTATCTCATAGACGTATCAAATGATTTATGATTAATATTATATTTTATATATATAATCTATGTTATAGTATCTTTCAATCCTACAATTATCTAAGTAAGGAATTTTATCGAAGGTGTCATATAAAAAATTTGACACCTTCGTATCATTTTATCCTGACTCTATTAAGTTATGCAACTAATCGTCAATATATTTTAGCAACTATAACTTAGTTGTTTTTTTATAAAATCTAAATCATTGAATTCTATTTAATATCATTTTTACAAAATACCCTTTGTTAATTCTCAAATTTTTTAGAGGAGTGTCCAGTTGAAATATAAATTTAATCTAATGAATATAATGGTATAGGATATTTTAGTGAGATTTAAATATAATATTAGTGTATGTGATTATAGCGTTTATTAATTTTAGTCAATGTAATTTTTTGTTTTGTTTGGATTTGGTCATGTGACTTTAGCTCAGTTAGCAGAGACATTGTATTAAATATGTAGCGGATAGAGGTTTGAAATCCGACCATCCCACTTATCACCTTAAAGGTGAAATTTCTAACTACTAGACTATTTGACAACAAAAAAAAAAATGAAAAACAATTGCTCTTACTCCCTAAAGTAACCTTATTGAATTAGGTAGTGCCATATGTCTTGATTATATTGGAGTACATATGCCATCTGTGACTAGAATCATCAATTTTTAAATTTACAGGAACAAACAAAAAAACAAACTTACAGAGACTAAAACAAAGAAAAAAAACACTATATTTACATGAATTAAAATTATATATAAACTTTTAGTAATTATGATTGACTAAGTGCAGAAATCGAAGTTCAAATTCTAATAATCTCTTGATTAATTTTAAAAGTGAAATTATAAGCAATAAACAACTTGAAAAAAAAATTACTCTATTAACTTATCACATATGATGATGGTCGAGTAAGGATTCCCTCAAACATATATTGCACCGGAGAGGGAAAAGTGTGACTAACCCTTAAAATTCTGTCTGCTAATATTTTTTTTTTTTATTTTCAATCTGAGGGCTATGAATGATTGCACCGGATGAATTATGTAGGGAGAGAATCCACTTTAATACGAGGCAAAGTCTAATGTGGATAAGTCTATCAAATTGTGCATCATGTACAAGTCATCGAAAATATTATAACGAATACGAATTTTACAAAATTCACCGTTGGATTGAAAGTTTATATCGTATAGATAATCCATAATTTTTTTTAAAAAAATTGAAAAATTTATGAATGATTTAAACATTATAAACTTTTCATCTAACGATAAATTTTATAAAATTCGTATTCGTTATAAAAATATCGAAGACTTGTGCACCATGCAGTATTTGATTAAGTGATGCATGTTAGACAAAGCTTACGAGGGCCACTCGAGGGAATCCAACTTCAAAGTTTTATCTAGTCACTCTAATATGATAGTCACTCCTCCTCCTCAATTATTATTATTTTATTTTATAAGCTCCTCCTCCTCAATATTCTTCCCAATCTGGTGAATGACCCTACACATTGTTTGGTTTGTTAACATCATCATCACAATAGCATTGGATGCTGTTCTACACACCAACCAAAAGATACCATACTTTACTACACTCATACATCTATTTAGGGCCTTTTTAATGGGAATAATATGATAGAGATAATATATATTTGATGTTTAGTGTAATAGCAAAAATGATAAATTTATTTTATTTTATCATATTATATTTTTGATACACACCAATAATGACATGATAGTATATGTATTATATTTAAATAATAAAATTATTTTTGTGAAACAATTACATTTTTTCAAATTATTTTGTAATATTTTATTAATCAATATAAAACTAAAAAAGTAAATTAATAATTTTATATCATTTTAAAAAAAAAGCATTGGCACTATTAAACAACACTTGATTCTTTTATCATGAGGAACTAAATAATTTTACGATGTACCGTTATATGAACTAAATAGATGTACGATACATATCATATGTAAATAACAAACCATTGTAAGAAAATTATATTTAATTTATTAAAAGATTTAAACAAATATATATACATAGGTTCAGGGCCTGGTTCCGAGTATTTGGAGGTCCTGTTTGAAAATTAAAAATAGATCTTTAATAAAAATACAATTTTTTTTTTAAAAAAATTCATTTTGTATTTAAATCGTAAATAACATAAAAAATAGTTATCATAACACATATCATCTAAAAGCGACATATTTTTATCAACAACACTAAAATACATCTTCAATCTAATATCATTATCAACTTTACATTTCCTTCGGGGGGAAAAAAATCTTTCTTGTAATGTTGCTTCTTTTTTTTTACAATCAACTGCAAATTACTTATAAAATTAAGAGTGTGTCTATTTTTTTTTTTTAGTAATAAAATATTTTTAGTAGTAACAAAGTCATTATTTTTTATTTTTTACATATATAAATTTTTTAATAGACCGATATAAATAATTAGAGGTCCCAAAATGTTTGAGGCCCTGCGCGGTGGCTCACCTTGCACACCCACAGAGCCGACACTGCATAGGTTGTTAATTTTTTAATTATTTAAATTACAAAATTATCCTCGTGACAAAATCTTACATATATTTTAATATCAAATTATTTTTTATTTATACTCTATTAGATTTCAATTTTATTTTGAATTATATTTTATAGGGTCAAATCAGTAAATTATTTTCTTATCGTATCCTGTTGATTTCAATTGGGTATTAGACAATTTCATACGGGCGGGTGCGGATCTTTAAAGTTCCATCTCTTCGTAACCAAAACTGACCAAACAACCATTAAGATGCAAATAAATTTTTTCTCTTCTCCCCTCTCTATCTCTCTCAATCTTGTATACTCATCGCTTTGTTGATTTTATCCATCTTTGATATATGAGAGAAATGTTATATTTATAAGCTTATAAGTTATTGACAAAGGAGGTGTAAAATATATTCTAGATATATTTTAATTTCTATTTCTATTTTACTTAATCTATTATCGTCTTTAAATATACATACTTGAAATAAAGTAACCGCGTCTCATCTCTTTGTTTTTTCATTTACTTCTTCTATCATTTGTTGCATTGTATTGAACAATTTAAAAATTAGGAATTTTTGGATAACAAAGTTTTAGGTGTAAACAAAGTTTCAATCTAACCAGTAATAATTGACTCATTCTACCTGAAAATATAGACGGTCGAAATTGGGTCCAAATTAAATATAGATGGTCGAAATTAGGCCCAAATTAAATGGTTGCGATTTTTAACGGTTTGATAATTTTTAACCCAAACCCGACCGAAACCGACTGATGCTCAGGCCTAACGAAAGCTATATAGCTAAGATAAATATGAAACCTTCCCGTTTGGTAGAGCTGGGTATACGGATCAAGTTCCATAGGCCGACCCGTTTAATACCCTTTGTTTTTTTTTTTTCTATGAACAATACTCTGTTTTTTTTTTAACAAGGCTTTGTTAGAATTGAACATGTAATATCCTATTTTGTACTTCATTTTAACGATGCCTGGCTGGTTTATGAAGAATTCTGGACAGGTATTACCTTTTGCATAGGTTGGACTTGTGATAGTAACTTATTGTTGGGTTGTGGTGTTACGGATTGCACCAGTTGAACACAAGGATCTTGGTTTACCTAATGGTGTATTAATTTGGCGGGGTGTGTGGTGAAATAGTTTCGGAGTAGGTTAGCTTTTGTCTTATTTCAAGATTGTTCTACAGAGTAGCAATGATGTCTCATCATTGTAATTCAAGTGCTCGTATCACTTGAAGTGTACCAAGGTAATCTTTGATATATGAAAAGTTAATATATATGAAAAGTTAATATTGCATTTGTTTTATAATGATAATTTTGTCATTTAATTATAATTATGATATACCTTTTATTAGGTTACTATAAAATTTGTACCAAACACGTGAAAAAATAAAACAATGATATCCTAGTTCTTATCATGTGTGTACGAAACACATGATATGATAAGTGTTACCCTATCACTATCATATCATATTCTTATCCAACTAATTATACTATATTGTCTCAATTCTATCTTGCACACCAAACGGAGCGTAAGAGAATGGACGGTGGAATTGTGATCAATCATAATCATAATCAGAGATGACTGGATTCTACAATCTGAAATTAAATTAACTTCGAAAGGTAACTTTCGAAAACTCTTAAGTTCGGATTTAACATTTCGAAAATGCTTATGTTCGTAACGCACGTTCCGAATTCAAGTTTTATAGATTGAGATCCAGAAATTCAGAACAAGAAGAACAACAACAAGAACAAGTTGAAGAACAAGAACAAAAAGCATATGGTAAGTTTCTAATCATCTCAAATTCATCTAAGTAGTGCTGTTAATGAATTAGAAGGTAAGAAACAAGCACCACCACATCAAGGTGAAGGTGAAGGGTCAAGTAGTGTCGTTGATGAACTTGAAAATTTGGAAAAGGATTCGAAAGATAATTCTCCATATCAGCCCTGATCGTGATCCAATTTTATTCGGTAATGCTTTGTTTTATTTCATTTTCTTTCTTTTATTTTCCCACCTACTATAGTGCGTTTAACACCCCTTTTGACAAATGGTAGATAATATGAAATTAATTTGTGAGAGACTAAAAGGAAACATCTAACATCAATGAAGTGCAAGCAAATCTAGATTTTCTATGACCTCTTAGTCTCTCACAAATTAATTTCATTTTATCTACCATTTGTCAAAAGGGTGTTAAATAAGCTCTATAGTATGGAAAATAAAAGAAGGAAAATAAAATAAAATAAAACAAAGCAATACCGAATAAAATTGGATCATGACCAGGGCTGATATGGAGAATCATCTTTCGAATCTTTTTCCAAATTTTCAAGTTCATCAACGACACTACTTGACCCTTCACCTTCACCTTGATGTGGTGCTTCTTTCTTACCTTCTAATTCATGAACAACACTACTTTGATGAATAGAGATGCTTAGAAACTTACTGTATGCTTTTTGTTCTTGTTCTTCAACTTGTTCTTGTTGTTTTTCTTATTCAGAATTTTTGGATTCCAATCTATAAAACTTGAATTCGGAAAGTGCGTTACGAACATAAGTGTTTTTGTAACGTATAATCCGAACTTAAAATTTGGACCAGAGACGATTGGATTCTACAATCTGAAATTAAATTAACTTCGGAAGGTAACTTCCGAACACTCTTAAGTTCGGATTATACGTTCTGAAAATGATTATGTTCGTAACGCACGTTTCGAATTCAAGTTTTATAAATTGAGATCCATAAATTCAGAACAAGAAGAACAACAACAAGAACAAGTTGAAGAACAAGAACAAAAAGCATACAATAAGTTTCTAATCATCTCAAATTCATCTAAGTATTGGTGTTAATGAATTAGAAGGTAAGAAAGAAGCACCACATCAAGGTGAAGGTGATGGGTCAAGTAGTGTCGTTGATGAACTTGAAAATTTGGAAAAGGATTCGAAAGATAATTCTCCATATCAACCCTAATCATGATCCAATTTTATTCGGCAATGCTTTGTTTTATTTCATTTTATTTCTTTTATTTTCCCACCTACTATAATGCTTTTAATACCCCTTTTGACAAATGATAGATAAAATGAAATTAATTTGTGAGAGACTAAAAAGAAACATCTAACATCAATGAAGTGCAAGCAAGTCTAGATTTTCTATGACCTCTTAGTCTCTCACAAATTAATTTCATTTTATCTACCATTTGTCAAAAGGGGTGATAAATAAGCACTATAGTATGGGGAAAATAAAAGAAGGAAAATGAAATAAAACAAAGTATTACCGAATAAAATTGGATCATGATCAGGGATGATATGGAGAATTATCTTTCGAATCCTTTTCCAAATTTTCAAGTTCATCAACGACACTACTTGACTCTTCACCTTCACCTTGATGCGGTGCTTCTTTCTTACCTTCTAATTCATGAACAACACTACTTTGATGAATTTGAGATGCTTAGAAACTTACTGTATGCTTTTTGTTCTTGTTGTTGTTCTTCAACTTGTTCTTGTTGTTTTTCTTGTTCAGAATTTCTGGGTTCCAATCTATAAAACTTGAATTTGGAAAGTGCGTTACGAACATAAGCATTTTGGAACGTATAATCCGAACTTAAGAGTTTTCTGAAGTTAACTTCCGAAGTTAATTTAATTTTGGATTGTATAATTCAAACGTCTCTGGTCCCAAATTCAGGGGTATTTTGGGATTTTTGAGGGTCTGAGAGCAACTAGGGGGGATAAAGAGCAAAATTAAGGGGATAATGGTCCTGGTGCAAAAGCTAAGAATGGTGATAAAAATATGGGCATGGTCCATGACATACCTATGCAATTAAATTGATGTGGACTGCCATCAATAGAAACATAACTGTCTCTTTTTATTATTTTATTTGTTTTAATGGTTGTGCTAACTTGGAATCGTAGAGGTGCTCAAGGAAATAATTTTCGTAGAGCACTTAAATTGTTTACAGGAAAAATAAAGTTGATTTAGTAGCTTTGCAAGAGCTCCGTTGTAGCGGTATGATTGCCCGCAGAACTATTACAAGTTTGAGTTTTAAGAATTTTTTTTTCCGAAGCTATAGGTTTCTCTGGTGGAAGTTGGTTACTCTGTAATAAGACAAAATTGCAAGTAGATGTTATTTAGGTAGATAATCATTTTCTTCATGTTCGGATTAGGGAAAAGATCTCATCCTTGGACTCTTAACGTGGTTTATGCTAGCCCGCGAGAAAATGAGAGTAGTGAAACCAAGTCCAATTTACATGATATTTCAAGCACTAATCATGATCATTGTGTTATGCATTGCCTTGATCTTTTCTGCCCAGCGTCAAGGCAAAAGATTAATAGTCAAAAAACACAGATTTATTTCTCTAAAAATGTTGATAATAAGCTCCAAGAGAATATTTTACAACATACCGGTTTTTTCCATGTTAACAGTTTGCGCAGGTATTTGGGGGTTAATTTAGTTATTGGTAGGAGCACAAGAAGGCACTTCGATCACATTGTCAACAAAATCCTGAATAGGCTTCACGGTCGGAAGCATTAATGCTTAAGCCTAGCAGACTGAGTTACTCTCGCTAAGTCAGTCATTAGCTCTATTCCATATTATCATATATGCAATATGCAAAGATGCCCAAAAAATGCGATAAAATAAGTAAAATTCAAAGAGGTTTTGTGTGAGGGGATACCGAGTAGGGGCGGAAAGCCCACTTGGTGAGTTAGGATGTGTGTTGTCAACCAAAATATGATGGTGGGTTGGGTTTTAAGAGACCGCTTCCTATGAATGAGACTTTTTATATGAAGATGTTGTGGAACCTTATTAGAAATCCAAATGAACTTTGGTGCAAGGTTCTTTTTAGCATGTATCCAAAGTATGATGGTGGGTTGGGTTTTAAGAGAGCGCTTCATATGAATGAGGCTTTTTATATGAAGATGTTGATGAACCTTATTAACAATCTTGAACTTTGGTGCAAGGTTCTTATTAGCATGTATGGTATAAATAATGATCTCATGATATCTTGTAAGTCTCAACCTTATTATTCTCCTATTTGTGGAGCTCTTGCAGGATTGTGGAGAGATTTCCAGCATGATGTGGTCTGGAAAATCGGGGATGATAGACGCACAAAGCTTGATCACTATTTCTGTGTGTGATGTGTTGAACACAGATGGGGAGTTGAATCTAAGTTTCCTACATGATAATTTATCGGCGAACATTGTGAATGGGTTGTTTTCTAATTAGGCTCCTTCAAATGTGGACGGGTATGATACTATGGGTTGGGGTGAAACTAGTACTCACCAGTTTAGCTTCAATATTTTTTATCTTTATTTTATATCCAATCCAAATATTAACAAAAGGTAAGTTCTTTTACTTTAGGTTGAAATTTTTGATATCAATTTCACACTATAAAACAATAAATGTTATACCAAATTACACCAAACTTATATCAACTTTAGTTTTAATGGAAAAATGTTTCAAACAGAACGAATTCACAATAAAATCCATTTTAACCAAATCAATTTTACAACACTTCATTCAAAATCACACATTAATCAAAGACTAACAAAAACTCAGTGGCAACATTTCAAAATGTAGATCAAGTAAGGGAAAAAACACAAATTGAATAAACTACCAATCAAAGAGAAAAAATTGTAGAAATAAATACCTTGTTAACATTGAGATTTTGAGGCCAAGCATAAGAAATTTGTGGAAATAATGAAACATTTCCAATGAAGAATCAAAGTTTTTTGGTCCCAAATTCACAGCACCAGAATCTGGCCAATGAAATATGCAAATCAATCATTTAAAGAAACAAATCAAAATTTCCCAAATCAAAATTTTCCAAAAACCTAAAATCTAGAAATTTGTCTCAATCTCAGCGATTTATATCAAAATTTCATCACCTGAAATTGAAAACAAGGGGTCAAGCAGAGTTTCATCACATGATATAAAAAACAAGTACCTGAAATTGAAAACAAGGGGAACAAACAAACAAGAACAAAATAGCAAAGAGGGATGAAGAGATAGAAACAGGAAGGGAGATAGAGAGGGCGAGGACAAATGACAAAGCTTACCTTACCGCCAACGGCGGTCTCCAGTGCGTTTCAGAGAGAGAGGTGAGTGGTGGTCACACGGACCGCGAGAGAGAATGCTTCAGAGTGGGAGATGAGAAACAATTTATTGTTTTTATTTTGCCCTTTTTTGTTATTTTTTCCCAAAAAAAAATTTGGGCCGAGCCCTGGCTAGTCGGGCCTTGTATCCGCCCCTGCCTATTGCAAAATGGGCCTATCCATGGTATGGTGGGAGATTAGAAGAATTTGTGGGCATGGAGATGACCCTATCGCATCCAAAATTTCATTTGGCTGGTTGCTCGTGAGCGTATTCTTACAAACTTTCGCAGAAGAAAATTAGGATTGAGAATTTCGCCTATCTGCTTTAAGCGTGGGAGAGATGATGAAACAACCCTTCACTTGTTGCGGGACTCTGTCTTCGCGACTCAGGTATGGCTACGCGTTGTTCAATCTAACTTTATCAACGAGTTCTTTTCTTTTGATTACAGGAATTGGATTTTTAAAAACATCAACAAGGTAGCGGTTGGAGCTACTAATACAAGTTGGCAGACAACATTCATGATCACTTGTTGGTTCATTTGGAAATGGAGAAATAAAGATATTTTTGAAGAAGACTTTCAACAACCATATAATCATATTTTGGCTATCCATAATTTTACTCAAGGGATGAATACATTTGTTTCCCAATCGTTTCATCGTTATCCGCATCTTAAGAAAACAATCTATATAGGGTGTATTAAGTCTCATGATGGTTGGATAAAGCTAAATAGTGACGTGTTTGCAAGGGAGATTATCAAAGGCTATATTAAGAAGATTGAAGCGTGTGACACCCTACGTGCTGGAATCTGGGGCTTGTACCTTGGTTTGAAGATGACTTGGCGAGAGCGCAATTCCTCATTTAATTGTGAAAAATGACTCTAAAATCCTTATTAATATGGTTACATATAATTGCAAGATTAGTGGGTCCGTTCTCAGTTTGGTGCGTTGCATACACAATCTTTTGGCTTTGGATTAGCGTTTTCAAGTTCGTCAAACTTGGAGGTAGTATTGGGAATAAAGCAGGTCGGCCTATGACGGTCGGCTCTGCAAGTGCACATAATCGCTACCAAGTAATAAAGTGATAAGTTAATATTCTCCACAAGGATTGTGCCAAGGTTACTAGTTTCTCTTAGGAATATCGTAGTTATCTTCGCTTTGTTTGTTTAAGAAGGTATCTTTGCGGGTACTTTAGTAAATACCAGAAATAAATGACTGAAAAGTAAATGTTGTGTGTGTGACCACACAGAGTGGTTAAGTGTGGTCGGATCCCTCCCTTACTCCTGCTTGGTGGCTTAATTATTTCCCTCCTTAAGGATTTAGACTCTTGAAAATAGGTATGAAGTATTTTCTATCCTATTTCTATTACAAGGTTTTACAGGGCATAGTTTAAGGTTGCCATATCTTAATTTAGACACCATGATCCATAACTCCACTTTTTCATTTAAACTTTGGTCTCATCGCCCTGGGGACCCCTAAATTATAAGTTGTCACGTATACCCTAAACTAGTCACATACCCTGCAAGGCTGAAATTATCGTTCTTTCCAATCCTATACTAAGACGGCAGATACTGAATTTAATGGTCTCATGTAGGCCTTAATATGTCATCCTTCGGTCGGGATTACTAGCTTCGTTTCCTATGCGATATCCACTAGGTCCTTAGATTTTATTCTAATGTGATCAATATTAAAATAACTAAAACCAGACAACAAAAGAGTTTTAATAGAAATAACTAAAATTTATAAATATTATAAATACTACAACCAAGCATTCGTAAGGGAGTTTCTCGACTCAACCTAACCTAGGAAAAATAAATTACAAAGACAGAAAAAAAAGAACCTTATTGGCCTTGGAGTTCCTTGGCCTCCTTGCCTCCTCCTTAGAGTTCTCCTAACTCTCTTGTGAATATTGAATTGTTCTCAATATTTCTGAATGAATAATTGTGAAGGAGGAAAACTCTATTTATAGTTTTACAACTGGGTTTGGATTTTTTCTGCGCATCCATCGCACCCATCGTGGCCACGATGGCATGTAATTTTGCCTCATCGTGGCCACGATGGATCCTATCGTGGTGCGATGGAAGATTTACTCGGGATTTTCTGCTTATTTTTCAAGTCATCATCGTGGCACGATGACAAGCCATCGTGGCCACGATGGTAAAGATTTTCAGCAGATTTTCTTCAATTTTACCCGTTTCTCATAGCGCCACGCCTAGACTCATCGTGGGTACGATGATGCGCTACTTAATTCCTTTTTTGCCCTTTTTTTGCTGCTTTTTCCACTTTTCTTGCTTCTGGTCCTTGTGTCTTCATTTTTCCCGATATTTGCTTGCCTTTGGTCTTTATTTACTATAAAAACTATACTAATCTACTACTAAAAACGTCATATAATTGGCTGTCATCAGCCTACAAGAGCCTATGACCTAGCCTACATAGACTTAGGTCAGACCAGTTCATTAAATAGAGCACCAAAACTTTTTTTATAATGCTATTTAACTAAAAACGATATACTACATGTCATTAAACAAGCTTTTTAGGCCTACTAGACTGACCTATTTAAATAAATATGAATAATATTTTTACTACTATTATTATGATATATTAAAATTTGTATTTAAATTAAAGTCTAAATCTATTAACTTTTTCAGTAGTTTAAATTTATTAACCTACATTAATTTTTCACATATATATATACATGTATTATTATAAACTACGATTGAAATATGATGTCATATATAGTTAAATTCTCTAAAATATCATGTTAAGTATCAAAAGAAAGTTTAAATATAATCATTTATTAAGTTATGTTCATTTTTTTTTGTTTTTTTTTTTAAATAGTCTAACATAGACTTCCAAAAGGCCACAACCCAGTTTCGGACCTTCAATTTTTTGACAAGTCAAATTTAAGCTTGAAAAAGCCTAATTCGGCCTAGCCTATTCTCAACCCTACTTGAACGGAAGAAAACCGTTGTGCTAATTGACTAACTAATTATATTCTCTCTTTAAATACTACTACTAATGTCAAATCTCCTTATAATGAACTCTGATTGTTTTTTTATGATATATCTAAAATTTGCATGCCTAAAAATATTCAATTAAAGTTTTTTATGATAAAATATTTGAATAGTATACATCAGTTCCTAAGTTCGATTCTGATTACTAACGTTGTAAAAAAAAAAATTTAATAATACCCTAGTTTTCTTTTCTTCGGGCTTTGGTCCTCTTTTGTTAAAAAAAGAAGGCTTAAATGCAGTTTTGGCCCCCCAAGTTTCACAATTGCTTGATTTTGGTCCCCCACATTTTAATTGCTTGATTTTAACCCCCTAAGTTTCACAATTGCTTGATTTTAGCCCTCTAAGTTTTAATTGCTCGATTTTGGCCCCCCAAGTTTACCCCCTTTTGCATTTACTAGCCCCCGTTGAATATTTTAATTAAAAATTGGTTATGTGGCATTTTAAAATTAAATAAGTATTTAAAAATAAATAAATAAATTACGAATTGTTTTTTAAAAACTAAATTATAAAATATATTTTTTATTATATGTAGTTTGTAAAATAATTTTGTTATATAAAAAAGTAAAAAAAACATTTTATGAATTATTTTTAAAAACTTTGTAAACTTTTTTTTAAATAAAAAATAATTATTAAACTTTTTATTAAAAAAAACAATTTTTAATACATTTTTATAAAAGCAAATATTATTATTTTTTAATTAAAACATATTTTTAATTTTTTTAAAATGTCACATAAGCAATTTATAGTCAAAAAAGTCAACGGGGGACTAGCAAATGCAAAAGGGCGTAAACTTGGGGGGCCAAAATCGAGCAATTGAAACTTAGAGGGCTAAAATCAAGCAATTGTGAAACTTAGAGGGTTAAAATCAAGCAATTGAAATGTGGGGGGCTAAAATCAAGCAATTGTGAAACTTGAGGGGCCAAAACTGCATTTAAGCCAAAAAAGAAAGAAAGAATAATCTATAGTATTTTCTACCGTCCAGTAATTAATAATACGCGTAGAGATACACACGGATATGACACGCACATGGTCACATCCGTAATCTTAGCCAAAATATAATATAATCTATTAATTCACATTAATTGCCATTACTTTTATTTATGTCTATAAATTGAATCACTTCACTAGCAAAATATCACAAAAGCAATACCAAACAAACAATATCAAAGAAAAAAAAGTGACAAGAAAAGTCTCACAAAAATGTCAGGAATCATCAACAAGATTGGAGAAACTCTTCATATTGGAGGAGGACACAAAAAAGAAGATGAACACAAAGGAGAAAAAAGCCATGATGATAAACATAAGGGAGAAAAAAGCCATGATGATAAGAACAAAGGTGAACACAAGGAAGGTGTAGTTGAAAAAATTAAGGATAAGATCCATGGTGGTGAAGATCATGAATCTAAGGGTAAGGGTGAGAAAAAGGATAAGAAAAAGAAGGATAAGAAGAAGAAGGAACATGGTCATGATCATGATAGTAGCAGCAGCAGTGATAGTGATTAGATCTTCTAATTTCTCTCTTTCTATGTTAATTAAGGTAATGGTGTTTTATTTTTTGCTATTGTATTTTTTTATAATCAAAGTTTATTATCATCAAGAATTTTTATATGAAAATAAAGTTTATTATATTAAGTAGCCTTTGCAAAAAAAAAAAACAAGTATATTATTAATGATTAAATATATTCTCTTTTCTAACTTAAACCACATTTTATGGAAATAGATTAGATGCAATCGGTGATTGATATAGTCAGTTGCAGTTATCGTTTATAAAATTGTCTGATTAAAATTATATGATTTAAATTTTAACATAAATTTTAATTTTTTATTTAATATAAAATTTGAGATTTAAAATTCTAACAGTCTGATCTTGATCAGATGATTTATATGGTTGCACGATTTATGATTTTACTGAATCCACATACTTATTTTTTTAATTTTAATTTAATTTTTTTTATTAAGTAGCCTCCTTATTTTTATCAATTTTTATAAAATATCTTAGCCACCTTATTAAATATAAGGTAAAATATCTAAATGTATATGGTCCTCATTTGGACTAAATACATGTTACTACACTTTTGAATGGAAATCATTATTCATTAGTCCTTATAAGTTATATTTAGAAATTTCTAGATTTGGGACTCATTAGTCCTTTTAGAAGGGTACAAATGTAATTATATTTGTAAAAATTCTAAGATATTCTTTACTTTTAAACTAGGACATTATCTTCTAATCTTAAATTTTTATACAAAAAAATAAAATAAATTTAAACAGTCCAAATTTTAATATAATTTTTTTTTTGTTTTTTTAAACAAATTTTAATATAAATTTTATTTTTGTTTTTAAAAATACTAACTTAAAATATAGACGGTTTATTCTTGATCCAATTAATGTCATCATCAATGTGTGATTTATCTACTTGGAATTTTTAACCTACATTATGGACTAATTATTTGCTCTTTATTTCTTTTTAATTTGCAGCGGTCTACAATACCGTATGATGGGAGTCACTACAAGTTCTTCTTGCTTATGATGATGCAGTGATGAACTAAGAATAATTTAGAGAGAGAGATTATGGTCTATTTCTGCTTTTTATTATTGTTTACTTATTACTACTAGATGCTAATTTGTAAAACAACTCATCGCTTTGGTTTAGTTTGGCTTGGATGTAGATTAGCATAAATAAAATATTTTAATTATTAGTAATATCTTTCTTAATCTTATAATTATATAAATGTCTATTATTAGTATATATTATTAAAAAGAGATCAATAAAACTCAAAAAATAAGTCCCGTGAGCTTAACTCAGTTGGATTTTTTAGCCACTACACTACTTTCAGCAGAGCCTGTGATGAACACGGATTTGCCCCGAGGGATGGTAGACAAAATATGCTTCTGCTCGTTTCCCCATTCTATTGGAGTGAAGGTTAGCCCAATCTTAGCATTCAGATCCATTTTCAGCCCTGGCCCGGAAATGCCACCTTTTTCGAAAATTTCTCATTTCATCCACTCACTTTCTCACCTACCCATGTTTTTCCATTTTTGCCAAATTTGAACTAAAAACATTCGGAAAACGCGTTCCGAATTTTTTCACCCTTTCCTGGCTTTCCAAACAAAGCCCAAGTCCAGTCCATCTAATTTTTATTTTTTTAACTCAAAAATGAGGGAAAAACAAGGGAAATGTTTTATTTTTTTTATCCACACCTCATAACTATTTTAAAGAGAATGTTTTATGCTAATCTAAAATTTTGCTGTAGTTATGTTCCCAAATTGAGCCCACAATTTTGCTGATTACCTAGTTTCTCCTAGAGTTGTTCTCAAGCTAAATCACAAGCCTATATAAGAAATTTTTGGTGTGTTGAGTTTGAATGTTGGTTTCTTGAATTACTTGAACTGAGGACTCGGATTCTCTAAGGTAAAAGTTTGACATAGTTTTCTACGGTAATGAATTTGAGTTGTTTATTTATGACTGGGTTTAGAAATAGACAGGGTAACCAATTCAAGCAATTGTTACATTACGGTGTCTATTTTTTATGTGCCTTTGCTTATGATTACTGTTTCTATGATTATGATTGTAGATATTCCTTACCTCTTTTCTCTTGTATATTAGTGTTTTTCGGATTTGAATTGTCTGCTGTTGTAAAGAAAAACACGTGGTTTCATGCTGTTTTGAATCTTGACTGTCTATCGTTGATTGGACGCCTCAAATTAAATATTAAGACAACAAATATTAAAAGATCTCCCCCGTCAATTCATGATCAGATGGTTAGAATTTAGATGCATTAATGCGTCACACAGTAACTGTACCAAATCCAAATCTGTTTTTTTCTTCTTCAGTTTTTTTTACCGCGAATAGGCTAGGAGGAGCCTTAATTCCTAAGAGTGAACAAATTGAGGAGGTTGGTGCTGCTGATGTGTTGTGACATATGTGAATTAAGTCTCACATTGCTTAAAAAAATAGAGGTTGAACACTTTATAAGTGAGAGGACCCATAAGTCTAAACACCTTAAGGTTTTGGGTTAAAGTGTGATGTCCAACTCACTTATAAAATTATTTTTAAGCTCAATGTGGATGATCTTCGGTTGCCCCCTCGTGACCCAACATGATGAATGTGAAAGTGACCAAAAAGGTTAATTCTCAAACAAACAAACAAGCATTTAAGAAATGTAATTATGTAAATAATCTAGTACATGTGAATTATCAGAGGTATATGTTCCATTAACTTGTAGAATTTCTATGATAGAATTTTGCAACATTGAGTGGATATATGAGTGTTCTATGATAGAATTTCTGTGATGTTGCTGATAATTTGGTGGATTCAAGTTCCTAATGCCTAGAGCACACTTAATCACACTTGGGTTGGTGCATTGGTATTGGCTTGGGACCTGTGAGTGTGCTCCTCTTGAGGTCTGAGATTCGATTCTCTCTGGCGCCAATTTGGGTGGACTAATTTAGCTTCAAAAAAAATTTAATAGATGAAATTTCATGAATGGTTATTAAATTATATAATGATGTGTGTGTGTGTTTTTATCACTAAAAAAAATGAAAAAAAAAGAAAAGAATTTGAATTTTTTTTTGCCAAGTTGATTTTATCTACTCTCAATTTCTTATGTTTGGATCCCATAGAATTAATCTCTTAACAATGTTTCAACTCTCAAGTCATAATAGTACTTAACAAACACCCTAAATATGCAACCACTAAATAATGCATGCAACATTTTCGGTGTTAACTGTCTAATTCTTAAAAGGAAGGATGTCCTAATAATTCAGAATTCTACCATAAAGTAATACAGCTACTATAAGTACTTTTTTTTATCCTTCTTATAAGATAAACCCGAAATTAATTGTCCCTTTGCGATTTACAGACTTTTTATGACTAAAAATAAATGATATTGATTCATTCAAATTGATAGAGTACATCGATGTAATACAAATTCAAATTTGCTAAAAACACAAAGAATGAATTTGCGAACAAACTCATAGCATCCATGTTAATATCATAAAACAGCCAATTACATAAGCCTACGAATATGACTATATTGAAGTGTCTGGAATGTTCATGCCTCCAGATCTGTAGTGTTGATGACATAAAAGTCGACATTGAATGCATTTGCACTTGATCAAAATTAATCCTTCAACCTGAAACAAATGAACACCGCACAAAGACGGGTCAACCAAATACACCGCACAAAGGTGGACAACAAAATACACCAAAACAAACAAATATGTGAAAAATCACACTCATTTAATATAACGGGAAAGAAAAAACAATTTGGAAGGGTGATTTCAGGTCAAGATTTGACCTAAAATAACCCCTCTTCAATAAACTAAGAAGAAGAAAAGAGTGATGACGACTAATGTTAGAACTTAGAAGAGGAGAGGAGAGAGGCCAATCCTAATTCTAACTAGGATATTGTTAACGCTCTTATAAGGATAGTCACACTTATATAGGTAGTTTCAATATTTTCATTGATATAGTTACTCATATATGTTAATCATTTTTTTTGGGTCCGAAGAACATGTGTATTAATCTCTTATAGTGATTAATGAAGAGTTAAGTCTACTCAACTTTACAAAATCTGTTTTGTAAGGTGAAAATTGTCTTCACTTATAAACATATGAAGAGTTAAGTCTAACTCAACTTTACAAAATCTGTTTTGTAAGGTGAAGATTGTCCTCACTTATAAACATATATTTCATGTCATCTTGCAATCTTTGTGAAACTTTTACACACCTTCTCGCATCCAATATTATTGGGCTTGATTGAGGATATAAATGGTATGTGACCCGATCAGAAATTTGATAGCAGATGGTTCAACGAATTGTGAAGGAGACTCTGCTACCATCTTAAAATTGAGAATTAGCTCGACCCCTATAAAACTAACTTGTAAGATAAAAATTACTTTCACTCATTAGTATATATTCAGACTATTTCACGTCGGATACGAGACTCTTAACATAACATAACCATTTATGAATCAATGATATAAACATTTGAGAAAGCAATAACAAAAGGGTATCGTAGAGGAGGATCCTAATATACAGTAGTGTGTCTCTACAACTTCACCAATGCATTTATTTTTCTGAATAAATAAACTTCTTCGATGCATGAACTTTGTTTTTTTTTTTTTCCTTACACATTTTACCTAGTAATTTTTTTACAAGACACATTTGACCTTGATGGATAGTGGAAAAGCCTTTAATTTTAGGACCGATACCCCTTCAAGTACATAGATGGATTGCAATATTTAGTAGGTTAATTAATAATATAAGTATAAAATACGAAGTGGATAATTTTTGTTTGGCTTAAATACAGTTTTGCCCTCCCTATTTTGATTATATCGGAATTTTACCCCACCTGTTTTAAAAAGCGGACTTTTACCCCCTGTTTTAGAATTTTTTGGATTTTGCCCCCCCTAAATTTCTGCTTTCAAGTCACAACTTCAAAGCTTCGCATACAACTCAATTTGGATCAGTAATTCACCAAACGGATATCAAAATGACCGTAATCGAGTTATCTTTCCACAGAATCAAACCTCACTAAATTTGGAGTTACAAAGAGAGATTAATTACCGTTTTAGTGAAGGTATGTCCCCCACTAAAACTGTAATTAATCTCTCTTTGTAACTCCAAATTTAGTGGGGTTTGATCCTGTGGAAAGCTAACTCGATTATGGTCATTTCGGTATCCATTTGGTGAATTATTGATCCAAATTAAGTTGTGTGCGAAGCTTTGAAGTTGTGACTCGAATGCAGAATTTTGGGGGACATACCTTCACTAAAACGGTAATTAATCTTTTTTTGTAACTGCTAATTTAGTGAGGTTTGATTATGTGGAAAGATAACTCAATTACGGTCATTTTGATATCCGTTTGGTGAATTACTGATCCAAATTGAGTTGTGTGCGAAGCTTTGAAGTTGTGACTTGAAAGCAGAATTTTAGGGGGGCAAAATCCAAAAAATTCTAAAATGGGGGGGGGGGGGGGGTAAAAGTCCGCGTTTTAAAACAGGGGGGTAAAATTCCGATTTAATCAAAATAGGGGGGGGGGGCAAAACTGCATTTGAGCCTTTTTGTTTTGATTTTTTGACATAATATTTAGTTGATAAATTTATTAGCAGGTTCCTTCAAAAAAAATTTATTAGTAGGTTAATTAATAATATAAATATAAAATACGAAATGGGTAATTTTTGTTTTGATTTTTAGACATAATATTTAGTTGCCAAATTTACTGTGATATGGCCCCGTTTGACCCTACTTAATTTTCTACTTTTCTACTTATCCTTAAAAAAAATAGAGAATTAGAAAATTGTATTTGACCATGTTTCTCCTTAAAAGAATTAGATAAATAAAGTAAAGAAATAGAAAATAAGGAGAAGTTGTGTCAAACACAATTTTTTACCTCTTTACTACTTTTAAGGAGAAGAAAAAAGTAAAAAAAAAGTAGGGCCAAACGGACACTAAACATACGTCTGTGATATAGCTTTAGAAAATGCTATAAAGAAATCCAATTTTTTTTACCAAAAAGAAGAAAAAAAAATCCAATTTAAAAACGATTGCCGTTTAAGTATATTGATTAGGACCGACCAAACATAAAATGAAATAAACTTCAAAATGAGACATTTTTGCTTAAAAAAATATTTTTTTGTAGTCGTTACTCAAAAGAGCGAAAAGTGCAAACAAATACTTTTTATACAAAGTCTCAAAGTGATTTTTTCCATTCACCGTGAACATAATTCGGTTGATAAGGACATTGCATGTAAAATGCAGGGAACGAGGTTCGAACATTGGTATTCCCACTATTTCACTTTAAAAGTGAAATTCTTACCACTAGGTTACTTGACAAAAAAAAATCCTCACATTTTCCGGAGGCTTTTTTTTCCCTCTTGTGGACTAATAAGCTTACATACTAGGGTTAAATATGTTTTGATCCCTGTAAAATCCTCACATTATTATGCAAGTAATTTTATGCTGTTAAACTAATGTGTATTTTTAAATGATTATTTTGCAAACATATTTAGAACATTATACAAAGTTTCTAAAAAAAAAAACAAACTAAAAGTTTGATTTTTAAGTCGAGAATATATTTTATTACTTTTATTTTTATGTTTGGAAATTTTAAAAATTCATATTTAATTCTTCTCATTTTAAAATATTCTAAAATTTTGTAAAGAAATTTTTAGAATGCGTTTGATCTGCTAAAAAATAAGGGATTGTACATGACAACTTCACTGGTACTGTTTGATTTTAAAAAAGTTACTGGGATTGAACAAAAATTGAAATTCTTCTCCCACACTAAACCATGAGACATCTTTATTTGTGTTGGAAAAATATCTGACATAGAATTATTTCAATAATAATAAATCAAAGAAATATTAGAACAAATAAATATGACTAATAATAAAATAAATTAGAGAAGAAGAAAAGCTTATCGATTTTGACTGAGGCGTGCAAATGCACTGGGCTTAAGAGTATTTCGCCACCACAGGTAAGTTACCCGGTGCAGTTGGCCTCATAGCTAATACCCTCCAGGATACAACAGTCACATCTTACTAACACTGCACGTGAATTAGCAAGGTCTCATAGAACTACTTTTGGATGCTCATGAGAACTTAGTAGGCTTAATTGATAAAATGGTCCCTTAAAGACATTTTTGGTTTTAGATTGGTCCCTTAAAGAAAAAAATGTCCAAATAGGTCCCTTAAAGAAAAAAAAGTCCGAATAGGTCCCTTAAAGACATATTCGTTAATCAGTTTGGTCCCTAAAAAGAGGTCTAAATAGGACCAAACTGATTAACGGATATGTCTTTAAGGGACCTATTCGGACTTTTTTTTCTTTAGGGGACCTATTTGGACCTTTTTTTCTTTAAGGGACCAATATGAAACCAAAAATGTCTTTAAGGGACCATTTTACTAATTAAGCCAACTTAGTATTATTATTTTACTCATTTTCATTATTGCCCCGTTATACCTCTAGAGAACATAACCTTATATATAAGCCATACATAGGATCCCCTTTCACATGTTATCTTTGCACTATTCTCTTCCTTCGAGCAAAATTATGATTCCTATTTATTAGAATTAATGGAGTAATATTACATGTAAATAGCAACTTAAAACGTAACTCAAGTATTATCAATAGTAATTAATAATAATAATAATAATAATAATAAACTTTAGAAATAAATTCTAAAATATCCTACAATCCCCCACAATTTATTTTAAAGTTTGAAGTTTTAAAATGTTCTCAAGAGCGTGAGACATCAACGCATAAGCACTAGTGTCTTTTGGACTATGAACTAGTACATAGAGCAAATAAAATTTGATCCACTAGAATGTCGGTGAGATTATGACCTCTATGAACCTCATTCCGTATGTGAATCAGTGATCTCATCACTCACATTGATCTCTCGTCCAAAGTTGTTCAACGCGGTGTGGTGCATTTTTGGCCTTGCACCTATACCTGGATTTCATGAGTGGCTCTAGAAAGTCTGTCCAAGCTTTCATAGAGGCGGCTCCACCTCAACACTCATATAGGTGAATCTATCAAGTGTACACCACAGTCAAGCACACCACTCATTCATGAGCTATAGATTCATTAAGAGAAAAACTCAACCTCCATCGCTGCAGTATACACTATCCTACACCATAGGGATGAACTTAAATAGAAATTGGATAGTGTCTCCTCAAATTGACAAGTGACTTGTTCTTACCCATATGAACACAGCCTTGCGAATTTTCACAATCTATGTTGGGTTACCATCACTCTCAATTTTTGTATTGGACATAAATCCATCCCCCTCGATGTATATATCATCCACTAGTTTCTTGCTCAGTGGGATTATCACAGGATCCTTTATATATATCACTCAACAACGCGCTGTTTCACAAAATCACAAAGAATTCATTGACTAAGACGTCTCTTAGTCAATATCTCATTTATTTCCGAATATACATTCATGATATATTATCATAGGTTTACTTAGATAAATTCTAAGCAACAAACATTCTCACAAAGGAGAAATTAAATTTATTATATAGGTCTACTTGAAAATTTTCAAGTGACAACACCCCCACATTTGATATAATTAATTCTCCAAGAAAATTATTTATTCAAGTCTACTCGAAATAATTTCAAGCGACAAACCCCCACATTGGAGAAATTTATCCACTTAAATATTTATATTCTTATCAAAAGTTTTATTATTAATCATCATTGTATTATTCTAATACAATGGATACTCCACAATATATATATACTTTTCTATATTTCATAATATCTCTCAAATATTAAAATCTTGGGCTCAAATATGTCCAATGGTTTCTCAATACATAATAGATGCAAGTGTCCATTCTCGAGAAACTCAATGTTTCCAAATTCCAATATTATTATGCTCTAGTGGCAACTAAAACTTACTGCATCACTTAATTTATAATTAGTGCACACTATAGATATTAGGCAAAATAAACGCAATAATATTTCAACCATAAAGTAAAAAATTATCACGCTTTTGATATTCAAACACATTAGCTTAAATTCACCAATCAAAAACCATTTTACACAAATTGAAGTGCACATATCAATAAATTTTATACCTACAAAATTTTACTTTTTCAGTTATAAAAGTCATATCAATTTTCACATAATTAATAATTAACTCCATTAATCAAGTAATTGAGACTAAATAATATCACAAATTCCTACACATGCATTTCTGCTGAGATTCTAAGTCATGGAAACCAAAACTCTTCCATTATCATGATCGAATAACAAATAAATTTGTAACACTATATACTAACATGATATAATGGTGTAACTAATTACCCTTTCAAACGCATAGCAAAGACACGGCATTCCTTATATGGCAGCAATCATAAAAAATACAAGTTCATATATCAACCCAAATATATCATTGTAAACAAGTATAAGTAAGATCAGTATATATTAAAAAATGCTAATACCTTTCAACTACACTACTATATTTTCGGAAAAATTCAACACAATCATATAATTTCCACAAAAATTAAGTATTCATATCCCCCAATTCATAGGGGCACAAATTGACACTCAAGGACATATAAATCATTTTTAAACAAAGAGAACTAAACAAGGTAGAATAGATAGAACCTGGATGAAATATACAAGGTACAACTTTCAGAAATTTATTCATCATTTTCCCGTATAATTAAGTTCACCAAGCTGCTATACTGCTCACAGTTTTTCAATTTTAACTAGAGGTCAAGATCATCACAACATGTCACTCCAATCATCTTTCATCAGCAGCGGCATAAACAAATCTAAAAATAGAATTAGTAACAAGTATACTTTTTTTAATAATAATTCTATGCCAAAGAATTACTCTTAAGATTGTTGGAAAAATATTTGACATAGAATTATTTCAATAATAATAAATCAAAGAAATATTAGAACAAATAAATATGACTAATAATAAAATAAATTAGAGAAGAAGAAAAGCTTATCGATTTTGACTGAGGCGTGCAAATGCACTGGGCTTAAGAGTATTTCGCCACCACAGGTAAGTTACCCGGTGCAGTTGGCCTTATAGCTAATACCCTCCAGGATACAACAGTCACATCTTACTAACACTGCACGTGAATTAGCAAGGTCTCATAGAACTACTTTTGGATGCTCATGAGAACTTAGTATTATTATTTTACTCATTTTCATTATTCCCCCGTTCTACCTCTAGAGAACATAACCTTATATATAAGCCATACATAGGATCCCCTTTCATATGTTAACTTTGCACTATTCTCTTCCTTCGAGCAAAATTATGATTCCTATTTATTAGAATTAATGGAGTAATATTACATGTAAATAGCAACTTAAAACGTAACTCAAGTATTATCAATAGTAATTAATAATAATAATAATAAACTTTAGAAATAAATTCTAAAATATCCTACAATTTGTTCTCTACATAAGTTGTCTAATATATCAAAATAATATTCCGTCTACCAAACATCTTACAAGATAAAATTTATTATATATCTTAAATATTTGTCCTATGTTGCTCTGTCTTATAATACTGTTATATTCACTACTTACATTTTCTAAATCAAACGGACCATTAATAGTATTCTAAACATGAATGAAATAAAGTATTCAATATTTTTAAAGTTTAAAGATAATTAAACAATTTTTAAAAATAACAGGAACTAAAACTGCATGCATAAAAATTTTGTACAAACCATAACATGCCACTTTTTTCAAAAAACTTTTGATAATTTTATAGGAAAAAAAACATATTTAACCCGTCCTTAATATTTTCTTGGAGAGCTAAAACTTTGCTTAAGTTCCATACCTTGAAACCGGCCTTGATATTGATCCTTCCTTTTTCCATATATACAAATTAAAACGTGTATATAATTTACAATATATACATTTAGGGTAGAATAATGTACCACAAATTAAAATGGTGGGACAATTACTTGAAACAAACCATGCGTGCCTCTTGGTTTATGCATGCCTATAGATGTAGACAGAATTCATCAATTTGTCAAAGACTCTCCATCAAACAACAATAGGTTACAGCTAATATTCCATATATAGGAATATTTTTAGGAGTGACAAATGGATGGAATTAGAAAAAATATATATATCTCCATTGCCTCCAAAAAAATAATATTGAACTGAATTGGTCCATAAGCAAAGTGGCTATGCATGTAGATATGCATGGATTCCTAACTCCAAAGAGAAATAAACGATGAATTATTGTCCAATATTATTGTACTGTATATATGTTTAGGATACATTTTCACGAATAAATGGAGTGTCTGAGTTCGAACCCTGACTCCTGCATAATATATATACAATGCCTTTGCTAACCGAGTTAAGCTCACATAGATATTTCGGATACATTTTGACTTTTTCTATTACATTTTTCTCTTTATTGAATGGTATTTTTTTTAAAAAAAATTACATAAGTTTGTACACTACTAATAAGTAGTTCCTTACAACGATATATTATACTTGTGCAACTCATATACATTATTTATTTACTTTTTTTCTTTCACCACCAGTTTAATCTTGTTCGGGGGTCCGTTCTGACTTCAGCCCCCTTCCGATCGTAGTTTCGGGAGATCGAACCGTGAATACATTATTTTGCTTTGTTTATAAAAAAAGACATTTTACTTTTTTTTAGGGGCAAGTAACCTAGTGGCTAGAAATTCCACCCTTAAAGTGGATAAGTGAGATGGCCGGAGTTCAAACTACATCCCCTACATATAAATAAAGAACATTTTCATATTTCTCTAAAATCTACTTTGATATCCTAATTTGAAGATACTCTAACTACTTTGCTAACTACTGTTATTAAGAGTACTTTGTAAATAAAACTTATCTTACAATATATATATATATATATATATATATATATATATATATATATATATATATATATATATATATATATATATATATATATATATATATTATAAGCAAAATATTATTATAAGGGAGTATAAGGGGTACTCAATCCCTTACAATATAAAGCAAATTATAGTATGCTTTGGATAGAAACATACAGATCTAAACACGAAAAATGTATGAAACCTTATAAGCAAATTAATATGACAATGGAGTATGTATAGTTATGCATTTTTTTAGTGTTCATTTTTTGTAACAAAATCTTTTTTAATATTGTTTTAATTAATTAAGGCCCAAGACAAAACAACTTATGAAAACAAAGCAGAAAGCAACACTAGAGAATCTTAAATATAATATAGTTAGTGACCTCACACTATAATTTTTATTTTCTTCGATAAAAAAGTAATTAGGTGACCTCACTATAAAATATTCATATCATAGTTGGCTTAGTAAACCATTGTACATTGCATACTCAGAATCATATAAAATATTCTATTTCTTGTTGGTCACACTTGAATATTTTCCTAAATTGCCAAACCAAAATTATTATACCTTTTTGTACTTATTCAAACCATCATTTTCATATTCATATTATAAATAAATTTAATAATACATAGGAAAAACAGAAAGAAAAAGACCAAATATCTTAACGTATTTATAGTGTATCTTTTGGTAGCAAGTTATAGTATATTTATTGTTCCACCTTTAGAGCACTAAAATTACTTAGAGCATCTCTAATAGTGATATCATTTTGGATACTATATATTACTAATATGTGATTTCTACAATACCATGTAATAGTACTTATACAACTCATACATATTTTGCTCCAATGATGATACCACTTTCAGTATCATACATTAATAACAAACAATAAGATACAAATCAATTTATTTTGCTCCCTAGTATATTTATTTTTTTAACTTAAATTGATGATATTAAACTGACGATACGGTATACCTTTCCGTATCATAAATTTTATAACCTATGCCATGTCATGGAACTCCAATGATAAAAAACAATAAGATACAAATCATTAGGCTATGAAACTGTCTTTGATACTCTTATTGAACATGCTCTTATAGTAGCGTTAAAATTGATTTTAATATGTTTACATATTTTTTAATAGAATTAATCTTTTTCATTATAAAAAAATAAAAATTAATCTACCGTTCGTTAGTTGGTCCAGCAATAATTGATACTAGACTTGGTAGGAGGACCACAGTTCGGATACCCGCAACTATCATCGGGAGGGGGTTGGAACCACTTGATGCTAGAATTGACCCTCGAACCAGATTAAGCGGTTCAGTTGACCAGATAGTACTGTTGGTAAACACCAAAACAAAAAAAGAATATTCACTTCATATACTGGACATCATAATCGGGGTTTGAATTCCAGCTCTCTCACTTATGTGTGTGAGTTTATAATGACTTTTTCATTTCGTCTATTTACAACAAAAAATAAAATACCCACTTCATAATTCATATAATTAGATAGTTTGCAAGCAACAATTGTTTGCATAAAATTCAGTTGCATTTACTTAGTTTTTGGTATTTTTTTCTCAAATAGTCTAGTAATCAGAATTGGACGTGTCCCTTAAAATGAATAAGTGAAGAATCTTAAATTTAAATTCCGACTTCTACATATTCCAATACTTTTATCAACCGAGTTATATTTATATGGATAACACTTGGTAAAGTTAATTTGGTAAAAAACCAAAGTTGAGACATTTTCATAGATGATAAATCAAATTGTGACAAAAAAATTACTTGACAAAAACAAATTTTTCGAGGATTACTATACATATTTAACCCAATTCAGTGTTTTGTTAGAGCCTCGTATGGCCACATAATATTCTAATATACCTATACAATATTCTCACCAAACAAACTTAGGAATAAGATTATTAAACAACAAATTTGGCCTTTTCAATACAAAATATCATACAATAAAAACAATGAAAGCTTAGAGTATCACAAGCAACAAAAGATTAATTTATTACCCTTTTAACTTAAACAACCAAAGTCCTTTTCCAAGAAAAGTTATACAACTAAATTATTCAATTTAGACACAAAAATTCATAAACCGCGCAAATGCAAGTTCGTTCAGTCGATAAAAAGTTGATTCATATTCCGTAGAAACTTGTGTTCAACTTCTACTGTTAGCATAAGTATTTCCTTAGTGAGTAATCTGTAAGTACTTTGATCAGCAGTCTATAAAACCTTGATGCTTTGTCTTTGACTCTGGTGAGCTCTCGAGACTTAACTCACCTAATTTTTTTATAAAAATTAAAAATAAAAAGAAGCCCAATAGAACAAGTCTATCATTGTTATTTTCATCACCACTTGGCACATTCTAGTTATAGCCGGCCCCTATAGTTTCAATCTTTTCATTCAAGCTTTACCTTAAAATAAAATCACTTCTTCACCAAACCCCTTCACCAATTCACATCACAATTCCTTTCATCACTTTTCTCTTCTCCTTCACTTCTTTTCCTTACGCTTCTACTTCCAACCTTACCACCACCAACAACAAAAATCTTCCTTAAACCTTAAACCATCATAAACCAAAAGTGTTGTGAAACATCAATCAACAACAACAGATCCAAAAGTGTTACTAAACATAAAAAAAAAAGAAGAGAAAAACCAATACAAAGCCAAAACCAAAACCAAAAAATGGATAGACTCATAAGATTAGAACCATCAAACATAGTACTAATAAGAGTTGAACAAGGACAAAAATGTCAAGGAAAAATAACCTTAAACAATGTCATGTATACTATGCCAGTTGCATTTAGGATTCAACCATTAATCAAAACAAGATACACAATTAAACCTCAATCAGGAATAATTTCACCATTAGCATCACTAATCATAGAGATAACATATCATCCTCCACAACAACAAGGTTCAAATTCAAATTCAAATAATAATCTCCCTCACTCTTTTCCATTTTCAGATGATTCATTCCTTCTACATAGTGTTCTTGCTCCAGGAGCAGCTATCAAAGAACCTTCATCCATGTTTGATTCTGTTCCAAGTGATTGGTTCACTACCAAAAGAAAACAAGTTTTCATTGATAGTGCAATCAAAATCATGTTTGTTGGTTCACAAATTTTGACTCAACTTGTTGAAGATGGTAACTCAATGGATGATATAAGAGATGTTCTTGAAAAAAGTGATCCTTTATGGGAATCAGTTAACTCTAAAGATTCAAAAGGTCAAACTTTGCTTCATTTGGCTATTTCGAAAAATAGACCTGATCTTGTTCAATTGATCCTTGAATTCAAGCCTGATATTGAAGCTACAAATAGTGTTGGATCAACTCCTCTTGAGGCTGCATCTTCCTCGGGCAACTCATTAATCGTTGAGCTTCTTTTAGCTCATAAGGCCAACACAGAAGGATCAGAATCTTCGATCTTTCGACCGATTCATCATGCCTCGAGAGAAGGACATATGGAGATTCTAAGGCTTCTTTTACTCAAAGGTGCAAAAGTTGACTCTTTAACAAAAGATGGTAACACTTCTTTGCATTTAGCTGTTGAAGAAAAAAGAAGAGATTGTGCTAGGCTTTTGTTAGCGAACGGTGCGAGAACCGATGTTCGAAATACAAGAGAAGGTGATACACCTTTACACATAGCAGCAGCCAATGGAGATGAGAACATGGTAAAGTTATTACTTCATAAAGGAGCTACAAAATATGTGAGAAACAAATTAGGAAAAACAGCGTTCGATGTTGCGGCTGAGAACGGCCACTCGCGCCTGTTTGATGCGCTTCGTTTAGGGGACAATCTATGCACGGCTGCGCGAAAAGGTGAGGTAAGGACAATCCAAAAGGTTTTGGAAAGTGGTGGAGTGATCAATGGAAGGGATCAAAATGGATGGACATCACTTCATAGGGCTTCATTCAAAGGAAGAATGGATGCTGTTAGGTTTCTTGTGGAGAAAGGTATTGATTTGGATGCAAAAGATGAAGATGGTTATACAGCTTTGCATTGTGCAGCTGAATCAGGACATGCTGATGTGACTGAGTTTTTGGTTAAGAAAGGTGCTGATGTTGAAGCAAGGACTAATAAAGGTGTGAGTGCTTTGCAAATTGTTGAGTCATTGAACTATGTAGGGATTACAAGGATACTTGTTAATGGTGGTGCTAGTAGGGAAGGTTTGGGTGAAAAATTTCCATCTGCACCTTCTAAGATTCCATTTGGGAGTAAAGTTGAAGGTGGGAGTGTGATGACAATGAAGAAGAAGATGAGTAGTAGAACTCGAGCGCTAAGAGGTAGTTTCGACCGTTCGATGCCTTTGGCAGTGCTCTAGCAATCAAGTTAGCCTACAATTTTAAATTGCAGTTATAGTCGCGATTAAGATTATGTCGTGATTATTGGTATTATAGAAAATTACAGATAAATCCAGTTGATGTGGTCGTTCAATGACTTTGGCTATGCTCTAGCAATAGAGTTAACCGAAGATTTTAAATTGCAGTTGCAGTCGCGATCTTTGATGTTAAAGAGAATTGCAGATAAATGCAGTTTATGCGGTTGCAATTGAAGCTGTATGACACAAATTAAAAAAATGGAGTTGCAAGTATGATTTGGATTATTTGATTGAGAAGAAAAAATTGAGATGGTTTTATTTTGGGGTTTGGTTGTAATTTTAATAATTCGTTGATGGAATTGTAGATTTGAAAAATGCGAAGAATATTATTTCTAATGTTATTGTTACTCTTTTGAAGCTTTGTAGATATGTGTTATTCAGTTTGACTAGTAGTACTCACTAGAACATCGACCCGTACTGCACGGGTCTGATTAGTCGTAAGATATATAATGATTAAATAAGATGCGATAATTTCGATAACATAAGATATATGAAAAAAGTTGAGTAACATTAAACGATAGTTCAACAATAATTTTGGATAAATATTCATACAAAGAAAACTATGTTATATTACGGAAGACTTCCTTATAGACCACATTCGAATTCTTAGTCGTATCTTCACTGTTATTGTTCTGGTAAAAAACAAGGGGGTTTATATTATTGATCAAATGGTGTGAATACACTCAGTTCAATCCCAACAACCCTGGGAGTTTAATAAGTCAGAATTCGTCCCTTTACAAATGAGAGTATGGAGCTATTTATAGAGCTTCCAGTCTTCTTCTCCAAGCAAGGGTTCCTAAAAATCCGGTCCTTAGCATCTTCTTCGGTGGTGTGGCGTGAAAATAGGGATGAGAATCTTGGTCTCCAAGCTATGGCAGTTGCGAGAAGTTTAATTCTTCCTTCTTAAATTAGCGGTTGATGCAAGGAAGGAGAAGATATTTTCAGTAACGCAGAATCCAATCCTTTTTTGGCGTTGTCTTAGAATTGATGGTCGCGCCCTAGCTTCTAATCGCCTGTCTTGTGTTTTACCTGCTTTGGGCTTATCATCCTTTTTACTCTAATTGGGCTTATTGGATATTTCCTTAAGCCCATTGCCCAGTCCACAGCCCCCCAAGCACGAAGTCCAAAGGGGTGAAGTGCTTGAGTTTGATTCGAATTTTCCCTCTAAAATTTGTAGCGCGGGAACGGTTTCATCACGTTTTTCCCCACTTTCTGATGCACGATCTCGCTCTCCTATGCCGTATCTATCAACCATTTCTCCATTTACTGATGACACGATCAGATATTTCCTCTATAAAATGGATCACTCGACGATAGGATCCGCTCATCACCTTTTCGCCTGCTTACCTAACAGTTTTCTTTCTTACAGTATGTCTCCCAAAAATCCTCCCTTTGAATGTGGTCAATCCCCTGCTTCCCCCGTCATCAAGCGGCTCCGCCGTATGTTGACCCTGAGTACGGAGGACTTAATGGACGATTTTGGTGAATTCTCGGAATTTGTCAAAGAGCTTAATGACTATTGCTGGAGGCTGTCCAAGGAAGAGAAGCGTTTTCTAGACAGTGTGCTGCGTCTAGAGAAGGAGTTAAAGGATAGTGCATCCTTCGTGATTGCTGTGGAGAATGTCAAAGAATGCCACGCCGAAGTTGTCGAAGCTGTCGACAGTCAGATAGAGATCACGAAAGAAACCATGGGTGTGCAGGAGGAGATCTTAGGGATATGCTTCAACGAGGAGCGGAGAGTGGACGATCGTTTGGCGCTGCTGAACAAGGAGATGAAGCCGCTTGTGAAGAGAAAAAGGGCTCTTCAAGGCGAAATCAGGGACGATGTCACTAAGCTGATTTCTAGGCGTCACTCCCTGGTGGACCTATTGGACAAGCAGAACGAGCTGAGGGAGGATTTGAAGCCTATTGAAGAGAACATGGTGAAGGCGAAAAGGGTGAAACGAGCGTTGGAGGAGATGCATCGTATCGCCGTCGCCGATGCCAGTGAATTGGGGGGTTCCACCATGCCATGAAGTTCCTGCTCGCCAACTTTTTCCTTTACGCTTTTTTCTTTGCATGTTTGTAATTTTCTTTTGCATTTAGGACATTCCTTGTTTGTTCTTCATACCTTTTGCTTTCGTTGTATTTCCCTTAAGTAATTTGAATTTCAATCTTTCCTTTTCCGTTATACGCTGTTTTCTATTTCTGCTAGTATCGCCCTCCTCTAAAATCTCCATTAACTTAAATGGGTCAAACATTGACTTTTTGGAAAGATAAAAATAACGGTTCTCAAGACAGTCAAACCAAAGTAGTTGCGACCGTCCAAGCATTAATTACGACCGTTAATAACGATGTTAGGGTTGGGCAAGATTGGCTATAAATATCAACTGTTATTCTCATCAACTTATTTTGAATCTTTATCATGGAAAATAACAATGCGAAAAAACCTGTTGCCAGAAGTACTCCGCCTCAGCGGAGGAAGAAAAGAGTTGAGGTTTCAACCTCTAACTCCACTCGCTCCCGAAGGTCTAAGGATGTCAAAAAGGTGGAGGTTATCGTTCTTTCCTCGGATACCTCCGATTCTGGTAGTGGTGATGAGGACTACGTTTCGTTTCTGGAGACCTATGTTCCTCCTGAGCTTCGTGCTTCCTCATCCAGTGAAGAAGGGGGGTCCCGGGTCACCGTGGAATCCAAGATGACTTTCCCTGAGCCTGTGCAAAAGGATTCGGAGTCTGATTGATAGGATTTTAGGATTTCTCCATGTAACCTTGGTTTCTCCTCGTTGTACTTTCCATTTTCTGCTAATAATAAAGATTTTTCTTTCTTGCTTTGAGTAGAATGCATTATTTTATGTCTTGTCTTTCCTTGATTTTTGGCTTTTTCTCGTTTGGCGTTGTTTTGGATATCTTTGTCGCGCCCCTAAGGCGAATCAAACTTTAAAGAATGGCGCCACTCTCCCCGCCTGTAGGCGTCGTGTTTAGTTATCTGACGATAAATCTTCTAAGGTTTATTCTCGAGATACGCGCTTTGACACGTATTTAATCCGACGACGCGTGCGTTACCTCTTGCTTCAACTTCTGGACTTCGAACAACCGAAAAGGTTTTTCTCTTTAAATAGTACCTCTGTTTCCTTCCCTTTGCTTGTTTCTTCTCGCAAATCCGTACTCTTTTTCGCATATCCTTCTTCGATTCTCCAGCAAGCCTTTGTTCAACGCTACGTGTTAGGACGCTCCCAGCTTTGTCAATTTCTTTGAGGTATTCTTTCTTTTATACCTTGTTCCTTTTCGCCGATTTGGCCTGTTTTGCGTAGGAACCCTAGTTTTCTGATTTAGGTTTAGGAAGATGGTTATTTTGAGAGAGTTAGACGATAATGAGGGGAGGGTTCCTATTTCTGCTCCTAGTTATCTCGAATGGGCGCAACAAGTTCGCGCCCATTATACTAGGGCTAATGGTGTACTTAATAGCCGAGGATTTTACTCGGAATTATGGGGTTTTGATGTTGGGAGTAGTAGTAGTGATAGTGATAGTGATAGTAGTAGTGTTGATAGTGGTAATGACAGTGATTGCGTCATAATCTCCCCTTCCTCTTTCACAGGAAAGCGGAAGAATCCTTGTCGAGATCTGGTTGTTGCTGGTTATACTCCCGTCACCATGGAAGTTTCTTCAAAGTATACAAACACGGAAATGGTGAGGAGCTTTAGGAAAGCCGTCAAGCTTTCAGACCCCTCTCATGAAGACCTTATTATAACCGAACCCGTCAGAGAGGACGAGTTTGTATTTTCCAAGAATGACAACCCGCCGCATTATTTCTATCTTTATACCGGCGTAATACAACCCCTTAACATTTGGTTACCTTTTACTTCCTTTGAGGCGGAGATATTGACGGTTCTTAACGTCGCCCCCACCCAACTCCATCCTAATAGTTGGGCCTTTATCAAAGCCTATGAGGTAATGTGTTCTGGCTTCGAATTGGAGCCTTCAATTGGCGTTTTTTTCTCTTTCTACCACATAAAGAACTTGAAGCCGCAAACTTTGGTCTCTCTTAGCAGTCAACCTAACCGTCGCCTTCTGAGTCTATACGCTTCCAACTTCAAGAACTTTAAGGATTCTTTCTTTCGAGTTCGTAGTGCTGAGAAATTTTCTGACTTGATGTATGATGAGGTTGATGATCCTCTATTCCCTTTCTACTGGACTGATAACCCTAGGCTTATCAAGGGTGCTATCTTTGAGGCCTTAAGCGATTTTGAGCAAGATACCGTCAACTTCCTTGACTCCTATGCCCTTATGGATACCGCCGATATCCTTAGGTGTGAGGGTAATAGTGAAGCCCTGACAGAGTATTTACGTAAGTAGCGCGTTTGGTATTTTTCTACTTCTGTTTAATGTTGATCTCGCCTCATTATTAACTCTTGTGTTTTTTTTTTTTTGTCTCTTTTTACTTTTGCAGAGAGGATGAGGACTATTTCTAATGAGGAGAGGCTGGCATTCTTGGCTAAGGCTCGCCAGCAAAAGGCCAATCCTGTTGTCGCCGTGACTGATCCACTGAAAAAGCTGCAAGTGGAGGAAGCTGCTATGAAGGAAGGGCGGAGCAAGAAGAAGCATGAGGGGCGTATCCGTGTCGAGATCCCGGGAAAGACGGCCTCTGGAGTAGAGGAGACTGAGGGTGTTGCTCCTCCTCCTCCCAAAAAGCAAAAAGTTGAGAAGATTACTCAGAAGGCTGGGGGCGCTGACAAGGGCAAAGGTGCGGCTTCCAGTTCTTCTCAGCCTCCTTCTCAAGACGCTGAAACCGCTGCGCCTCTTTCCTGGAGCTCCTTCGATCCTCTGGAGTTTATTGAGAGAGGGGTAACCATGGTGGGTGACATGACTCGCTTCACCAACACTTCGACGGAAGACCTAAGGAAGAAGGCCTTAGAGTATGAAGTCAAGGGTACTCTTCTTAACTATCTACTGACAAACCGCCAAGAGCAAGAGGTTCTAGAGGCGAGGCAAAAAGTGAAGATGGTTGATGATAACCTCGCTGATATTGAGAAGAGGTATTCTGAGACCAAGGCGAAGCTGGAGGGTGACATTAAAAAGTTGAAGGAAGAGAAGGAGGGCGAGACAGAGAGGCTGAAGAAAGAGTATGAGGAAAAACTGTCCAAAGTTAAAGAAAGCTATGCCGCTTCGGAGGCCAAACTCAAAGAGAATGCTGCTTCCCAGGCTGAGAAACTCTCCAAGCTATCCGAGGAGAAGGATGAAGCGGTACAGTCTGTAGGGACCTTAGCTGATGAGAAAGCTAGATTGGAGAGTGATGTCACAGAGCTTCAGCTCTATGCCGCCAACCAATATGACGAGGGCTTTTCTTTTGCTATAGAACAGGTTAAGCTTCTTTTTCCGGATCTCGATGCTAAGCGCCTTGGCGAAGCTGATGCAATGAATCAAATTGTTGACGGCAAGCTCGTTCCCTATGTTCCTCCTCAGTGAATGATCTTTTTGTAATGATTTTGTTTCTGCCCTTCTGTGGCTTTTTGTAATTATTTTGTATGCCCTTTTTGTGGCTTTGAACAATTTACCCCTTGGCTGGGTCCTTTATAAATTTCTTTATTTGCCTGATTTCTTCTCTTCATAACTTTATGGATTTGCATTACGTTGAGAGGTAACGCCTTTTGTCGTTCTCGCTTAGGAAACTTTATCCTTGCACCTGCGACATCTTCGATTTTCTATAATAATTGTAAATTGATACAGATAACTTTATACCTGTTGTTTTTTGGTGGTTGCAAATGATTTGGCGTTGCGATGAATCGCCTTGCTTTGGTTATGTATAAGCTTTTTCTGGCGGCGTCAATAATCTCGCCTTTCTTCACTGTATCTTTTTCTGACGTACCCAACTCGTAAGACTTACAGGTAACGCCAAGGCTTTGCAACCTTTTTATTTTTCTTTTTCTGACGTACCCAACTCGTAAGACTTACAGGTAACGCCAAGGCTTTTCAACCTTGTTTAATAAATTTTTTTTTTCCGACGTACCCAACTCGTAAGACTTACAGGTAACGCCGAGGCACTGTAACCCTTGTTTAATAAATTTTTTTTTCTGACGTACCCAACTCGTAAGACTTACAGGTAACGCCAAGGCACTGTAACCCTTGTTTAATAATTTTTTTTTTTTTCTGACGTACCCAACTCGTAGGTGACGCCAAGGAACTGTAACCCTTGTTTAATAATTTTTTTTTTCTGACGTACCCAACTCGTAGGTGACGCCAAGGAACTGTAACCCTTGTTTAATAATTTTTTTTTCTGACGTACCCAACTCGTAGGTGACGCCAAGGAACTGTAACCCTTGTTTAATAATATTTAATTTTTTTTTTTTTTTCTGACGTACCCAACTCGTAGGTGACGCCAAGGAACTGTAACCTTTGTTTAATAATTTTTTTTTTCTGACGTACCCAACTCGTAGGTGACGCCAAGGAACTGTAACCCTTGTTTTTGGTTCAGCGCTCACATCTGAGTTGATCTTTAAATAAAGATTCAGAGCTCAAGTTTGAGATAACCATTTTTGTTGGTTCAGAGCCCGTAACTTAATCAGGTTGACCTTTATTGACGCAAATATTTTGGGATATGCAGGAAGATATAAACTACTAGAATTTTGAAATTCAATGAGCCTCGATAAAAACCCCCGTTGAAACAGGGGAAAAGAGTGTCTCATTGTTTTTTATTCATTTATGAAAATGGTTCTTATACATCATTTAAAAATATTGCTAAAAGAAGAGAATGGTTTTACTTATTCTTCCGCCGATAAAGTGATGCTCCGTGATTAGCTATAGTAGAACTTTAGGTTTGCTACGTTCCATGTCCTTGGGAGGATTTTTCCTTCCATGGTCTCTAGGCGATATGCTCCTCCTTCGAAAGCTTCTTGCACCCGAAAGGGGCCTTCCCAGTTTGCTGCGAACTTTCCTCCTTTATCCTTTCCCATAGGTCTTTTCAGCACCAGGTCGCCTTCTTGAAAACTCCTTTGTTTGACTCTTGTATTATAACGCCTAGCGGCTCTTTGCTTTATGGCGAATTCCCTGAAATGCGCTCTTTCTCTTCTTTCCTCGATCATGTCTAGGTTCTCTTCCAGAGCTCTGTCGTTCTCTTCCTGCGTCGTGGTTTCTCTGCGCCAACTAGGAGGATTTATTTCCACCGGGATCATCGCGTCCGAACCATAGACCATTGTAAATGGCGCTTCTCCTGTCGAGGATTGGGGAGTGGTGTGATACGACCAGAGGATGGGTGAGATGTGGGCTACCCAAGCTTCGCCTTTACTATCTAGCCTTCTTTTTAAGGCTCTTAGTATCACCTTATTTGCTGACTCTGCTTGTCCGTTAGCTTGTGGATGCTCCACTGATATAAAGGTGTTTTTTATTCCTTTGCTTTGACAGAATTCAACGACCTTTTCGCTGGCGAACTGTGTACCGTTGTCGGATACGATGTATTTGGGCAATCCAAATCTGCAGATGATTTTCTTCCAATAAAAGATTTTTACCTGTTCCGCCGAGATGCTGGATACCGGCTCTGCTTCAATCCATTTTGTAAAGTAGTCTACGGCGACGATGATCCATCGCGCTTGTTTATAGCCAACCGGAAATGGACCAACGATGTCTACACCCCACATGAAAAAGGGCCAAGGGGATAACACCGACTTCAGTGGCTCCCCCGGAACGTGATGCAGGTTGGCGTGTCTTTGGCATTTGTCACAGTTTCTTACATACATGGCGGTATCATCATGTATATCTGGCCAATAAAATCCTGCTCTCAATATCTTTCCTGCTAATGCTCTTGAACCGATATGACTACCACATGATCCTTCGTGTACTTCATTCATGATGCGCTTGGCTTCTTCAGTACTGACGCATAAAAGGAGGGGGGACGCGAATCCTCTCTTATATAGCTTATCCCCTACCATTGAATACCATGCCGCCATTTTCCTCAATTTAAAAGCCTTTTCCCTTTCTTTCGGGAGCTCATCCTTTTGGAGGTACCGGATAATGGGCGATCTCCAGTCTTCTTCTTCTATTACCATCATTACCTCTTCCCCGTTGATGCTGGGAGTTTTTATGGTTTCTTGGATAACGGTTCTATGGCTTCCTGGTTTTTTGGTGCTCGCCAACTTTGACAATAGATCTGCTCTCATGTTTTGTTCGCGGGGAACGTAAACTAATTCGAACGAATCGAAATGCTTAGCTAGGTTTTTCACCTTCTCCACGTATTTGATTAACTGCGGCTCTTTCGTTTGAAACTTCCCTGATACTTGGTTGGTTACCAGCTGGGAATCACTCATGGCCTTTAGCTCTTTTACCTCCATATCGCTTGCCAACTTCATTCCTGCTATCAAAGCCTCGTATTCCGCTTGGTTGTTGCTAGCTTTGAAGGCGAAACGTAGTGATTGTTCTATCATCACGCCATCCGGTCCTTCCAGTACTATTCCGGCTCCACTTCCTCGCACATTGGAGGCCCCGTCAACTGAGAGTGTCCAAAACGCCGTTTTCTCCGTTGTTGGCGGAGTAGACATCTCCAATACAAAATCAGCTAGTCTTTGTGACTTAATGGCCCCTCTAGGTGAGAAGGTGATGTCAAATTCCGATAATTCTACGGACCACGCCACCATCCTTCCTGCCAAGTCTGGCTTTCGGAGGACGTTCTTGATAGGGTAATCTGTTTTAACAACTACCTGGTGGCTTTGAAAATACTGCCTTAACTTTCTGGCTGTGACAACTACCGCGAGAGATAACCTCTCTATTCTTTGATACCTTGTTTCTGCTCCCCTTAAGGTTCTACTTACAAAATATATAGGTTTTTCTTCGCCTTCTATTTCTTGAACTAGAGCTGAACTCAAAGCTCTATCCGAAACTGCGAGATATAGGTAAAGGGTGTTACCTGGTAATGGGCGTGTTAAGATGGGCGGTGATGCCAGGAACTCTTTTAGTTGTTTGAAGGCTTCTTCGCATTCTGGCGTCCAGGAAAACCTCTCATTTTTCCTCAGAGATGCGAAGAAGTGGAAACCCTTTTCTCCCGCACATGATAGGAATCTGGATAGTGCGGCTATTCTGCCTGTCAAGGTCTGTACTTCTTTCACGGATGTAGGGCTCCTCATGTCTATGATGGCTTGGCATTTTTCGGGGTTAGCCTCTATTCCTCTGCTGGTGAGCATAAACCCTAAGAATTTTCCGGCTTGTACCCCAAAAGAACACTTTGCTGGGTTTAGTCTCATGTTGTACTTTCTTACTGATCCCATGATGTCCAACAGATCATCATCATGGCGACTTCCCTCGGAATTTTTTACTACCATGTCGTCGATATATACCTCTAAATTCTTCCCTATTTGCTCAGCAAAAACCCTGTCCATCAACCTTTGGTATGTTGCTCCCGCATTCTTCAGTCCAAAAGGCATGACGTTGTAAAAATAGTTGCAGGTATTCGACATAAAGGCTGTATGGCAGGCGTCTGAGGGGTTCATCTTTATTTGATTGTATCCGGAGTAGGCGTCCATAAAACTCAGCATCTTACACCCCGAGGCGCCATCAATTAACCTGTCTATGTTAGGTAGGGGATATGGATCTTTGGGACACGCCTTGTTTAAGTCTGTGAAGTCCACGCACATTCTCCACTTCCCGTTGGCCTTTTTCACCATGACGACATTTGCCAACCATGAGGGATATTTTATTTCTTCGATGAATCCTGCTTCCTTTAGTTTCTCTACTTCCTCTGCTATAGCGACTCGCCTTTCTTCTCCCACCTTCCTTTTTCTTTGGGAAACTGGTTTTGTGCTGGGTGATATTGAGAGTTTATGTGTTATCACCCCTTCGTCAATCCCTGGCATATCTGAAGGTTTCCATGCGAATAGGTCAGCGTTATCCTTCAAGATTTTGATGATTCGTCTCCTCTCCTCGCTGGGCAACGCTGTTCCCAAGCTAGTTGTCTGGTGAGGGTAATCGCCAATTTGAACCTGCTCCAGGTCTTCTATAGGGCTTACCCTTCGATCTTGGAATTCCTCCCTTGGATCCATATCTGCGCTCTCTATCATGTTTATGCCGCCTGGAATTGCGGCTTGTCTTCTTTCGAATTTCCCGCTTGCGCTGGAAGTTCGGTGTCGTATTTTTAAGCTGGACTCGTAGCACTTCTTGGCGAGAATCTGATCGCCCCGTACTGTTCCTACTCCCCCATTCTCGAGGGGGTATTTTATTGCTAGGTATAAAGTGGACATGGCCGCCCCTAATGCGTTAAAGGCGGGTCTTCCTATAATAATATTATAGGAGGTAAAAGGAGTTTTAACTACCAGATATCGCACTTTGATAGTTTTGGCGTTGCTGCCTTCTCCAAACGTGGTAAGAAGGGAGGCGTAACCCATTACGTCCACTTGTTCGCCAGAGAACCCAACCAGGGTTCCGGAGTATGGTTGCAATTGCTCTTCTGCTAATTGCATGGCCTTGAAAGCTTCCCAGTACATAATGTCCGCTGAACTCCCCGAATCTATCAATACTCTTTTTACATCACAGTTCAAAATTTGGACTTGTATCACTAAGGGATCATCGTCATGGGGTGCTACCTCCAAACCATCCTTTGCTGTGAATGCCAAATCCGGTACGTCTAATGGCTGAGGTTGACTTATGAGGTATATCTCCGAGATGGCTCGGCGTACATACCTTTTCCTTGCTGAGCTTGATTCGCCCCCGCCTGAGAATCCCCCCGCTATTGTATTCACGGAGATTCTCCCCTTGGGAGGCTCTCTGTTTGGCCCAGGAGGGTCTCGTGGCTCCTGCCGGGGAACTTTTGGCACGACGACCCGCCCTTGGGCGGCGTCGTCAATGAATTTTCGAAGGTGTCCGCTTTTTATTAGTTCTTCAATTAAATCCCTTAAGCGGAAGCATTTTTCTGTGGAGTGACCTCTACACCTGTGATATGCGCACCAGGCGTTATCGTCCAGCCCCATGGGGATGTTACTGGTTCTCCTTGGGGGGAGGTTTGCCAAACCGGTGGCCAGAATCTCATTTAAGACGTAAACCTTTGAGGCGTTTAATGGCGTGAGGTCTTCATTGGCGGGATGATTCCTGAATTCTCTTCTGAGCGGTTGGCGGTAGGGCTTCCCATGATGCCTTTGCCATGGGTCTCCTTGGTGGCCCCCTGATTTTGGTCGTGGGTGCTCGGGCGCTCTAGCGGCACGGCCCACGTATTCCTTCTCCTTAACGTCTCTTTGCCTTTTCTCGGCGTTACTTTCTTCGCCCTTAATATAACACTCCGCCCTCTTGTTCACCTCTTGCATCGACGAGGCTGGCTTTTGGGCTAAGGACTCATTGAAATGTCCCGCTCTTAGCCCATTGTGGAAGGCTGCCACGAACATCTCCTGATTTGGGTTTGAGACTTTGATGGTGGCTTCGCTAAATCTGGCGAGGAAGTTACGCAATGACTCGCCATGGTTTTGGCGGATGGAGAAAAGACTGGTTGATGTGACTTTAACGTGTTTCGATCCAGCGAACTGGTGAATAAATTTTTTATGAAAGTCAGCATAACTCTCAATTGAGTTTCTTGGAAGGTTCATGTACCAACGCAGGGCGACATCCTTGAAGGTGCCGGCTAGTAATTTACACTTTAGATGTTCCGGAGCATTGATTATGGCAGTTTGTGTCCCAATTGCCATCAGGTGCTCCCTTGGATCCGTCTTTCCGTCGAAGGTAGGAAGGTGAGGAACCTTGATTGTTTCCACCACTTGGGCATCCCACAAGTGCTGTGCTAAGGGTTGTACGTCCATGACGCCCTCTCCCTCCTCCTCCTCCAAAATCAATTTCGCTCTTTCTTTCTCATTAGTTCTTTCGGCTTCGATGGCCGCAATCTGAGTTTGTAAGCGCCGAATCTCTACGACGGCGGCTTGCAGGGTGTTAACGTTAGAGTTGTCATGGTTTTCGTGTTCTCCAGCCATGTGAAGATGTTTGATTTTTGTCTAGTTGCTGTGATGGGCTGGGATCAAATGATTTTACCGCAGCCCCACGGTGGGCGCCAAAATGTTCTGGTAAAAAACAAGGGGGTTTATATTATTGATCAAATGGTGTGAATACACTCAGTTCAATCCCAACAACCCTGGGAGTTTAATAAGTCAGAATTCGTCCCTTTACAAATGAGAGTATGGAGCTATTTATAGAGCTTCCAGTCTTCTTCTCCAAGCAAGGGTTCCTAAAAATCCGGTCCTTAGCATCTTCTTCGGTGGTGTGGCGTGAAAATAGGGATGAGAATCTTGGTCTCCAAGCTATGGCAGTTGCGAGAAGTTTAATTCTTCCTTCTTAAATTAGCGGTTGATGCAAGGAAGGAGAAGATATTTTCAGTAACGCAGAATCCAATCCTTTTTTGGCGTTGTCTTAGAATTGATGGTCGCGCCCTAGCTTCTAATCGCCTGTCTTGTGTTTTACCTGCTTTGGGCTTATCATCCTTTTTACTCTAATTGGGCTTATTGGATATTTCCTTAAGCCCATTGCCCAGTCCAGTTATCATCGATGATCAATATTTTTAATCATTTTCAAGAAGTAACTCTTGAAATTGCAACATACAACTGATCATGTGAAAACACCGGCGACGAAACATATATCCCAACATGCTTTAAAGATTGTCTCTGACTCTTATTAATAGTCACCGCAAAAGAAATCATTATAGGAAATTGTCTCTGTTGAAATTTAAAAGTAATTCTCACGTCAGATGATCAATATTAATCAGTGACATGACTATGGTTGTGTTTGGTTGTATTGCAAAAAAAAAAATTGATTTAGCAGAATTGAGTTTGATAATAACTTTCCAAATTTCACATGATAATATTATTCTCTAAATTTATGATCCGGTAGAAAAAAAATCATTGATCGGGAAAGACATAAAAATATTTCGTGGTGAATAATATAATCAACAATAATTTTGATATGATATACTTTTAAAATTGATGGTGCTTATCAATTATTGCACATAATTTTAATCACAATTGGTATACTTGCCATAGTGGTTGGAAATATTGCCATTGTATTATTTTTTAATAAAAATTGCAAGATAAAATGGAGGGAAAACAGGAAAAACAAATTAGGGTTTAGGGTTTGCTTGTGTATACAAGCTTATAATATAAAAGATTTGCATAGGTATCAATTATACACAAATATTATTGTAAACCATAAACCATAAAATTAATGCCCAAGATTATTGTTGCCTAATCCACATCCACATTCTTAACAATTAAGGATAAGAGAAATGTTATTGGAACAATTTAAATTGACAACTCAAATTAAGGATCTATGCTTTTATGTTATTTGAAGTTTTCACTGTTCCCCTCTCTCTCATGTTTACTGTAGAAATCCCAGGACACAGCGCCATCATAACACATATTGTAAATCTTCCAAAATAAAAAATTCCCAGAAAAACCAAGAACAAAAATCCAGACATCAATTAAGAAAGAAAAAACTCAAAACATTTTTAAAGCTTCCTTACCTATTAAGGTCGGGGTTAAGGTTGTACTGAGTAGTGGAGGCAACCTCATATGCTTTTGTGGCTTCCAGAGCTCATTTTTGGGTGCTACAAGATTGTATACCGAGAGACAGTGGAGTATGTGGTATATAGACTCTAATTTTGACAACGCTTTGGATGGTCTTCATGATATGATTCCAACTTTTGACTTTAGCAGTTTGACTAGCAAGGACCCCGTCCCCGTCCCTTCCCCCCCCCCGAGCCCAAGATGTTTCCCTGTTTAGTGAAGTTAACCTTAAATTGACTACCGGACAGAAAGCGATTTTTGGATGTTTGTCAGGATTTTCTTCTAGCTTCCCGATCGAGGGATTAGGTCTACATATGTCCTCCATAGAGTATCGCACTGTCCTCAAATATCGCCTGATGATTCCTTTATTTCCTATTGATGAGGTATGCTCTTTTGTCGTAAGACGTGTCTGGATAGATTTGAGGAGCATGCAGTTCATTGTCGAGAACTTCTCGGCTTCAGATACAAACACGACTTTGTTCGGGATATCATTTTTGATGTTTTTAAGTGCGCATGAGTATCAGTGAAGAAAGAGACACATGTGAACTTTTTGACTGACCCACTGGAGGGGAGATCTACATTGAGGCCGACCGATATTATGGTGTATGGGTGGTTAGGAGGAAAACATGCTTGGGTGTGTTGGAACAAAATTGGTTTGTGAACAATTAACTCTTAGGTTTTGATGATAACAAAAGTACAAATTGGATTTTCTAATGTATGTTCAAGTTTGCAGGATAATAGACTAAAATTCTTATGAGGAATTTTATTATGTTATTTAACATAAGTTCGTCCGTTTCATTAAATTTTGAGTTATATTTTTTCTAACTTTTTGTTAAATTTTGAGCTAATTTCTTCTAAAGGTTGTCCGCGTACGCAAATTCATTAGCTACGTGGACGATTTAAACAAAATTTGACTAAAATGACTAACTTGAAACGTTTTAAACATAAGGGACCAAATTGTAACTTAAAATAAACATAAGAGACCAAATATGCAATTAAGCCATATTAAAATTATAACTATTATACACAAGACAATAATCTTGCCCTGGCGAGTAATTTTTTAACGGGACTAATTTCGCACTATACAGTATTCGACCTATTATAATTTTTTATATTAATATATTTTTTGCATTATGTTAATAGAAAAATTATAAATTGAAATTAAAATATGTTGAAATTCTGGTATCACTGGAACGATGTTTGCCCAGATGTTCCAACAATTACTTTAAGAATAATGTTGTACTTAATGTTGGCACATCTTACGAAACATAAATAAAATGACAACAAGTAAATAAACTACGCAGGAAATTGTTAACCCAGTTCAGCAAACAATCTACTCTGGAGGATACCAATCTAGGAAGTACTAATAGTTCTAGTTACTAAGACCTCAGCAAACCCTTAGTTTACATCTTATAACCTAGACACCACTCATGCAACTTCTATCTAGGAACTCCTAGACATGAAATCTCATCTCACTTCCACTCAACCAACACAGACAGTGTGGTTTGTAAAATGTTCAATATAATGTGGCGACAATCTCCTAGACGATACTTTACTCTTGCTTAAAAGCTTATGAGTAAATCACAATTACAATTAACAAATACAGACACTTAGACTCAATATGTAAAACTCAAATGTATTTCGTTCAAATCAAATCCGTGTCTTGGTCTTGGTCCTCATATATATAGTGAGTTAGCACACTCTACTTTCTTCAAGATAGATAGGACGCTCCTCCATTCATAAAGATAATCTGAGCTATTTTCAATGATCATCAATGATAGATCAGAACATTGCAAAAATGTTTGAATGAGTTTAGAGAATAAAATAAGTCATACAGTTGTTCCATTAAGTCCGACTTATTTCAAAGACATCTGATTAGATCAAATTTTTATCAAACGCGCTCCTATGTGGATTTCCATATATAGCAAATGCTCGTATTAAATGCGCGAGATTTCTTAGCAAACAACTTGTTGTAACTAATGTTGAAACATTTGGTCCAACATCTTGCTTGTATACACTACAAGAAAAAAGGTATTTTGCAGCGACATATGTCGTTGAGAAAAATACAAAGTTGTTGTAAAATGTGTTTTTCCCAGCGAAAATATTGTCGTTGCATGTCGTTGGTATAAGTGCTGTTGCAAAAAGTTTTGTAAGGACAATTAATGTCGCTACCATAACTAGTGTTTTTACAACAACAATGATTGTTGCCTTATATAACATAAATAATGACTATTGTCGCTACGAAAAGGTATTTTTGTCAACAACTAAAGTCGTTACAATAAATTATTTTTTGCCAACGAAATAAATCGTTGTTATATCTTTCATATCTCAACAACAAAAATAGTTGGAATAAATTTCCAACAATAAATGTCATTTAATATAACTGAAATTATATATTTTTATTAATTATATAAAGTACTAGCATCAATCACATTTCTAATTTAAACCGTCTTAACTATACCAAAAAAAAAATATTACATTGTAATTTTTTCTAGCAAGAAACATAAACACAAATTAATATAATATTAAAATATAAAATATTGTAAATTATCCTTGTCTACATCAAAAATGAAACAAATATAAATTATCTTGTTCTAATGAAAAGAAAAACTGAAACTGAATAGCCAAACAAGCCACACGCAGGTAGCGAAACACAAATAACATTGCTGACGGACAAAACCAAAGGCCCCAAAAACTAAAGCCAATGGAACACTAGACAAAATCTAAAAACTGCTAGCAAAACCAAAAAACAAAACGCAGACACGAACAAGAAGCAAACAACACCACTACAAATAAGAATTCCATGTCTTCCTCAAAGAAAGCAAACCATTGTAAGGCTAAGGGAACTGAACGACACAAGGGCCAAAATAGCAACAATCTCAATTCTTCTTTATATATTTGCTTCGAACTTTTCTTTGTGAAGTAGTTGAAACACCATTACTTGAACTGCAATTTCAACACAATCAAAAGTTATTAATTTAATATGTCATTTTCTACTTTTTTTTTTTTTTTGCAAAGACAAAAAGGGCTAAAATATTAAAAACAAGAGAATGTCTAGTGAAATGTGATACATTCAGAAGCAATTCCAACTACAATCATTTTAGTACTAAATTTAGCTAAAATTATTCAATCCACCACACTCATTTCATATTAAAACAAGAAAATTTAACGTATATAATATGACAGTTTTAATAACATAAGCAAACATCTCCATTCCAAATAAAATATTAAGGACACAAATGTATGTCAAAAGTTAGGAAATTTTACTTACGGTTTGTCTGTAGTCATGTTATTAGCTCTGTGATTAGATTCAGACTCTATAGTCAGTGCACCGGAAGATTGTCCACCCTATATAAATATTCCAAATAGCACCCATAACATATTCAATATAATAAACTAATAGAATTCTATAATATGAACTACTAATTTATTATATTTTGTACCAAAAAGGACTATTTTTATACTTACTTGAAAATTCAGCATTTGGCGAAACATATTAGCCATTTTTGCTTCAACTTGTTTCTCCATTTCTTCTCCGATTTGTCTTTGACTCTCTTCAAACTTGGCTGTCATTTCTTCCCTCATTTTTCGTTCTTCTTGGAGTTGAGTCTCTACATCTTTTAGTTTCATTTCCATATCATGCCTCTTTTCACACTCCTTTTTCAATTCTTCATGTAAACCTGTAACAGCTTTTCCCTTTTGTGGTTTAATTCCAGCTCCTAACCCACGACTATAACCCGATCTCTCTCCTACAACTGATTTAAAAGCAATATTTGCAAGCATGTCTTTATCACAGTCAACATGTTCGGCTGTTGCAAGTTCTGAACAAGCTTCTTCAACCTTTGTCTATTAAAAATATTAATTATAATTAGAAATAACAAATTAATCACAATTATATATGTTCTACAAATCACTTAGCACTTAAACATGACATACATGAATTTCCTTAGAAGCATCATCTTTCCATTCTCCATTGCTATTTGTGTGAGTCATTCGCCACAAGTCTTGAAAGTTGGGCTCTTTTTGAGTTTCAGGATCTCTCTATAAACAAATTTACATTATCACCAATTATAATTATCTATTAGTCGGCAATTCGGTGAACAATATACACACACAAAAAAAAGTTCATAACTTTATAGATTACCGCATCATAGCTCACAGCTTGAAATGACTTCCTTCCACATCTATGTTTAATAACTTGTTTTGCTTTATTTACTTTGTTCCTTTCACTGATTGCCTGAAAATAATACATAGAGAAATATAGTAATTGTTTACATTTAAAAGTAAATTGTCTAAATTTATAGTAGATTTAGTACAAACATACCTTATAGTCAGGACTTGAGAAATAATCTACCAAGAACTTCCAATCTTCTTCACTTATATCTTCTGGTTTGTGTTTCAAAGCTATCTCATTTGTGTTATATTGGCTAAAATGTTGATGAAATCTACATCTATGATTACGATAGAGTCTTTTAGCGGTCTCAAGAATAACATCATTATTATGTGTTGTATTATCAATGTCAAAAGTATCCTGCACTCAACAAATTAAAATAACACTATTGTAAGTTCTCCAAAGAAGAAATCAAATAAAATAAAAATGTACAAGATTATAATTTACCAAAACTTTTGAAACTATCTTGTCAAGTTTAGCTTGTGGTATTTTTCCCCACTTTTTGACATTAAAAGGAGCATTCTTTAGGACAACGATTGAGACCTCAGTCACAAAATTTGCAGCTCCTGGTTCAACAGCTACCATTTTATCTGCTGGAATATCAACATGCAATTTTCCAGTAGCACTCTTCTTTTTCTTTTTTGAGATACCTAAGCCAATGGTTCTTCCTCTTCCATTTTTTCTTGTATTTGTACAATCTATTGCATTTTTACCCAAAAGAGAAATTTATGAGAAGTATAATGTGATATTTTAAGATACTAAAATATAAGAACAAATAGTATATGAATAAGAAAAATTAAAGTTAAGCAAATTAAATAAGTAAGTACCTTGTTGACTTATAATAGCATTTGAAGAATTTGGAAGCTGATAATCTGGATCATGATTTGAGGGTGCCATAACTAAATAAAGTAAATGACAAAACATATCAAAAATCTTTTAGAAAAAAGAAACCCATAAAATATATGGCTGTGATGCAGAGAAAAGAAATAAGAAAAAAAAAATAATAATAAACACGCAGAAAAAAAAAAGGACACAAGAAAACTGCACAGACATAATGAAATCCAAACTCAACTAGCCAATTCTTACTTAAACCCTTTCTTCAACCCTAGATTCGTTACTTAAATACCCAATTCTTCAACCCCTTTTATTGACAATCAAACAAAAAGAAACCCTATATTTTGATAGAGAGAAATCCAGCAGAAAAATTCCTAACAAACCCTATAAAGAAAATATGCATTCAATCAAACATTTTACCAAGATTGATCAAGAGAAAAACGCAGCAAATCAAAGCTTGTACCTGTCGAAGAACAAAATAATTTCTATTTCCACTGATTTAGAAAGAAATTGAAAGGGGTTAATGATCTGATTATGAAAGAAGAGGGCTTTGTTAAGTTTTTGATTTACATAGATACTACTGGAGCTAGGAGTTCCCATTATGAAGATAATGGAACAGTTATTGTAGAGAAACTGCCCACAAAAATATTTCAGCGCTAAGAAATACCGCCAATGTTTTGGTCTAATTTTTCAACGCCGCCATCTATTTAGTTTTTGGATTTTTATCTATGATTTTTTTTGTGGTGTTACCTAATTTTTTATTTTTTTTTGTGTTTTGACTTTTAACTATAATGTCGATATTTTTGGGCATATGTTTCAAATTTATTTAATTTATTTCTTTTAGAATGATTTTTTTTAGAGATAATCTACTACTAATATATTAAAATTAATTTAATGTACTAAAAAAAAGATGATATGCTTCAAAATAGGGATAAAACAACAAAATAGAACAATATATATGCATAAAAATAGCAACAAAAGAGTTGATTATGATCAACTCAACAATCACACTAGCTTGTTCAAAAAAAAAACTCAACAATCACACTAAAAAAAGAAAAGATAAATACAATAAAAAAATTATTTTTTTTTTTTTAAGAGAAAAGAATTATTATATGCTTAATATATATATATATAAAGAAGGAATATAAGATAAAAAAAAAAGATGATATGTTTCAAAATTGGAATAAAACAACAAAATAGAACAATATATATGCATAAAAATAGCAACAAAAGAGTTGATTATGATCAACTCAACAATCACACTAGCTTGTTCAAAAAAAAAAAACTCAACAATCACACTAAAAAAAAAAGATAAATACAATAAAAAAATTATATATTTTTTTAAAGAGAAAAGAATTATTATATGCTTAATATATATATATATATATATATATATATATATATATATATATATATATATATATATATATATATATATATATATATAAAGAAAGAATATAAGATAAAAAAGAATATAAGATAAAAAAAAAGATGATATGTTTCAAAATAGGAATAAAACAACAAAATAGAACAATATATATGCATAAAAATAGCAACAAAAGAGTTGATTATGATCAACTCAACAATCACACTAGCTTGTTCAAAAAAAAAAAACTCAACATTCACACTAAAAAAAAAGATAAATACAATAAAAAAATTATATATTTTTTTAAAGAGAAAAGAATTATTATATGCTTAATATATATATATATATATATATATATATATATATATATATATATATATATATATATATATATATATATATATATATATATATATAAAGAAAGAATATAAGATAAAAAAGAATATAAGATAAAAAAAAGATGATATGTTTCAAAATAGGAATAAAACAACAAAATAGAACAATATATATGCATAAAAATAGCAACAAAAGAGTTGATTATGATCAACTCAACAATCACACTAAAAAAAAAAGAAGATAAATACAATAAAAAAATTATTATTTTTTTAAGAGAAAAGAATTATTATATGCTTAATATATATATATATATATATATATATATATATATATATATATATATATATATATATATAGAACAATATATATGCATAAAAATAGCAACAAAAGAGTTGATTATGATCAACTCAACAATCACACTAAAAAAAAAAAAGAACATTAAAAAATTATATTTTTTTTAAGAGAAAAGAATTATTATATGCTTAAAAATAAGAATAAAATACGTCATAGGTAGGAATATATAAATGAGAATAAAATAGTCAATTCTATCCCAAAAAAAAAAGAACAAAATAGTCCCCATGAGCTTAGCTTAATTGGTTGGGACATCAGCATTTTATATGCAGGAGCCAGGGTTCGAACCCTGGACACTCCACTTATCCATCTTTAAAGGTGGAATTTCAAGCCACTAGGCTACCTGACCAAAAAAAAAAAAAAAAAAAAGAACAAAATAGTCAATAAAAAATGATAGAAAAATAAGACGAATATATCTAATAAAAGTCAATGACCCGTGCGAATGCACGAGGGTTTAAACAAATTATATATGAATCTATTCTCATATTTGAAGAGAATTTTGTTCTTAGACTCTTTTCTGTGGATAGATTGTAATAGTAGTCACATCAGAAATCTAGTTTTGATGAAAATGTCGTGAAGTTTGAATAAAACTATCGATTTTGACTGAAAATTTTGAATTTAATCAATCTGACCGTTCAATATCATATAAATGATGTGAAAAATGAATGAGAAAAAATAATTTTGATGATCGGACTCCGAATGGATAGACAAATTATAGCATTCTCAACGAAAACCTAGTTTTAATGAAAGGAGCATGAAGTTTACCTAAAACTATCGATTTTGAGTGGAGATTTTGAATTTAATCAATCTGACCGTTCAATATCACCTAATTGGAAAGACAAACGAATGATAAAAAGAATTTTGATGATCGGACTCTGAATGGATACACAGATTGTTATATCAGTCTCATCGAAAACCCAGTTTTAATGAAGGTTCATGAAGTTTACCTAAAACTATCGATTTTGAGTGGAGATTTTGAATTTAATCAATCCGACCGTTCAATATCACATAATTGGTGTGAAAAATGAACGAGAAAAAGAATTTTGATGATCGGACTTCGAATGGATAGACAGATTGTTATAACAGTCTTATCGGAAACCTAGTTTTAATGAAATGGTCATGAAGTTTACCTAAAACTATCGATTTTTATTGGAGATTTTGAATTTAATCAATCCGACCGATCAATATCACATAAATGGTGTGAAAAATGAACGAGAAAAGGAATTTGATGATTGGACTCTGAATGGATAGACAAATTGTTATAGCAGTCTCATCGAAAACCTAGTTTTAATGAAGGTTCATGAAGTTTACCTAAAACTATCGATTTTGAGTGGAGATTTTGAATTTAATCAATCCGACCGTTCAATATCACATAATTGGTGTGAAAAATGAACGAGAAAAAGAATTTTGATGATCGGACTTCGAATGGATAGACAGATTCTTATAACAGTCTTATCGGAAACCTAGTTTTAATGAAATGGTCATGAAGTTTACCTAAAACTATCGATTTTGAATGGAGATTTTGAATTTAATCAATCCGACCGTTCAATATCACCTAATTGGAAAGACAAAGGAACAAGAAAAAGAATTTTGATGATCGGACTCTGAATGGATAGACAGATTGTTTGAAATCTCATCGAAAACCTAGTTTTAAACTTTTAATGAAAGGGTCATCAACTTTACCTAAAACTACCGATTTTAATTTGAGATTTTGAATTTTATTAACCAGTTTTAACCATTTGATCTTTTTGTCTTAATGTAATTAATTACCACCAATGTCACTAACATAAATTTAAACTCTCAATATATAATTTTACTTTTGTCAAAAATAAATAAATAATAATTTTACTTAATTAAAGATAGGGTGCAGCTACTCTCTAATCAAATAAAATTTAATTAAGAATATTCAATTGCATAAACTAAACAATTACCAATTAATTTTAATGCACATAATTAAATGATTAAAAATTTAAATATAATGCATTAGTTGGTTACAGAAATTTACCATATAATAATAGTAATTAAATGCAGGAAACGAAATGAATAAGTTCATAGTCCAGTGGTTTGTGTTCATTTATGTTTGATGATGCTTGATAGAGGTCCCCAATTCGAACCTTTCCTTTGCCAAACTCTATTTTTTTTTTTTTGTGTTTTTTTTTGGGTACATTTTTGTATATTTAATATATGCTGTTTAAAACAAAAAATTCCGAAGTTATCATCTAGGTCGTTGGATTCGAGGTTTGATTTCTGTTTAATTCTTGTGCGTTGATCTTTCCTCCAAATTATATAAATAAGTGGGAGTTTGTTAAGGAAGATTTTACTTTCCTTGTTTTTCAAATCCTTCTACTTCTCTTCCAAATTAGGTAAAAATGATGCAAGATATGCAAATGACATAGTTCCTCTCCGGATGATTTCGACCCTTCTCCCTTTGATTCTATGATAAAATTCAATTATGTAATTAGATAAAAAAAAATAGAAATCAAGCAAAATATATTACATAAGCAATAGTACTAAAAAAATCTTTTTATTCTGGCTCAGAGTTTACATTCTCTACATAATCATCCTCATCTATAGAAGATTCATCTTTGTAATCATCATCAGTATCAAAGTCACTTGCATCGTCTGATTCTCCGAGCTCTTCTGCTTGACTAACAATATGTTCAGCTAAGTATGTTCCATCAATATCATATCTATTTAGAATCTCAGCTTGGTCCAATGATGAAGCTTCTCCTGCTATACGTGTATTGTTGAACTCATTCAATTGATATGGCTCTGAGTCATCTTCATCTTGTGGAAAATCAAAAACATTTCTTGCTTTGACTTTTACCGCAGTATACCAATTTGCACTGTCATTGTTCTTGACATAATAAACTAACCCAGCTTGAGAACCTAGGACAAATGGATCATTTTTGTAATACAACTTTGTAATATCTAGACTAATAAATCCATACTCGTCCTTTTTAGATCCTCTACCATGATTTCGAACTTGAGAAGGAGCCTCGAACCAATCACATTTAAATAATATGACAAAGTTATTTTCCAAATACCTTATTTCAATGATTTTTTGAAAACTAGATACTACTCTAGAAAGGTTTTCCTTAAAGCTTCTTTGGGCAGCAAACCTAGCTACACTTGGCAAACCATTCAACATGCTAACTGGATCCAAAAGAAAGATTGTTATTGGTTGGTGGGTTATGGAAATTCGATTAATATGTGGCAAGACAATTGGTTGCATTACCAAAATGGGTTTAAAGTCCTAACACATAAGACATTGGATGAGGGAACTAATAGTTGGAACCACAACATTATTGATAATATGTTCTACAACTTTGAGGTAGAGCAAATAAAACAAATTCATATTAGTAAGGAGGATAGTTTTTGCTGCAACGGAACCAAGGACGGTAGGTACACGGTTAGATCGGGCTACTATAACATGAAGCAGTGGAAAAGAGCTGAAAATCCAAGTGTTTCAAATAACAAACAAACAATACTGTGCGATTCTAGTTAGAGAAGAATTATGTAAAAGAGGGATTACTTGTCCTATTGTTTGTCCTAGATGCAGCAACAAAATAAAATCTATCAACCATAGTTTCATGAATTGTTATAGAGCGGCGAAAATCTGGTTTGGCTCATGTCTACACATGAATTTTGCAAACTGGTTAGAGCACAAATTAAGAGTCTCTGATAGCCAAACCATGGAGTTACCGGTAGCTATCACTTACCAAATTTGGCTAGCTAGAAATGTACATACTTTCTAAGACAAAAACATACCCGATCAGCAAGTTATCACCATGGCCAGCCCCGAAAATCCGGAGGCCCGACTATGAATATTAAAACCAGACCCGTTAATAAAAGAAATATAAAAAATTTAAAACGAATAATACTCTTTTAAATTGTAAATAACATCAATAACTTATAAAAATAGTCATCTTTAGAACTAGCATATAAAATATTCATATGCTTATAACAACTGCAATTAGTCAACAAAAAAAAAAAACAACAATAATAATATTATCAATCCATTATGCACTATACCAATAGAGTAGAAAAATCAGATTCTTCTAGTTTTAGACGGTGCAAGAAATTAAGAACCATAAAGTTGTAGGATGAAGGTTTAAACATGAAAGCTATAACAACTATATTTAACAAAAGTCCCATCATTCTAACTCTAACAAAAATAGATACAGTTATATCTATCTATCTCATTGAGGCATTTTCACAAACACCTTATGACTTCACCTATTAAACAATTGAAATTAGTGAAACAAATAATTGAAACAAACAAATATGATATCTCTCCTTTCTAAGTTCATACAGGTTGTCCTGATTTTACTTGAACAGCTAATGCAAAAGTGGGTTACAACGAGAATTAGATAGCAAAAATAGTCAATGTTTGCGGTAACGGGAATAGTGGGTTTGGAATTGGATTCTGACTTTAATGCAGAGATCACAGAAAACAGTACAAATTAAAGAGTGAAAAGCCATTAACGTACCTGAATTCTGACGTAATCGAGTTGGTCGGCGCGGTGGTAACGGTAAACGGTGGCTAAAGAGTTGGTCGGTGCGGTGGTAGCGGTGGCGCTGGGGCAACGTGTTGGGTTTAACGTGGTTACTATGTGTAAGTACGAGTTAACATAACATGGAAACCGTTCCTATTTTGGTGATTGTGCTTTTTTGTTTTTTTTACTATTGAGGTTTTCTTAGATAGGGTAATCAACTTTAGCGGTAGCGGGAAATGCTGTCTAAAATAAAAATAAAAAGCGGGAATTACATGGAGAGTGAAACCTCCGTATGCATAAGTTGGGTTTAAAGTTTTTTTTTTTTTTTTTTTTTTTTTTTTTTTTTTTTATATTTTTAAGTTACTTATATATATATATATATATATATATATATATATATATATATATATATTGTGTTTTCAACACTATACTTTTTTTTATTTGTCAAAAAAAAAAAACACTATACTTTTTATTTTAAGAAAAATATTGAGGGAAAAATATGTAATATGTCTATCTACGAGATTCAAACAACATCTATAGCCAAAAGCTCCGTGTTTTTTAAATTAAGTTGGTTTTGTTAACTTTTCAAATATCTTATTTTTAGTCAATTTTCTTCTATAAAATTAAGTTACGTATTAATTGTAGAACTTATTTAAAAGAGTGTTTAACTCTACTTCCTTTTAAGTGATGAGAAGTTTTAAGAAACTCAAGCCAAACAATAATAGGTTTGTCAAAAAAAGCCAAACAATAATAGCGGCAACAATGATGGTTGTTACAATAAGTAACTTTTTTCAGCGATGAGATTGTTGAAAAATAATAAAATTATTATAACAACTTAAATTAGTCATTGACATATGTATATCAAAAAGTTGTATTATTTTTAGCAACAATAGTTATTGTTGGGATAAGTGATTTTTAACAACGATAATGAGATTGTTGAGAAAAAACAACTTATTACAAGGACTTAAATTAATTGTTGCTATATGCACACTTAAAAATTACATTATTTCCAACAACAATAATTGTTATTGGGATAAGTCACTTTTCTCAACAATAATGAAATTGTTGAGAAAAAAAAAACTTATTACAACAACTTAAATTAGTTGCTGCTATATGCATTTTTTCTCAACAATTTAATTATCGCTGCAAAAAAGTCGCTGCTAAATATCTTATTTCTAGTAGTGATATTTGTTTTAGCAAAATGAGGCCAATTCAAATATTCAACATATGGAATATAACATTAATCATTATTTCTAGTTACGAAAATATCTCCCTATCATAAAAAAATCGCGGCAATGCCACGCCCCGTTCGTACGCACGAATATTATACCAGTTTCATATAAAATATATTAACTTCATAGAGACTTACAATTAATTTCTTAGCAAAATAACATAAATAACATTTTCTCAAAATCCAACAAAATAAGTGAAGACGATATTATTAAACCCGAACTTGATGTAAGAATATCAAACCCTTACAACTCAATTTAAAAATAAAAATAATCCAACACACTTTAATGAATACCCCATCATATGTGAGAGAATAATTCTCCACTTTATTCTCACGAACAAACACCTCGATACTACTATCTGATCCCGTTCTAAGGATCTTACCTGCATATAATTCATTAAAGAGAAATAAGAAGAAAACATGGGGTGAGATAAGTTTCAAATCACTTCAAGTGGTATAATAATTTCAATATATAGAAACAAACACACAAAAGTACATTTGAAAAACTAATAATAATAATAATAATACAACTAATTGAATTTAGTGAATTGAAATTGTGCTTAATTTAGGAGCTATACATTAAATGTATACACCAACCATATTTTATCAACACAAATTTCAAGGCCAACTACCATAATACAACTAATTGAATTTAGTGAAATTTAGGTCTCTATAAAAAAATTGGGCATGTTATGGTTCCTATAAAAATTTTATGCATGCAGTTTTAGTTCATGTTATTTATCAAAATTGTTTAATTATTCTTAAATTTTTATATTTTTGAATAATTATTTTTCAGATATTTTAACAATTCTATAAAAAAATAAAGATAAAAGAAATGAATATCTCAAATTAGAAGTGATATATTTAGCTCCTGTTTTTTTTTAGGAACTTCTTATATTGTTCTGAACAAGTCTTCAAAATAATCAATAAAAAATGCACATTGGTTTAAGATTAGGGATTAAAACTACGTGTATAATAATTTTATAGAGACTATGTCAGTTTATAGAGAAGAAAACAAAATTTGATAATGTTATAAAAATCTAAAAATATTTAACCCGAATTTTTATTCGTATTAAATTTCAACCAATTTTAGTTGTTAAAATTGTTATTGCAACCAAAACCTTTTGTTCACTTAAGTTGCTTCCGGTCCTTTGTCTTGTTAATGGCCAAGGCGTATTTTGAAGTCATTCACTTTGAGTCTTTCTAAATTGTTTCCTAATCGTTGCCTATCATTTAGCAACGATTTTTTTTCCATTGCCTTGGTTTGAACAGATTTACGTTTTTTTTATATAAGTGAATGCTCCGAAATTTTCATATTTAATTACTGTTTGTGAATTCAAATTTTAATTTTCTCTGTCCTTTATAAGGAAGGTGATTATATAGATGCATACAAATTAGAATATCTCACTCTCTAACTATGATGATATTATCAAGTTAGTAGATGATAGTTGTACAAAGACATCCCGAAGATAAGTGTAAAACTCAATAATATTATAACTTATACTGCTTATGTACCACAATATATGTCACTTTGGGGAAAAAAATTGTACCGTAATATATGTCGCTTTATATTAGCAAAGAAGTATTTAATGTTCTTTTTCCTATTGTTTGTTCAAATTTTTTTTTCCAATTATACCCATAACTATTTATTACTCTCTCTTCTTTCAATTCTTTAATTTATTTTTTTCATACCATAAATGAAGGACAATTTTGTAATTCAACTCATAATCTCTCTTTTCCATACAACATTAATTAACTTTCTTAATATATGTAAAAGTGCTAAAGCGACATATATTGTGGTACGGAGGGAGTAACAAACATATGATGATACTATCAATAATATTTTCATTAGATAACTGACCCATATATATATACTCCAAATTATCAAATTTATTCACAAAACATATTTCAAACTATCATGTTTTACTTTTTCAATTTTTCTTAATATATAAGTGTGATTTTTTTTTCTTCTTATAATTTGGGACGGAGGAAGTATATAAGAGAAATTATAAGATTAACATTAAGATGAGCAATGAAAATGGAAGGTCATGATAGAGAAATAAGACTTACTATCTTAACCTTTTACATTCATTTCTAAAGCACGCCATTGTTCCACGAGGAGCATTTGGAAAGCTTATATAGCAATCTTCGTCAGTTTCGCACTTTGCTTTATTGTATGTACAATAAGAATAAAGAAATATTACTAGAGTGGATGAAAGATTTTGTATAAAATAAACAAAAATTATTATGACAATAAACTTACTTTTACCAACGACTACAACGATGAAAAGAGAAATAAAAAGTATCATAATATAAACAAACTTGAGAGTTTCACCCATTTGTTTTTTACCTTTCAATGTACAAATTTAAAATGTTTTGATGACTTTATATAGTAAAATTTCTTGCTATATTTATGTCAAATAAGTAATTTTTAATGATTATGATTTTGCAATATGTCCTTTAAAATTAGAATAATTATTAAATATCTTCAAAGGACAATATAATGAATACTATTTGTCCCTTTAGCTCGTAGAATTGATCTCACGGAATAATTTTGCTTGTAATTATAAAATTCATTTACATTAAAAAAAAAATTCATTTTCTTTTTACAACCTTTCATTATTATATTTGTTCCAGTAAAAATAATTAAAAAAAAAATATGCATGCATATTAATATATGAGTAGAATTATAGATTCATACACCAAAAAAAAAAAAAAAAGAATTATAGATTCATGTAATTTGTTTTTATAAAAAATAGCCACTTCGATTGGATTAATATATGAGTAGAAATATATGTCTCTGTAAAAATTATAAATAAATAGGCACTTATATTTGTATATGATAAGAAATATAGGTTCTTGTAGAAATTATAAAAAAAAGACATGTGTATTAACATATGATTAAAAATATAAATCACCACATAAATTATAAGAAAATAGGCACGGGCCGTGGAAATCAGTCGAGCTGAGTCGAACTCGTCTGAACTCGACTCGACTCGATAGGAATTGGTTCAACTCAAAATTCGGCTCAAGTTCGACACAAACCCTTTTTTCAGCTCAAGTTTGGCTCGTTTAAAGTTGACGAACAGTTCGGTTCGGCTCGTTAGGTTCAACTCGTTAAGTTAAATCACATGATTTCAAGTCAAATTTTTTGTCAAAATTTCAAAATTTGATCTTTAACCTTTTAAACTATTTTTTATATAAAAGAAAAAGCAAATATTAAATTAAAATAAAAGTCATCCCAAGTGTATAATGAAAAGCCTTTTGAGAAATAGAGAATTTAAAAAAATAAAAAAAAAATTTGGTAAAGGGAGAGTGGGTAATAGCCGTACGTAGGAAACTGAAAAGTTCATATATATATATATATATAACCGAGCTAGTTCATGAACCAAACGAGTCGAACTATATATAGTTTATGTTCAACTCATCTATTTAACGAACTTAATTTTTAACTCAAGTTCAACTCATTTAGTTCATGAACCAAGTTCATTAGTCAATTATCGAATCGAGCTTCAAACTATTCACGAGTTGGCTTGGGTCATTGCCAGCCCTAGGCACACATATTAATAGATGAGTAGAAATATACGACTGCGCCGAAATAATAAGAAAATAGACATACGTATTAATATATAAGTAGAAATATAGGCCCGTACCGAAGACCGGAGTTATAAAAAAGTAGGCAGACATATTTATATATTAGTAGAAATATAAGTTATCATGATTAAAAAAAAATAAAATAGGAATTACTATTTTAATCCATCTTTCTCCTTTTTTAACACATCACTAAACAAGGAGCTATTTTTGTCTTTTCATTTAAATTGAAATAAAATAATATGGATCAGGATCAAATGACACCAACTAGTTTGACACCTCTCAATAACGTTTTAACCGATATAAAGTTTATAAAATCCACCGTTGGATTGAAAGTTTATATCATATAGACCATTTGTTTAGAATTTCAGGCAAATCCAAAATCATTTGATATGCTATTGCAACACATAAACATTAACGACGTTTAAAAAAATAGACAAACCGTTAATTTTGATGTATCCCAATAACATATCAAATGATTTTGTATTTGTCTAAAGTTTTACATAAATGATCTATATGATACAAAATTTCAATCCAACAGTGGATTTTATAAAATTTATATCGGTTAAAACGTTATTGAGAGGTATAACATTTGGTGTCAAACTAGTTGGTGTCGTTTGATCCTGACTCAAACAATATTATTATAATCATTATACTCTATTATTCATTGCCTTTATATTTTATTTCTACTATTTATACAGGACTTATATTTTTACTCATATATTTGTTGGATTAAGCCTTAAAATCCAATCTATTTGATATTATTTGCTTTTGTATTGTAATTTGATTTATATATTTAATATATATATATATATATATATATATATATATATATATATATATATATATATAAGAAGAAGTTTCTTTACTAAGTTTGTTTTCCAAAATAATAAAGTCTCTAGAATAGATTGTTCATGTAATTAAACATTAAGTGAGACTTAATCGTGAGATTACATTAACTTAAGAACACTATTCTTAAAAGTATATATATGTAGTCAAACTTTAATATGAGTTGGGATGATAATAAAGCGTAGAGACTATTATGTATGTAGACTGATGACCATCTCACGGGTCATGGATATGAGATATTAAGTCTATACATAGATATAAATATTAGGAGTAATATTTATATTGAATTGACCCACCAAGAGAGTACTACATAGTATGTTATGAAAGCGTCATAAAATACTCTCATATTGATAATAGTGTACACCATTCTTTGACCTGAAACCACGATGATCCCGAGATGTGGAATTAAATGTTTGGTTGTCATTCAAACGTCGTCTGTAACAGGATAACTTTAACGTTGGTAAATGGACATTTAATGAATCATGCTTGCTGAGGGACATGAGTGTCCTAGATGAGATTTGTCCCTCCTGCATAAAATGAGATATATCTTTAGGCCTCTTGATGAACATGACTGAAAAATTGCATCGCCATGCCAAATTAAGTCAATATGAGATATTGGGCTTATTCGTTACTCAATATGTTTCAGGATCAAGAAATATAAATATTAGACTTTACAAGGATGACACTATTTATGCCTTGTGTTCATGATAGTAGGGGTTATACGTATTAGTAGGGGTCTTACATGATAGTAGGGGTTCTACATGACAGTAGGGGTTCTACGTGTTAGTAGGGGTCTTACATGATAGTAGGGGTTCCTGCATGTGTAGTAGGGGTCCTGCATGTGTAGTAGGGGTCCTCTGGTATAGTAGGGGTACTCTGTGTTAGTAGGGGTATTACCTGAACTGTTGTTTGATGGTTTTAAATGCTACTGATTGTTTATAACCATGATTAATTGTATTGTGATGAATTGTTGATTATATGTGTGGAATATAATTGTTGTTGATTGTGTTGATGATGTTTGTTTAAATGTCAAAGAAGTATATTAAAGTGTTAATCAACTTAATAAAGAAGGATATTAGAATTATATTATTCTAATAAAGAAGGATATTAAGGTATAGTGTTGTCTTAATAAAGAAGTAATGTTGGATAGTGTTCCACATTAGTAAATGAAGAGCTTAATTCTAATTAAAATGACTGTGAGTGAATTCATGAAATACATACATGCATTCATGAATATATGTGATATTGGATATTTCAATAAAGAAGGATATCGGATTATATTTATCCGATAAAGAAGGATATTAGAGGTGAGATACTCTAATAAAGATGGTACCACATACATTAGAAATGTCTAGGATGACATAGCATGAAGTTGAAGCATTAGATTTGCATTAGGTTATGTGTACATTATTTAATATTTGATATGTGACACATATGTTTGAAATTTGTGATAATTGTCTATGTGTGTTAGACTTGTTGTATGTGTTGATTGTCCGATGATTTTAAATGTAATTGACTTCAATATCTTGTGAATTATGATTGATATTTGATTATAACTTTTCGTAGCTTATAATTAAATGAGACTAATGATGTATGCTTAAATGAAGGTTGAGTACAATTAGGGTGTAACTCCTAATTAGATGTGATAAATGAAGTATATGCATGAGTTAGAATATGCATGATTTGTGATGATGTGTTTAAGTATCATTTACTTACACTTGTATATTTTGAGTATGTTATCTAACTCTCTTTTATGTGTTATGTGCTGGACCATTGGGGGTCCAGATTTCACAGGTTTTGTGGTTATCGATGTCGAGTCGTTGGTGAAGCTCCGCTCTGATTGTGACACGGGAAAAGGGTTGTATTTAGTATATAGGGTCTTTATTGACTATTTGTATTTATTTTTGAAAAATGTATCTTTATAAAGAAGATTTATTTTGTATAAAGCGAGTTTTACTAATTAATTAACTTAGTATTATTTTCGTAAAGAGGAGTGTAATATCTTGAACCAACAATTTATCAATCAATTGATTTAAGTCTAGGACTTTATTTTATCCGCTGTGTCGTTTTTGAGAAAAGAAATTTTTAAGCCATAATAAATGCATTAATGGGTTTGGGTGTTACATTTCAGATTGCATGGTGGAAGGAAGGCTTATAAGGATTGATAGGTACCACCTATATCAACAAGATGCATCTTCTTTTCGGTAGCCTATTCCATTAGAACTCCATAGTGAAGCGTGCTTGACTTGGAGTAGTCTTTGGATGGGTGACCTTCTGGAAGTTTCCCGGAAAGCGTGCGAGTGAGGACAAAGCACGCTGAAAGGACTCGTGTTGGTTTGTGGGGTCAGTCGGTCATCCTGAAAGCCGTTTGCGATGTTACAAATGGTATCAGAGCAGACCTCTTCTAGTACGATGTGGTTCGGGGACGAACCAAGCGGAAGTTGGTGGGCATGTAACACTCTAAGCTAACGAGGGCGCAGGGAGTGGTCGCCGGTGCATGAGGCATGACAATGTGCGGCTCCGAGGGATCCTGAGGCTGTGCAGGTTTCAAATTGCATGGTGGAAGGAAGGCTTATAAGGATTGATGGGTACTACCTATACCAACAAGATGCATCTTCTTTTCGGTAGCCTATTCGATAAGAACTCCACAGTTAAGCGTGCTTGAATTGGAGTAGTCAATGTTGAGAACTTCTCGGCTTCAGATACAAACATGAATTTATATCAGTGCGCATGAGTATCAGTGAAGAAAGAGACATGCGAACTTTTTGACTGACCCACTGGAAAGCAGATCTACATTGAGGCCGACTGATATTCTGGTGTACGGGTGGGTAGGAGGAAACATGCTTGGGTGTGTTGGAACAAAATTGGTTTGTGAACAATTACCTCTTAGGTTTTGATGATAACAAAGTATTAAAACTACAAATTGGATTTGCTAATGTATGTTAGAGTTTGCAGGATAATAGACTAAAATTCTAATGAGGAATTTTATTATGTTATTTAACATAAGTTCGTCCTTTTCGTTAAATTTGGTGTTATATTTTTTCTAACTTTTTGTTAAATTTTGAGCTAATTTCTTCTAAAAGTTGTCCGTGTACGCAAATTCATTAGTTATGTAGACGATTTAAACAAAAATTTGACTAAAAAGACTAACTTGAAACGTTTTAAACATAAGGGACCAAATTGTAACTTAAAATAAACATAAGAGACTAAATATGAAATTAAGCCATATTAAAATTATAACTATTATACACGAGACAATAATCTTGCATTGGCGAGTAATTTTTTAAGGGACTAATTTCGCACTATACAGTATTCGACATATTATAATTTTTTAAATTAATATATTATTTGCATTATCTTAATAGAAAAATTATAAATTGAAATTAAAATATGTTGAAATTCTGGTATCACTGGAATGATGTTTGCCCAGATGTTCCAACAATTACTTTAAGAATAATGTTGTACTTAATGTTGGCACATCTTACGAAACATAAATAAAATGACAACAAGTGAATAAACTACGCAGGAAATTGTTAACCCAGTTCAGCAAACAGCCTACTCTGGGGGATACCAATCCAGGAAGGAAATCAACTAATAGTTCTAGTTACTTAGACCTCAGAGTTTACGTCTTATAACCTAGACATCAATCATGCAACTTCTATCTAGGAACTCCTAGACATGAGATCCGATCTCATTTCCACTCAACCAACACAGACAGTGTGGTTTGTACAATGTTCAATATAATGTGGCGACAATCTCCTAGACAATACTTTACTCTTGCTTAAAAGCTTATGAGTAAATCATACATAGTTAACAAGATAGATAGGACGCTCCTCCATTCATAAATATAATCTGATCAATTTTCAATGATCATTAAGGATGGATCAGAACATTCCAAAAGTGTTTGAATGACTTTAGAAAATAAAATAAGTCATACAGTTGTTCCATTAAGTCCGACTTATTTAAAGGACATCTGATCATATCAAATCTTTATCAAACGTGCTCCTATGTGGATTTCCATATATAGCAGATGCTCGTATTAAATGCGCGAGATTTCTTAGCAAACAACTTGTTGTAACTAATGTTCAAATATTTGGTGCAACGTCTTGCTTGTATATTTGTTTTAGCAAAATGAGGCCAATTCAAATATCCAACATATGTAATATAAAATTAATCATTATTCTAGTTACGAAAATATCTCCATATCATAAAAAAATCGCGGCAACGCCACGCCCCGTTCGTACGCACGAATATTATACTAGTTTCATATAAAATATATTAACTTCATAGAGCCTTATAATTAATTTCATAACAAAATAACATAAATAATATTTTGTCAAAATCCAACAAAATAAGTGAAGACGATATTATTAAACCCGAACTTGATGTAAGAATATCAAACCCTTACAACTCAATTTAAAAATAAAAATAATGCAACACACTTTAATGAATACCCCATCATATGTGAGAGAATAATTCTCCACTTTATTCTCACGAACAAACACCTCGATACTACTATCTGATCCCGTTCTAAGGATCTTACCTGCATATAATTCATTAAAGAGAAATAAGAAGAAAACATGGGGTGAGATAAGTTTCAAATCACTTCAAGTGGTATAATAATTTCAATATATAGAAACAAACACACAAAAGTACATTTGAAAAACTAATAATAATAATAATAATAATAATAATAATAATAATAATAATAATAATAATAATAATAATAATAATACAACTGATTGAATTTAGTGAAATTGTGCTTAATTTAGGAGCTACATTAAATGTATACACCAACCATATTTTATCAACACAAATTTCAAGGTCATCCCCTCCACTTACAACTATCATTATATTCATCCATAAAGGGTTCAATAGTCTAAGTCAATCATTTAATTCGATTTATAGAAGTCTAGTGAAAATAATCCATAAAATTTTTAGGGTTAAGTTTTTAGGTCTCTATAAAAAAATTGGGCATGTTATGGTTCCTATAAAAATTCTATGCATGCAGTTTTAGTTCATGTTATTTATCAAAATTGTTTAATTATTCTTAAAATTTTTATATTTTTGAATAATTATTTTTCAGATATTTTAACAATTCTATAAAAAGATCAAGATAAAAGAAATGAAAATCTCAAATTAGAAGTCATATATTTAGCTTCTGTTTTTTTGAGGAACGTCTTATATTGTTCTGAACAAGTCTTCAAAATAATCAATAAAAAATGCACATTGGTTTAAAATTAAGGATTAAAACTACGTGTATAATATAATTTTATAGAGACTATGTCAATTTTTTATAGAGAAGAAAACAAAATTTGATAAAGTTATAAAAATCTAAAAATATTTAACCCGAATTTTTATTTTTATTAAATTTCAACCAATTTTAGTTGTTAAAATTGTTATTGCAACCAAAACCTTTTGTTCACTTAAGTTGCTTCCACTCCTTGGTCTAGTTAATGGCTAAGGCATATTTTGAAGTCATTCATTTTGAGTCTTTCAAAATTGTTTCCTAATCGTTGCCTATCGTTTAGCAACGATTTTTTTTCTTGTAGAAACAGTTTTTGTCCATTGCCTTGGTTTCAACACATTTACGTTTTTTTTATATAAGTGAATGCTCTGAAATTTTCATATTTAATTACTGTTTGTGAATTCAAATTTTAATTTTCTCTGTCCTTTATAAGGAGGGTGATTATATATATGCATACAAATTAGAATATCTTACTCTCTAACTATGATGATATTATCAAGTTAGTAGATGATAGTTGTACAAAGACATCCCGAAGATAAGTGTAAAACTCAATAATATTATAACTTATATCGCTTTTGTACCATAATATAGG